>NC_136427.1:274268441-274883441 GCF_052849685.1 Lactuca virosa
AAACATGAAGGGCACACTCGAGATTGAAACATGCCATTGAAAAGTTCAATGAATCTCAAAGAATCTAGGAGTTTCAAAACCAATTAAAAACCTAATAATTTATTTCGTTTTTCATGGTGGAAATTGGTGAATCGTCATTCACCTACCTTCAAATATTTTATAGCTTGGATTACGGCATCCCTCTTCTAAGTTATAAAATATTGTGTTGGGTCCTAGCCTTAATATTACATTTGGGTGTCTTATTAAGGACTATCTTTATATCTAATCTAAACTTGTCTTTCTTCCTTTTCAGATGTCTTCCAACAATGTTGCTTCTGGCTCAAACCCTACTGGCTCCTTCTCTCTCATGAATCTTTGTGGGAGAGTCATCTTCGATGGATCCAACTTTATGGATTGGATCAGAAACATCAGGATGGTCACTCGGTATGAGGACAAGGAATATGTACTCAACAAGGAGCTTAAGGAGCTTCAGTCGTCTGCTACTCCTGAGGAGATCGCTGAATATCAGGCACATGAGAGAGATACTACCAAAGTGGTATGTATCATGTTGGCCACAATAACAGCCGAGCTCCAAAAGTCCTATGAGGACTACTACCCTTTTGAGATGCACCAGGACTTGATGGACCGCTACCATCAGAGTGATTGTCAAGAGCGGTATGCAATTATCTCCTCCATGATAACAACCCGAATGAAGGATGGAGAACCCATCACGGGCCACATGCAGAAAATGCAAAGGTATGTGGACCGTTTGCTGAAACTGAATGTGAACTTCCCTGAGGAGTTGGAAATTAACATCATTTTGCACTCCTTACCTTCGTGTTATGATTAATTCCGTATGACATACCACATGAACAAGGAGGAAGTTACACTCAGCAAACTTCAAGGACTTTTGAAGACCGCAAAATGTGGTCTTAAAGGTAAGTCGGCTGTTACTACTCCTACTCCTACCGCGACCCCTGTCTTGGCAATCGGGCAAGGCAAAGGAAAGAATAGGAAGAGCCCTTCGAAGGGTACCAAGGGAAAGACCCTTGATGGCTCCACTTCAATTGGAACCAAGAAAGTTTTCGTCACTCCTTCTGCCAACCCTGAAGAGGCTGAATGCTTCTATTGCCATGAAAAGCCGCACTGGAAGCGAAACTGCCCAAAGTAACTGCAAGATGTAAAGGATGGGAAAGTAAAACCCAACCATCCAGGTATATACACTATATTGTCTAATAACTCACCCCATTCTAATTCTTGGGTCCTTGATATAGGTTTTGGTATTCACATATGTACTGATTTGCAGGGACTAAGAAGAAATGAGAATGTGGAGCATGGGAAGATAAACTTGATCATGGGGAATAGGAAAGCATCACCTGTCACCAAGATTGGAGTTTATTCTTTGTTGCTAAGTAGTGGGTTAGTTTTAGATTTGAATAAGTGTTGTTACTCGTCCGAAATGGCGAGAAATATTATTTCCTTTCATGGTTTGTACAAACAAGGTTTTACCTTTTTCATTTGATAGTGAATGTGGTGGTATTAATGCTTTCTTTAATAATGTTCTTTATTTTAAAGCATTACCTTGTGATGGTGTGTATGAAACTGTGTCGGTTGTAGATAACCTAGGAAATAATGTATTGTGTATCGATTCTTCCACTAGCTTGGATAAAGCATCATTATGGCATTGTCGTCTTGGACATGCAAGCAAGAAACGCATAGGCCAACTCCAAAAGGATGGAGTCTTGGAGTCATTTGACCTAAAGTCAAATGATAATTGTGAATCTTGTTTGCTTGGAAAAATGACAAAGTCACCCTTCATTGGTTCTTGGGCTAGGGGTGAGGGTATGTTGGATCTCATATATACTGATGTGTGTGGACCCTTCAGAACCGCCACAAGAGATGCTAACCGCTTCTATGTGACTTTCACTGATGATTTTAGTAGATATGGATATGTCTACTTAATCAAGCATAAGTCAGAGACCTTTGAAAGATTCAAAGAGTTTAAACAGGAAGTGGAGAATCAGTTGGGCAGGAACATTAAGATGCTTCGATCCAATCGAGGTGGTGAGTATCTTAGTATAGAGTTCCTTGACTATCTTAAGGAATGTGGGATTATCTCACAATAGACACCTCCCAGGACACCACAGCTTAATGGTGTGACTGAGAGGCGCAATCGAACCTTGTTGGATATGGTTCGTTTCATGATGAGTCGAGCTTCGCTACCAATCTCATTTTGGGGGTATGCCTTAGAGACTGCCGCCCATATCCTTAATCTAGTCCCTACCAAAAAGGTTGCCAAAACACCTCATGAGATGTGGACCGGAAAAGCTCCCAATCTGGACCACATCAAGATTTGGGGTTGCGAGGCTTTTGTGAGGCGCGAGTCTCACGATAAGCTCGAACCTCGAAGTGAGAGGTGTATTTTCATCGGCAACCCAGAGAGATCCTTCGGTTACCTCTTCTACAGACCTAGTGATAATGTGGTCTTTGTAGCAAGGAGAGGAGTCTTTCGCGGGAGAGAGTTCATGAGCCAAGGAAACAGTGGGAGGCAAATTGACCTTGAAGAAATTCAAGAGTCAAGTGGTGAAGGAACCTCAAACCCTAGCAATCAACCTGAGGAGGAAACTCCTATTGATCCGACAGAAGAGTCTGTACCTCTGAGGCGTTCCACGAGAGTTAGGAATGCACCTGAGCATTACTATGGTTTCCATATTACTGCGGAAGGTGATACACTTATCAGTGATAGCACACTGGTAAGTCTGGATGAACCTAACAGCTACACGGAAGCCATGGAAGGCCCTGAGGCTGCTAAATGGAAAGAGGCTATGGACAGCGAGATACAATCCATGTATGATAATCAAGTTTGGAACTTGGTTGACAATGTACCAGGTCGTAAGATAGTTGGGTGCAAATGGATCTTCAAGAAGAAGACTGATATGGATGGTAATGTACACACTTATAAGGCGCGACTGGTTGCAAAGGGCTTTTCTCAAACTCCGGGAGTTGATTATGATGAGACCTTTTCACCAGTAGCGAAGATTAAGTCTATTAGGGTTATGTTAGCCATTGCTGCATTTCATAATTATGAAATATGGCAAATGGATGTCAAAACCGCTTTCATTAGTGGAAAGTTGGTTTAGGATGTTTACACGAGTCAGCCAGAGGGTTTTGTCAGTACAGAGTACCCTAATAGAGTGTGTAAGCTTGAGAAATCCATCTATGGATTGAAGCAAGCACCTCGCAGATGGAATCTTTGTTTCGATGAGAAAGTCAAAGAGTGTGGCTTTTCGAGAAGTGAAGATGAATCTTGTGTATATGTCAAGGCTAGTGGGAGTATAGTTAGCTTTTTGGTACTGTATGTGGATGACATACTACTCATAGGAAATAACATCCCAACTTTGCAGGAAGTGAAGTCCTGGCTTGGAAAGTGTTTCACTATGAAGGACCTTAGAGAAGCTGCCTATATCCTAGGGATAAGAATTTTGAGAGACATGAGTAAAAGACTAATTGGTCTTAGTGAGAGTACCTACTTGGATAAGGTGCTAAATAGGTTCAGCATGCAGAATTCCAAGAAAGGAGAGTTACCGATCTAGAGTAACGCCAGAATGAGTAAGACTCAGAGCCCGAGTACAGAGGATGAGATAGCAGAGATGAGTCAAGTATCGTATGCTTCCGTTGTAGGCTCGATCATGTATGCTATGACTTGTACTCATCCTGATATGGCCTTTGCGTTGAGCATGGTCAGCAGATATCAGGGGAACCCTGGCAAGGCTCACTGGATTGCGGTAAAGAACATTCTCAAGTACCTGCGGAGGACTAAGGACTGGGTCCTTACCCTCGGTGGGAGTGATGACTTGAGAGTATTAGGGTATAGTGATGCTAGCTTCCAGACTGATAGGGATAATTTCCACTCTCAGTCAGGCTGAGTCTTTACCCTAAACGGAGGAGCAATTTCTTGGAAAAGTTCCAAGCAGGAGATAGTAGCTGATTCAACTTGTGAATCAAAGTATATAGCGGCAAGCAAGGCAGAAAAAGGAGGCTATATGGCTGAAGAACTTCATTGGAGACCTTGGAGTTGTACCAGCTATAAAGAAGCCTATAGAGATTTTCTGTGATAGTGAAAGTACATTTGCCTTAGCCAAGAAACCAAGGGATCACGGGAGATCCAGACACATCGACAGAAAATACCATTTCATCAGACATCGAATTGAAGAAGGACTCCTCATGGCAAATAGGGTATCATCGGATGAGAACCCAGCAGATCCTCTCACGAAGGGACTGGGTAGGGTTAAGCATCTCCAACATGCTACGCGCATAGGGCTGAAGGATGATATTAGTTTTAGTAGTTAGATAGCTTTGAAATTTGTAAAGTGTAATTGACATTTGATGATGAATAAAAGTTGTTTATTTATGAGTAAAGTGTTGCTATCTTTTGTCAATCGTTTACTATCGTTTCAATTTTGCATGTTTTGACTTCCAGAATAATTATGTTATGGTATTTCATATTATCCAAATTCTCCACAGTCGGTCATATGTTGGAAGTAAATATTAATGAAGACTGTCATGTAGTTGGTTGTAGATGTCTAAGATGTTGGACATAGCAAAGTGTTGCTACAACACTCATGAGTGCTCATAAGTTATGAGTATTGGATTCAACCCACGCTCACTTGTATCACTTAATGGAATTTATCTCGAGTGATCGTGAGATGGTAATATCATATAAGTCTTCAAACCTAGAGATGTGATTTGTTGCCTATGAGTTGGTGATACATTGATTGTACGAAAACGCATTGGTAACTCGATGTTATAAAACGTGCCTTTGTGTATAATTCAACAAGTAGTAGAACAAGCATATGAGTCGAAGTTTATCTGTTCCTTCTTGGATTAGAAGCGAAATATGGGCCCCTCGATGATTTTGTATTGACCCATGTACTGGGCCCGGTCAGAACTAAGTTGATGTGTTCAATTAAGTTCTATGTCAAACAAATCGGAAATCGACAAACAAACTGCTGGACAATAAGTAAGACATTGTTCCATGTATTTGTCTGGCTAATATCTAGAACAGAGGATTATATGATCACTTATCTTAAATGGCGTATCATCATCATCTCAGTTCCGCGAGACCTTGAAAGAGCTACGATTGCTGATCGGTTCCTGGAGTCATTCTTGCAGTTATAGTTATTAGACTTATCCAAGTGGGAGACTGTTGGATTAGGTGTCTAAGTTCATAACTATTCCTGGAATGTACTTGACCCGGTTAGCATGGTCCATTTGGGTTGCATGGCATTGCAACACTTGGATAGACTAAATGAGTGAAAGGACACTTAAGGATTATTAATATATTATAAGTTCTAATATATTAATAATATTATTTAATTAGTATTGATCAAAGAATTAATTTGGAATTAATTAAGTGATCAAAAAGAGACTAATTAAATATATGGGGTTGATTGTGTAAATCATCTATTCTTGTATAGTGGGCTAATGATCCATGGTTTGTATGGATTGGGCTAAAACCCATAAGGTGCTCCATGGATAGTCCATGGAGGTTACAAACCCATGGATCATGGAATATGGAAAGCCATGACAATTAGGGTTTACATGGTGTAACCCTACTTGTGCCACAACTATATAAAGACCCCTAGACTAGCAAAATCGGCACTACAAGCAAGTACAAAAGGCCTAGCCGAATTTTGAGTGTTAGTGAACTTCTCTCAAGGTTATTCCAAGTGTTGTGGTGTTATGTGGGACATTTGAGGCATCACACTTGAGTTGTTAGGCTCACAAGGTTCTCAAGGAATCCAAACAACAAAAATGTATGTTCTTCTACTAGCATTTACATTAAAAAGTTCCCCATGCCAAGCTTGTTAGGTTAAGAACCTTGGAAAAATCAAATTTGCATGTATCATAGTAAAACATAGATCCAAGGTTTCTAGGGTTGCATGTACACCTTAGGAGTGTTAGAATGATCAAAACCCTTCAGAGATATCCAAAGGACTTCTGCGGATAGACGATGAAAATACACCGCTCACTACGAGGTTCGAGCTTGTCGTGAGTCTCTCGTTTTACGAAAGCCTCGCAACCCCAAACTCTATATATGCCAACGAGGGAGCTTTCCCTATCCACATCTCGTGAGGTGTTTTGGAAACCTTCTTAGTAGGGACTAGATTAAGTATATGGGCGGCAAACTCTAAGGCATACCCCCAAAATGAGATAGGTAACGAAGCACGACTCATCATGGAACGAACCATGTCCAACAAAGTTGAACCAATCCAACATGAAATTCATATATATATTCTTGACTAAAGATGATTAAGGTCTCAATCTAAGCCTTTAGAACTGAAATGAAGTATATCCTCTCCCTTAATTATAGCAAAACAACTTTTTCAATCCCTGCAGCCTCACGAATTGAAACTTTTGTTTTTTATAATTAACATTGCTAACTTGCAACACTAACAATAATTATCATGTTCCCACTAACATGATGATTATTAGCATAACACTTATGCTCCCACTAGCTTTGACATGTACTCAGAAATCAGCTGGACTTCTAGAAATCAATACTTTATTGACTTTCATACCAAAGTTCAGATTTCTGATACGAGATGCTTTGATAAAACCTTATCAAAATCATACACCTTTCCTTAGATAGCATGCATGTGTGTCTAAACAATTTCAGAACTATGAAAAGGGACGACGTAATCATAGTCTCAATTGTTTAGACCTTTTGCCATCTGCTTCAAATCTACTTGGTGGAAGTGTTTCCTCACCATCATTTTCATGAATAGTAGAGAAACCTTATGACCCTTAGATTTTATGATGTATGTGTTCTTATCCATGTGAATCGTCAAAACCATAGTCACAAGACAAGGATAATGACAAATCCAAACTCATATGGACTGAACTTATGCAATCTTAACTTCTTGCCACCTGGCAGTACAGGGTCTGCCATTGCTTCCAAGTTGTTATGCAACCAATTGAGAACTTTCAGAACTCCTATGCAAAGCCAACTTTAACTGGAATAGGCACAGAATATGTCAACACGATAGGTTATAAACCTCAAGTCGTGTGCTAGTGAAGAACCTCAGGTTTTATTCTTGATTAGTTCTTGAAATTCTTTTTAGGATCTTTAAGACTCCCACTATCCTCTTGACATATAAGAATATCTTGCCAAATATTCAAGAGATAGTGTGGATTCTTTATCAAGACAAACACTTCACACAATTGGCCTTAGTTGGTCTTTGTTTTATCCAAAACATCACAACTTACCAATTTCAAATGTACAAGAGTAGGACACTTTTACTCTTACATTTGACAAGTGTTTTAAACCTTTCTTTAAGATATGTCACTCAAGTTACAATCTTGGAGTATGACTCTAAGAATTGTTTTGGAACGAAGTATGACTCATCTTCCTGATCTAAGCATTTCAACAATTCATGACTCCTCTTCTTAGTCATAAGAATGCACTAAGATGACCTTTAGAGGACTAATTGTGATATGATTTCTAAATCATTAAGATGATCACAAACATGATACTAAAGTACTCTCCCATATTTTCAGATTTGAGAAACTTTTATCTTTCTGCCTAATTTGATTCTTCCCATTCGTTCTGCCATACATTGAGACTTTTCCAATGTTTCAGAATTATACTTAAACTTGTAAGTATAACCATATTTACTAAACTTTAGTAAATCTAATAGTCTTAACGAGCTTTGTGGTGGACATGACCAGTGAACAAGAATGTGTACTCGATCCCTTTAGTCCTTCACTTGACTCACACATCCATGTGAACAAGTAATTAGTCTTGATTTTCCAATGCTTGAAAGTTCTTATTCACCATACTATTCAACTTGCATGATTCCAAGTTTCGGTCCAATTGAAACTTGGGAGATGAGGAACTTTCCTGATTTGGTAAATTTAGACACTACCACAAATGAAAGAATCAAATCCATTTTCCAATATTGCTGTCAGTGGAATTATATAAGCAACAATTTTCCACAAATGCCATTGTAAGGATACTCCAAATAAATAAAATTAAACAATTTTCTTTTATTTTAAAACTTTGCGGAAAAACTTATCCTTACAATCCACATGGAAAATTGTTGTTATCTATTTCTTAGCAATATATCATAACTTCTTAAGCAACTGCTCAAAATTCTGATGCGATCGAAATCCACCTTCGCGATCAGAATCAGCATATACTTCCTTTAAGATTTCTCTCTATTCTTTGATTCTTAAAACATCAACATGTGACCCAGTCACATCATGTAATGAGGATCTCAGAATAGAACTTAACAGAGTTAGATAATGGGCTCTACCTGATGTAGAGTCAAACTTATTGACTTTAACATCCTTAGGTAAATTTGGCAGCTTTGCAATCAACGCCCCTTCCTTTGGCAAAATAAACATATGGACCCTTTGGTAATGGGACTATCGCAGACTTATCCTTTCTCTTTACCATTTGGTCAACCGGGTTAACTATGGCCAATCCCTTTCCATTGGGAAGAGAATGCTTTTTCTGGATTTCCAGTGTCACCATTGTCACTGTCCATAAAGTTTTTGGGAAGTTGATCTTCTAATCAAATTTGCTTTACTATCGTTCCAAATCATTGCTGATTCAGCAGCACCAAGCAAATAGATATGATCATTAAGGTTCATGTCATAGTCTGTTTCATAGTAGTCCCAAAGGAACTCACTATGTGACTTACAAAGTGATTGAACATCCAACTTTCTTAAGACTTTGACACCCAACTCTCCCGGCTTGTCAATATGTGACTTCATCTCTAAGATGTGATCACACATAGACCTTGCTTGCCATTAGGGCTTGAGTGACCTTGAACTTGTGGGTTAGGGAGAATATTTGGAGGAGGTAGAGGAAGAGAAGTATGACTTCCATGAGCCAAACTCGGGAATTCATATTCATTAGGAAAGCTTGGTTTGGGAAGATCATTGTTGTCTAAACCAGACACCAACAATGGGAGAAATTCACGTAAAGTTGATTTAAGTCCTTAATATAACACCCAATATGATATATTAAGGCTAGGACCCAACAAACTATTTTATAACTTGGAAGAGGGATGCCGTAATCCAAGCTATAAAATATTTGAAGGTAGGTGAATGACGATTCACCAATTTCCACCAAGATAAAAGAAATGTATTATTAGGTTTTAATTGGTTTTGAAACTCCTAGATTCTTTTGAGATTCATTGAACTTTTCAATGGCATGTTTCAATCTCGAGTGTGCCCTTCAGGTTTTGTGACTGGGATGCCGAGGATCACAAAACAAGGTGTGAAGTAACCATGCAAATATACTTGGTACCCTTAATATTTACCCCTCAATCGATGTGCCGGTTAACCACACACGCTCCAACGATACTATGATAAACATTAAGTTACCCTTTGCCTACCTTGTTAAGTCCAGGTTAGTGTGCCGGTTAACCACACACGCTCCACTAACAGCTTAAACAAAGTGCAAAGTGTAATTTCATGGATTAGTACCTTATTCACATTTTCCTAAGTAACTAAGATTGGGAATTTATAAGTGTTTAGTTACTTAGTATTTATCATTATACTTATAATGAAGGGAGAATTATAGTCCTTGTCCTACCTGTTCGGCTAACGACCCTCCACCAGTCAAGGAAGCGGTGAGTGAGAGTGGACACCCATTAATCTGCCATTTTATAGGCAGTAACCTTATACCCACCTTATAGACCGGCTTCGTGAATGAGGCCTACTAATGGTAAGACGACTTGATCTTATACATATATATATATAATTAAAATTATAATAATAGTATAAGGGTTGAATTTTAAACTTTTAAATATCTAAGGTCTAGTTTGGAATTAAAGTATACAGGGGGGTAACTTTACAAATTCCAAAACTTGAGGACAAGTTTTGAAACCTTTCAAAACTCTTGGATCTTTCATAACTTATGAGTTTAATTAAGGTTTAATGAAAAAAAAAATTCAAGTTCCATAACTTGAGGACAAGTTATGGAAGACATTAAATCATTTAATGATGACATTAAAAATAGTGACTCTTCTATTTTCATAACCTATGAGACTTAATGACACTTTAAAAAGAAAAACTCTTCACTTTCCATAACTTTGAGGACAAGTTATGGAGTTCATAAAAACCATTAAGATCAAATATTCCAATTAATACAATAATCAAATAATTTTTCTATGATCTAGATTAAACTCATAAGTAAAGATAATTCACATCAACAATTTTCAAGAAATTAGATAATCATATAAACTAATACAAATCTTGAAACTTTGACAATTATCCTTTGAAAACTCTTGGAATTCATAACCTAAAGATCTAATAAATGAGACATTTCACATCCATAACTTATGGAAGTTTCAAAACTCTTAAGATCATAACTTTAAAAAAAACTTTTGAGTTCCAAAATTTTATGACAAAATTTGTAACTCCTTAAAACCATTTAGATCAAACTTTTAAAACAAATAAAATAATCATATCATTCTATCTTTTAATAAATTGACCTAATTCAACTCTTGTAGTAAAGTGACTCAAATTTTATAAATAATTAGTTTTTCATAAAATCATGTAATTATCATAAAATTTGACAAACTTTATGTTTTTTTTCTTTTTTTTTCCTTCAACATGAAAAAAAATACATTTGCATCAAATATAATAGAAAACAACTCATGTCTCTGATACCACTGTTGGGTTATGAGCATTCTAACACTTCTATGGTGTACATGCAACCCTATAAACCTTGGATCTATGTTTTATCTATTATACATGCAAATATTAACTATTCCAAGGTTTCATCCTAACTAGCATATTATGAAGCACCTATACTACAAAGTTCTAGTTAGATGACATACCTTTTGATGTAGCTTGATGTCTTCAAGCTTTAAGAGCTTAGCCCCAATAGTGTGGAAGCCTCAAATGGAATCACAAATCACCAAAACACCTTGGAAGAACTTGAGAGAATATGTATGCACACTAAAATCGGCCCACTCTTATTTTCACACACTTGTGCCAATTTTGTGAGCCAAGGACCCCTTTATATATTATGGAGGATTAGGGTTACATCCATGTAAACCCTAATACCCATGACCTTTCATTTACATAGGATCCATGGGTTAAAAGCTCCATGGACCATCCATGAAAGCTTAGCCCAACCTAAATGAACTTGGCCCATTCCATATATATAAGAGTCCATATTTAATTAGTTCTTTTTGATCACTTAATTAATTCTAAATTAATTCTTGATCAATACTAATTAAATAATATGATTCCATATTAATATATTAGAACTTATAATATATTAATATAAATCATAAATATACTATTCTCAAAAGACTATCCATATAAATTGTACCGGTGAAGTGCAACCCAAATGGACCATGCCGGGTCGGGTCAAGTACATACCAAATATAGTTATGGACTTAGACATTAATCTAACAGTCTCCCACTTGGATAAGTCTAAAACTATTATTGAGTATGACTTCAAAACCTAACTGGCAATCGTAGCTCTTAAAGCCGCTGTCGAACTCTGACATTGTCAATGACTTGTCCATTAGATAAGGGATCATATATTCCTCCATTCTAGATATCATATGGACTGAGACATGGATTATAATCATTCTCTCTGTCCATTTGTTGTTTCCCGATTTTCGATTTATGATGACCGACTGATTGAACAAATCAAATCAGTCCTGGCTTGGCCAAGCACTCACATGTGTCATCGCTAAATCATCGAGGGGCCCACAGATATCGCTTTTATCCCGAAGGTAAAAGGAATGGATAAACTTCGACTCATATGGCTTGTTCTACTACTTGTTGAATCATACACAAAGGCATGTTTTATAACATCGAGTTACCAAATGCGTTTTCGTGCAATCAATGTATAACCAACTCATAGTAACAACTCATATCTCTAGGTTTGAAGAATATAATATATTATCGTCTCATGATCACTCGTGATAAAATCCATGAAGTGATTCAAATGAGGGCGGGTTGAATCCAATACTCAGAACTTATGAGCACTCATGAGTGTTGTAGCACCACTTTGTCCACCAACTTGGACCTCTACAAACCAACCCATGACAGTCTTGATTCATATCTACTTCCAACATATGACCGACTGTGGATGGTTTGAATAACTTAATCATTCAGGAAGAGCGACTTAGTTATTCTGGAAGTCAAAACATGCAAAGTGAAACACAAGAATAAATGAATCAAATATGGTATCAGACCCTATGAATATAAATAAACACTTTTATTTATCACCATACTGATTACTCATTATTCATTGTTTCGGTTTTATCAACTTTATACTTGAATTAAAAACACTAGTTGTCCCATGCTCCAAGCATGTACACTATGTTTTTCTTAAACAATAGCTTTGCCATACACCAAGTATGCACTCTATGTTTGTCTATGATCCTTACTTTGTGAAATAAACCAATTGAACATAATTTCAATGATTCTAATTTCACACTCCCAAATCCTTATCGAAAAATGTGAGAATTTCAAATTCCTATCATTTATCGAAATCTGTTTAGATTTTAAACTTATATGCACTGACCCTCCTGTAATGAATATGTACAAAGTCACAAAGACTTGTCAACAGTCATTATAAGGTATTCCAATGGAGATCAACTCCATGGAAACTAAGTCTCATATTCAAAGTACATTGCTTTGGACATGCTTCTTGCATTAAGTTTTCTAATCTTACACAGATAACTTCCACCTATGGAGACAACTCCATATTCTCATTTTGACTATCACTTCTGAATAAGAGATGCCTCTTTTCAGAATATGTCAATATGGTCCTTCCAAAATTAGCACTATACTTCCAACTGTCCCTGAGCAACCAATCTTTGGTAAACCTCAGATTGTCCTCGACAATTGCTTAATCATTTTAGACATATCCAATTCTAGACCTTTTCCCTTCTTAATGCCTCTGGGCATTTGGAAAAATTTAGAAATGACAAATATTATAGCACATGCAATCGATCCTGTACCCAAAGCAAATGGTACATGATTCATGATGTCTCACATAAAGACATGATTCTAGACCAGTCTTCTGCTACAATATTTTTATTTGCCATGTTTTCAAAATTTGACTATGAAGAGGGATGCCGTAATCATAATCGAATTTTGAGAACGCAATATATAGAATTTCCTTAAGTTGAACCAATCCAACATGAAATTCATATATATATTCTTGACTAAAGATGATTAAGGTCTCAATCTAAGCCTTTAGAACTGAAATGAAGTATATCCTCTCCCTTAATTATAGCAAAACAACTTTTTCAATCCCTGTAGCCTCACGAATTGAAACTTTTGTTTTCTATAATTAACATTGCTAACTTGCAACACTAACAATAATTATAATGCTCCCACTAACATGATGATTATTAGCATAACACCTATGCTCCCACTAGCTTTGACATGTACTCAGAAATCAGCTGGACTTCTAGAAATCAATACTTTATTGACTTTCATACCAAAGTTCAGATTTCTGATACGAGATGCTTTGATAAAACTTTATCAAAATAATACACCTTTCCTTAGATAGCATGCATGTGTGTCTAAACAATTTCAGAACTATGAAAAGGGATGTCGTAATCATAGTCTCAATTGTTTAGACCTTTTGCCATCTGCTTCAAATCTACTTGGTGGAAGTGTTTCCTCACCATCATTTTCATGAATCAGAGAGAAACCTTATGACCCTTAGATTTTATGGTGTATGTGTTCTTATCCATGTGAATCGTCAAAACCATACTCACAAGACAAGGATAATGACAAATCCAAACTCATATGGACTGAACTTATGCAATCTTAACTTCTTGCCACTTGGCAGTACAGGGTCTGCCATTGCTTCCAAGTTGTTATGCAACCAATTGAGAACTTTCAGAACTCCTATGCAAAGCCAACTTTAACTGGAATGGGCACAGAATATGTCAACACGATAGGTTATAAACCTCAAGTCGTGTGCTAGTGAAGAACCTCAGGTTTTATTCTTGATTAGTTCTTGAAATTCTTTTTAGGATCTTTAAGACTCCCACTATCCTCTTGACATATAAGACTATCTTGCCAAATATTCAAGAGATAGTGCGAATTCTTTATCAAGACAAACACTTCACACAATTGGCCTTAGTTGGTCTTTGTTTTATCCAAAACATCACAACTTACCAATTTCAAATGTACAAGAGTAGGACACTTTTACTCTTACTTTTGACAAGTGTTTTAAACCTTTCTTTAAGATATGTCACTCAAGTTACAATCTTGGAGTATGACTCTAAGAATTGTTTTGGAACGAAGTATGACTCATCTTCCTGATCTAACAATTTCAACAATTCATGACTCCTCTTCTTAGTCATAAGAATGCACTAAGATGACCTTTAGAGGACTAATTGTGATATGATTTCTAAATCATTAAGATGATCACAAACATGATACTAAAGTACTCTCCCATCTTTTCAGATTTGAGAAACTTTTATCTTTCTGCCTAATTTGATTCTTCCCATTCGTTCTGCCATACATTGAGACTTTTCCAATGTTTCAGAATTATACTTAAACTTGTAAGTATAACCATATTTACTAAACTTTAGTAAATCTAATAGTCTTAACGAGCTTTGTGGTGGACATGACCAGTGAACAAGAATGTGTACTCGATCCCTTTAGTCCTTCACTTGACTCACACATCCATGTGAACAAGTAATTAGTCTTGATTTTCCAATGCTTGAAAGTTCTCATTCATCATACTATTCAACTTGCATGATTCCAAGTTTCGGTCCAATTGAAACTTGGGTGATGAGGAACTTTCCTGATTTGGTAAATTTAGACACTACCACAAATGAAAGAATCAAATCTATTTTCCAATATTGCTGTTAGTCGAATTATATAAGCAACAATTTTCCACAAATGCCATTGTAAGGATACTCCAAATAAATAAAATTAAACAATTTTCTTTTATTTTAAAACTTTGCGGAAAAACTTATCCTTACAATCCACATGGAAAATTGTTGTTATCTATTTCTTAGCAATATATCATAACTTCTTAAGCAACTGCTCAAAATTCTGATGCGATCGAAATCCACCTTCGCGATCAGAATCAGTATATACTTCCTTTAAGATTTCTCTCTATTCTTTGATTCTTAAAACATCAACATGTGACCCAGTCACATCATGTAATGTGGATCTCAGAATAGAACTTAACAGAGTTAGATAATGGGCTCTACCTGATGTAGAGTCAAACTTATTGACTTTAACATCCTTAGGTAAATTTGGTAGCTTTGCAATCAACGCCTCTTCCTTTGGCAAAATAAACATATGGACCCTTTGGTAATGGGACTATCTCAGACTTAGCCTTTCTCTTTACCATTTGGTCAACCGGGTTAACTATGGCCAATCCCTTTCCATTGGGAAGAGAATGCTTTTTCTGGATTTCCAGTGTCACCATTGTCACTGTCCATAAAGTTTTTGGGAAGTTGATCTTCTAATCAAATTTGCTTTACTATCGTTCCAAATAAAAGATACGCACCTGCAATGTTCGGTGCAGAACCGTAACAATATAATCATGAGTCAAAGTTAACAAGGAAATAAAAGATACGCACCTGCAACGTTCGGTGCTGCTCGTGTCTCCATGGTAGTCATCTGAAAAGCCCTGCCTCCTACCGCAGGTGCCTCTACTCGGCCCTGTCGGCCGTCTGTAATCCTCAACGTCGCAGGGGCAGGTGCCATCACCCGTCCTGCTGAAGGCAAACTCGGACACTGGACCTTCTTGTGGCCTCGCTGACCGCAGTGAAAACATATCAGGTCTGATCCCTGAGTGGTGGTCGCAGTACAATCTCTGCTAAAATGACCAGTCCGGCCACACTTAAAGCAGCCAGAATCCCCACCACTACCACTCCTACACGCACCCTCGTGCGTCCTGCCACACTTCCCGCATCGGCTGCGACTATGAAAATCCCTCGATCTCGAATCTGACCCCTTGGGCCTTTTGCCTGAACCTGTGGCTACCTGAATCTCATCCGGCTTCCTCTTCTTGATCTGCTCCAGATCAATCTCCCTCTCTCTAGCCCGAGCAATCATGTCCTCCAGCGTCTTGCAGTTGGACCTGCTCACAAACTCCCTGATGTCACTCCTCAACATCTCATGATATCGGGCCTTCTTCATCTCCTCATCCGCGACATACTGTGGAACAAGAAGAGCCCTCTCTCTGAACTTGGCGGTGATCTCCGCCACAGTCTCAGTCGTCTGCTGGAGATCCTAAAACTCTCGTGCCAACTGCTGCACCTCAATAATTGGTGCAAACTCAGCCCTGAACCTGGCCGAGAAATCACTCCATGTCATCGCGTCCAACGCGGCATCATCACCCATGGCATGACCAACCTCCTCCCACCAATCCCGCACTCTGTCCTTCAAGAGACAGGAGGCGATTCTGACCTTGTCCCCCTCGGGGCACCGGCTAGTATGAAAAGCGTTGGCAACATCAGCCAGCTATTTGCTGCTAGCAATGGGGTCTCTGGCCCCATGATAATCTGGTGCTTCGCAAGCTCTAAACTCCTGGAATGTCAAGGTACGCGCTCCCACCAAAGCCATCATCTCTGCGCGAAAGGCTCCCAGCCTCTCGTCCAAAATCTCTAGTATACCCTCCTTGACCGTGCCAAAGATCACAGGAGTCTGGTCTAAGATACTGTGCGTGACCTCAGCTGATACAAATTCTCTCATCCGCTCCTCGAGCTGCTCGGTCCCTGAACCCGATCCTGATCCCTCTCCGGCGCCTGATCCGCCCACTGCTCTCTCATGCAATGTCACCATGCTGAAAACATAATACAATAACTATCAAAACACACATCACTGCTGAGGGATCACTCATACCCACACTACAAGTTTCCCGGCCTCATCTCGGCCCTTCTTGAATCGAGTAGGGATCCTCTGCTTTCAGTAGTACGGGCCCATACTACTTTCCACATCTATCCGTACTTTCCTCAAGAACTGCCTCGACTCCACCAGTCACTTTTACTGCTAATCTTTGCTACCCTCATCCTAGGCTTGCCCTAGGGAAATCTCTGACTCCACCCAAACCAGTCTTCAGCTGCTGAAGTCCTCCTTGTAATGCCAATTAGCCATTACCTGAATACCATCACATGTGACGAGGCTCAGATAATCCTTCGAGTAAAAGACTCGTCCCTACAACGGTTAGACTCAGATAAGAGTTGCTCAATAGGGCCAAATCCAGCACTCTGAGATTATTCAATCCTGATCGCATGTGACGTGGCGTATTCACCTAATGGCTAACTCCCATCACTCAGAATCCCACAAAGCACAAAGCAAGTAGCATTCAGACACAGGAAACTACTCAAGCAAATCTATCATTATAACAAGAAACTGTGCAAGCATACCACATAATCTCATATACTCAGGCATAACCTAAACAGGCTATCCTACTACTGTCTAACCAGTACTATCATGCAGCTCAAAAGCACATATAACAGGCACATAAGGCATCCTTCCTAGATCCTTAGCCCAAGTCTAGCATGCTGTTCTACTAACTGATAAACACAACATAAACTTGTATGGGTATTTTGGGGTACTTACTTGAGCTCGGCTGATTGCACGCACCACACCCTTTTTCTCCCTTCAAAATTCTTTTCTTTCTAATCCCTTTTTGGTTTTTCTAAAACTCTTTTCTCTTCTCAAAACTCCTTTTATAAAAATGATTTTCCTTTTGAAAATTTCTATACCAATTCCTTAGTTTGAGTTCAGACACACCCGAAAGTATGTCCGAATCCCTCAAACCAAGGCTCTGATACCAACTTGTAACGACCCCAAAATCACGACTAAAAATTTCTTTTTAAAACTTTACTCAAAACATAATTGTCAAAGCATAAATAAAATCATAACATAAATCAGAGTGTTAATTCCAAAACATATTTTCATTATCAGAGTAAAACATCCCAGGCTGCCTAATCAATGGTATGTGCCATGCGATCACCCTGAGCTCTTCCCTCCGCTACCGGAAGTACCTGAAACCAAAACTGAAAGCGTAAGCACGAAGCTTAGTGAGTTCCCCAACCTACCACATACCATACACATATTGCATACTGCAAATATTGGGCCTCGCCCGCTACAACAGGCCCCGCCTGGCTTCGAGCCCCGCTCGGTGTACAGATCTGTTTCTCTTAAGCCCCTCCTGTCTCTGGGCCCCGCCCGCTAACATATACTAACATACAATCATATCATAACACATAAACTGGACATATACTACTGGATTCCTGTTCTAAGGCCTCGCTTATCTTGGGCCCCGCCCCTGTCCTGTTACTGATGAGTCATGGAACCCCATCCACGCTCCTACTGATAGTGAGATACGAGCCCAGCCCACACTCACTCCCTTCCTACCTTGGGCCTTGCCCCTGCTCTGCTGCTAATGAGATATGGAACACCGTCCACACACTACAATTGGTGAGATACGGGTCCTCGCCCACACTCACCTCCCTACCAGGCACATACATGTATCACAAAGACAACAAGTATAAACTATCATGTAAACCGTTCCTTGGGCACCCGCCCGCTAACATTGGACATTGGTCCTGATTATCATACTAGCATACAGTGCCTAGGGCTAACCCCCGGGTCTTCCTACTCATAACTACATGGGTCGGCATTGTGGCCGTAGACCCATCCACACAAAGGGAAAACTCACCTGCACTACTGAACTTTGCTGATAACCCTCTGCTGCTAACTGGAATTTCCCCGATTGCTGCTTCTTCGGCTCCTCGAGCTACCAAGATCACAATATCACTTAGCCCAATATCATAGTCACTCTCAGGGTAAAATTACCATTTTACCCCTACCCCATAATGGTCCACAACTAGGGCCCAAAACATAATATAAAAAGGTCCAACATTAGGTAGGCTTCCCAAGCCCACTATTGGCCCATTAATGGCCCAATTTGCTATATTGGGCCCAATCCCATTATTGGGCCTTACCCTAAGCCCAAAACATATACTTGGCCCATAATCACTGACTCCTGATGGCCCACTAAGGCCCAAAGACCTATAGTCCAAAGCACAACCCACACTGAGGCCCAAATGCTCAAGGCCCAAACCTGGCAGCGTACGCGGGGCGTACTTCTAGGTACGCTGAGCGTACTGGCTGATGGCTTGTACGCCGTGCGTACCTCCTTGTACGCCCATCGTACAGCCCCATTAAGTCAACTTTCTAAGAAGTGCTTAATACCCCGATTCAGAAGCTACAAACTCAGATCCAAGCCTTATTCCATGTCTTAAGCCATAAAGTCACTGCCTTGGTGACTTTATATGGCCCAAACCAACTCAAACTCCCAAAATAATCTTCTACTTCCATAAAGGGGACTAGATCTCATGCATGGACTTAATAGGACCATAAAGGTTGGAACTTTACTGCTTATGGGACTCATATGACTCTAAGGGAGGCAACCCTGGTCTTAGAAACGTGCTTAAGTCTCAAAGACCCAATCTCGGGACCAAAAAGTCCATAAACTTGAACTAAAGGAGATCTAAGAGATTAATCATCAAGATCAAAACTTTTTACCTTGAAGAGGTCCGAAATGAAGCACTTATCCCAGATCTACAAGCTCTAGCTTCCAAGGTTCCTCCTTGCCAACCTTCTTCTTTTCTCTTCCAAGCTTTAAACCACCAAAAATGGGTTCTCCAAGGTCAAGATCTCACAAAATGAGGGTAGGGACGTTCTAGGGTTTCTTCTGAGGTTGGGGAGGCTGATATGGGGGCTAGGGTTGAAACCATTATGTCCTTTATATAGTGCTCAACCCAAAATTTAGGGTTTCATGACTTTTAGCGTACGCTGGGCGTACCTCCACGTACGCTGGGCGTACGCCTTGAACATCCGCGACCAAGTTGCCCCAGTACGCTGGGCGTAACCCAGCTTACGCTGGGCGTACCCACGTGTGTTCCAAACATGCATGCATGGCCTTCCATGCGAACTTTTCTCCATAAGGGCCATTATGTCAATATCTTCAAAGTGTCATAACTCCTTCATTCTAGATTCGTTTCTGATGAACTTTATATCCACGGAAAGGTGGCGAAAAGCCCTACGCTTCTAGCAGCATATCTCAGCCCCACAACCTTCTCAAAATAAACTCCCATCCTAAAAATGACCAAAACGCCCCTAGCTTTGGTTTCTGAAATCCACGAACGAATACTTTTAGAATAGGGTGTTACAAAGAATCGATATGCAACACATCATTTCCTAAGTTGTCTACAACCATCACAGTTTCATATATACCATTACAAGGCAATGCTTCAAAATAGAAAGAACCATTAAAGAAAGCATTAATAGAACCTTTTTCATTATCAAACAAAAATCTAAAACCTTGTTTATACAAACCATGAAAAAAAATAATGTTTCGTGTCATTTCTGACGAGTAACGGCAATTATTCAAATCTAAACCTAACTCACTACTAAGCACTAAGAGTAAACTCCAATCTTGGTGACAGGTGACGCTTTCCTATTCCCCATGATCAAGTTTATCTTCCCATGCTCCACATCCCTACTTCTTCTTAGACCCTGCAAGTCAGAACAAATATGAAAACCACATCCTGTATCGAGGACCCAAGACATATCATGTGATGATTTGTTAGAATGAATATCATAAATACCTACGAAGCATGGCTTTATCTTCCCATCCTTGATATCTTGCAAGTACTTCGGGCAGCTTCGTTTCCAATGCCCTTTCTCGTGGCAGTAGTAACATTCTGCATCCTTTGGGTTGGAGGAGGGTGTAGCGAGAACATCCTTGGTTCCACTAGAAGAGGTACCATCGTGGGACTTTCCCTTGTGGCTCTTAGAAGGAGCCTTCCTATTCTTACCCTTCCCTTGCCCAACTGCCAAAACAGGGGCGGTAGTAGGAGTTGATGCAACGAATTTATCTTTCAGACTACTCTCAGCAGTCCTTAGCAGGCCTTGAAGCTTGCTTAGAGTGACCTCCTCCTTGTTCATGTGGTAGGTCATACGAAACTGGTTGTAACAAGGAGGTAAGGAGTGTAGAATGATATATATGTCCAGCTCCTCATCGAAGTTAACATTTAACTTCAGCAAGCGGTCCACATATCTTTGCATTTTCTACAGGTGGGCTGTGATGGACTCTCCATCCTTCATCTTGGTAGTGATCATTGCAGCAATGATCTCGTACCTTTCTTGCCTCGCGCTTTGATGGTACCTATCCATCAAACCTTGATGCATCTCGTAGGGGTAGTAGTCCTCGTAGGACTGTTGGAGTTTAGCGGTCATTATTGCGAGCATGATGCAATGAACTTTCGTAGCATCTCGCTCGTGAGCCTCGTAGGCAGCAATCTCTTTGGGAGTAGCAGTGTTGACATTGATTTCTTTCAGCTCATTGTCGAGAACATACTCCTTGTCCTCGTAACGGGTGACCATTCGAATGTTGCAGATCCAATCGTTGAAGTTTGACCCATCGAAAATCACCCTCCCACACTAATTCATGAGTGAGAATGAGTCGGAAGGGGTCGATCCAAAAACGTTATTGTTGTTGGAAGTAGACATCTGAAATAGAAAAGAGACAAAGTTTGATTAGATAAGAATCCCCAATTAAACACCCAAATGAGAAATTAGGTCTAGGATCCAACAACATTATTTATAATTTAGAAGAGGGATGTCGTAATCCAAACTGCAAATAATTTGAAGGTAAGTGAATGACGATTCACTAATTTCCACCATGAAAACGATAAAAAAGGTTTTAAGTTTTAAATGAATTGAAACTCCTAGATTCTTTTGAGATTCATTGAACTTTTCAATGGCATGTTTAAATCTCGATATGCCCTTCAAGTTTGTGACTGGGATACCGAGGATCACAAACAAGGTGTGAATAACCATGCAAATATACTTGGTGCCCTTGATGTCATTTACCACCTAATCAATGTGTCGGTTAACCACACACGCTGCATTGATCTATGATAAACATCGAGTCACCCTTCGCCACCATTGCTAGTCCATATTAGTGTGTCGGTTATCCACTCACGCTCCACTAACAACATGGCAGGGTGCAAAGTGTAATTTCATGAAATAGCATCATTTCACATTTTTTCCTAAAGTAACTAAGATTGGGAATTTTATAAAAAACATTCAGTTACTTTATTTAATCATTATACTTTTAATGAGGAATTAATTGCCTTATCATACCCGTTCGGCTAACGACCCTCCACCAATCAAGAAAGCAGTGGGTGAGAGTGGACACCCATTAAACTGTCATTTTATAGGCAACAACCTTATACCCCCCCCCTCCCCCACCCGCCTTATAGATCGGCTTCGTGAATGAGGTCTACTAACGGTAAGACTAGCTTATCTTACATATATATATATATATATATATATATATATATATATATATATATATATATATTATTAATCTTATAATATTATAATAGTATAAGGGTTGAATTTTAAACTTGTAAAATTCTAGGGTTTAGAATTTAAATATTTCAAAATTAAACTTTTAATAAAAAATTTTAATTCCAAAACTTGAGGGCAAGTTTTGAAACTTTTCAAAACTTTCTAGATCAAACTACAAATAATTTAATTAAACAATTAATTAGTGATTATCTAAATTTGATCTAATTCGATTACATGGCAAAATAATGCAATCAAATAATTCAAATAATTAAAATTATCATATAAGGCAATAATTATCTAATTAATTGGCAATTATCTTCTATTTTGATAAGGATAATCATATCAATTTAATAAAAATTTGATTTTATTAATCAAAAACGTTTTTGGTAATTATCCCAATCCAAAATAGGCCAAAATCCCGAAAGATATGCTCTCTGACTCTCCGACTCGCCGAGTCACAGACTGGACTCGTCGAGTTCATCAGGTGACTCGACGAGTTCAACTGTCAGAGGGCAGAAATTTCGATTTTTCAAGCAATGAATGATTAAACAAGGCATCAAATACAATACAAAAACAGCCGAGGCTCTGATACCACTGATGGATTTTGAGCATTACATCAATCCTATGGTGCACATGAAAACCCTAAATCTTGGATCTAGGTTTCTCTAATTGTACATGCAAACCATCCAAAGCTTGTAAACCCTAATTCTAGCATAGAAAAATCGAAAAATCATAACTAAACTAGGGTTAAGAAATTATCTTTCAATTGTAGCTTGAAGATCTTGAGCTTTGAGAACCTAGCACATCAAATGCGATGCCTCTAATGAATCACAAACACCAAAGCAAGTTGGATGATCTTGGAGAGAGGGGAAGGAGGCTCAAAATCGGCTCAATGATCTCTAGGGTTCAAGTGGTAGCCGATTTGTGAAGCCATAGGGTCCTTTATATAAGTGAGCTGCTAGGGTTTCAGTCAAAACCCTAATTTGATTGCTTAGGCCTTAAGCAGTCCACAAGAACATTCCAAAAACAAGGCCTTGGACGAAATCAATGTGGGCTTTCCCCTTGATTTGGTCCACCCCATTTCTAAGGGATCCACAACCCAAAATCCAATTATCTTATAATTTCAATTCTAGTCCCTATGTTCAATTAATATCTTTTGATCACAAAATTAATTCTCAATTAATTATTGACCAATATTAATTAACCAATATGATTTCTCTTTTAATATATTATTCATATAATATATTAATAAACCATAATAACCTCTTTCTCCATTAATCATCCAGTCAAGTTGCTCTGATGAAGGCAACCCAAAAGGACCATGCTACAACCGGGTCAAGTACATACCAAATATAGTTATGGGCTTACACACCTAATCCAACAAGTTCCTTCACTGTACTCGTGGGTCGAAGGCACCAATGTCGGCCTACTAGATTATGTTTGTAGGATGATAATTGTTTTTGTGACACTTATTATGCATGTATGTGCTCCTTGCTTTGTGACTCTTGTTGATATGATTGTATGCTTAGCTGTAGGGGTGAAATAGACCCGATACCGGTTGAAAGAGACCGAAGGGGGTGAAATAGACTTGCTACCGGTTGAAAGAGACCAAAAGGGTGAAATAGACCTGATATCGGTTAAAAGAGACCGAAGGGGGGTGAAATAGACCAGGTACTGGTTGAAAGAGACCAAATGGGGTGAAATAGTGTTGGGTTTTATGTACTCTAACATCCCTATGGTTCACATACAAACCTAATGCTTTGGATCTAACTTTTCTCTAATTATACATGCAATATTCATTTTCCAAAGCATGAAGCCTAACTAGCATGCAAAGGTGATATTTGAATCATAAAAACTAGTTAGAAGATTACCTTGTGTAGTAGCTTGTAGAATCTTGGCCTTAAGAGAGCTTAGCACCTCAAGCGTGATGCCTCAAACAAGTCACAAACACCAATAAACAACTAGATGAATATGAGAGAGGTTTATGAGACTATGAAATCGGTTAGCTCTTCTTAGAATGCAAGGGTCATCGATTTTAGGGCTTAGGGTATACATTTATAATGTAGAATTCCAAGAGTCATATGTTTAACCCTAATTCTTACACTTAAGATTATGATCTAACAATTTATTTGGACTAACACTTTAAGGACTAACTCATAAGCTTAGCCCATCACAAATCATTCATGGACCATTAGCCTAAATCATATGTATCATTGATTTACATAATCAGTCCCCATTAATTTAATTAGTCTCTTTTTGATCACTAATTAATTCTTGATCAATACTAATTAAATAATATGATTTCTCAATTAATATATTATTCTTATAATATATTAATAAATAAAAAATAACCTCTTTCTCAAATATCCATCTATCAAATTGTTTTGGTGAAGGCAACCCGAAATGGACCATGCTACTATCGGGTCAAGTACATACCAATTATAGTTATGGGCTTAGACACCTAATCCAACAGTCTCCCACTTGGATAAGTCTAATAACTATAATTGCTAATGCAACTTCAAAATCCGATTAGCAATCGTAGCTCTCCAAAAGCCGTTGTCGAACTCTGATGTGTCCATTAGATAAGGGATCATATAATCCTCTTCTCTTCAGAGATATCGTGTGGACAAAGACATGGAATAAAGTTATACTCATTGTCCAACAGTTTTTTTCCCGATTTCTGATTTGTTTGACATAGAACTTAATTAAACACATCAATTGAGTCCTGAGCGGGCCCGACACATAAGTCAAAACAAAATCATTGAGGGGCCCAAGATATCACTTTTAATCCTCTTAGGATAAAAGGAACAAATAAACTTTGACTTATATGCTTGTACTAACTACTCGTTAAATCATACACAACATCACGCTTTATAACATCAAGTTACTGATGCGTTTTCGTACTATCAATGCACAACAAACTTGTAGTCAACAACTCATATATCTTGGTTTGAAGACTATACGATATTATCATCTCACAATCACTCGTGATAAATTCCATGAAGTGATTCATGTGAGTGTGGGTTTAGTCCAATACTCAAATCTTATTTCAAGAGCACTCATGAATGTTTGTAGCAAACTTTTGCAATGTCTAACTCCTTAGACAATCTTACAAAAAACCCATTAATGACAGTCTACTTTCATAACCTACTTCCAAACTATGATCGTCTGTGGATAGTTTGAATAATTTTATTATTCTGGAAGTCAAAACATGCAAAATGAAACAATAGTAAACAATTGACACAAGATAGTAACTTTACTTATAAATAAAACACTCCTTTTATTCAATCATCAAATTTCAATTACATTTTAGCTATTACAAGTTTCTAAATATCTATCTAATCACTAAAACTAATATCGTCCTTCAGCCCGATACTCCTAGCATGCTGCAAGTACTTAACCCTACTCAGTCCCTTTGTAAGGGGTTCTGCTGGGTTGTCTTCTGACGATACCCCATTCATTACGAAGAATCCTTCTCCTATTCGATGTCTTATGAAGTGATATTTTCTGTCAATGTGTTTGGATCTGCCATGATCCATTGGTTCCTTGGCTAAGGCGACCGCACCCTCGTTGTCACAGAAAATCTCCATATGCTCCTTTATAGCTGGTACAACTCCAAGGTCTCCGATGAAGTTCTTTAGCCATATCGCCTCCTTCGACGCTTCACTTGCTGCTATATACTCTGATTCGCACGTTGAATCAGCTACGGTCTCCTGTTTGGAACTTTTGCAAGTTACTGCTCCTCCATTTAAGGTAAATATCCAACCCGACTGAGAGCGGAAATTATCTCTGTCGGTCTGAAAGTTGGCATCAATATACCCTATCACTCTCAAGTCATTGCTCCCACCGAGGGTAAGGACCCAGTCCTTTGTCCTTCGGAGGTACTTGAGAATGTTCTTTACCGTAGTCCAGTGAGCTTTACCAGGATTCCCTTGATATCTACTAACCATGCTCAAACAAAGGCTACATCAGGGCGAGTACATGTCATAGCATACATGATCGAGCTAACTTCAGAACCCCTCTCCTGGTTAATATAACTATTTTACGATTGCAATATCTTTAAAATCCTGGTTCACTTTTACTTGTAGATTAACCAATTTGTAATTGCATTTTAGGAGTTGGTTTAGGAATGTTCCACATGTTTACTAGCTAAAGTTTAGATGCAATAGATGAAAGATGTCATAGTTTATAGTCAAGATACCACAACAAGTTACTTTATAAGGTTTTAGGTTAAAAAGAAAAAAGAAAAGAAAATTGCTAATCGAACAAAAGGCTTCTACTAAAACCAAGATTCTAAAAAGCTCATCATGGTTTCAAGACTTGTACTTGACACCACACTTAAACAAAATGTCGTCATAAGTCATATATGTATATGAAAATGAATAATAGTAGAATATATATATATATATATATATATATATATATATATATATATATATATATATATATATATATATATATATATATATATATATATATATATATATATATATAGACACACACACACACAAAATTGCCGCCTTAAGTCACACACACATACAAATGACGCGACTCATCACAGTTCGTTAAAACTTGAGATATGACATTGCCGCAAAGTTATGTCTAACCTTATTTAAAACCTTGACTAAAACCAATAACAGGTTGTGAATATAAAAAGTAAGAGGGTTAGAATGTAAAACCGTTAAAGTAGAAGGTCCATATAAATCAGAATAAAAGCGTGGGGGCTCTTTTCTACCAAGAACGTATGTATATCCCAATTTCCTTTTTGAACTTGCTCCCCCCTTTCTAAAACCCTAACCCTCTTGGCGCTCATCGCTTCCCGAAATCTGCCATACCTTAACCTTCAGATCGACGACAATGTCGATGTCGAAGGGTTCGAAGATGCTGCAATTCATAAATTACCGTATGCGGGTCACAATCCAAGACGGCCGTCAGCTAGTTGGTAAGTTCATGGCCTTCGACCGCCACATGAATCTCGTCATCGGCGATTGTGAGGAGTTCCGTAAGCTCCCCCCTGCAAAAGGTGCTAAAAAGAATGAAGAACGCGAGGACAGGCGGACTCTTGGTCTCGTTCTTTTAAGGGGCGAAGAGGTGATTTCCATGACTGTTGAAGGCCCTCCGCCACCTGATGAGAACCGTGCCAAGGCTGTTGGAGCGGCTGCGTTGGCCGGTCCCGGTCTTGGTCGTGCTGCTGGCCGTGGAATCCCAACTGCGCCTTTGATTCAAGCTCAACCGGGTTTAGCTGGACCGGTTAGGGGAATTGGTGGACCGGCTCCAGGCATGATGCAGCCGCAGATTTCTCGACCTCCTGTTCCGAATATGTCTGCTCCGCCGATGAACTACCCGCAGGCTCCTGTGATTCGACCTGGACAGATGCCGTACCCCGGACAAGGTCCTCCGCCTCAGATGCCACGCGGACCACCTCCACAGATGCCGCCTCAGTTTGCTCAACGGCCTCCTGGTCAATATCAGGTGCCTCCCCCCGGGCAATATGGGCAGAGGCCTATGGCTCCCCCTCCCCAGATGATGAGGGGTCCACCACCACCAGGGGGCGCTCCACGTCCCGGTATGCCTGGTCCGCCTCCACCTGCTCGGCCTGGTATGCCTCCTCCTGGTGGGCAGATTCCTGTATTTGGGCCTCCTCGTCCTGGTATGCCTCCTCCGCCAAACTCTCAGCAGCAACATCAGCAGCAATGATTGGTACGTGTCTTCTTATTGGGCATCCACCTTTCTTGGACCTGCTAGAATGTCTCCTTGGATGATAGCACAATTGTTGTTCTACAGAAGGCTTTAGTTTATTTCTTAACTATCAATTTGAATCCGGATTCAGTTTAAGTAAAATTAGACATGTTGTTGGTTACACTAGGCTGCTTCTGCGTTGTCCAACATCTTGCAGGATTTACTGTATTTCTTGATAATTAATGGTATTAATCTTGAGTAGGATGAACTGTAATGAGTGTATCATGGTACTCATCTTGCATAAGACAATAGCTGATCTTATGCACTCTTTAATGTAGCAGCCACTTAGTAAGCTAAGTTATGGCGATATATGAGCTTTAAGAGAATATTATTATATAATTTAAACTTGAACCTCTGAATTTAGTAACTATTCAACCTTAACAAGTTGAACCTTACTCATATAGCAACGTACTGAACTGAGAGTCATACCCAGTAATCTATTTATGTTTGGGAGTAGACCTTATGGCTAATAAACGATACAATTATCTTCTGTGACAGGCAAATCTGTGGAAGATGTTTTTTACTGGGAATTCAATGCTTATAAGCTGCAGAAAACATGTTCAGCTTGAATATTTCCAAATAGGGTTTGTATTGGTGTTTAAACGTTACATTCTTGTTGGACTTGATTTTGTTTTATGTTGGATTTTGCAAATGGCAATTAGCACATATCATAAAGTCATGACCTTTAAAAAATATCATTTTGCAGAAGTGTGAGTTCAACTGGTGGCGTCATTGTGTCTGTGTGATCTTTATGGCTGGCTAATGGCTATATATATAAGTATATTTTCTGTTCCCCTTCATCTCTCTCATTAGTTGTTATGCAATCATTTCTTTTGAATATTTGATTATTTGCACTGGCAAATTGGATTAGGTTCTCATCAGAATCAGATGGCTTCCAAGTTCTAACTGACATGGATTCTACTTGTTTGGTATTTCATATGTATATGTTCCATTGATAAAACTAGTTTTTTTTTTATGTTATTTTCAATGAAAAGGGTTTGACATTTTTTCCACACATTTCAGGTACAAGTCTTGACTACATTTCCTCTATGATTTTTTTCAACAATGTTTTTTGTCATTAATCCTGGAATTTAGTTTTGTGTGCTATTTGGGACCATGTCTTTTTTGTTTTGTACCTTGTATTAGTACTAGATTATAACTCGCGTTAAACGCGGGGGAACGCATAAAAAAAGTACAAATCGTCGAAGGACATATTTGTAGACAACTTTTTATGTTAAAAAGAATTGGATGCATTAATGGGTTAAAATGAATTTATTCAATTCTTCAATACATATATTAAACAAAATTATTATCATAAAACAAAATAAGAGATGAGTTGGCAATTAAAAAAATTAACGCTACCTTTGATATATTTTCCATTAGCCATTGATTATCACGGTGAATAACATCTTTAACATGATGGTCAAACAATACAAAAGAAGCAGACCCAATTTCATATTGAACACGAATTACGACCCTCACCCTAAAAATTATAAAATGACACTTTAATGGACAATGAAATAAAATTGGAAACATTCGAATATAGATTAATGGCACAAGAACTTTACAAATGTAAAATTATAAACTTACTTGCTATCATAAACTCCACCACAACCATCACAAATAAATGGTTCAACATTAGTATCATCATCATTCTTACTTTTTTGAACAGTCACGACAATAAAAAGAATACCAGCCTTTGTCTAAATCAAAACTGATGAAAGTAGCAATGATGGACAAACCAATTTCTTATTTCATAAAATTTTAAAAATATATAAAAAAATTTCATATATATATATATATATATATATATATATATATATATATATATGCGCCATAAATTTATAAAATTAATGGGAAAATATTAATACTGTTTATTATACCTCATTGTAATCTGGAATATCATCAATGTTCTTGATTGGAAAACGGAGGTAGTAATCCTCTGGCTTGGCCACAACAGTATCGGTGTTAAGCTGAGTAGTACTAATGGAAGACTCAACATTCAAATCTATATCAGCAATACCACATATAAGAAGAAAAAAATGAAGTTAAACAATATAAATAATTAATGATTAAGAATAAGGAAAAACAAACATTAAGCTATTAATTAATGATAAAAGACATACATTTTTTTGAATTCTGAAATGTGAGACATGTCATCATTAATATGCAATCTTGACCCAAACAAACAGTTACACACTTGAGGCTGACCTGGAAATAACAATTAACCTTATAAATTAATTTATCTTATAAATAAAATATTAATGTAATGACATTGACATTTATAATAGAAAAATATTCTTACCACCCCAAGTTTTGAGCTTTGCCATACGTAGACAATATCAAAAGTACATTGTCTTTTTTTTACCTTTGGTCGACCAAAAAGCATATGCTGATCGAGAAACACAGACACAAACATATATTAAAAAAATATATGATTCATTCCTAAAAAAGTAGTTTTTACTGCAAGGGTAAATAAGTCATTTTGAAGAAATAATATATGTAGACAATAAACATTTCGGGAAGGTACTCCACTTTTACTTTTCTTTATTTCTATTTTCATCCGATCCAAACACAAAATCAAATCCAAACATAGAACTATATAAAATGAATTTTACATCATCAAATATAAACACAAAATCCAATCTAAACACACACACACACACACAGAAACACAAACAGACACACACAAAAAGGTAAATAGGTCATTTTACAACAAGTATGTATAATACGGCAATATCAAAATTACATTTGCCTTTTTTTTTTACCTTTGGACAAAAATACATATGTTGATTGAGAAATACAGACACACACATATATTAAAGAATATAAGAATCATTCCAATAAAAAATAGTTTTTAAAGCGAGTCTAAATAAGTCATTTTGAAGAAATAACATATGTAGACACTAAACCCTTCGGTAAGGTACTCCGTTTTTACTTTTCTTAATTTATTTTTTCATCCAATCCAAACACATAATCCAATCCAATTAACACGGAACTTCATCCAATCCAAACACACACACACACACATACACACACACACACACACACACACACAGAGAGAGAGAGAGAGAGAGAGAGAGAGAGAGAGAGAGAGAGAGAGAGAGAATAGAAAATATGTTTATTAAAAACCCACTAATAAGCCATTGATACATATACTGAACATATAAATTATAATCAGATGTAAGAAATTAATCAGTAAATCAAAAAAATTGCTAACCCTGTGAAGCTGGTATTCGAACGTGATGCTTCAAAGTCCAGATTTCAAGAAATTGTGATAACAACCGAATGAGATTATACTTATACATAATTTTGAACAACGATTTTGGAAAGGATATGAAGAAATTAATATTGTGATTCATATGATACTATTTTGAATTCTTTAATTTCAAATTCTATAATTATGAAAGGTATATACAAATTACCCACATTTATGTTTTGACAATTATGTTGACATTTATTTCACTTTAATACATTCCAATTAAAAATTTCAGTAAGTTTTCAACTTTTCAAACGTAGTCAACTTAATTTAGTTAATATTAATTTTATTTTATTTTATGCTGACATCATCAAAATGATCTAATGATTGAAATTAATCAAGGAAACACAATGAATGGCTCTGATTGTTGAAGATGATGTCATCAAGTTTCTCTTTTAATATATATAGAGATTGGTATTAGTATTCAGTATTAAATCCCTTAAGGGATGCGATTAAGTATCTGTGCATTAAGGATCAAAAGCCCATGATTTAGAGTTTAAATAGCATCATTTAGTAACAAGTCAAAAATCAAGAAGATATTCACTTATTAAACATTTCACGTGTGCAAATTTTTTCAAACTTTCAATCTCGTATGATTAAAAACTTGAGGTGAGTTTTGGAAATAGAACAAAAGATAAATGATGTTGAGCAATCGAAGGAACAATTCTTCAACGATTATGAAAACTTCAAAAATCTACTTGTACTACTCAAAGCAATTTGGATGACTTTGTTGTTTCTACCATTGTTATTGATTCATCGTTGTGCTACTACTTTTGAAATCAGTTATTAAAAAAAAAAACTCGTTTTGGAGGAACGGCTTCCTTCATCAATAGTACCTACGTTTCATAATTGGTCTCTATTGGTGCTCTTGCAATTTTTGTATTGATTTTAGAATTTCTGCAATGTTTTTGGTCCATATTCGATATAAAACAACCATATTCTTTAGGGAAATCTGCAATAAAGTTATTGCATCTGAAGTTTGATTCTATTAACACAAAAACCATCTTTGATTTATTATCTGAAGTTTGATTCTATTAACACAAAAACCATCTTTGATTTATTTATTTATTGATTTCTTTTTTCTGCAATTTAGTCCAAAAAACTAGTACACTTGCAAAAAAACCATTGTTCTTGACAAATATCGGTTTTTAAAGCTTTTCTTAGAGGGTGTTTGGGATTACTTTTTAGCTTCAAAAGGTTTTTTTGCAAAAGAACTTTTGATAAAAAAACTTTTGGTAAAAGAAATTTTTTATATTATGTTTGGATTAGCTTTTGAGGGGCAAAAAGGATATTTAATGTTGTTGAGTGAGGGGAGTACTTAATGATTGGTAAGTTTAAGGGGATTAATATAATTTACTTTCTATTTGGTAAGTTTAAACGTATTAATGTAATTTTCTTTCTATTTGTTTCAAAAGTCACAAAAAATCACGTTTCCATGACTTTTGAAAGAGGAAGATTTTGTTCTTTGCCAAAAGTTGCTTCAAAAGATCTTTTATAACTTCCCAGATAACTTTTAGATTTTTTTGACTTTTTGTAAAAGTAAAAAGTCTAAAAGTTGTTTAAAAAACAATGTCAAACACCCTCTCAAAGTTTAAGGACTTTTCCGAACATTAGTAATCACAAATAACTTTTTCCTCAATAGGGTTAAAGTTTATGGACTTAATTAATTTTTTTTAATATCTACCAAGTTAATGAAGAAACTCAAATTTATTTATTAAAAAATAAAATAATATAGATTATATATCATTTGAGCTTATTTATTTATTTATTTATTTATTTCTTCAATAAATATCATAACCATATATCATTTTTAGTATGTGTTTTTATAACTATTGTAGCTCTTATAACTAGGTCCGACAATTCTCGACACGACTCGTGACCCCACACGAAGATAAACGAGTTTGGGTTGAGTTTTTTAACCTGCCAACCTACCAACCTGTTTATTAAACGGGTCGTATATAAGTTTGCCAAAAACATACGGGTTGACCCGCCAGCCAGTTTATGATATATATATATATATATATATATATATATATATATATATATATATATATACCGAGAACCCGAGAACCAATTGTGGGCCGTTAGATCAAAATAATAAAAGGCTAGGATGCCCGGTGGCGTTTTTGTAAATAGTTTGAAAAAATAGACTGGGGCATCTTAATTATTATGAATTAGGGGCATTTTAGTAAATAAATAATTCAGACCCCTCTCTCTCTCTCCTCTCTCTCTCTCTCTATCTCTCTCTCTCATCTCTACTGCTGTCGTCTAATCGCCTCGTAGTCGTCGGAGATGACGTCTTCGTCGGTGAGGTGGTCGAAGACGGAGACCAGTCGTTTGAACACGGAGGAGCATGACTTCAAAACTAACTTCCGCCGGTCAAAGAATCACCAAAAGTTTGATCTGTCAGCTTGTACATGGCATCATTTGATTTTCCGAGATGAATGCATCTGAATTACGAAAGCATACCGGATTGAGATCTGGATGTAATCTCAGGTTCCATGCCAACATTAGCGAGGCTCCGATCCTTCCGACGAACGTTTCCCCGTATAATTTCAATTGGAGAGGATATAGTGCAGACACCAATGATGTTAAGAATCAGGTACTCGGATTTACAACAATCAGTATCCTTCATATGGAAATCTAGTAATATTTATTATTGTTAATGTTATCATTTGCCATGATTATCCAATTTTATGGATTTTTGTTCTACAGTAGTACAGGGAATGTTGTCTTGAACTGAAAGGCGATTTGAAGTCTCTGTATCTTGGAGATTTTATTTAGCTCATCTAACTGCAGATGACTTTTTTTTGGTAAGTATGTTTGATCTTTTTGTTTTTTCCCTTTATTTAAGCCTTATATTTATAATATTTTGATGAATTACAAGTTTGAAAGTTATCATATAATGATTCTGAATGCCAAAATCATTTAGTAATACTTGTTAATCTTATTGAATGTTGTTCATACATACAGGTAACGTCCTATTGACATGAAATAGGTGATTTTTATCAAGAAATCTTAGTAATATATTTGTTAATTTGATTATTACCAGATGATTATTACACTTTTTTTTATCGACAGATTCATCGGCTATTATTGTAATAATTTAATTGATTGTTGGCATGTCTGAAAATATGATAACAGAAGAATAAGTAACAATAATAGTCTTAAAAAGGGATGAAGTGTAGTTGATTTGGTTTTTTTGAATGATAGGATCCTGGAAATTCAGTGATGATTGTGTGTGATGAAAAGCTGAAGGAAGTATTTGGATGTGAGAGCATTTCAGCAATGGGAATACCAGAGTTGTTGGTTAGACACCATTTACTCGAGCAATAGTCTTGTCTTCTCAACTTACATGGATATTTTGCAAACATGAATTGAAGAATTGAGCGTCTGACATATGATGTGAAGAAAGAAAGTAGTAGTAGTAGTAAAAGTTTTTTAAGTTTGTTTTTACGGTTGTGTAAGTGCTGTTGACATTGTAATGGTAGTGTGTAGAATGATGTTGGAAATTGTTTTTATGTAAAACCAAACCCAACAAATGTTTTTCTTGTTGATGTTATTGTGATGTTTAGCTGTTGTTTACCTTTATCCTTTTGTAAATGCATAACCATTGTATGTTAATGATCTATTTACTAATGTTTTCACTATGATTAAAGGCAATCTTCAGGTTTCATTTCAGCTTTTAGCAATTGCAATTGATTATGTTGTTTTTATCGTTTATGTTTTCATTAATCATATGATTAAATGCGATGTTCAGATTCATTGGCTATGATCTTTACTAAAATTGCTATGATCTTCAGGTTTGTTAATATGTATTTTGATTATTAAAATCATTATATGAGAAATTTGATTCAAGTTTCATAAACATTAGGACAAAAGCTTGTGAGGTGTTTCAGAGAGAAGATTGTCTAAATGAGATTGTATAGGTATGTTGATGGTTTTATTATATTGTATATGTTTTATTAGATGAGAATTATATATGTATATGAACATTTGATGGTGGTAGTTTGGTGGTTAAATAAGATGTAATTCACATATGAATTACATGTGATTTACATGTAAATTCACAAGTAATTCACTTGTAATTTACATGTGAATCACATGTAATTCATATGTGATTCACTTGTGATTTACATATGAATTACATGTGATTCACATGTAAATAAGATGTAATTCACATGTAAATCACAAGTGAATCACATATGAATCACATGTAAATAAGATGTAATTCACATGTAATAAGATGTGATTCACATGTAAATCACAAGTGAATCACATATGAATTACATGTGATTCACATGTAAATTACAAGTGAATTACTTGTGAATTTACATGTAAATCACATGTAATTCACATATGAATTACATGTAATTCACATATATTTCACTTTTATAATTCACATGTAAATCACAAATGTATTAGCAATTTTCAAGATGATGATAACACAATATATATTAGCAAAACTTACGTAATTTACCAAAAGTTGTTAAACTTAGTCATTATAGTGTTTTACAAAATAAAGTGCATACTAAATTTTTTGCCAAAATAGCCCATATAATTAATTAAATCCTAACATTCTACTGGATAACAAGAGCTTTGTTTTTAGACATTCCTATTCCTTTTTTTTTCTATTATAATTTTTTTTAACTTGTTCTCAGTGATCCTTTAAGAAGTTTTTCTATTTCTGATTATTTTAGAAGTTTTTCTAGATCTTCCTTCCTCTGTCTTATGGACCTCATCTGTGTAATCCACATGCTCTTTGTTATCGACCTCATTATCTTCTATCTTTTCTTCTTCACCAATTCCTTTTTCTGACATATTCTAGTATAGAAAAAAAATAGATGTTAGTTATGTTATTAGAATTTAAAATTTACTCAGAACTTTAAAAATATACCTTTGGGATTTCTTTTGATTTATGAAAGAAGTCATCAAATTCCTTAAGTTGTTCTTTGGTGATATTAAGAATCGAAATGATATCTTGCTCACTGTAATTTGATTGTCTCAAATCATTCAGAAGTTTACGAAGTCTTTCTCCTTCAATGATATGCTCGACTTGAACACATGCTTTTGGAAGATGTTGATTTTCCAAAGTTGTTTGAACTTTTTGAGTAATTTCCAAATTGTCAGGTTCTCCATCTATATTGTAAAATTTGTGTTGCACTCTATCTTTTTTAACTAAATCAAATTCATATAACACTTTTTTCCATTTTTTTAAATCTTCATTTTGCTGAAAATTTTCTTTTGCTTCTTCAAATGTTGATATTAACTTACTTTTCTTCTTACAAAGACTTTCAAAAGTTTTTGTCAAAGTTGACAAATAATCATGAGTAAAATAAAAACATGTACATATATGTATATTATTTCACATCTGATTATGAAAACAAATATATATAAGTATGTATATTTTGCATTAATATTTATTTATATATAACTATTTTTTAATAAAGTTTTTATAGATTTTTACCTCAATCTTTTTATCTGTTATATTTTGCAATCTTTCAAGAATTTTTCCTGTTCCAAACATTCCAACTTTCATTTCGCTAGTTTCTCGTTTTTTCATTTTGATAGAATCCCAATTTTTTATTGCTGGACGTAATCATAAATCATTTTCTTCATCGAATTGAACATGGTCAACATATAATAGCTGCATAAAAAGAACATAGTCAAATTTGTATGTTATAGTAAAAAATTTAAAATAATATTTTAAATAAAGAAATATTACCAGCAAATATGTCAGTGGACCATATAAGTACCCTTTACAATTGTGTGATACATATGACCTTGTGTTATTAATCAATGAGTCAATTGGGTAACTACACCAGTCAATTTTTAAAAAATCTGTGGTGCTTGAAATCTTCTTTAATATATTCTGATTGATTTTACCTGCAGGTGTACTTTCAACTAGAGTGTTGCAAAACAGAACAATGAAATTGAGTTTGAAGTTGAAATCAACCTCTTTTGATGATATAATTGCATTTGTGATATCATTCAATCTAATGTTTTCTGTTTTATGAAATTGGGATATCCATTTGCTGTAACATTCATCTTCTGCAGGTCGAAAACTAAGGTCTTCCAGTTTTTGGTCACCCATTGGAATTCCAAGCATCTCATTCACACTTTGTCTGTCAACCTTAATTTCTCCATTTATAACTTTTAGTACCTTTTTATCTATATCAAAGCTTTTAACAACAAATAAACCAAGTGATGAAGGCAACTCATCAACTTCCAATTTCAATAAGCTTTTAAATCCCATTTCTTTAACACAATTCTTCTGCTCCAAACTAAGTTTCTTTATAATTTTAAGCAATGATTTTGGTGATGACCTGTTACGTATTGTTTTGAAATGATTTTCTTTTTCAGCCAAAACTATCTTTGGATAACTTTTTTTCTTTTTTATTTTGGGCTGTTCTTTTAAAAAAAAAACAGTTTTGTTTATCAATATCACTTCTCTTTCTCTTTCCAACATTAGCATTCAAAGAACCTGCAAAAAATATTATTTGTAATAATGAAATTAATAGTATATTTTTTTAAATTAAAAACAAAGAAATTATTATACAAGTTATACATTAAAATGATTATACACATAGGATTGTATTTACTAAATTTCAATAACAAATTTTCATATAAGTACATATTCACATGTGATTAAATGAAAAGTATTTATTGTTATTTATTTTCATTTTTTCACATAATTAGATAATACCTTATTAATGGCATTCTATAATAAACAAAAAGCATTTAAACAAACAAAACATTATAAATTATTACTACATGGAAAAGTTGATTATTTGACTTAATTTGTCAAATCCTATTCAAATGTTATTTCATATGTGATTTACGTGTGAATCACATGTAACTTGTATGTAATTTACAAGTGAATCACATGTCATTCGTATATAAATTGCATCTGATTTACATGTTAATCACATGTAATTCATATGTGATTTACATGTGAATCATATGTAATTCATATATGATTTACAAAGTGAATCACATGTAAATTACTCTTGAATCGCATGTCATTCATATATAAATTGTATGTATTCCAAATCAAAATTTTTAATTTAGATTCTGGAAAGTCAACACTTTCAGGAAGGCTTCTACACCTTTTGGGTCAAATATCTCAGAAACAAATGCATATATTTTTAAAATGAGGCTAAGTTACAGGTATGAAAGAATGTTGAGAGTGCTAATTTTTTATTTAAAAAATCAGAGGAAAGGTTCGTTTACTTATGCATGGGCATTAGTTGAGTGTGCTGAAGAACGAGAAAGAGGGATAACAATGACAGTTGGAGTTTCCTTTTTCAAATCAAACAAATACGACGTTGCGGTGTTGGATTCACCAGTGCATAAATTTTTTGTCCCAAACATGATATCAGGGTCAACACAAGCAGATGCTGCAATTCTTGTTATTGATGCATCACTTGGTGCCTTTGAAGCAGGTATCGATAGTGCAATTCTTGTTATGACATGTTATTGATGATAAATTTATCATCAATTCTTGTTATTGATGATAAATTTTTTATTTTCTAAATGAAAAAAATTTATGACATGTTTGGTTTGTTGATTTCGGAGATATCATAAGAAGCTGAAAAACCATGAAAGAACTTAAGGTTCCATCATATCAATGTCAACATCATCTTTTCTACCGAAAGTAAAATCAAAGAAAGTTTCAATGAAAGGCTTATACCAATTTCTTGTATTAGAACAAGTAATACTAATTAGGGTTATTACTTCCTTTTCAGAAAACCAAAAACATAGACAAAAATTATGTAAAAATGCTAAATTACCTTTCATATTTAGAGTATAACGTTTTGAAGAAGTATCTTGTTGATCGATTTTCTTCAATCTTCTGTAACCATTTGAAGATTTATAGTGTTGATCGACCTTCTTCGAAGTTATACAACGCTTTGTAGAAGTACAGTGTTGATTGATTTTCTTCGAACTTTTATTTGAAAGAGGTAAATCACTTGAATGTTGTTCTGAAGACATGATTTAGTTTGAATCGCTAGCTTTTGAAATACGAAGGAAACCCTTTCTATAATTTTAGAACCCTAAATGAAAAAAAAAACGCTTTTATGTGATACAAAAATTCAGTTTCGTTTGCATTTACAGTATTAGCCCCTTGTTTTTTAAATTGTTTTAGATTTGTATTCATTTTTTTTCATTTAATTACAAAAATACAAACCTGCACTTTCATTTTATCTTTTTAATAATATTTAAGATTTGAATAAAAAATGATTTAATGCTACAAATTGTATTATATTTTTATTTTTTATTTATACTTCATTATACCTTTATTTGTATTTATATTTATAATTTTGTATGATGTGTTAAGTATTAAGCAAATATATATGTAACAATTATATAAATAAACATATTTTTAAAAGTATATTTTTAATACATATAATTTATATAATGAAAACTATAGTAGATGGTATTTGCAAATCAAATGGATTTTCACATCTTTTGACATCACATCTCCATGTACTTGCCTTGTTGACATTAGAGAACGCGTTGATTGATCAGACATGATAATTTATTATTATTATTATTTGAATAAAAATATTAACATATTTTTATATAATCTATCATAATATTTTATTTTAAGAAAACATTGAAACTATATAGATATACATTGACTTTTAACTTTAAATTATGAAATTTTTAATGATACATTTTTTATTTAAAAGTTAATCAAAATTTTCCAAATTATACAATCAAAAGTCAAATATGAAGTTTCATAAGTAATAACAAAAGTTTTAATGAGTTTCATATTATGATCTCATTAGAGTTACATACTTCATAAATTTTGAAAAAAAAAATAACAATAATAAAAAATAATAATGCTTTTAGTTCCACACATTACACTTCAAAGACATAAAGTTTCATCATTTTTAATCTCAGAGTATCCTTCCATCTTTTTTCTTCCATCCCTTAGCCAAAAGAGATTTTATCTGTTCATCAGATTTTTTTGCAAATACTTCAGACTGCTGTATAATTTTTTTCCTGTGAATATTTATCTCACACAACAGAATCTTTGTTAGATATTTCACTCTCATGTCATCCAATTGATTGTTATAGTTTTTTGATGATTTGTTTATGAATTCCACAATTCCAATTCCCTGTACGATCACCCATATAGACTTCCATATGTCTCATGAGAAAAACACCACAATTAACGTCATTGTTCCTACTCTTCCAATTCATTCTCAATTTTTCTGCCTCAACATTTTGTATTTGTAAGGCTGATTTGTGATTTACATTCAATACGTATCTACTGAAGAGTAATTTATGTGAAAATAAATAAATGAAATTAAAATTATTTTTCATATTAAATTTAATATATAAATTTGTATATTTCTTACCAATTCACCAGCTGCATCACCAAAAGAAGTTTGTATCTTTGATGTTGTCAAATTGTTGTCCATGACATCAATTTGTTTTTCTTTTAAATCAACACATATGAGGCAGTAGTGTTCATCACATACAATAGGGAAAAATACCTATTTTGATCAAATATGATTAATATGTTAATGATATGACATTCAAATGTAATGTAATGCATATATAAGTCATTTGTGATTTACATCTGAATCACATGTAATTCATATGTGATTTAATTGTTATTTTACATGTAAATTACATGTGATCACATATGATTCATATATATATATATATATATATATATATATATATATATTACCAAATCAAACTCTTCATATATTACCATATGATTCATATATATAAGGGAAAAAATAATATTACCAAATCAAACTCTTCAAATGTGATTAGTTCTTTCTGATATTTCATTGCTTCTTTTATTTTTCTTTCAAATTCTTCAAATCTTTCAATTAAAGGTCTTTTTCTATCATACATGCTTGAAGTCTACAAAAAAAAATTATATATATCTTTAAAGTTAAATTTAAGATTTTAATTTTGATGAAATGAATAATATTTATTAGAAACTTACCATTATTGTTGTATCAAAGAAGTATCTTTGCATTTGTTTTTTTGGAGAACTTTTTTCTTCAAAGTTTAAAACCTCAATCCATGCATCAATTACATTTTGATGAATATTCAACTTTGGCTGCAAAGTTTCAATCATCCCTCTAAGAACCACAATACCTTTCTTCACCTCAAATACCTTTTCACTGTTTTTTATTATAAACAAAATGAATTATTAGAAATTAAATAATTATCCACATTTAAAATTTAAATGTTTTAATCAAAATAAATAAAAATTCAATCTTTACCTTGGAGATCCAATCCTTACAAATATGCGGTTTGAGACTTTTATTTCAGCATCTTCTATCAATTTGTCTGTTGAAACAAACTTTTTAATATACGGTGAACATATTAAGTAAGATGGTTTTTTCTTTCTTTTTGAGAACTTTCTTCCGACCACTTTATTATTTTCAAGTTCAAAGTTTCTCTGATCATCTTTTATTTCTTCCGAGTTGTTACCTTCATCCTCATCATCATCTTCAACATTGTACTTTTCATCATCTTTATTTCCCTTTGTTTTCATTAAATTTTGTGTTAAGCCAATTGAAAAAACATGTGATGAGATATTAAATATATTTATCGATAATTAAAATAAAATTATAAATAATTACTAACCTTTGAATTGCTTAACAAATAATCTTGTTCTGACATGAGTTTCAATAGTGGACTTGGTGTTCTTTCATTCTCTGATTCAGTTGTTCTTTCATCTTCTTTTTCAATTTCAATTTCATTTTCTGTTTTATTTGAGTTGTCTTTTCCAAGTTTAACTTCATCCAAAACTTCAGCTCCTTTTTCTTTTTGAACTTCGTGCTCTACATCGATTTCATGTTGTCCTTCTTTTTCACTTGTTTGATTACTCCGCTCTTCATGTTGTGCTTTTTTTGAATTGGCTAGTTCTTCTTCAATTTTATTTTTAATTTCAAGCAGCTCATTGCTTTCTTTGAATTTTGAAACAGAAAAACTTAACAATTATGAAATGTTCTTTTTCATTTCAACCAAATTCATATATTTCTTTATTAATTTACATTTCAGTTCCTGAAAAGAATATCATCCAACTTTAAAGAAAACTCTTATATTAAAATTATATTATTGAATACTAAATAAATATTAATATTAACAGGCAAATGTTAATATAATAATTTAAAAATTCCAATTTATAAAATAATTTACATATGATTTTAGATGTAAATCATATTTTTGTGATTCACATGTGATTCTTATCCAAATCATATGACAATAATTATACTTATTTATATGTTTATATCATGTGTTGCAAAATATGAATCACATGTGAATAACATATAATCAAAAATTTAATCACATATGAGTTACATGTTAATATATAACCTTAAATCACCATTTAATTGCATGTATTTCTGATCTGAAACAGATATAATAACACATGTAATTGATATATTGAAAACATTTGAATCAAATGTTTAATAACAAAATCAATTAAAATCATATATTAAATCACAAGTGAATTATATGTGATTTACATGTAATTCACAAATGAATTATATGTGAATTACATGTGAATCATATGTAATTCACATATGAATCACATGTGATTCACATGTAAATCACAAATGTATTACACGTGAATTCATATGTGAATTACATGTGATTTACAAGTGTATTACATGTGAATTCTATGTGAATTACATGTGATTTACATGTGAATTACATGTAATCACAAATGAATTATATGTGATTTACATGTGAATCATATGTAATTCACATACAATTCATATATGAATTACATAATTCACATGTAAATCACATGTAAATCACATATGTATTACATGTGATTTATATGTAATTCACATGTAAATCAGATGTAATTCACATGTAAATCATGAGTAAATGTGATTTATATGTAATTCACATGTATTTCAACTATGAATAACATATGATTTATATATGATTCATATATGAATATGTGATTCATATATTATTCATATGTGATTTTAATATGAATATCAATCAAGAATATTTTAATATGAATTATATGTAATTAAAATCTAAGTATTAAGTATGAATTTATATTTAATTTATATGTAATTCTCATATAAATTACCTCAACGCTCATATCATCTTCATCATTAGAATCAGAATCTTCATTAAAATCAGGAATATTCTCATCAACATCTACATTTCCAAAAGATCCGCTGAGAATTTATGCTCTTTCTCTTTTTGACATTTTATCAATATCCCAGTAATGTATTGGATGTCTTAATCTTTTGATTGAATCTTTCTTCAAGTTTTTCATGAAATCTAAATAAGCCAACTTTAAAAAAAATAGATTTATTATGATGATAAAAATTAATTTCTTAATAAATATTTTTATTACCAGTAATACAAGTAGTGGTCCACAGAAGTTATCGGTTATATCTTTTTCATCCCAATGAAGTTTGCAAACCTTTAAGCAATCGATTATATGTTCACACCAATCTACATCTTTTAATGGCAAAGCTTCATACAAATGTGGCAAAAGTATGTTCTTGCAAGTTCCTAGTTTGTTTTGTTCACAAAACAAATTTAAAAAGAGAACTGCAAAGTCAAGTTGGAATATTTTTCCTGAATCTGAAGACTTGTAGATATGTTTTTCTATTTGACTAGGTCTCATACTTTTTCCATTATATATATTTCTCCATTCCAAAAGACCAGTCTCAGTTTTTTCATTTAAATCAAATTCATTGATTTTTCTTCCACCTGTTGGGATTCCAAGTAAATTGTGAATCAGATCTGATGTGATATCTATTGATCCAACTGGTAGATTGATCTTCATTTTATCTGGATCAAAGCAGTTAACAACATATCGTGAAAGTTTTCCTGGAATTCCATTACTTGCCATTGTTAATAAAGATCCTAATCGCATTTCTCTGACTGCCTTCCTTTGTTGTTTATTAATTGATTTGACTACATCAAAAAGCATTTTTTGACACATTCTTGTTCTCAATGATGTTGGCTTTTCTGGATCTATTGGTTCTTTGTCTTTCTTGACAAACTTCTTTTTCTTTTTGAAAGTTTTTGCAATTGAACTTTTTACATCCTTATCAATTTCTGCATCATCTTCAGTAATTTCTTTTCGTTTTCTTTTTCCTGATTAAGATGAAATGTAAATTATTAATATTCGATTAATAAACTAAGATATAAATTCTTTTATTAACAAAGTTAAATGTTCTTTATTGTTATTATCCTTCAGAATCATGATATCTAACTGTATTAAACAATTATATTTTTTTCTTTTTGTTTTTCCTGTTTCAAATTCATTTTATATATTTTAATTGTTTGAAAATAACTTTATTAAGTTATTTTTGTAACAATTATATAAATATCATATTAAAAAAATCATTAATAAAATTATATACAAATATCTTTATTAACAAACCTTTTTGTTTTCTTTTTTCAGGATACTTCACAACACTGATATCTTCTTGGATTGGGCTTTCATTTATTGAAACAATATCCATTGACTTTCTTATTCCTGTTTCAAATTCATTGGAAGTTGTTAACTGTTTCAAAATATATTTATGAGTTTTTTTTCTATATACAATTAAATAAATATATTTTATTAAAAAACCTGTTTGCATTTTAGTTTCAGCATTCTTCATAACACTACTATCTAATTCTATTGGGTTATTCTTTCTTTGTCCCGTTTCAAACTAATTGCAAAATATATAAAAGTACAAATTATTATTAAATTAAAAAAATATATTATTAACGAACCTTTTTGTTTTTGCTTTCCAGGTGTCTTCAGAACAGTGTTGTCTATTTGAATTGGACTAGACTGTTTTGAGCATATAATGTCCTTAATTCTTGGACTTTGTCTTGTTACTTTAAAATACAGATGTATATTTTATAAAAATTTAATTAGAATCTGTTTATAATTTTGAATCTCAAATGAATTATTTTAAATAACAATATATTTAACAAACCTTGAGGTACTTTGCTTGGACTGTTCTTACCAACTCTTTTTCTCCATATTTGATTCTTTTGCTCTTCAATCTCATTTTGAATATTGTAATCTATTTCTGTTTATATAAATATTCATTTAACTTTTAGACCATAACAAATTTTCAAGTAATTTGAAATAAAATATGTGAATGTTTTAATATTGATAATTTGAATATCATACTACATATCATATCAACAGGACTATAGTTAACTTCAATAGGGACAAATGATAGATTGTTGATGATTCGTATGATATTAAATTGGGAACGAAATAAAAACACAATAGTTGCACTGATGTTAAAAGAAACCTAGATGCTAGAAACGAAACATGTAAATTACTGTAAAACTTTGTAAATTCATAAAATATCAAAATGAGAGAAAACAATTCATATTTTATCTACTAGAATAGGTCACAAAACTGTCAAACAACCAATTAAACGGTGAATTGTTTTATAAAATTAGGGTTTTAGATTTTAGATTCACAATCATTTTTATAATCGTATAATCATTCGTGTTTATTAAATCGAAGTTTTGTTTAATATAGTTTACCAACATGTTAGTGTTTGTATTTATAATAAAAATTCGAATCTAATATTCAAACTTGATTTAAAAAATCTAGTGTTTTACTATTATGATTCAGTAACGAATCTATAAAATGTATAAACAAAACGCAGTAAAAGTATCGATAGAATGAAATACCTTCGACTTCCATGTTTTTTATCACTTTGATTCGAAATACACGGTTCAAGCTTTAATGATCATCGTCTGCGATTATCATCTTTTGTGAAATGATAGATGAATTCGGATGTGAAATTAAATTAAATTTCTAGTAATGAAGTGTATATAAATTTTAGATCCGTCCTTTACCATAGTTAAGTTTTCTAACTGAAGTCAAATTTGTTTTTACGAAAATAGGCGTTATCGTTACTTTATTTTAATTTATTTTCAATTTAATTTTTTATATCTATTTAATATTATATATTCTAAAATTATTTATCATTTATTGCTTTTACTGTATTCCATAGCAAATCAGTTATATGTAAACATTCAAAATTATTTTAATTTATTTTCTATTAAAATTTTTTATATATTTAAAACTATATATTCTAAAATTCTTTATCATTAGTTGCTTTTACTGTCTTCCATGGAAAATCAGTTATATCGGTAAACATTCAAAATTATTTTTTTTAAAGATAAGTGTTGAATATACTTTAAAAACAGTAAAAACATTTTTTTTTCAACAAAAAAAAATAATATATAATATATAAAATACATATTAATCACATATCAGTTATATGAATATATTGTTGGATATAGTGTCTAAGTCCATAACTTTATTTGGTATGTACTTGACCCGACCCGGCATGGTCCATTTGGGTTGCATGGCATTGCAATACTTGGATAGACTAAATGAGAGAATAAGGCACTTATGATTATTAATATATTATAAGTTCTAATATATTAATAATAGTATTATTTAATTAGTATTGATCAAGTATTAATCTAGGATTAATTTGGTGATCAAAGTGAGACTAATTAAATATATAGGGTTGATTATGACAATCATCAATTCTTTTATGGTGGATTAATGATCCATGGTTTATGGGTTATGGATGTAACCAAATGGAGCTCCATGGATAGTCCATGGGAGTTACAAATCCATGGGTCATGGGAAATCAAGAGTCATGACAATTAAGGAAATTCATGTGTAAACCCTAATTGTGACAACACTATAAAAGGAACCCTATGGCTAGCAAAATGGGGACATAGTTGACCTAGTGTTACTAGAGAGGGCATAACCGATTTTGAGGCTAAGTGACATTCTCTCAAGTTATTCCAAGTCTTGTGGTGTTGTGTGAAGCATTTGAGGCACAACATTTGGGGTGCTAGGCTCATAAAGTCTTGAAGGAATCCAAGCAACATCAAGGTATGTATTTCTACTAGTTTTTATGTTTTATGTAATCCCCATGCCATGTTAGTTAGGAAATAACCTTGAAAAAGAAATTTGCATGTATATAGAGAAAACATAGATTCAAGGTTATTAGGGTTGCATGTACACTTAGGAAGTGTTAGAATGCTCAAAAACCCATCAGTGGTATCAGAGCCTAGGATTGTTTTCTGTATACTTGATGCAAAACTGCTTAAAAATCGAAAATTCAGCATTCTGACGACTGGACTCGCCGAGTCCATGGGGAGGACTCGCCGAGTCCATGAACAAATTCATTCTACTCGCCGAGTAGAGTAGTGCACTCGGCGAGTAGGAGCGTGCTGGGCAGTTTTTTCGAGTTTTGTTGCTGGAAATGGATTAAGATCATTATCCCAATCTGTTTTGGACTTGTAAAATCTGTTTTTCAAAATGATAATGATTATGTTAACCCATTTTACATGACTTTTATCAATTTTCAAGTATTGTATATGTTTATATGATTTCTTGAAATTGCTTGACATGAATTTGTGTTCTTATGAGTTTTTAGAAGATCATAGGAATTATGTGTAACCACCATGTGTGTTTAATTCATGATCTTAATGGCTATGATGGTGTCCATAACTTGTCCTCAAGTTATGGATAACCAAAAGTCACTTCTTTTAATTGTGATTAAAGAACTAAAGAGGTTTCATAAAATGAAGAGTCTTCATTTTTATGAATCATTAAAACTCATAAGTTACAAATTGAAGAGACTTGGAATAGTTTCAATTCTTGCCCTCAAGTTTTGGAATTTGAAAAGTCTTATACTTTAATACTTTAATTCCAAATTAAACCTTAGATTTTTAAAAAGTTTAAAAATCAACACTTATACTATTATTATAATTTTATTATACAGATATGTATAAGAATATGTCATTCTTACCGTTAGTAGGCCTCATTCACGAAGCCGGTCTATAAGGGGGGTATAAGGTTGTTGCCTATAAAATGGTGACTTAATGGGTGTCCACTCTCACCCACCGCTTCCTAGATCGGTGGAGGGTCGTTAGCCGAACGGGTAGGATACGACTTTAAATACTTGTTAAAAGTATAATGAATTATAAAGTAACTATACCTTATAAATTCCCAATCTTAGTTACTTTAGGAAAATGTGAAATTGGTGCTAGCCCATAAAATTACACTTTGTACCTTACCAAGTCGTTAGTGGAGCGTGTGTGGTTAACCGGCACACTAACATGGACTAGTAAGAGTGGCAAAGGGTAACTTGACTTTATTATAGATCGGTGGAGCGTGTGTGGTTAACCGGCACATCGATTAGGTAATATTGTTGAGGGTACCAAGTCAATTTGTATGGTTATTCACACCTTGTTTGTGATCCTCGGCATCCCAGTCACAAACTTGAGAGGGCACAATCGAGATTCAAACATGCCATTGAAAAGTTCAATGTATCTCAAAAGATCTAGGAGTTTCAAAACCAATAAAACCTAATAATAAAATATTTCGTTCTTATGGTGGAAATTGGTAAATCGTCATTTACCTACCTTCAAATATTTTAGAGTACGGATTACGGCATCCCTCTTCCAACTATAAATAGTTTGTTGGATCCTAGCCTTAATATTTCATTTGGGTGAATTATTAAGGATTCCTAATCTAATGAAACTTGTCTTTCTTTCCTTTCAGATGTCTTCCAACAATGCTTCTGGCTCAAACCCAACAGGCTCCTTTTCCCTTATGAACTTGTGTGGTAAGGTCATCTTTGATGGATCCAATTTCAATGAGTGGATCAGAAACATCAGAATGATTACCCGCTATGAGGACAAAGAATATTTCCTCGATAGGGAGCTTAAGGTTGTGAATGAAGCCACTGCTACTCCTGAAGAGTTTGCGGAGTTTGTTGCACATGAAAATGATGCTACTAAAGTAGCATGCATCATGATGGCCACCATGACTCCTGAACTTCAAAAATCCTATGAAGATTTCTACCCCTATGAGATGCACCTGGATCTGATGGAAAGGTACCATCAGAGCGCGCGTCAGGAGAGGTATGAAATCATCTCCTCCATGATAACCGCAAGGATGAAGGATGGTGAACCCATCACCGGTCACTTGCAGAAGATGCAAAGGTTCGTTGACCGGTTGCTAAAGCTAAATGTTGACTTTCCTGAGGAAATGGCGATTGACATCATTCTCCATTCCTTACCTCCAAGTTATGATCAGTTTCGTATGAATTATCATATGAACAAGGAGGAAGTCACACTTAGCAAACTTCAAGGACTCTTAAGGACAGCTGAAAATAGCCTTAAGGGTAAAGCGGTTGCTACTTCTACTCCTTCAATAGCCCCTGTTCTGGCTATTGGGCAGGGAAAGGGTAAGAAGAGGAAAAACCCTTCGAAGGGTACCAAGGGTAAGACTCTTGATGGTTCCTCTTCAAGTGGGACAAAGAAAGGTCCCATTACTCCTTCTTCAAACCCAAAGGAAGCACAGTGCTTCTATTGCCAGGATAAGGGACACTTCAAGCGAAGCTGCCCTAAATATCTGCAAGATGTAAAGGATGGGAAGGTTAAACCCACCCATGCAGGTATTTACACAATATTGTCTAATAACTCATCTAATGCTAATTCTTGGGTGCTTGATACAGGTTGTGGTATTCACATCTGTACTGATTTGCAGGCACTAAGAAGAAGTGAGCAAGTGGAGCACGGGAAGATAAACTTAGTCATGGGCAACAGGAAAGCATCACCTGTTACCAAGATAGGAGTTTATTCTTTATTGCTTAATAATGGGTTAATGTTAGATTTGAATAAGTGTTGTTACTCGCCCGAAATAGCGAGAAATATTATTTCCTTTCATGGCTTGTACAAACAAGGTTTTACATTTTCATTTGATAATAAAAATGGTGCTATTAATGTTTATTACAATGATGTATTTTTACTTTAAAGCATTACCTTGTGATGGTGTATATGAAGCCGTGAATGTTGTAGACAATCTAGGAAATAATGTGTTGTATATTGATTCTTCAGATAACTTGGATAAAGCATCCTTGTGGCATTGTCGTCTTGGACATGTTAACAAGAAGCGCATAGGCCAACTCCAAAAGGCTGGAGTCTTGGAATCATTTGACCTCAAGTCAGATGATAGTTGCGAGTCTTGTTTACTTGGAAAAATAACAAAGTCACCCTTCACAGGTACTTGTGATAGGGGTGAAGGTTTGTTGGACCTTGTACACACGGATGTGTGTGGGCCCTTCAGAGTTGCTACAAGGGATGCTAATCGCTATTATGTGACTTTTACTGATGATTACAGTAGATATGGATATATTTACTTAATCATGCATAAGTCAGAAACCTTTGAAAAGTTCAAAGAGTTTAAGCAGGAAGTTGAGAATCAATTGGGCAGGAACATCAAGATGCTCCGATCCGATCGAGGAGGAGAGTATCTTAGCATTGAGTTCCTTGACTATCTTAAGGAATGTGGGATTGTCTCACAATTGACACCTCCCAGAACACCACAGTTGAATGGTGTAGCTGAGAGGCGCAATCGAACCTTGTTGGAGATGGTTCGTTCCATGATGAGTCGAGCTTCGTTACCAATCTCTTTCTGGGGGTATGCCTTAGAGACTGCCGCCCATATCCTTAATCTAGTCCCTACTAAAAAGGTTGCCAAAACACCTCACGAGATGTGGACTGGGAAAGTTCCCAATTTGGACCACATCAAGATTTGGGGTTGTGAAGCTTTCGTGAGGCGTGAGACTCATGATAAGCTTGAACCTCGAAGTGAGAGGTGTATTTTCATCGGCTACCCACAGAGATCCTTTGGTTACCTCTTCTACAGACCCAGTGATAATGTGGTTTTTGTAGCAAGAAGAGGAGTCTTTCGTGAGAGAGAATTCATAAGCCAAGGGGACAGTGGGAGGCAAATTGACCTTGAAGAGCTTTAAGAGTCAAGTGGTGAAGGAACCTCAAATGCTATCGAACAACCTGAGGAGGAAACTCCTGTTGATCTGATAGATGAGTCTGTACCTCCAAGACGTTCCACTAGGGTGAGGAACACACCTGGTTTTTATTATGGTTATCACATCACCACTGAAGGTGATACATTTATTAGTGATAGTACACTAATAGATTTGGATGATCCTAATAATTACAGGGAAGCCATGGCAGGCCCTGAGTCTGCTAAGTGGAAGGAGGCTATGGACAGCGAGATTCAGTCCATGTATGACAATCAAGTTTGGAACTTGGTTGACAATGTACCAGGTCGTAAGACAGTTGTGTGCAAATGGATCTTCAAGAAGAAGACCGACATGGATGGGAAGGTACATACTTACAAAGCGCGACTGGTTGCGAAGGGCTTTACTCAAACTCCGGGAGTTTACTATGATGAGACCTTCTCACCAGTAGTTAAGATTAAGTCTATTAGAGTATTGTTAGCCATAGCTGCATTTCATGATTATGAAATATGGCAAATGGATGTCAAAACCGCTTTCCTTAATGGAAAGTTGGCTGAGGATGTTTACATGGCTCAACCAGAGGGTTTTGTCGATACAAGATACCCTAATAGAGTGTGTAAGCTTGATAAATCCATTTATGGATTGAAGCAAGCATCTCGTAGATGGAATCTTTGCTTTGATGAGAAAGTCAAAGAGTTTGGCTTTTCTAGGAGTGAGGATGAGTCTTGTGTGTATGTCAGGGCTAGTGGGAGCATAGTTAGCTTCTTGGTGTTGTATGTGGATGACACACTTCTCATAGGAAACGACGTCCCAACCTTGCAGGAGGTTCAGTCCTGGCTTGGGAAGTGTTTCGCTATGAAGGACCTTGGGGAAGCTGCCTATATCCTAGGGATAAGGATATTGAGAGATAGGAGTAAGAGACTAATTGGACTTAGTCAGAGTACTTATGTGGATAAGGTACTGAAGAGGTTCAGTATGCAAGATTCCAAGAAAGGAGAATTACCAATCCAGAGTAATGCCAAGGTAAGTAAGACTCAGAGTCCGAATACAGAGGCTGAGATAGCTGAGATGAGTCATATACCATATGCTTCCGCTGTGGGCTCGATCATGTATGCTATGACTTGTACTCGCCCTGATGTGGCCTTTGCTTTGAGCATGGTCAATAGATATCAAGGGAACCCTGGCAAGGCACACTGGACAGCGGTAAAGAACATTCTCAAGTATCTGCGGAAGACTAAGGATTGGGTCCTTACCCTCGGAGGCAGTGATGACTTGAGAGTGGAAGGATATAGCGATGCTAGCTTCCAGACTGATAGGGATAATTTCCGCTCTCAGTCAGGCTGGGTCTTTGTCCTAAATGGAGGGGCAATTACTTGGAAAAGTTCCAAGCAGGAGACAGTAGCTGATTCTACTTGTGAATCAGAGTACATAGCAGCAAGTGAAGCAGCTAAGGAGGCGATATGGCTAAAGAACTTCATCGGAGACCTTGGAGTTGTAACAGCCATAAAGGAGCCAATGGAAATTTTCTGTGACAGCGAAAGTGCGGTTGCTTTGGCTAAGGAACCGAGAGATCACGGGAGATCTAGGCACATTGACAGAAAATACCATTTCATCAGACATCGAATAGAAGAAGGACTCCTCGTGGCTAAGAGGGTATCATCAGATGAGAACCCGACAGATCCCCTCACGAAGGGACTGAGCAGGGTTAAGCATCTGCAGCATGCGAGGCGCATTGGGCTGAAGGATGATATTAGTTTCAATAATTAGATTCCTGAAACTTGTAAAATGTAATTGACATTTGATGATAAATAAAAGTTGTTATTTATTTATGAGTAAGGTATTACTATCTTGTGTTGATTGTTTACCATGTTTCAATTTTGCATGTTTTTACTTCCAGAATAATTATGTTATTATTCAAACCATCCACAGTCAGTCAAACTTTGGAAGTAAGTATTGATTTAAGACTGTCATGAATTTGGCTTGTATGATTTGTCTGAAAGTGCTTTGGACAATGCAATGGTTGCTACAACATTCATGAGTACTCATAAGGGCTGAGTATTGGATCCAACCCACGCTCACTTGCATCACTTCATGGAATTTATCTCGAGTGATCGTGAGACGGTAATATCATATAAATCTTCAAACCTAGAGATATGAGTTGTTGACTATGAGTTGGTTATTCATTGATTGTACGAAAACGCATTGGTAACTCGATGTTATAAAACGTGCCTTTGTGAATAATTCAACAAGTAGTTAGTACAAGCATATCAGTCGAAGTTTATCTGTTCCTTCTAGAAATAGAAGCGATATCTGGGCCCCTTGATGATTTGGTTTTGACCTATGTACCGGGCCCGGTCAGAACCTAATTGATGTGTTCAATTTACTTCTATGTCGAAACAAATCAGAGATCGAGAAACAAATGCTGGACAATAAGTAAGACCATGTTCCATGTGTTTGTCCGGCTGATATCATAAGAACAGAGGATTATATGATTACTTATCTTAAATGGCGTATCATCATCATCTCAGTTCCGAGAGACTTTGAAAGAGCTACGATTGCTAGTCGGATTTTGAAGTCATATTCGCAAATATAGTTATTAGACTTATCCAAGTGGGAGACTGTTGGATATAGTGTCTAAGTCCATAACTTTATTTGGTATGTACTTGACCCGACCCGGCATGGTCCATTTGGGTTGCATGGCATTGCAATACTTGGATAGACTAAATGAGAGAATAAGGCACTTATGATTATTAATATATTATAAGTTCTAATATATTAATAATAGTATTATTTAATTAGTATTGATCAAGTATTAATCTAGGATTAATTTGGTGATCAAAGTGAGACTAATTAAATATATAGGGTTGATTATGACAATCATCAATTCTTTTATGGTGGATTAATGATCCATGGTTTATGGGTTATGGATGTAACCAAATGGAGCTCCATGGATAGTCCATGGGAGTTACAAATCCATGGGTCATGGGAAATCAAGAGTCATGACAATTAAGGAAATTCATGTGTAAACCCTAATTGTGACAACACTATAAAAGGAACCCTATGGCTAGCAAAATGGGGACCTAGTTGACCTAGTGTTACTAGAGAGGGAATAACCGATTTTGAGGCTAAGTGACATTCTCTCAAGTTATTCCAAGTCTTGTGGTGTTGTGTGAAGCATTTGAGGCACAACATTTGGGGTGCTAGGCTCACAAAGTCTTGAAGGAATCCAAGCAACATCAAGGTATGTATTTCTACTAGTTTTTATGTTTTATGTAATCCCCATGCCATGTTAGTTAGGAAATAACCTTGAAAAAGAAATTTGCATGTATATAGAGAAAACATAGATTCAAGGTTATTAGGGTTGCATGTACACTTAGGAAGTGTTAGAATGCTCAAAAACCCATCATATATAATATATAAAATACATTTTAATATACACTTGGTTTAGTCACATGTATATATAAATGATTTATTGTTTAAAAAGGTGTAATTCTCGTATAATTTGCATGTGATTGGCATGTAAATCATATGTTAATCATATGTGAATCACATATTAATTATAAAACCAGTCATTGTAAAACTATATAGGATATTTAAATGAGTTATATTTTGTGGAATTGATATAAGTTTATTCAATTTGCAGTCATCAGTATTTAAAAGTACATTAAAACTAACAAACATTTTTCAATATTTGAAAGAAAGTATCAAATCATTTTTTGAATACATATATTAATAAATATTTTTCAATCTTTCATTAAGAGTTGAGACTGCATTCCTCATGTCTTCTTTTCTTTCAATATCGGGTATTTTTTGGTATTCATTTGCAAGATGAATAATTTTGTCACGGTGTATGTTCAAATCAGACAACAGCATCTTTGCAGCATATTTATATCTAAGTTTGTTAAGTACAGTCTTTTGCTTAAGACCTTCTTCTAACAAACCAATGTTCCACTTCTTTAATAATTTTCCTTTGTAGGTTTCCATATGACGCATTGCAAAAATTCCTTTATCATTAGTTTCTTTTACTGTCTTCCATGGCAAATCAGTTATATGTAGTTTCATAGATTCAGAAGTACATTTTGTAGCAGATGAGTGTTGAATATCCTTCAAAAACATTGTAAACATTTTTTTCTGCAAGAAAAAAGTAATAAATATATAATATGAGAAAATGATTTATTAGAATGACAAAACTTTTATTTAAATTGCACTTACAAGATTTTCTGCAAGATGATCATAAACGACTTCATTTATAGTTCCAGAAACATTATCAATAATCCCGTAAACAGTTGAATTTAGATTGAATACAACTAGAAAAGTATTCTCCTTTCGTATAACAGGAAAGAAAACCTGAAATTATATAAATTGGTTTTTATTTTTTATGTATAAGAAAATTTAAGAATTCGTTACTTTAAATATCTTACATAATCAACTTTCTTCAATAGTCTTCTATCTTCATCCTCACCAAGACTATCAAGCATATGTGTTTTGAATAATGCATATCTACTTTCATCAGTGTATGAATATAGCTCCAAGTATGAAGACTAAGAAAAAATGATTAGTTAATATTATATATAATTAATATTTGACTACAGTAATAATATTTATTTCAGAAATATTATTTTTAATATATCCACATGTTATTAAAAATACAAATTATACAATCATATGTTGATATTTAAATAATTTTATTCAATTTTATGATAAAATTTAAATCATAATTTTTTGTTAACTTACAGTAGTAGCCACTTTACAGAAAACTCTTGATGGTGAATTAGCATGCCGAGCATTTTCATCATAATTAAGATGATCAAACCAACAATCAAGAACAGCTGCAGTTATTTCGAATGATGGAAGTAAGCTCTCCATTGCTACTCTAATTGTAGTATCACCTCTTTTTGTTTTTATAACTTCATCACTACAATAATAAATATATACAAAATATAAGGAATATGTTAATATTTCATTTTTCTTAAAAAATAAAAAAGAACATCACTATTAAAAATTATATAGAAATTATTAAATAGAAATTTACTTACATTGGTTCTCCTTTGCAGCTAAACAACCAATCACACACAATATTTTCATCACATGTTACTCGTTTATGTGTTTCAACCTCTATCAACCTGTATGGTGATCTTAAACAATGGTTGATGTCATTCTCCATTTCTTTTATCTTCAATTTTTCAACAACAGGATGTTTCAAACTGATTGTTTGTTTTATTTCAGATTTAACATTCAATTTTTCATCAGATATATCTTCCTGACTAAGACCTAGGCTAAAACTTGGCATTCCGCTAATTTCTTGTTGAACAATATGTTTTTTGCTCAAACTCTCTTCCATGAATCTATCTTTTGAACTTTCAGTATTCTCAATATCAGAGTATAACACGGGACTATTCTGAAATTTCTTTTTAGGTTTGAATGTTTCAACTGAATAATCAACCATTTTGTAAAGTTCTGGATTGTTCCAAAAGTCTTCATCATTATCAAAATAATCACATTTTGTGTTGGACATATCTTTTTTAAAATTCTCTGTTTGAATTTCAATATCTCTTTGAAGAGCTTGTTGAATTTCTTCATTGTCCCAAAATTGAGAATCTGATACATCTGTAAAAAAAAACATATTATTCCAAAATTAGTTATATAAAATTATATTGTTCATCACATTAAATTCATATTTTAATCACATGAATCACATTTGTTTCACATGTAAATCATATGTAATTCACATATGTATTACATGTGATTCACATGTAAATCACATTTGTTTCACATGTGAATCATATGTAATTCACATATGAATTACATGTGATTCACTTGTAAATAACATATGAATTACATGTGATTCACTTGTAAATCACATATGAATTACATGTGATTAACATATAAATCAGATGCAATTTATATACGAATGACATCTGATTCACTAGTAATTTACATGTGATTCACTTGTAAATGACATATAAATTACATTTGACTCACTTGTAAATCATATATGAATTACATATGATTCACATGTAAATCACATGCGTTTTACTTGTAAAATCCCATATGAATTACATGTGATTAAAATGTAATTTACATACAAATTACATGTAATTAAAATGTAAATCAGATGCAATTTATATACGAGTAATTTATATGTGATTAACTTGTATCACATATGCATTTGATGTGATTCACGAGCAATTTACATGTAATTCACTTGTAAATCCCACTTTAATTAATTTATCATATTAGATTCACATTTAATTAAACATGAATATTATTTTATTCATATGTATACCACAGATTGATGCTAACCTTCTCCAAAATTAATTTCCATATCATTTATTGTTGATGTTCCTTCTTCAACTTTTGATGAAGATCCTTCTTCAAACATTGAAAATGATTTTTCAAAATTATGTTTTTTTTCAGCATGAGTTGTTTCTTCTTTAACAACTTTATAATGAACATGGACAACAACTTCTTTTTTAAACAAAGCATCATCAATTTTATATGTTTCTGAAATTTCATTCTTATTATTGACATTCGAAGTGGAAACACTCGGTCCCAAAAATTCTTGCACTCTACTTTTTAATTCTTGTAAACTTTGTATGCCAGGAAACTTTGATATTGCTTTATCAACTAATAAAATCATCTTTCTCTTGCAATAACTTCCACAATCTAGAAGCTTCAGTATTTGAATTTCATAATCCTACAACAAATGTAATTTATATTATAGTAACAAAAATATTTTATCAGATGAGCATAAGTTAAATAAATAAATTTTTACCTCGAGATTACATTCAATTGATTCTTCATTATATTCAAAATCACTTCCAAAATCAACAAAAGATTGTTTACAATCTTCTGTTACAAAAGGAGGATTTGTATCTCCAAAACCAAATCTTCCAATAGTCATTTCCAGATTTTCACGATATTTTATCTTTTCCGAGCTCCAATAACAAATGAATGGTCTTGTACGCTCAACCTTTAATTCATCAGAATCAATACTATCAAGATACAACAACTGCATATATACAAAATAGTAAAATCAATAATTGATTAATAAATAAATAATAAAATATTATATTTAAAGTATAATATGGAATTTTAATTTACCACCAGGTATGCAGAAGGTCCGAAAAAGTATTTTTTATCATTGTAATGTTCAAATGAATTACTCGTGTTGATGAGGCAATCCAAAACATATGAGCACCAATCAATACTTTTGATATCAGTTCCACTTGATATGTGCTTTAATATGTTAATGTTGCATGCACCACTTGAACTTGATTCACAAACAGTATTCACAAACAGAACTATGAAATTCATTTTGAAATTCATGTCAGCTAATGATGTAGACACAATTGAATTTCGTAACTGTGTCATTCTCAAATTTGAAACATCATCAAATTGTATAGCCCAATTATTATACCATGTATCTGAATGATCACTATAACCAATTTGTTCAATTCTTTTTCCATTCATTGGAATTCCCAACATTTCATTAACTGATTCTCTTGTTACCATAATCTCTCCTTTCTCTACTTTTATAACCGTTCGTGTTCTATCAAAGTTATTTACCATATAGAATGATATTCTTGATGGTACGTCTGATATTTTCATTTTAAGTAAACTACCAAAACCCATAGACTTCACACAATCTTGTTGTTCTTTGCTTAAACCTTGAATAACTGAAAATAAAGATTCTGTTGAACATCTATTTTTCATTGCATAAAGATTTTTATCTAATGAAATTTTCTTCTTCTTTCTCTTTATAACATGACAACAATCCTCATCTTCTTTTTCTTCTTCAACTGATTTTTTTCTTTTTTTTGAACTTCCATTTATTTTGTTTACTTTTTTGTCCTTCTTTTTTTTTTATTCTTTTCAATTTTTTTGCATTTTGAAGTACCACATTTTTCTGGTTTATTTTGTTTTTGTAAATTCGATCTTTCTCCAGATGTTCCACCAATTTTTATTACTTTCACTCTGTCTTGGTCTTTCTTTTTTGTTGAATCTTCAATAGTTTTCTTCTTTTTTGCTTTATCTATAAGATAAAATAATAAAAAGTTTAAAATGTTGATTTATATTTAAACATAAATATGTACTTCTTATCTAAATAACATATAATTCCTTATTTGATTTAGATTTCAATCAAATCCAAATCATATGTTAATAACATATATTGGATTTTCTGCTTTAATTCTTATTATAATGTTATTCACATATGATTTACATATTCAATTAAAATATTGTTCACATTAGAATCAAATACAATTAACGAAACAAGCTAATCTGTGATTTACACCTTTATAACATTTGATTCAGCTGTGAATAAAATATAATTAACAAAAAACTGACTAACTTCTTATTGTAAATTATTTCACATTAAATCACAAGTTATTATGATGTTAATCATATACAATAATTTATTTATTATGTATGATTCAGATGCTAATGAAAGATAATAATTTAAATACCTTTTGTATTTGTAATAGTAGCTATTTTTTCGTTGAAATCTTCATCTGAAGATGTTGACAATTCCATTTTGCTTGATTTCTAGGGTTCCAGATTTTTCTATTTTTGTATATATGTCGATGATTATGTAGATGAAAACTGCAACACAAGTTACAGATAAACGAAAAAATGTATTTAGATTTAATGAACATTAATAACAAGAACAAAATAAGGATTTCAAAACATTGATGAAAATAGAAGGACCTGTGATTGTTTTCGGGAGAGCTTTTGGTCGAAGATGAGGTTTATTCCGCGTAGTTGTTCTTCAACGATTTTTGCTATGCAGCATAGTAGAATTTGATTTTAATCTTGATTGAATTAGGCGACGTTTTGTTTGTTGAGGGAATTGAATTACCGGATGAATTTTAATATGAAACAAAAATATAGGAATAATATAATTAAATTTTATAATAATTTAATTTTGTACTTATATACATATGATGGAATACGTTAAAAGAAAATTTTATATGAATTCTATAAATTTGGTATATTTTATACTATATAAATCAAATGTGTTTTATAATATTTAAAAAAACATATTAATTAGAGATATAGTAAAGAAATTTTTTATATTCATAAATATTTTTATAACTAAAATATCATTAAGAATATTTTAATTTAAAATTACAAATTATTTTAATTATTATAATTTAATAAAATAAACTCTGAAAAAATAACTTATTATATAGAAAATTTTAAAATTAAAAATAAACATTATACGATTATATTAAAATAATAATTTTGTCTTATTCTTTAGAAGTCACGACAAAAAATTTTGACGTTTATTAAATCTAAAAAAATTTATATTATATTTAAATTCGATTCTTTATATGTCATCGTTTATATTTATTCATATTGATCCTCATTTCTCGGATTATGTTCATTCTTATTGTAAACCGGTAAATGGGTGTGCTTCCATTGTTCTTGTAAACCGAAGTCAACGTTTGGGAAAGAAAAGCAGATTTCAACAGTGTTAAAATCGGTAATAAATTCTTTATTCTTATTTTAATAAGTTTATTTTTGAATCGCTGATTAAAATCTTAAACCCTAAGTTGTTTTGTTTATTTTATCCCAAATGCGTATTGCGTATTGTTTTTGATTTTAGGGTTTTCAATAAGACATGATTTAAATGTAAATAATATGTTTCATATTTTATTAACAGACGAATATACATAATCACAAGTAAGGGTAAATAATTGCAAATGAATATACATAATAACGTGTGGTTAATGTTAACCTGTGATTTTCACGTCATTAAATAATTTATTAGATTTGAATCACATGTTATTTAGAAATATATTTTACATCTAAATCATAACTAGGTTTAAATCTGATTTTCATATTAATATCATATTATTCAAATGTGAATCAAACATAACTCGGGAGAAGTAACTCATTTGATATTCTTTTGTAATCCACATACTATTTAGTATATAAGTCAGATAAGAATCATATGTGATTAAGATGTAATTGTCATCGTTATTCATATGTTATTCAGATTTGATTAGCAAGAGAATCATATTTTATTCACATGTGAATCAAATATAATTAACTTGTGTTTTTGTATCTAATTTATATATTCACAAGTTATTTATATATTATCCACATTCAATTCATATCTAATTCACATCTGATTAAAATATGTGATTAAGATGTAAATTCTTTAATACATTTAAAAGAATATGTGATTCAGATGTAAATGACATTGTTATTCATATGTGAGTAAAATACATGTGATTCAGATGTAAATGACATTGTTATTCATATGTGATTCAGATATGATTAGCATGATAATCATATGTTATTCACATGTGAATTAAATATAATGAAAAAAACTTAAGTAACTCATTTCAAATTTCTTTTCAATTATTTTTTTAGGAAAATATTTTTCAAGAATGAAGATGGATAAAAGAAGAGTTGATTTAGATGAATCAAAACAGAAGTGTGAGAAGAGCAAATTCAATTGAAATTAAAGAAAGTGAAGAAAGTATCTTCGTCTTTGATATCTTTGAATAATAACAAAATGAATTTCTCTACATTACGTATCAGATCATCACCAAATTCAATGTTTAAGATTATTAAGAAGCTTATTTTTGAGCAGAAGAAATGTGTGAAAGAACTTGGATTTAAAAGTTTATTGAAGTTGGAAATTGACGATTTACCTTCAAGACTTAGCTATTATGTTGTTCATAACTTTGATTATCAAAAGATGATATTAAAAGTTATGAACAATGAAATTAAGGTAGATAGTCAAAGTGTAAATGAGATGTTAGGAATTCCAATTGGAGAAAAAGAAGTGGACCAGGTTCCATTCCGAGCTAAAGATGATCAATGTTATGATAGGTGGATAAACCAATTTGCTGATAAAAAGAACATCAGATTGAAAGATATCGTGAATGCAATTATTTCAACAAAATAAGCTGATTTCAATTTCAAATTGAATTTCATTGTGTTGTTTTGTAACACACTGGTTGAAGGTACACGAATGGGGAAAATAAATGATAAGATATTGAAAAAAATATTAAGTGATACAGATTTTTCGAAGATCAATTGGTGTTCTTATATGATTGAATCTTTGATTACAAAGAAGAGATCATATTCAGTATCCAAAGACAAGAGTTATTTCAGTGGACCAGTCACATACTTACTGGTAATATTTTGTTATCAACAATGTATATGATGTAAAAAATATTAAATAATTTTTACTTTCTATGTAGTAATTCACATTATCAAGTATGCAGTGATTCAAATGTAAATCACATATGAATCACATATGCATCACATGTAAATCACATGTGATTAACATGTGAATCATATGTAATTTGTATGTAAATTACAACTGAATTACATATGAATTTTTTGTGATACACATGCAAATCACATGTGATTAACATATGAATCACATGTAAATTATAAAATTATTTTGAACAACGCCAAGATGTTAATATATCAAGTATACAGCTCTCTATACAGAAAAAAAAAGTTTACCAAAAAGTATATTAGATAAACTTGCATTTGTTAAACTTTAATGAAAACTCTTATATTAAAATTATATTATTGAATACTAAATAAATTATTTACTATGTAAATAATTTTAAATTAATTTTTCTGTATGCAGTTATTGTATGTTGACCATGTTGAATTTGATGGGCAATATGCTGCTCGTCTACGTCCAGCAATAAAAAGCTGGAATTCTCACAAATTGAGTCAGAGAGAAAAGCGTGAGATTGAAGTTGGGATGTTTGGAACCGGAAAGGTTCTTCAAAGACTACAAAATACAAAGGATAAAAAAGTTGAGGTAAAGATCTTATTATTATACATTTATGTTTAATTATTATTAAATTTAGTTAAGAAAACATTTTCTATTTGAATGATATGTTTATTTAGAAATATATTTTAAATGTAAAAATCATAACTAATTTACATCTTAATCACATATTATTCATATGTGAATGAAATATAACTTATTTTAATATGTTATTTTTTATATTAATATATTGTGTTATATTTTTTATATGCAGGATTACTTGTCAAGTTTGGGAAATTTGTTTGAATCAATTAATGTGAAAAAGAGTAAAATGTTGATGAAACTTAAGGAGGCTCTTTTGAAATATCCAAGTGATGAATATTTGAAAGAATGGAAAAACATATTATTTGATTTTGTTTTTGTTCCCAAAGATTTTTTTGAGGAAGACACGATGGAGAATTTAATTGATAATTTTGAACATATTGATGGACAAACTGTTCAGCATTTATTGGGAAGAGAGCAAAGTCAACATGAGCAAATAGATGCCGAATTTGATCCTGATGAATTTTTGGTGAACAAGATAGATTGTAATTTTAAAGAGGGAGGTGAAAAAGAGGGAGGAGAAAAAGGAAAAGTTTGTATATATGAAGAAAGAAAGAAGGATATTGTTTTTGAGTTGACAAATACAATTTGTCAAAAACCACTATTTATATATAAAAGAAGAGAGAAATCTAAATTGGCAACAATCAAAAAGTTTGTCAAGCATCTTCTGCAGTTGATACACTTCAAACATCTTCTGTAGTTGATACAATTCAAGAATCTTTTGCAGTTGATACACTTCAAACATCTTCTGCAGTTGATACACTTCAAACATCTTCTGTAGTTGATACAATTCAAAAATCTTGTGCAGTTGATACAATTCAAACATCTTCTGCAGTTGATGAGATTCAAACATCTTCTGCAGTTCATACAATTGAAACATATTCTGCAGTTGATACAATTCAAACATCTTCTGCATTTGTTCAAGAACAATATGCAAAAAAATTAAAATTTGTTTATAACAAAAATAGAATTGTTGATGTCATTGTTGATGTCAAATCAGAATTAACTCAAGAAGAATTTATGATTTGTCAATGGTTATTTAATCTTAAAGGAGAAACAAGGTAACAAATTTTATTTTTAATGTAATCTTAAAAGAATTATTTTTATTTTTATATATACAGTGATGCAGTTATTATCTCAAAGTCTCGAATAGAAATATAAAGAGTCATGATGGAAAGTTTGTTTCCAAACATGGAACTTTTTTCTAGTGTTATTGACTCATGGTCAGATCTGCTAAATCATATTGAGCTTCAAAAGAATAATCAGTCTTCACTAAACAGAGTTTTCTGCAAAACAGGAGTGACTGTAAGTATATATAAACACAATATTTTAATCACATGCATGTGATTCTCCATCTGTTATGTAACAATCATAAAACTTAGGTCGATGTCCGTCGAATGACGACCGTAAGTAATTTTGATGGAGGACTTAATGTACGATGTTCTTAAAAATATAAATATATATATTTTAGCAATAAGAATCGTTTAATATAGATTATTATTCATATACGACTAGTTATATGCTAATAAAACCAATAAGATACATACAATTATGTTTATGTAGTGAAAGAGTTATATTTATAAAAATATCTAAGTCCTTACAAATGTTATATGTAATAATAAGGGGACTTGATTATTATATGACAAAAATATAACAAAATAAATAAGTATGAGATGTATGTATGTGTGTATATGGTTAGATATCTCGAAAGTTATCCATAAAAACCCAAAAGTCCATTTTTGACACTACACCCATTTAAGAACTAGTACATACAATCAACTCTAAATATATCTAGAACTAGCATTGAAGGCCAAGTCAACTCCTAAGAGTCTACCTCTTCCCATTCACGTAATTAAGCCTTCCAACCACAAATGCCTCAAATTCTCATTATGAAGCAAGTACCACTCATTAAAGGAGGTTGCTTTAAAGCTTCACTTTGAAGTACAATGTAGATGAGAGACTTTAACACACAAACACATTCACCTCATGTTTTCTTTCTTCCTTCTCTTCTCCCTCACATATTTCTCCACTCATGTAAGTTACTAGTACACATGCATGATGAATGTATGACAAAACTTCTAACTTTCCTCCATGAGTCAAATCCATCTTGAAGCATAAATACCCAGCTATGTTATAATTCTTTTCCTTTACATATTTCAGCCCCAAACTCATCAAAACACCTTAGCCTACCTGTTCTTTCTTTTCTGCATCGTGATCCCCAAGAACACCTCTATTTGGAGGTGTTGTGGACCTGTTTTTCCAGCAAGAAAAGAGGGCAACAGAGCTGTTAATTTTTCCATGTCTTTGCTGTCAAAATAAGCTCCAAACACCCACTGTTTTCGCCCCTACCTGTTGCTCTCTCCCTTGTGCGAAACAACTTCAAAAAATAGAAAATTAAGGAGGCAAAGAGGCTGCCGAAACAGCCCCTGCCACCTTTTTGCTGCCGAAACAGCGGGATGGAGTAGTTCCGGGTCTTCTTCCAAGAGTTGGTGAAGAGTTACGACAAGAAATTTCCGGGAAGTCAATCGAAACCGAACCGAAAATCACGCTCCAAATGTGAGTCTTTATGGCCCCGTTTTTACATTTACACTTATTTGGGGGGAGACACATACCTGAGTATTTTGATATATTAATATGGCTAAAATTTATGTGTTACATGCATGCACAATAGTGATAGATACAAAACTGTTAGACAATGTTTATTATAAACACTAAATTTTTTTTTTACAAATAAAGTTTGTTAAAAAGATGGTGATTAGTAATGGTTATACACAAGAATTTTATAAAATGTTAGACTTATTTACAAGCACTTGTGTAAACAAAAATGTTAGATAAGAGTAATCTAGTGTTATATTAATCGTCGGAATAAATTAAAGGCATCGTTGAGAACTTGTGTCGAAATCTTGATAGATGAACACTTTTAACTTGTCATAATAGGCATATCTCTATGACTTGTGTATACTAGGGTATTAAGCTTATTATTCATCAAGTATTAATAGTAAAGAACTAAACGAGATGATAAAATAATAATAACAAGAGTATGAGAATAAAGCACAAGTAGTTATTTACTATGGTATGATACGAAATCTTATCGAAAAATAATGTGTATGTATTTTTAAGACTAAAGTTTACTTACAAACGAAAATAAGACGTTTTCAACATTAAGTAAATATTAAAAATACAAAAATATTCGATTTATGCGACAACCGGTCAACCGACGTAACACCGACATGTATGAAGTACTCAACTACGCTAACGGAACGTCTTTCCTATCGGTTGGTAGATTGAAATTACTTGAGTCACTACCGTCTCTTTATTCGAAGGCTAGGTTATATTTAATATTTAACTAAATGCACTAGCTAAAAATAAAATCATAAATAAATTAAGACTCGCGTTGGTGATCATTGGAAGTGACGGATTTTTATTGCCATGTATTTTGTGGATTGTGTATCCCGTGTGTGCTTGTGGGAGGAATGTATCGAAAGGGGTGAAGGAGAGAGTTTGTTGATGGTGTGTTTTTCCCTTGTAAGGATCATATCCTGGAATCGACACCTAGCTCTATAACCGTTAATCCAGGAGGAATCATATACTGTAGGTCTATGTACACGGCATAGATTTATAATGAAGAACTTTGGTGTAGATCTAATTCTTGTGGAAAGATTTATACGAATGGTTATTTTTCGTCTGTGGTTGCTAGCTACAACTCCGTCTGACGAGGCAACAGGCGTCAAGTGTTTCTTTCTTCGTTACTATACGACTGCTTTTAAACGTTAGTAATGATCTCGATTCCTCCATGTTTATTTGTATTGTGCCTGTGTGGCTTGTTTATTGTGCCTATGCGGCTTGTGGAGGAGCAACGAATAGTGTCGGTTATGGGCAAATTAATATATTGAAGATTTTTATTCGAAGATGTATAGATCTAGATTGAGTCAATTCTCCCAATTTGGGACCGAGAGTGTCGAGTGTTAGGACGTTATATACTTCTCCTTACGACATAACTTCTCGTAACGGACAAGATCCAGAGAATAAAAATCATCATGAAAATGACTAATATTTATCATTTAAAAAGTGGTTGAAGAGAAAAATATGCTTTATAATTTACCGGTCTTTGGAAATATTCTTTTGAATTATAAAAATCTTCGGAGTCAAAAGAAAACCTATAAAGCTCACCAACATTATTGTTGACGTATTTTCAAAATGTATGTGTCTCTAGGTGTTCAAGTTGGCCAGAAGAACTCTCACCATATGTGAGGATGATGGGTTTGACGTTGAAAATAAATTGTTGGCTCTATAGTAGCCTTTTGTCTCTTTTATGTTGTAAGAAATTGAAATCCGCGTATAACGCTTTTGGACTATTAAACAGTGTGTTTTGTCATATTCATACTTCGGATGAATGTAATGTCGAATAAATTCTGTTATTATTTCCTTATATGTTGTTGACTATGATCCAAATGTTTAAGTCGCAACCCCGGTGTTTCCGCCGTTGGTCGGGGTGTGACAGATTGGTATCAGAGCTAACGACTATAGCGAATTAGTACTTTCCTTACAAGAGAACAACTATAGTCTACGGGCTTACTCTAATAGGTTCAAGTATTCCTAAAACCTATATCATATCACTAATAGACTTATTCCTATAAGTCTAATAATTAGTACGCGTAGATTTCCCCCTTAGGTCGACGATCCTATGATCCAAGAATAGTTCCTATAAACTACACATTATAAAATAAATATCAAAAACCTAAGGAGAAATAATCCGACAAGCGACATCCATAAATTATAAATAAATTTAAAATTTTAAGAAATTAAGTAAACAAGAGTTTAAACGTCAAATAATCAATTAGGTTCTCTAGTACATAGGTCGTACCACAACTAAACCTAGTTGCGCGCCTACGTTTTATTTTGGTAAGATTCTACGCACTATTGAAACTAAGTGAATTAGTTAATCTATTAAACGCAAAAAAAGGGGGGTATAAAAAAAACATACTCATGAATAATTAAAACTGTGTAGTAGTTTTATGGTAATGTAAGCGAATGTAAAACTTGGAAATGACTATGTGAAATATATGAAGCATATATTATTATTATTATTATTATGTGTTGTTACGGGATGATTGTTGTGTTAGTTGATTAAAATTCATTTGGAAATACTTGCAAAACATTATAAATTATAAAAAAAAACATGGTTGACTAAACACTTACAATTAAAATGAATAAATAGATCATAATCATGCCGCCAAGAAAGAGGAGTGAACGACTCAGAAATCGACCCCAACCCGAAAGATTGGAAACGACAGTTCCACCCACAACATTTCGACCCAGGAGGGGCCGACCCAACTCACGGCCAACATAAATTCTGGTTGTGGATACGCCGACTGTTGTTGCACCACCCCCTGAGACGGGACTCCCACAGACAACAGCAGAGCTGGAACAAATAATTGCAGACCATCTTGCGATCGCTATGACAAACACGGGAAGCGCAAATGCAAGAAACCCCATCGTTGAAGTTGAAGAACTCGAGGATCGAAGGGTTTGCACCTATAAGGACTTTATGAACTGCAAACCCAAGTACTTCTATGGAAACGAAGGTGTGATCGGTCTCACCCGGTGGTTTGAAAGGATAGAGTTGGTATTTCAGATCAGTTACCGTGCTGAAGATAGCAAGGTGCGCTTTGCTGCCTATACTTTCATGGATGCGGCACTAACTTGGTGGAACGACCAAGTTAAGTCACTAGGCATTATCCCTGCCAACTCTTTGACCTGGAGTGAACTGAAAACCATGCTGATAGAAGAGTATTGTCCCAGAGATGAAGTTCAGAATCTGGAAAACGAGCTGTGGAACCTTAAGATGAAAGGTTCAGACATTAAAGCCTACACAACCATATTTAACGACCTCTCCTTGCTGTGTCCAACTCTAGTAACCCCTGAGCATGTGAAGGTGGAACGTTATATTTGGGGTCTGTCTCCTAAGATCAAGGGTATGGTCATGTCTTCGAGATCTACAACCTTTGAAAGCGCCAAGAATATGGCTAAACGACTGACCAACAATGAGGTTAGTCAGGGAAACATGGAGGCTAGAGTTGAAACCCCTAAGTCTGAATCAAACAAGAAAAGGAAATTTCCTGAAAGAAAATCAAACCCACCTAAGAAGCAAGAAACTAAGAAGGTCTATGCGGCAACTCCAGCCGTAACAACAACACCTGCACCACAAAAGAACTACACAAACAATTACCCAAAGTGTAACGTTTGCCATAGAAACCACCTGGGAGATTGTTACCATTGCACCCAGTGCAACAAGAAGGGACATACTGAAAATTACTGTAAGGAAGTTACGAGCACAGGAGGAAATCGAAATTTCGATACGAGGGCCGGCAACGGGGAAGAAAGGACATGTTACGACTGTAGGGAGAAAGGCCATATCTCACGAAACTGCCCAAAAGGGAAGAATAAAGGTGGGAACGCCCGAGGGAGACCTTTTGTGATAGGAAACGGGGACGCCATTCAGGATCCGTCAGTGGTCACTGGTACGTTCCTTGTTAATAACTTGTATGCTACAATACTTTTTGACTCCGGTGCCGATAAAAGTTTTATAACTCCGTCTTTTCAACAACTTTTAAATCACGAGTCTAACAAATTAGAAACAACATATGAAGTAGAAGTAGCGAATGGTCAGATAGAAAGCACAACCAAAATCCTAAGAGATTGCTTGTTAACTCTAAACAACCACACTTTCCACATAAATCTCTTGACTATTCCCATAGGTAGTTTTGACATTATTATAGGAATGGATTGGCTTGCTCCTCACCACGCCGAGATTTTGTGTTATGAGAAGGCCGTACGATTAACCCTACCAAGCGGAGAGATCCTAACCATTTATGGGGATAAGTCAGGGAAAAACCTTAAGCTCATTTCTTGCACGAAGGCGCAGAAATATCTACATAAGAAATGTTATGCCTTTCTGGCTCACATAGTCGATAAGAAGAGTGGAACAAAGGAATTGAAAGACATACCTCAGGTATGTGATTTTCCCGACGTCTTTCCCGAGGATCTACCTAGATTACCCCCGAACCGACAAGTTGAGTTTAGAATCGACCTAACCCCAGGCGCCGCACCAGTAGCTAAGTCACCCTATAGATTGGCTCCTTCTGAGATGCAAGAGCTTGCAAGCCAATTACAAGAACTTCTGGACAAGGGTTTCATAAGACCAAGTTTCTCTCCTTGGGGAGCCCCGTTCCTGTTTGTCAAGAAGAAGGACGGATCATTTCGGATGTGTGTCGATTACAGAGAACTAAATAAGTTAACGATAAAGAATCGACACCCACTCCCTAGAATCGATGATTTGTTCGATCAACTGCAAGGGTCTAGGTACTACTCCAAGATTGACCTAAGGTCCGGATACCACCAACTCAAGGTATTGGAAACCGACATACCAAAGTCCGCATTCAGAACTCGGTATGTTCATTACGAGTTTCTTGTCATGCCTTTCGGCCTAACGAATGCCCCAGCAGTATTCATGGATCTAATGAACCGTGTTTGTAAACCTTACCTGGATAAGTATGTGATTGTATTCATTGACGACATCTTGATATACTCACAAACAAAGGAGGAACACGGCTAACATCTACGATTGATATTGGAACTGTTGAGAAAGGAAAAATTATATGCAAAATTTTCCAAATGTGAATTTTGGATAAAAGAAGTGCATTTCCTAGGGCATGTTGTTAGCAATAGAGGGATACACGTGGATCCCGCAAAAATTGAAGCAATCAAGGATTGGGAGGCACCGAGAACGCTGACAGAAGTGCGCCAATTTTTAGGACTCGCTGGTTACTATCGAAGGTTTATCGAAAATTTCTCCAAAACGGCCAAGCCTCTCACTGCACTAACACAGAAAGATGTGAAATTCAACTGGGAAGATAAGCAGGAAGCTGCGTTCCAGAAATTAAAACACATGTTGTGCAGTGCACCAATCCTATCACTCCCTGATGGAACAGAAGACTTTGTCGTCTACTGTGAGGCGTCTCGGCAAGGACTAGGTTGTGTATTAATGCAGAGAAGCAAGGTGATTGCTTACGCGTCGCGACAACTAAAAGTGCACGAATTCAACTACACTACTCATGATCTTGAACTAGGAGCAGTGATTTTCGCCCTAAAGATTTGGAGGTACTACTTGTATGGTACTAAATGTACAATCTTTACAGATCACAAGAGTCTCCAGCATATCTTCGACCAAAAAGAACTCAACATGAGGCAACGCAGGTGGGTCGAACTGTTAAATGATTACGACTCTGAGATTCGTTATCACCCGGGCAAGGCTAATGTAGTAGCAGACGCTCTGAGTCGGAAAGAGCATGAGAAACTTAGACGTGCGCGTGCACTGACCATGACCATGACCATTCATTCCAATCTAAGTACACAGATACGGGAAGCCCAACTCGAAGCTGTAAAAGAAGAAAATATTGTGGAAGAAGCCCTGCGAGGAATGGAAAAGCAATTCGAGCTTAGGGATGATGGGACAAGATATTTCATGAACCAAATCTGGACGCCCAAATTCGGAGAAATTAGGAGTCTAGTCATGGATGAAGCTCAGAAAACGAGATATTATGTCCATCCCGGCTCCGACAAGATGTACCAAGACCTAAAGAGGTTGTACTGGTGGCCGAACATGAAAGCAGAAATTGCTACGTATGTAAGCAAGTGCTTGACCTGCTCAAAAGTTAAAGTCGAGCATCAAAAGCCATCAGGGTTACTTCAACAACCGGAGATTCTGGAATGGAAATGGGAAATGATCACTATGGACTTTATCACTAAGCTACCCCGAACGCCGAGTGGTTATGACACCATCTGGGTGGTAGTGGATAGGTTGACCAAGTCCGCTCACTTCCTACCAATCAAAGAGACAGACAAGATGGAAAAACTGACCCGAACCTACCTTAAGGAAATCGTCAAACTTCATGGGTGCCAATCTCTATCATTTCTGACAGAGACAATAGATTTACCTCACGATTTTGGCAGTCCCTCCAAAAGTCCTTAGGAACACGTTTGGACATGAGCACGACTTATCACCCACAAACAGATGGTCAGAGTGAACGAACCATCCAAACCTTAGAGGATATGCTTCGATCTTGCATATTAGATTTCGGAAACTCGTGGGATATTCATTTACCCTTAATTGAGTTTTCGTATAACAACAGCTACCACTCCAGCATAAAAGCAGCACCATTTGAGGCACTATACGGAAGAAAATGTCGTTCACCGCTATGTTGGGCAGAAGTTGGAGATACACAACTAGCCAGGAGGCATTTTGGAGATACTCTACGTACCGGACCCGAAATAATCCACGAGACGACCGAGAAAATCGTGCAAATCAAAGAGCGATTGAAAGGTGCACGTAGTCGTCAGAAAAATTATGCGGACGTAAGACGTAAACCCTTGGAATTCCAGGTGGGCGATAGAGTTATGATAAAAGTATCACCTTCGAAAGGGATGATTAGATTCGGAAAGAGGGGAAAACTAAACCCACGGTACACTGGACCCTTCGAAATTCTTGAAAGAATTGGGCCTGTTGCTTATCGCCTCCAATTACCTCAAGCATTGGAAAAAGTACACAATGTTTTCCATGTCTCAAATTTGAAAAAGTGTCTGGCCGATGACACTCTTGTCATCCCTCTCGACGAAATCGAGTTAAACACTTATCTGCACTATATTGAAGAACCAGTTGAGATTATGGACCGTGAAATCAAGAAATTGAGACAAAGTCGCACTCCTATTGTGAAAGTGCGTTGGAATTCAAAAAGGGGACCAGAGTTCACGTGGGAACGAGAGGATCAGATGAAGAAGAAATTCCCCCAATTGTTCGACAACGATACACCTATCAAGGGACGAAATTCTTTTAACGGGGGGAGAATGTAACAATCGTAAAAATTAGGTCGATGTCCGCCGAATGACGACCGTAACTAATTTTGATGGGGGACTTAATGTACAATGTTCTTAAAAATATAAATATATATTTTAGCAATAAGAATCGTTTAATATAGATTATTATTCGTATACGACTAGTTATATGCTAATAAAACCAATAAGATACATACAATTATGTTTATGTAGTGAAAGAGTTATATTTATAAAAATATCTAAGTCCTTACAAATGTTATATGTAATAATAAGGGACTTGATTATTATATGACAAAAATATAACAAAATAAATAAGTATGAGATGTATGTATGTGTGTATATGGTTAGATATCTCGAAAGTTATCCATAAAAACCCAAAAGTCCATTTTTGACACTACACCCATTTAAGAACTAGTACATACAATCAACTCTAAATATATCTAGAACTAGCATTGAGGGCCAAGTCAACTCCTAAGAGTCTACCTCTTCCTATTCACGTAATTAAGGCCTTCCAACCACAAATGCCTCAAATTCTCATTATGAAGCAAGTACCACTCATTAAAGGAGGTTGCTTTAAAGCTTCACTTTGAAGTACAATGTAGATGAGAGACTTTAACACACAAACACATTCACCTCACGTTTTCTTTCTTCCTTCTCTTCTCCCTCACATATTTCTCCACTCATGTAAGTTACTAGTACACATGCATGATGAATGTATGACAAAACTTCTAACTTTCCTCCATGAGTCAAATCCATCTTGAAGCATAAATACCCAGCTATGTTATAATTCTTTTCCTTTACATATTTCAGCCCCAAACTCATCAAAACACCTTAGCCTACCTGTTCTTTCTTTTCTGCATCGTGATCCCCAAGAACACCTCTATTTGGAGGTGTTGTGGACCTGTTTTTCCAGCAAGAAAAGAGGGCAACAGAGCTGTTAATTTTTCCATGTCTTTGCTGTCAAAATAAGCTCCAAACACCCACTGTTTTCGCCCCTACATGTTGCTCTCTCCCTTGTGCGAAACAGCTTCAAAAAATAGAAAATTAAGGAGGCAAAGAGGCTGCCGAAACAGCCCCTGCCACCTTTTTGCTGTCGAGAACCACTATAACGGTGGAAACACTTTGTGTTTTCTTACCTTTTCGACCCTAAAACAGTCCCATAATCATCATTTCAGCGGGATGGAGTAGTTCCGGGTCTTCTTCCAAGAGTTGGTGAAGAGTTACGACAAGAAATTTCCGGGAAGTCAATCGAAACCGAACCGAAAATCACGCTCCAAATGTGAGTCTTTATGGCCCCGTTTTTACATTTACACTTATTTGGGGGGAGACACATACCTGAGTATTTTGATATATTAATATGGCTAAAATTTATGTGTTACATGCATGCACAGTAGTGATAGATACAAAACTGTTAGACAATGTTTATTATAAACACTAAATTTTTTTTTACAAATAAAGTTTGTTAAAAAGATGGTGATTAGTAATGGTTATACACAAGAATTTTATAAAATGTTAGACTTATTTACAAGCACTTGTGTAAACAAAAATGTTAGATAAGAGTAATCTAGTGTTATATTAATCGTCAGAATAAATTAAAGGCATCGTTGAGAACTTGTGTCGAAATCTTGATAGATGAACACTTTTAACTTGTCATAATAGGCATATCTCTATGACTTGTGTATACTAGGGTATTAAGCTTATTATTCATCAAGTATTAATAGTAAAGAACTAAACGAGATGATAAAATAATAATAACAAGAGTATGAGAATAAAGCACAAGTAGTTATTTACTATGGTATGATACGAAATCTTATCGAAAAATAATGTGTATGTATTTTTAAGACTAAAGTTTACTTACAAACGAAAATAAGACGTTTTCAACATTAAGTAAATATTAAAAATACAAAAATATTCGATTTATGTGACAACCGGTCAACCGACGTAACACCGACATGTATGAAGTACTCAACTACGCTAACGGAACGTCTTTCCTATCGGTTGGTAGATTGAAATTACTTGAGTCACTACCGTCTCTTTATTCGAAGGCTAGGTTAAATTTAATATTTAACTAAATGCACTAGCTAAAAATAAAATCATAAATAAATTAAGACTCGCGTTGGTGATCATTGGAAGTGACGGATTTTTATTGCCATGTATTTTGTGGATTGTGTATCCCGTGTGTGCTTGTGGGAGGAATGTATCGAAAGGGGTGAAGGAGAGAGTTTGTTGATGGTGTGTTTTTCCCTTGTAAGGATCATATCCTGGAATCGACACCTAGCTCTATAACCGTTAATCCAGGAGGAATCATATATTGTAGGTCTATGTACACGGCATAGATTTATAATAAAGAACTTTGGTGTAGATCTAATTCTTATGGAAAGATTTATACGAATGGTTATTTTTCGTCTGTGGTTGCTAGCTACAACTCCGTCTGACGAGGCAACAGGCGTCAAGTGTTTCTTTCTTCGTTACTATACGACTGCTTTTAAACGTTAGTAATGATCTCGATTCCTCCATGTTTATTTGTATTGTGCCTGTGTGGCTTGTTTATTGTGCCTATGCGGCTTGTGGAGGAGCGACGAATAGTGTCGGTTATGGGCAAATTAATATATTGAAGATTTTTATTCGAAGATGTATAGATCTAGATTGAGTCAATTCTCCCAATTTGGGACCGAGAGTGTCGAGTGTTAGGACATTATATACTTCTCCTTACGACATAACTTCTCGTAACGGACAAGATCCAGAGAATAAAAATCATCATGAAAATGACTAATATTTATCATTTAAAAAGTGGTTGAAGAGAAAAATATGCTTTATAATTTACCGGTCTTTGGAAATATTATTTTGAATTATAAAAATCTTCGGAGTCAAAAGAAAACCTATAAAGCTCACCAACATTATTGTTGACGTATTTTCAAAATGTATGTGTCTCTAGGTGTTCAAGTTGGCCAGAAGAACTCTCACCATGTGTGAGGATGATGGGTTTGACGTTGAAAATAAATTGTTGGCTCTATAGTAGCCTTTTGTCTCTTTTATGTTGTAAGAAATTGAAATCCGCGTATAACGCTTTTGGACTATTAAACAGTGTGTTTTGTCATATTCATACTTCGGATGAATGTAATGTCGAATAAATTCTGTTATTATTTCCTTATATGTTGTTGACTATGATCCAAATGTTTAAGTCGCAACCCCGGTGTTTCCGCCGTTGGTCGGGGTGTGACATGTTATATGTAAATCACATATGTGATTTACATGTGTTTCACATATAATTCATATGTGATTTACATGTAAATCACATATGTGATTTGCAAGTGAATCACATCTAATTTATATGTAAATTACATGTGAATAACATGTAATTCATATGTGATTTACATGTGAATCACATGTAATTCATATGTGATTTACATGTGAATGACATATGTGATTTACATGTGATAAATGACATATGAATTACATGTGTTTCACATGTAATTTACATACAAATTAGATGTGATTCACTTGCAAATCACATATGTGATTTACATGTAAATCACATATGTGAATCACATGTAAATCATATATGTCATTTACATACAAATTACATGTGTTTAACATTTAAATCACATGCAATTTACATACAAATTACATGTGAATGTGATTCACATTTAAATCACATATGTGATTTACATACAAATTACATGTGTTTAACATTTAAATCACATGAAATTTACATACGAATTTACATACAAATTACATGTGTTTAACTTTTTTTTGCTTTAAAACAACTAATGTTTAAATTTATATACTGTTTCTGTTTCAGAATTTCTATATCACTTCAACAACAATGGATGATAATAAAAAATATCAAATTTTTAAAAGTAATTTTGAATGTGATATTGGTGAAGACAAGAATAGAAGAAATCTGCAAGGAATTGATTTGGTATGTTATAAAACTATTTGTTATTGATAATTTTATTTTGAATTATATTTTATTTAATTATAATATTAAAAATAAAATGCAGGTGTTCTTTCCTATTGTTCAAGGTTTTCATATATATGTTATTGTGTTCAATTTATCTAAAACAAGTATAGATGTACTTGATAACAGTACAGCTGGTGAAAATGATTTTGAAGCAAGATATGGTAATATGGTTAATAATCTTGTAAGTATACTTCATATTTTTTCTAATTTTTTTTAATTATATTTTTTTATATTTATATATCTAAATTTTTTATATTTTTTTTAATTAACAGAAAAAAAAATTTGGTTTATATCTTAATGATATTAACCATTCAAAAGCAGAAGAAATGAGTGATGAAAACCTTAAGGCTAAAAGAATTAGAATGATTTGGCGAACCAAAAAAAATAAAGTAGATTGTGGAGTGTTCACGATGCGGCATATGGAGACCTATATGGGAGAAAAAGATGGGAAATGGAATTCTGGATTTGGAAAAGAAAACCCTGCTAAAAAAGAAACTCTAAATTTTCTTAGATGTAAATATGCTGCAAAGTTGATATTATCTGAAACTAATGAAATTGCTTCCAAGATTCTTGAGCTTGCAAAAGAATACAACAAGGTTGAAGAAAGTGTAAGGAAAAGGGAAAGAGATATGGCTAAGACAATGATTAAACAAAGATTAGAGAGTATATAGGAAGCTCAAAAATTTTATATTAGATAGGAAATACATTTCTTTTTTAGATAAAAGTACATTGCTATTTGTATAAAACAGTTGATATAGAAATCAGAATGAATTATATTTATTAGTCCATAACAGGAAGCACTCTTTTTTTGTTGATGCAACAGTAGTCATTTATCCATGTAAACTTGATGAGTGGGAAAAGGGTTAAAATTTTCATTTCATTCTAATAATATTAATATAACAAAAACAATATGGTTATGTGTTAGGAACCATTGATTCATATGTTAAAAACATATTAGTTACCTTTTTAATAATATTTTAGTTATTAAGGCATTAATAGAAAATTCAGCTTAATAATAAAAATTATTGATTTTGGTCCTAAAATGCGTATATTATTGAAATGTAAATTACAAATGAATCACATATAAATTACATTTATTAAAAATCAAAACTTGAAAATGAAGAGAATTTAAAGTTTAATTACAAGTAGAGCGTATTATTTTAAGGATATATTATTTTAAGGATATATTATGTTATACGCCAATATGCCTATTATTGTTATCATTATGTGATTCATATGTAAATCACATATGAATTACATATGATTCACTTGCAAATCACATATGTGTTTAACATTTAAATCACATGCAATTTACATATGTCAAAATCATAAATTTAGCAACTTAATACAGATAAACAACCACCAATATATGGATATTTCATATCGATTCACACAAAAACTTATTTATTAGAGTATATAATGTTTGTTAAAAAAAACACAAGTAATTAAATAATTATTTCAACACCAATAACCCCTACAAAAATCAAGATTCACAACAAAATCTCATATACAGCACTTAAGTTAAATATCAGAAGAAAAAACTATTTCTAAATGTTTATTTTACACAAAGAAACTGAAATTCAATACCAACATATTATAAATTAAAGCCTAATAATTTTAAAAAATGTTACTTATAAATTTTATTATTTTTAAATTAACATATACAATTGAAAATTTTTAATATAAAATGAAAAAATGTAAAATAAATAATAAATAAGAAAGTAAAACTATAAAACAAGATATAGGATTAAATATTTTTTATTTACATGTTGTCAAAATTTATGGTCAAAATTTTTAATTAAATAAAAAACTGGATGTAAAGTTAAAATATTTAAAAAACACGGGGGCAATAATGAAAATGGAAAGAAACTGGTTCATTTTCGAACATAAATACTTTATGTTCCCTATAAAACTTTTTCTATCTATCTTTCTCTCTCTGTATCTCTGTCTCTTACTCCATACTTTCTGAAGTAGAAACCCCAATTCCTCAAAAAAATCCATAAATCTTCTTCGATAATTGCTGAATCGAAAGGAAAAGGCTTTAATAGAATCAAAAATGTCGTCAACCAGAAAAGATGCTTCTTATCAAGGTAAAAAACTATATATTATATAATTTTTTTCAATCGTAAATCAACTTTAGATCCATAATGAGTTTGACTTACCAGATTTCGGAATCCAAACTGTTATTGAACGATTTAAGTTAATAAAATTTAGTTTTAAATGTGATATAGTGTTTTTATTGACTTTTTTTTAAAAAATTTTTCATTATATTTTAAAGATCGTTTATTATTATATTTTGACCGTTGAAAATGACTTTAGTAATCTCGATTTATACATGCATATGAACCAAAAATAGGAAATATTATATTTTTATGTTTTTTAACGATATATGATTTTTTTATACATAACAGACAAAAATAAAGAAGAAAATGTTGAAAAGGAGAGTACTTTGAAACGATTCACAAAATCAACAGCGAGAAGGATATTTCAAAAAGGTATTTTTTGATGTATAATAAATTGATTTGTTTTTATATGGAATTTTGTGATTATATATATGCTTATTCATACCAGAGAGCCCTAAACCAAACGAAAAAGGAGTTACTGAAGAAAAAGAATCATCAAAGAATGTACCAGAACAAAAAAGTTCTCAGAGGAGAAGAAAGAGAAAAGTTGTTTCTTTAACAAGAAAGAAAAAACTTGATGAAAATCAAGATTCCGAGTCTCAAAAAAATCAGATAAAGAGAAGTAAAAAGAAGAAAATAAATAAAGAATTTGATACAATCCGAAACAGGTATACCTTTATGATTAAACTATAAATTATGTTTTAAACCAAATGTGATTTAACATTTATTATGATAAAAAATGTTTTACTAAAAAATGAAATTTGAAATTGAAATTGAGTGATCATATATTATAAAAGACAACTTTCTGAAATCAATCAGATATGATTAGACCGGTGGTTTTCATGTGTTTCAAATGTTATTAAGAAACATATAACGAAATACCCATTGTTTTGTCTTTTGTGTTTAGGGTAAAATGAAAAAAAAACAAGAATGTAATAATCAGATATGAATCACATATGAATAAGAATGTGTTTTATAGTATTATATTTTTGCAATTAGAGGAAGCATTGATAGTTTGTTATATTTTTAATATATATAATTTTAAATGAATTATATGAATAACAATGTGTTTTATAGTTTGTTATATTTTTATTAAATGAATTATATATCAAATATATGTAAGAAATACATTTTATTTACATTACACATGAATCAAATTATAATTTACATAATATTCAAATGAAAATTTATAATTAATAACATATTAGTTTGAAAAGGACAATACCTTATAATGTACTTTAAAGTTTTAGTTAAAAAGTAACTAATTTTGTTTAATGAAATATAAATTAAACTAATTAATTAATTGTTGTATTTATAAATAGATGCTCACCTGGATCTTTGTTATCTGTTATACAAGGATTCAGTGATGTTCAAAAGGATTGTGTTAGAAAGATGGGTTTTGGAAATATTCTAAAGATGAAAATGATAGATGCCGGGGGCATTAAGTTGTTTTGTTCTTCAGAAGTTTAATTCAAAAACAAAGACAATTGTTATGGAAGGAGGTGTGATTGATGTTACTAGAGAGTCAGTCAATCAAATACTTGGATTTCCATTAGGAAAGACAAAATTTTCAAGTCTTCCATTTAGAACTGCAGATGATAACAGTTATGAGAAATGGACAGAACATTTTGATAACAACAACATTATTCGACTAAAGTGGATAAAGATGAAAATTGTTTCGAGAAACAAATCAGATATGAACTTTAAGCTGAATTTTTTAGCATTGTTGATTAACTCTTTGATTGAAACAAGTTCATCTGGAAAAGCAAACATCTACCCAATTCAATACATAACGAAAAAGACAGAAATCAAAAACATTGACTGGTGCTCATATTTGATAGACAGTTTGGTTAAAATCAAAGAATCTTTTGATCAGTCCTCTTCGACAGCCTTTTTTAATGGACCATCTGCTTATTTAGTGGTATGTATAATAACTTAAATTTTATTTTAATATTTTATAATCAAATTTTAATCTCAATATTTATAGTTATAATCATATATGATTATAAAAGGAATTTTATTTGGTCAAATATAATTTTCATATTTTATAACAGATGTTCAAATTGAAAATTTATTTTTTATTTTGTAGTTACTTTATGTAGATAGAGTGAGTTCTGAAGTTTTAAAAGTTAAGAGAACACGTCTAGTCATATGCCACTGGACTACAGAGAAGGTTAAGATGAGAGAAGATTATGAGAAAGAAGAAATTGGTGAATTTGGAACAGGGGAATTGAATGAAGAATTCATACAAGAAGAATTGAATGAGGAAGTAAATTTAATAATAATAATAATAATAATAAAACATTCATTGTTTGATAGTTGTAATATTTTATTATTTATGTTTATATAAACTGTAAATTATTTTTGGTTTAGGATTATCAAGAAATGATCTGATGAAGTGTAGGAAGTTAAATTTGTTGATTAAGAATGGAATTAGTACTTTCTCAGAAAATGTGATATTAAATCATTTGGAAAGTAGTTTTGTAGAAATTTTAAATGATGAGATTGGAGATGATGAAGATAATCAAGATGATAAAGGTGATGATAATAAAAAAAATCAAGGTGATAATGATGATCATAATAATCAGAAAGTTAATGATGATGATGTTGAATTCTGTGACAATAATCAAGGTGGAGATATAAATGATGTACAAAAAAAGTATATTGGAGGCAAAAGCATTCAAGGAGAAGGTAAGGAAATCAAAATATTATTTATTAAAAAATATTTAAATTTATGAATCATATGTAATAATTACTAAATCACATATGTTTTTTTAAAATATATTTGTATAATGAGAATTGTGTTCACTTTTGGAATAGGAGAAGAGATCAAAAAGAGGAGGTCTTCAAGAATCAGTAATATGGTGAAGGAAATTCCACAAAATGTTGAATCTGTTGCCAAAGTTGCCAAAAGATCTTCTTCTTTAAAGAAGTACATAAAAGACAAAAATTTCCCTCATTGTGAAAAAGAAACTGCAGCAAGAGGAAAATATGTTGAAATGCAGGAAACAAATGATAAGAAAGTAGAGGATCCTGTGAAAGACAAAAATGCCCATGTGAAAGTCAAAAAACGATAATATTTAAAAGGGTGTAAGTTATATTACATATTTATGACTAACATATGTTTGATTATTACAAATTATTAATAAAAATTTTTAATTATATTCAGGTGTGGAAGGAAATAATGTTGATAAAGAAGAATGAATTTTTTTTTAATAAGCATCTAATGTTGACACAAGGAAAAAATGAGTATGCATTTCTAAATTATTTGTATTGTTGAACAAGGTAAAAATGTAGTGAAATTATGATCTTCAAAAATGTTGTATTTTGAAATAGAACTTTGTATGAATGAGATATTTTATTAATCACATATTTTATTCATATGTGAATGTAAATGCTAATGTCAATTAGACATCATTCATGTGTTACTTTTGAATCACATATGAATGACATATTTGATTCAAAATATTATTTATTAATTCATTTCATATTATTTATTAATTCACATCTTATTCAGTGTATAATTCAGATAAGAATCACATGTGATTCAGATGTGATTAACATGAGAATCATATGTTATTCAGATGTAATCAGATAAGAATCACATGTGATTCAGATATGGTTAGCACATGTGATTCAGATGTGATTAGTATGAGAATCATATGTTATTCAGATTTAAATCAAATATAATTAGCTTGTGTTTTGTATGTAATTTATATATACTCACATGTTATTTATATAGTATCCACAACCAATTCATATATAATTCACATCTGAATAAAATATGTGATTTAATATTACCTTTGAGATGTATATACTCAGTCGATATCAATTGCATTTATTTTCTTTATAAATTCCAGTGTAATTATTTCAAGCCCAATGTCTCCATGTTTGCCCCTCCATTGACCCACATTTGAGCTTTTCCCATCCAATTTCATATCTAAAGCTACTGGGTAATTTCCATTTGGCGCATTGAATGTAGTCTAAAAGTAAAATTATAAAATATATTAATAAAATATTATTGTTATCAATATATCTTAAAATGTTAAAAAAAAGTATTAACTAGAATAAAAAGTATTACCTGTATCTCATATGGTTTCTTTTTCTATTTCTTGTTTCTTTCTTAATTCATCTTCAATTTTTTTTGGACAATTTCTTATGTCATGCTTTTCATTTGGAGTGATTTTCTTTTCATAATAAGAACAAAATCTTGAATTCTTCCCAGCATTTTCCATTGCTATTTCTCTCTGACTCTTAACTCTCTTTCCTGTTGCCCATCCTTTGTATGTAATATCTTTTGGATTCTTTATTGTAGGTACATCTGGCTTTGATACTCCAATCATTGAATCCAACTTTTGATTTTTGGTACGATTATCTTTCTTTGGTGGATTTGATTCAACTTTGGTTAGAATTTCTTTTTGCCATTGAAGAAATTGAGTCATTGCTTCAGCATCATGTCCAATAATATTGATACATTCTGTGACTATAGAATATGCATTTTGTATCATTCTTTCACATCCACTAATATTGTCAGCAATACCATGACTTTTTATCAATTCGTTAAGTCTTATTATACTTTTCTGCCATCTTCTCAACATATACTTTTATGGTATATTTTTTACAAAATTTGATTTCATAACACATAGTATATGCCTGCACAAAATTCCATATTGTTCGAATACCAGGCAAGAACATTTATATGTTTCTTCATTTGGAAATACCTTAACCTGGAAAATATTTATACAAGACACATGTTAATTATATTGTTTTTCATTTAAATTTATAATATTTCATAACTTAATCAAAGAAAAATTTTCATTTTAGTAACAACTGAATTAATTGTTCATCAAATTAAATTCAGATTTTAATCACAGGTAATTCACCTATTATTTACATGTGATTCACATGTAAAGCATATCTAATTCACATATGATTTACATGTGATTCACATATAATTTACATGTGATTCACATATGATTTACATGTGATTCACAAATGAATAAATTGTATATCAGATTACATAACATGTAATTCACATATTATTTAATCTGTTTTACATATGATTTACATATGATTTACATGTGATTCACATGTGAATCACATATAATTCATATGAAATACATGTGATTCATATGTAATTCACATATAATTCACATATGAATCACATGTGATTCACATCTAAATAACATGTAATTCACATGTGATTTACATGCGATTTATATGTGATTCACAAATGAATAAATTGTATATCAGATTAAATAACATGTAATTCACATATGAATTTCATTCATAAATAAAGTTATTTAATAACATACATATACCTGGTATTGAAATTGCTTTATGTTGTGACTTTTGAAAATATATGAATTTTTGTTGAAGAACACACTTCTGTTTTGTATATCTTCATCCATTATTTGCTCAATAATAAAGTATGTGTTGTGATCTTGAACTCTCTCATATGGTGTGGCTGAGCATGTCCAGACAGAATCTTCTATTTCTTTTTGAAATAATTTGAATATATTATGTGTGTAGAACTTTGATGCTTGTACTTCAAATTGAAGATTTGTTTGAATTGGTGGGTTTTTATTTTTGGAATTAAAGTCATTTGATTAAAGATTTCTTTGCTCATCCATTGCAGATTCAAATTTGCACATGAACATAATTAGATTTGAATCTTTTGACATAAATCTTTTGAAGAAGCCATTTATACTCTCTGATCTTGATGTTGTCCTCATCAGACCTGACAGTGCAGTGTCTCTAAAATAAGCCGGAATCCAACTTGTTCGAATATTATACATCTCTTTCAGCCATTTGTTATCTTCTAGTTTATATCTTTTATTAGATACTTCCACTTTTCTTCAAATATATTCGGATCAATACAAGAATTCCAAATTAGACCTTGCATTCTTTTTCTAAAGTTAGTCTCATTTATTATTTTTGCAGAAACCTACAAAAGAAAAAGTATTTAATAAATAAATTGAAAACATGATATTTAATGTTCACATTTGAATGTTGTTTTAGTATTATAATAACACAGGTGATCAACTACACTTTTGGTGACAATACAGAGTTGGCTATAAAGTATGTTTTATTTTCATATTTTTGTCCCCTTTATACAACTTGATTTTCTTCCTTAATATATTTATCAAGTATGTAGTGATTCACATGTAAATAACAACTGAATCGTATATGAATCCCATGTAAATCACATGTTATTCACATATGAATCATATGTAATTCACATGCAAATTACAAGTGAATCACATATGAATCATATGTAAAAATCAAATGAATAATTGGTCATATATCAAGTATGTAGTGAATCATTGGTCATAATACATTGGATGCTTTATTTTAATTTTTTTTTTTGAAAAAAAAAATACAGGCATGTATGAATGTCCGTATACAGCTTTGTATACAGTTATATAAACAGATCCCAAAAGTTCAATGCTTTCATCTGTGAATGAATAAATGGGACATTAAAAAAGTTTTTAATCAAATTATAAGTCAAATTATAAATGAAAACTTATTTAAACATTATAATACAATTTCATCTTATCTGTTAATTTCTTTCCAATGTGCCACATGCAAAGACGATGAGTTGATTCATTAAAATGGTTTCTACAACTTTAGCCATAGCTGAATCTTGATCAGTGACCACAACATTAGGTTGTGTACCAAAGCAATTAAGAAAGCATTTGAGAAGCCATGTATAGAATTTTGTTGTTTCTTTAGCTAGCAAACCAACACCAATTGTGACACATCTTTTGTGGTTATCAATTACAGTAAATGGAACAAAGATCATATTATATCTGAAAATCATTAAAATATTTAACATAAATACTAAATGGAAATATTTTAATATATAAATATTAAAGAAATTAAGTATTACTTACTTATTTGTTTTGTATGTAGCATCGAATGATACCACATCAGAGAATTCTTTGTAGTTTCTTTTTGCTATTGCATCTGCCCAAAACAGTGCCCTTAGCTCATCATCCTCTAACAAGTAATAAAAAGTGAAAGAAGGCACATTTTTACGTCGTTGTGTTAAAAGATTTATCAACATATTTGCATCACTATCTCCTATATAGCAGTTTAAGTCTCTTGAAAATTTTTTGTAGTCGATTTTCTTTGCTCCTTGTTTACTGTAACCACCCTTTAAACCAGTAACCATGCTATGTGCTTTGCTTGCTCCTATATTTGATGTGCTTAACTGAGTTATAATTGTCTTGTCATAATGATCCAGCTTTCTTTTCGACTTTGACATGTGCACTGTACTGTTTGTGTAGAGCTCATGGTTGTGTTTTTCAACAAATGTATTAATGAAAAACCGATCAGTATTTTTTATAAATTTGAAACATATCTTTGCTTTGCAAGACATCATTTGGCTTGGATGTTTTCTTTTTTTTTCTGCCTTCTACTCCATTCAAATGGTGTCAGCATTTTTTTTATCTGGTTCACCAATCCTACTACATATAATATACTTGTATTGTAAAATACCATTAATAGTTTTACTTGATGCAAGTCTGCAATCAAATCCTGCTTTCTTTGCATATATTTGGTAAAACTGAATTCCATGATCTAATGTTTCAAACACCATATCTTTCTTTGGCAGGAATGATTCATCAACTCTTGGGATCCACTCAATTGTTTTTGTGCTACAAGGAGATTTTACTTCTATGCAACTTAATTCATCTTCATCTTCTGATTCAAAATGTTTTGCTGCAAATTAAATAATATTAAATCAAATCATATATAGGAAAACATGTCATTTAAAGTCAAACTAATATTTTAGTTACAATCAGACGTCGAAGAAATTTGCTCATCCTCTTCAATAATATCTTTGAAAAATGCATCTTCAACATGTATATCGTCATTGTTTATGTTAAATTCAGTAGATTCTTCATCAGCATCACCTATTAAAATCATATATTTATTTATCATCGGTGTATGTAAATCACAAGTGTATTACATGTGAATTCATATGTGAATTACATGTGAATTACATGTGATTTACATGTGAATTATATGTGATACACATGTAAATCACAAGTGTATTACATGTGAATTCATATGTGAATTACATGTGATTTACATGTAATTCACAAATGAATTATATGTGATTTACATGTGAATCACATGTAATTAAGATATGAATCACATGTGATTCACATGTAAATCACAAGTAATTAAGATATGAATCACATGTAATTAAGATATGAATTACATGTGATTTACATGTAATTCACAAATGAATTATATGTGATTTACATGTGAATCACATGTAATTAAGATATGAATCACATGTGATTCACATGTAAATTCCAAGTGTATTACATGTAAATTCATATGTTAATTACATGTGATTTATATGTTAATTACGTATGAATATGTGATACACATGTAAATAACAAGTGTATTACATGTGAATTCATATGTGAATTACATGTGATTTACATGTAATTCACAAATGAATTATATGTGATTTACATGTGAATCACATGTAATTCACATATAAATCACATGTGATTCACAAGTAAATCACAAGTGTATTACATGTGAATTCATATGTAAATTACATGTGATTTACATGTGAATTACATGTGATTTACATGTAAATCACATACAATACATATATAATTACATAATTCACATGTAAATAACATGTAAATCACATATGAATCACATGTAATTAACATATAAATCACATGTGATTTACATGTGAATCACATGTAATTAAGATATGAATTACATGTAATTTACATGTAATTTACATGTAATTCACAAATAAATTATATGTGATTTACATGTGAATCACATGTAATTAAGATATGAATCACATGTAAATCACAAGTATATTACATGTAAATTCATATGTTAATTACATGTGATTTATATGTTAATTACATGTGAATATGTAATACACATGTAAATCACAAGTGTATTACATGTAAATTCATATGTGAATTACATGTTATTTACATGTAATTCACAAATGAATTATATGTGATTTACATGTGAATCACATGTAATTCACATATAAATCACATGTGATTCACATGTAAATCACAAGTGTATTACATGTGAATTCATATGTGAATTACATGTGATTTACATGTGAATTACATGTGATTTACATGTAAATCACATACAATACACATATGAATTACATAATTCACATGTAAATAACATGTAAATCACATATGTATTACATGTGATTTATATGTAATTCACATGTAAATCAGATATAATTCACATGTAAATCATGAGTAAATCACATGTACTACATCTTTGTCAAGAATAGGTTCCTAGAAATTGAAAGTGTAGCTTGGCCTGAACTGGAGACAACTGATATATCTTCTAATTCAGGTATAAATCACATGAATTTTTAATGAATCAACTATGAATAACATATGATTTATATATGATTCATATATGAATATGTGATTCATATATTATTCATATGTGATTTTAATATGAATATCAATACCATACGTTTATTATTAAAAAAATTATGAATCATTACCTGCTAAAAAATTTATCTCGCTTTGCAGATATTCAATTATTTTTCCTGAATCCATTAAATTGTTGAAAAAAATCTCAATTTACATTCAATAAAACAACGTATTAGAAATCGGAATGCTACTGTAGTTAAATATACAAATAAAACGTAAAATATTCGGCAATCTGTTTTTCCTTCATTGATATAATCGTAATGAATGAATCGTATGAATTTAAGATAACATGCTAACCTCGAAAGAAATCAATCACGAACCGTATGAATTTTGCTTTGTAATTGATCTCGAATTTGCGTTAACAACTATTTCAATGACGAAATCAATGACCAAAGAAATCAATGAAGAAAGAAATTATGAATTTAAGATAAGAACTATTCGATCGATGTAGATTTGTTATGATTTCGTCGTTGATTTTGATAATTTTGAAGGTTAGAAGATGATATTTTGGAAAGAAAATTGTACAGATGTTGTAATACTCAAATAAAACGTAAAAGACAATCTTACCCTTATGATCTTAAATCCAATCCAACGGTCCACTTTTAGTTCTCGGGTTCTCTGGAAACTATGAGTTCTCAACCGATCTCAACCTTATATATATATATATATATATATATATATATATATATATATATATATATATATATATATATATATATATATATACAGAGAGAGAGAGACAGAGTAAATTACACGAGTGATACTTATGGTTTCGGGTAATTTGCATGTTTGGTACCTAACTTATTTTTTTAACTTAGAAGGTTCCTACTGTTTGTTTTTGTTGCGCGTTTGGTCATTGTCTTATTTAAAAAGACTGTTTTGCCATTGATTTTTTAATTTATTTAAATAAAGTGGGCTAGGTAAGGTAAGGTGGAGGTGGGGTTGGGTGTGTTTATTTAAATAAATTAAAAAATCAAGGGCAAAATAGTCTTTTTAGGTAAGACAAGAACCAAACGTGCAACAAAAACAAACAATAGATACCTTCCGAGTTAAAAAAAATAAGTTAGGGACCAAATGTGCAATTTACTTATATATATATATATATATATATATATATATATATATATATATATATATATATATATATTACACGAATGGTCCCTATGGTTTAGGGTAATTTGTACGTTTGGTCCCTAACTTATTTTTTTTAACTCGGAAGGTTCCTACTATTTGTTTTTGTTACTCGCTTGGTCACTACTGTTTATTTTTGTTATATGCTTGGTCTCTGTCTTACCTAAAAAGACTATTATTTAAATAGGAAAAAATGGTGGGGTAGGTAAGATAAGGTGAAGAGAGTGGGGTTGGGAGTGTGTTTATTTAAATAAATTAAAAAATCAAGGGCAACATAGTTTTTATGTAAGATAAGGACCAATCGCGTAACAAAAACAAACAATAAGGACCTTCCGAGTTAAAAAAAATAAGTTAGGGACCAAACGTGCAAATTACCCTAAACCATAGGGACCATTCGTGTATTTTACTATATATATATATATATATATATATATATATATATATATATATATATATATATATATTAAGTAGGATCCAACCTATGATCGATTTGACCGCCCAACCCGTGACTTGTATAGTTAAACGAGTCGTGTTCGGGTTTGTGTATTTTGACCCGGCAACCTAAACACGACACGATTGTCAGACCTACTTATAACATTCTTATAACATTCTTTTTAAATATTTAACCATATTAGCATTTAAGTTATGTGTTGTAGAAAGTGGCCGTTTCAAGTTATGTGTTGTAGAACAACTTGAACTTAATTTGGCCGTTTCAAGAAAGTGGAAACTCCTTCCATTGTCATTTGTTATACCTAAGTCGTTTCTTTGAATTATTCATTGTTAATTTGTCTATGAAACATGTTTTTAAGCTACATGCTACCTTCATTTTTTGAATATTCATGTCTTGGGTGTAAAAAAGAAGTGACTTAGGTATAAAAAATAACAAATAATGAAATTTCTATTTTTTTAAAAGTGACTAAATTAAGTTTAATTTGTTCTACAACACATAATTTAAATACCAACGTGGTTAAATAGTTGCAAATAACGTTATAAAAGCTACACTAGTTATAAAAAACAAGCTAAAAATGATATATAGTTTGTATCAGTGGCGGAACCAGAAACTTTTGGAAGGAGTAGCAAAAAAAAATCTGATAAAAGATTATAAGATAAAAAATTTAAAAATTATAATTTCATTAGTTATAAAAACTTTCAATATTTTTATTGTCACTTTCATCTAAGAAACCGGTTCCAAAATATAATTTCATTATTGCATTAGTTATAAAAAAAATTAAATTACGATTTGATTAGTTAACTTTAAGTTTTCAATTTGAACTTCTAAATTAAACTAAAATAGTAAAACATTATGGTTAACATAAATAATTTATACTGTTGTGCATTTTGTAATGAAATGTATTGAGCTATTAATTCCACCGTCCATTTTTCTTTTTTATTTTGTGGGCTTATCAATTTATTTAGTGGGTTGTTATTTGGATTTGGAATTAGAATTTTGACTTTTTATTAAGCCTATTAATTGCACTTTGTGTACCATATATATATATATATATATATATATATATATATATATATATATATATATATATATATATATATATATATATATAATACTTATGGGAAGAAAATGAGGGGTATCATTTGCTACCTTTACCAACATTCATTTGCTTATCTTTACCAATATATTAGTTTAGCGTGTGGTTAACATGTTTTTTTATAACTAATGTAACCTTTATAACGTTATTTGCAACTATTTAACTATGTTCACATTTAAGTTATATGTTTAAAAACAACTTGAACTTAATTTGGTCACTTCTAAAAAAATAAAAAGTTTTTCCATTGTTATTATTTACACCTAAGTCACTTCTTTTTTACACCCAAGATCTGAATATTTGTAACATGTGGCCTAAAAAACACGTTTAATACGACAAATCAACGAAGTCCTCTTAAATTATATATGATAACTACAATCATTAAGATACCATCTATATGAGTTTTCTTCATTAATTTAGTAGATATAAAAAGAATTTTTTTTAGAAAAGTCCTTAAACTTTAACATCCAAGAAGTGAAGTAACGTTAGCGACTTAGCCTTAACCGAGAACAAGTTTTTTTTTTTTTTTTTCTTTTTGCAAGTGTTAACTGGTTTTTTGGACTAAATTGTAAAAAAAAATTAGAGATGAATTTTGCGTTAATAGAGCCAAACTTTAGGGAGTTTATTGCAGATTTTCCTATTTTTTTAACCGAAATTGTAAAACCAAACCAAAAATGGTCGTATTTTACTTGGAATAAGAATGTTACAACAATCAATATATCATTTAAACATTGATTTATTAAACACATTGATTATTATTATTATTATTATTATTATTATAAGTTTATAACTTCATTTTATTTCTATTTATGTATAAAATCCCAACTCTCCCTCATTTAGAATAAACAAAATGAAATGAGACATCTAACAAACTCAATGGTCCCAAGTCTCCGAAGTCTCTCACTCTCTATCAAACTCAATGGTCCCTCTAATAAACGATGACCCTAATAATCAACAACCCATTTGGATACATATCATGCACATTCATAACTTATTTGTCACGTCACCTTAACTTCATATTAAATGTGGCTGTTTGTGACCACCACAATTCAAATAAAAAAATATCTGATAAAATTAACTTCCAAAGATAAAAGACAAAAATGGATAATGAAACTCAAAAGATGCCACACCAAAACTACAAGGAACGAGGTAAAATAAGATTTTTGATAGAGTTTAGGATTAAAATTAAATTTTAAGTCCACTAATACCTTAGTTTTGATTAAGGTTATGGCCTTTGAAATATGAAGTGATTTTTTTTTTTTTTAGATAAACAAAAACGTTTGACGATGTATAAAAAAAACGTAATCCTAAAAGTATGGTTGATTTGGACATTAAAATGTTGTTGTAATGAGATTGGCATGTTTTATCATGTTGTCGACAAGACTTCGCTCAAAACACATTAAATTTTAAAATGATTATAAACGATTTTTTTTTTGTTTTTGTGTATGTGTGTGAGACGATATGTATCTCTTAATGCATAAATTATACATAAAAGACAAAATTGCAAAAAGGTCCATGTGGTATGCATTTTTTTTGGGGTTTTAGTCAAAACCACGACTTTTTTGGATTGGTGGTCATTTTGAGCTAGTTTCTTTGCGTTTTTTGTCCCTCTGAATAGTGAAATGACTGTAATACCATTGGGGTATTTATTTTCCATTTTTAAATTCACTTTTTTTAATTTAATAATTATTTATTCATTTTAATTATTAAAAAAATGAGAGGGCCCACCTCTCTCTCAACAACGTCCACCCCCTCCTCCTTCATTAACGACCAAGAACTCCCCACCAGAGGTGGAGTCGTTTTTCCGGTCACCAAGACATTTGGGCTTACCTACAGCCACCGCCCGATACCACCTATTCTGACCATCCTCACAGTCGCACTCCACCACCATCCATTGTTGTTGCTGTTCCCCTTCCTTATCGTCAATCCGAGCCGGACTCCAAAAACGGAGGTAGCAAAGCCGTCGGAGGCAGCTCACCACCCCACTACACCGACTGCTTTCCCTTTTTACTCTCGTTGTGCACTGTCGGACGGGAATCCAACTCCCTTTTCTATTCATACGATCTGGAACCCAACGAATAGGAATCCAACTCCCTTTTCTATTCAAAACACTTCAAAAATCACTAAATTACATTCATATCTTTTGATTTTTGGGTTCTTTGTTGTTCTTAGAAATTTACAGCTTCTTATTATTCAGATCAATGGAAGATTATAACTGATCATTCATCTGTAGATTGAGCATAATATCATCTCTTGTTAAACAGAACACCTTGATTGACATAAATGCAGATCTTTAAACGAGGCACGCAAGGTGTTCGATGAAATGCCAACAAGAGATGTCGTCTCCTGGACTTCCATGATCTCTGCTTATGGCATGACTGGAGATGGTGAAAATGCTATTACGCTATTACAACCTTTTCAAATATGCAAAATTCCGGAATCGCCCGTGATTCCATTTCCTTCGTTCCAGCTCTGTCAACCTCCAACCATGAGGAATTACTAAACCAAAGAAAACATTCCTTCTACTTCTGGATTAAGGTTTCGTTTCAAATCTGGGACTAAGAACAAGTCCCCTTCTCCATATTTGTTTCAGGTTTGGAACATTGAGTGTATGTGTGTGTTGTGTTTTGATGAACACGGCCACTGCGTGAAATAAATGTACGTTTTTTTACAGACAAATAATTGTGTGGGTTAGTGAGAGAGAGAGAGAGATAGATAGGTGGGCCCTCTTATTTTTTTAATAACTAAAATGAATAAATAATTATTAAATTAAAACAATGAATTTAAAAATGGAAAATAAATACCCCAAGGGTATTATAGTCATTTAACTATTCAGAGGGACAAAAAACGCAACGAAACTAGCTCAAAATGATCACGAATCCAAAAAAGTCGTGGTTTGAACTAAAATCTCAAAAAAATGCGTACCACAGGGACCATTTTTGCAATTTTGTCTACATAAAATCAACTAATGTACGCATGAAATACCATTTAGATGACTACGGAAAATATAATGTTTATTGATGCTTTTAATGCAAGTAAAATTATTTTGTGCTTCTTTTTAACTTGAGTAAATTACACGAATGGTCCCTATGGTTTAGAGTAATTTGCATGTTTGGTCCCTAACTTATTTTTTAACTCAGAAGGTCCTTACTGTTTGTTTTTGTTACGTGTTTGGTCTCTATCTTACCTAAAAAGACTATTTTGCCCTTGTTTTTTTAATTTATTTAAATAAACATACTCCAACCCCACCCCCTCACCTCATCTTACCTACCCCACTATTTTTCATTTTTTAAATAATAGTCTTTTTAGGTAAGGCAGAGACCAAATGCGTAACAAAAACAAATAGTAGGGACCAAACGCGTAACAACAACAAACAGTAGGCACCAAGCGTGTAACAAAAACAAACAGTAAGGACCTTCCGAGTTAAAAAATAAATTAGGGACCAGAAGCGCAAATTACCCCAAACTATAGGGATCATTCGTATAATTTACTCTTTTAACTTCTTAAAAGATTGTAATCGTTTGGAGATAGACATATATTTAAATGATAGTATATGTGTATTGCGTTTGTTTCATTGTAAAGGTTCGCATACATGTTATAAGCATAATGGATTAATCATTCATTCATTTGTATGTATGTAATTTTCTTGTTTGACATTCTAAATCTTTTGGAACTATTATGATATAAATAAAACCTTAAATCCTTGGATTTAAAGATGGGTAAACTAGACACTGACAAATTTTTTAGTCAAATTTTGTTTTTTTTTTTAAATTCATTACATATGTTTATTTCTGATAATATTCATTACTATTTTGCCCTTGTTTTTTTAATTTATTTAAATAAACACACTCCAACCCCACCCCCTCACCTCATCTTACCTACCCCACCATTTTTCCTTATTTAAATAATAGTTTTTTTAGGTAAGGCAGAGACCAAATGCGTAACAAAAACAAATAGTAGGGACCAAACGCGTAACAACAACAAACAGTAGGCACCAAGCGTGTAACAAAAACAAACAGTAAGGACCTTCCGAGTTAAAAAATAAATTAGGGACCAGAAGCGCAAATTACCCAAACTATAGGGATCATTCGTATAATTTACTCTTTTAACTTCTTAAAAGATTGTAATCGTTTGGAGATAGGCATATATTTAAATGATAGTATATGTGTATTGCGTTTGTTTCATTGTAAAGGTTCGCATACATGTTATAAGCATAATGGATTAATCATTCATTCATTTGTATGTATGTAATTTTCTTGTTTGACATTCTAAATCTTTTGGAACTATTATGATATAAATAAAACCTTAAATCCTTGGATTTAAAGATGGGTAAACTAGACACTGGCAATTTTTTTAGTCAAATTTTGTTTTTTTTTAAAATTCATTACATATGTTTATTTCTGATAATTGATAGCCTAAAATGCAAAGACATAGTTATATGGGTGCTGATAATTGATAGCCTAAAATGCAAAGACTTAGTTATATGGGTGCAACGGTGAGCCTTTGCCCACCCCACACAAATTTAAAGTGAAATATATATTATATATACAATTTATATTTTTTGAATAAAAAACGATAAGGTTAGGAATTGTGAGATGATCCATCTCATTCAAAACTTAAATTTATAATGAAAGAAAAATAATTTACCTATTGAGACAAGTGGATTAAAGAATCGAGACAACAAATTTTCTGAATAAATCAAATTACATTTTAATCTTCACAATGAATCCTCGTTCGTCAGGTTTGTATATTAATATTTTTTTATTAACTCAAACGAACAATTTACTTTAAAATCATACAATGTTACATTTTATTACCATTTTAAGTATTTTGCAACTTGTTCATATTTTATAAATTATTTGGCCTACTCTAAACCAAAATCTTGGCTACGCCACTGCTAAAATGAAAGTGTATTTTTGATAAATGATTATTTTATTTAATAATCAAAAGATTTTGGTTATCAACTTGTATTAATCGTGTTTAAATGTTGATTTTGATTGCTTCTTGTTAAAAAGATTTATTTGGTTACAATTGGGTTTGTAAACTATGTATTGAATGCTTGTTGTTAAAACTTTATAAAGTATTATAATCGGATTTTCAGGTAAACGAAATAATAAACCATATTATTTTGATCACTGAACTTTAAAAGTAGATCTCGGTTATATTCACAATCTTCACTCATCACCGTTATTACAAAATTCCCATATACAGATAATGTAATCTTTACAAACTTTTAGTGATTTAATTCAATTTAGAACATTTCTCATTTGGGTCTAAAAATTGTTTTTTTACGTTGAGTTTTCAAATAGTGTCTCAACCATGGACATATACTTCTTTAGGGGTGAGTAAAACTGAATCCGAAAAATTTAAAAACCGACAAAACCGAAACCGAAAAACCAAAATCGAATCCAAACCGACAAAACCGAAACCAAGAAACCATGGGCATATACTTCTTTAATCTAGGTTGCTGAATTTGTTTTATTTTTTAAGTTATAAATATTTGCTGAAAAATGAGTTACAACCCAAGAACCCACGAGTTTAAACCCAAAACACATCAACCCATTGGTTGAACCAAGGTTGTCAATATCGGGATCCTACATAGGATCGTTTTTCGGTTTGCAAGATTGGGATTGTAAGATCGGGATCGGGATCCTAAGATCCCTCAAAGTAAAACATAATTTTAGTTTATAATTTTAAAACATGAAAAATATCTTAAACATTCAATTTTCTGTTTAAAAGCTAAAAATAGTACAAAACATTAGTCACAGCTAACAACATAAATGATAAACAATAAATTGGTAAAGAGAAAAAAAACATAAAATGGTAAATTTGTTTTTTTCATTAAAAAAAGGTAAGGTAAGATCGGATCTAGATCCTACGATCTTACGATATTACCTGCGATCCTATCCCAAATACGATTCGTATACGATCCAACTCTAGATCTAGATCGTACGATCCTATGGTCAAGATCGTGATTTTGACAACCTTGGGTTGAACCCAAAAACCGATGAAACAAACCCAAGAACTCAAAAACCGATGAAATTGACCCAAGAACCCAAAAATTGAAACCAACCGAAAACCGAACCCAACGAGTTCTAAAACACAGAAACTGAAATACACGGGTTAGGTTCGGTTATACCCTAAACTTGACCCAACCTAGCCCATGCTCGCCCCTATACTTCTTCCTCAATGTTGAATTATAGTTTGAATTGTTATTTGAACTCGTCTTAAGTGATAATGGTTGATGTTAGAGATGGATTTGTCGCTACGGTTTAGGCCTAAGACATTTATGGTTTAAGTTAGACAAAATACCCCTTATGTATCATTATTTATATGAGGTTTGATTAACCCTCATTATTAATCAAGCAAATCATTAGTGACATGATATCAAAGTTATAAGTTAAAACCTTACTATTGACAACAACCCATAACTGCCACCTCCGACGACCCTAGCATCTAGGGTTTAGGCACAAGACATTGGGGTATTTATAATAGGATCTTTTTCTAATTTGTATTATTCTTTTTGATCTCTCTCTCTATATATATAATAATAATAATAATAATAATAAGATTTATTGTATGATTGTAGAAATTTTTTGGACCGATAGACGATAAAATGAATATTTAAGTTTTTTGGTTATATGCTCTTAAAATGGAATAACATGCACCATATAATAATGGAAAAATGTCATATTAGCTCATCGAACTTGTCGTGTTTGTTTTAAAAGGTCACCCAACTTTTTTTTGATACATTAAGGTAATGAACTCTCGTTTAACCTCTTAAAAAGTCACTTAACCCACTATAACAGGTTTTAATCTCATTGTAGCCTCATCTCCTCCAACCTCCTCTCTGCAGTTATGCGTGTCCTCATTGCAGGTTATAAAATAGAAGAAAATGGATAACACTCCTAATCTAACCAAAGAACAATCTTCAGAAAATGCCCAACCTAATATTACTTTATGATTTGTTCATCAGGTTCAATCTGTAGTTAAAAGGTAGAATGGAAAAGTGTTCAAAGTTTCAATTCTAGGGTTTCCTTTAAGGGTCTTATCTTTGTCCAACAAAGTCCTCGTAATAAGAAGTTTGCAGCTCAAATTAGGGTTTGAGTTTAAACTCCGATTACAATTTTACAATTTCAATAGATTGTTGTTTTTATCTTTTTTGAGTCAATCTGTTTATTCTGAGGTTTGACAGATATAGCTTGTTCTCCCTGAGATATGTAGAGTGCAACAGATTTAGCTGTGAGTTCGAGTTGATGGTTTTGCTGCACTCTATCATTATTTTCAAGCAAACCCCAGTTATTGGTGAAGTAATTATGTGAAGAACAACAAGTAGCGAGCACCTCTCACTCGGTGTCGAATAGTACGAAATCCTGATTTTCTTCTTGAGTTTCTCTCTCATATTCAGATTCATCATATGAGTATTGTTGGGTCTAAAATTATGGTTTATACTTTGTTTTTCTAGACAACTGTATTTTTCTGTAGTGTAATATGTATTTGCGGCTGTGTTCACGGCCAGGTTGGTGTGTACGGCCGTAAACCCGTTCACGGACTTGAACCCGTGTACGGCCCATGTTTCCTATATATATATAGGTGTAAGGGGTGAGGAGTGGTAGAGGAGTGTACGACCAAGAGGAGCTTAAGTGTGTGTATTCTAAGGTGTGATAGAGAGAGAAAGTTAGAGAGAAGAAGAGAGTATTTGAGTGTGGGAATCTTGTAAGGAACTTCATTCTAATCAAATCATACAAGATTCATATTATTCTTATTCTCTTTCTCTTCTATTTTGATCTGGCATCATCCGTTTGATTGGGATTCCGCACCATCAAACGGATCTGATTGATACACAAGCAGATTTGAGACTTACAAGTATTAAAATAAACCCCAACATCACCGATGACTTTTTCACCATCATAAATAGCTACCACCGATTTATACATTCTGTTTTCCTTCAAAATCAATTTTCTTTAGTAAAATAGAAGGAAAAGGAAAAAGAAAAATTACCATAATCCTCGGAGATAATTTCTCTCTATCTCTTTTCCCCTTCGTCTTCTTTGATTTGTTCTTGTTTTTCAATGTACAGAGTCATATACATACAAATCAATAATCAATCATCAAGTTTTCCGTTTGATTGAGCTGAAAATGAAAAGAACTAGTTGACCTGATCAAGAAGGGTAGATATAGTGAGTATACTTCAATGGAGGTGGTGGCGCAGTTGATGGTCAAATAGTGGTAAAGACACACATTTTACAGCCTTACCCGATATCAGGTCACATAATGATATTTTAAAACATGAAAACGAGAGTTCATTCCCTTAATGCACAAAAAAAATGTTGGGTGACATTTTAAAACACGACAAATTTGATGGATTAATATGACATTTGCCCTATAATAATATAAGTCTTATTGTAATTATTTTAGTCAATTAAACTAGATTTAAAAAATAAAAATTTTGAATTTTACTAATAACTAATTTTCTTAATTTAAAAAATTCGATTATTAAAAGTCTATTCTCAAAGAATACTAGTATATTTTTTCAAAATGATTATCTATTAATCATGCATACACAATATTAGTAAATGGATACTGTGTGTTCATCTTATCATTATTACCCAAAGTATATGATTGATTTTAGCGAATTTTCTACATGTAATCATTCTTATCGATTTTAAAAATATGAAAAGAACAATCGTATAGAATGAATATAAATTACATTACGTGGGAATGAAATAGAAAGGGATAATGTTTAAGAATATACATCAAACTATATTATGTTAGAATGAAAAAAAATTATGTTAATAACGTTATCAATAGAATAAAATACATAATGACAAGTTTACACACATTCTAATAAGAATCACATGATCAAAATAATAAAAAAAGAAGAGAGAAGGAGAAACCAATATCATTATTTGAGAATGTATATCAAACTACACATTTTGTGAGAATAAAAAAGAAACAAATGATGGTCTTACGGTAATAACTAACTTCAATATCAAAAGAATTAACCGTAGTTCCCTTATATAAAAAATAAAAAACTTTAATATTGGACTTTGGAATAATTATTGAATGTTGTACGATGGTTGTCTCATAAGGCCTTCCGGTATACCGAACACGAGAGCCTTCGTGGTTGACGTGACAACTAGAGTGGTTCGTGCACGCCACTCCTATACACCGTTATCCTTCATCGTCGTTGTCAGTTGTGGTGAGGAGGACGAAAGATAATGCCCAAGAATAACAAAAGAGACAGAAGGACATTATTTTGACCTTTGACAATTGACTTTGATGTTAGATATTTTAGTGCATTCATTTTTATTCATTGTAAGTTTCACATTCAATGTGAAACCAATATCTAACAAATTTTATTTATTGTTTGTTCAATACTTTTATACATATAGGTTAACTTAAAAATATTTTTGCAATTATTTTACTTTTATGTTTAGAGTCCTTAAACAATTTTTTTTGTGTGTTTTTATTTAAAATCGAGACTAACCTTTTAAAAAGAAATTCAATAACTTCGACCATTGAAAAAATCAAATTCTCTCGGATATATAAAAATCAAATCAAATCATAGATATTTGGTCAAAGAAAAGATCAAAATGCAAATAAAAAGTCTATCCATCAATTTTCTTCATAATAAATTTATAGTTTCTTAACTTTTCTTATTTTAGATTATCCCATCGAGTTTATTCAATAAAAGAGTTTATATTTTGTATATTTTTATCTGTTTTATACTTATTTATTTTATATAAACTTAATTCTTATCTATTCATGATTATTTCATTGAAGTCATTATAGGAAACCCCATTGAGTTTATTTAATAAAAGACTCTATATTTTGTCATTTTTCTTTTTTCCTTCTAAAACTATTTTTTATCAAAATAAATCAATTTTTTATTTATTCTTTGTTATTTTATTAATGGAGTGATTACCAATAAGTTACTATATACCCCCTAACTCATGTGCCTATTAAGCATCAACATATCACCTTCATATTAAAATCATGGTTAAACTTGCACATGAATATGCAAATGAAGGATCTTGGGCCTCTCAGCTATTTTTTCGGTGTCACTGTTTCCTACTATGCAAGTTTATTGTTTTTATGTCAAAAGAAACATATTATGGAAGTATTGGATGTCATGTTGAAAACCTGCTCCCACTCTCATCGATACAAATGAAAAGTTAGTACCGATAATGAACAATCATACTCCAACCACACTCTATATCGTAGCTTTGCTGGATCGCTTCAATACCTCAAATTCACATGGCCAGATATATCATATGTAGTTCAATGTATATGTTTCCACATGCATTCACATCGTGACTCCCATACCGTTGCTAAAGTGTGTAATACATTATACTCAAATCCATCTTTATTATAATCTTACATTTTATAATACTTTTTCCACATGTATTACTGCATATACCTGACGTTGACTAGGTCAACTGTCCCGACTTAGAATCATAATCTTTTTTCCACTTGTTGGATTAAAAACCTTATATTTTAACTTTAAACCGGTTATAATAATTTAACTAGTTTTCACTTTATAATCTTATGAGTAAATTACACGAATGGTCCCTATGGTTTAGGGTAATTTGCGCGTTTGGTCCCTAACTTATTTTTTTAACTCGGAAGGTCCCTACTGTTTGTTTTTGTTACGCGTTTGGTCCCTGTCTTACCTACAAAAACTATTTTGCCCTTGATTTTTTAATTTATTTAAATAAACACACCCCAACCCCACCCCCGTCACCTTACCTTACCTACCCCATCATTTTTCCCTATTTAAATAATAGTCTTTTTTGGTAACACAGGGACCAAGCGCGTAACAAAAACAAACAATATGGACTTTCCGAGTTAAAAAAATAAATTAAGGACCAAGCACGCAAATTACGCCAAACCATAGGGACCATTCGTGTAATTTACTCTAATCTTATTTTCTAACTTTTTTTTTTAATATTCATATTTGTGCATTTAAGGTTGTAAAGAAAACATGTAAAAATTACTCTTTTACATATTCTGAATTATGTATGTTTTTGTAATATTTTCTTGTTTTTATAAATATATTAAAAACAATTTCTATAATTTCTTTTATGGATTTAAGATTGTGAAAACATGTAAAAGTTTTTTTTTCATAAAATTTTAAAATAAAAATAATAATAATAAGTTGTAAAAATACTTTGTAAAAAAAACAGCAATTTTATGAAGAATTATTTCATAAAACAAATCTATATAACTAATATGTAAAAATGTTATTAAAAAAAATAATATAAAATTATAAAAATAGATGATACAAATTTATAACACGAATTTGAACCAAATTAATAATAAAAATTAAAATTTGAGCATAAATTATAATAAACGCGTGACAGGACCAAATTATGATACTTTCATGATTAATTTACTTTCATAATATAATAAAATATCTAAACCGATATTTTACAAACCTTTGAAAAAGTATGAGGCAGGGCTTTGCCGACGACTAAAGAGAGTTTTTAACCAAAATGAGGTTATTGAAAAAAATATTTAGTATAGTATTAAAATTATTTACCAAACTAGTGTTTTTCTTATTTTTTTTTATTTTTCAATATTTCTTATTTTTTTTCTATTTATTAAAAAATCAGCTTTTCTACTTTTTTTTAATTCAGTTTTTTTTTTTACTATTTATTGTTTTTAAATATTTTTTTTTATTTTTGTTTAAGTTTTTTTTATTAAATTTTATATACTTTTATTTACTATACATTTAACATAAATATCTAACATACAAAAGAGCTTTATTATTTTGGTTCGTTATATGCCTATTTGATTAATTTTTTTCTACCGTTTATATAGTGATTACGAGTTTACTTTAATTTTCTTACCATTTATTTATATATATATTTTAAAAACTTAACCCTTTACAAAAAGAAGTTTTTTCTCATGTCTTTATTTATACAACCTTTGCATGCTTTTTAATTGAGTTTCTTTACATTGAAAATAAAATATAAAAAGCAAAAGTAATAGTTGTGTTATAAAATTTTGTCCGTATATTTTTTTTTACAATTTTGTTTTCACGTGTTTTGAAATAATAGTTTTTATTGATTTGGAAATTTGTTTTCTAAATATTTTTTACATATTTCGTTTTATGCATGTATTTTATGATTTCTTTCGTTTTACAAATTAGATTTTTTTAAAATTTGTTTTCTATGTTTTTACATATTTGTTTTTATGTAAAGACAAAAAATATGTAAACTTTTGCTTTTTATATTTTATAATGTAAAGACACTCAATTAAAAAGCATGCAAATGTTGTATAAATAAAGACATGAGAAAAAACTTGAATTTGTAAAAGGGTTAAGTTTTTAAAATATATGTATAAATAAATGGTAAGAAAATTAAAGTAAACTCGTAATCATTATATAAACGGTAGAAAAAAAATTAATCAAATAGGCATGTAATGAACCAAAATAATAAAGCTCTTTTGTATGTTAGATATTTATGTTAAATGCATAGTAAATAATAATAATAATAATAATAATAATAAACTGATATTTAAAATAAATAGTAAAAAAACTGAAATAAAAAAAAAAGAAAAAAAGCTGATATTTTAAATAAATAGAAAAACAATAAGAAATATGAAAAATAAAAAAAATGAAGAAAAACACTAGTTTGGTAAATATTTTTCAAACTATACTAGATTGATAAATATTTTTTTCAATAACCCTATTTTGGTTAAAAACTCCCACTAAAGAACTAGAGTTTATATTTATAGTTATGGTCCTTGTAATTTATAACTTTTATCAAGTTTAGTTTGAGGGTAATAAAGTCTTTTTCCACTGTTAGTAACAAAGCTTAACTAAGGGTAACGGATCCAAGGACCACCGTTGTTACCAAAACCATCCACAATTCCACATGGACCATCCATGACAAAAAGTCATCAATAGTAGGACCAAATATGAGATTTTGGCCAAACCAAAGGGATCGAAACCGTATTTTACTCCGATTTGTATGTTGAAAACGTGAAATGCTGAAAACTGGAGGGTGAAGGTCAAGGACTCAAGGATACACTACACACTACACTACACAGATTTGTCAAAACTCAAAAGAGAGCCATGACAAAGCCGGCAAGTTGGAAGTGGTCCGAATCCCAGATAAATTATTAATACTCTTTCTATTTCTAACTATTTCGACCTGAAATATTGTTCCCCTATGCACGTTCAAGCACGCAGCTGCTGCTTCTTGCCGGAGAATGACCGGATGGAAACTTTTCGCCGCCGCCGTAGCTATTGTTGCTTTGCTGCATTTCCCGGAATTGGTACAGTGTCAAGTGGTTGGCGACGAATTCGCCGGTCAGATCAACGACACTGCGTTCCTCCCGTTCATTACCCAGGCAGTATATAGCAGTCTCTCCAACGCCACTTCTACTATTCTTAATAGCGATGTTGGAAATCGATCCTCCTTCTGCGTTAAGGATCGGTAAGCAAACTCTGTTCATTTGCATAGAAACAAGATGTAATCGAATTGGAGCAAGCGTAAGAGATTTGGATTATTTGGTAAAACGGATAGTTGACTAAACTTTTTGTTCAGTTTTAGTTTTTGGGAAAAGGGAAACAAAAACTGTAGCGACGATGTAATTTTCTAGATGTCAAAGACGAAAATTTTGCAACTATACAAAATCATTTTGATGTTCGATTTGCAACAAACTTGACAATCGATTTGCAATTGAATTTAGAAAGTTAAAGCAGAGCTCTATTTGAATGAAAAGTCAAATCAAGATTTTCATTGGGTGAATTTGATTCGATTGTCTACTTTTTATGTTGTTAACAGAGAAGTCGAGTGGAATCGAGCTTTCAACTATTCTTCTAATTTGGACTTCTTGACTGCTTGCATTCAGAGAACCAACGGTATGATTCTAGTCTCTTACAAATCACCTGCCCTAATTTCGCTTCTCTTTCCTTGATTAGGTGTTCCAAAAATTCCTTCGCATATTAATTCTAGTTTCTAACAGTTGAATTCTATTTGGGATTCCGATCATCCAACAGGAGATGTTACACAACGCATATGCACAGCAGCAGAGTTAAAATTCTACTTTGGAGGGTTCTTTTCTGGTAGCAGTTATATGAAGCCTAACAGGAACTGTAATCTAACCTCCATGATTTCTGGCTGCGAGCCAGGATGGGCATGTGCCACGTCATCCAGCGAGGATGTTGACATGGAAGATTCTCAGAATATTCCTGCTAGAACTCTCAACTGTCAGCCTTGTTGTGAGGGTTTCTTCTGCCCCAATGGTCTTACTTGCATGATCCGTAAGTATTATTACTATTTGGAACCCTAACCCTTGAATATTCAAAGACACTATCTTTACTAATTCATGAATCTTGTTTTATTTTTATTACAGCTTGCCCATTGGGTTCACATTGCCCAACTGCAACCCTTGACAGAGCTAGTGGCATATGTACACCGTAAGTTTGAGTCCCTTCTTCTGTATTCATGTTTGTTACACTAGTTGGCATTTGGTTGAGAGAAACTTTATTACTTTTTACATGCAGATATTCTTACCAACTGCCACCTGGACAGCCAAATCATACCTGTGGTGGAGCCAATATATGGGCAGATATTCGCAGCAGTAGTGAGATGTTCTGTTCATCAGGCTCATATTGTCCATCAACTACACAAGAAATACCTTGCAGCAGCGGGTATTCATTCATTTATGTCCCTAAAAAACCAAAACATTTTCTTGCCAAATGCTCATATCCATGTCGCTTGCAATTTCAGGCATTACTGTTCAACAGGCTCTACCTCTGAAAAACGTAAGGCCCCTTTTTCTCTCTCTTTATTCCCCTTTGGTGATGTTGTCTGGATATATATATATATATATATATATATATATATATATATATATTGAGATCATGAGTAAATGTGTAAAAAGTTAGAACTTAATGGGGAAAGCATCTGACTTGTGACCCTTATTGTCTCTACTTGCAGCATGCTTCAAGTTGACTTCATGTGATGGCAACAGTTCCCACCAAAATATTCATGCATATGGAGCGATGCTTATAGTAAGCTAAGCTTAGTCGGTTTTTGCATAAATCCTATATTTTAAGAAATGGTAAAAAATAAACATGTAAAGTTTTATTGTTTTTGTGTATCTACTAGGCTGCAATATTTACTATTCTGCTCATCATCTACAACTGCTCTGACCAAATACTTAGCACCCGAGAGAGAAGGCATGCTAAAACCAGGGAAGCAGCTTCAAGACGTGCAAAAGAGAAAGTGAAGGCACACGAAAGATGGAAAATGGCTAGAGAAGCTGCTAAGAAGCATGCAGCTCAAATCTCTCGTACATTTTCTCGTAAAAAGGCTGCTCCACAAACTGAGGAACTCTCCATATTACATCATGGTAGAGATGAAATCGATGATGATCAAACTACTTCAAATGTGTCCAATGAAAACAGATTGGAGCTAAGCAGTCAAACATTTGATAGACAAGTAATGGATAAGGATCTTTACAGTTATGAAGGTTTGAGCCGGAGCACAGAGAGTAAAGCCACAAATGGTAAAAAGAAAATGCAAAAAGAAAAAGAAAAGGAAAAAGGAATTCATACCCATAGCCAAATCTTTAACTATGCGTATGGTCAGATTGAGAAAGAGAAAGCCATGCAAGAGAATCAAAACCTGACTTTTTCTGGAGTAATCTCAATGGCTGTTAACACTGAGGTGAGAAAAAGACCTAAAATTGAGATTGCTTTCAAGGATCTTACTCTAACTTTAAAAGGGAAAGGGAAGCATCTGTTGAGATGTGTGACTGGAAAAATCATGCCTGGAAGAATCACAGCTGTGATGGGCCCATCTGGGGCAGGGAAGACAACTTTTCTTAATGCAATAGCAGGAAAAGCACATGGATGTAGTATAAGCGGTTCCATTTCTGTAAATGGGAAACCGGATTCAATCCATTCATATAAAAAAATCATTGGATTTGTCCCACAAGATGACATTGTCCATGGGAATCTGACTGTGGAGGAGAATCTCTGGTTCAGTGCAAAATGCAGGTATGAAAGTAAAAGAGTAAAAGAGTAAAAGTATGTATATGTTGATGGTTGGTATTTTTGTTTGTAGGTTGCCAGCAAAGATGCTTAAGCAAGATAGGGTTTTGGTTGTTGAGAGAGTTATAGAGTCGTTAGGTTTGCAAGCAGTGAGAAGCTCTTTGGTTGGAACTGTAGAGAAGCGTGGGATTTCTGGAGGACAGAGGAAAAGAGTAAATGTTGGTTTGGAAATGGTAATGGAACCTTCTGTTTTGATTTTAGATGAACCGACTTCTGGTTTAGATAGTTCGTCTTCTCAGTTGCTTCTTAGAGCTCTCAGAAGGGAGACTATTGAAGGGGTGAATGTTAGCATGGTTGTTCACCAACCAAGGTAAGTAAGTAATAAATAGTTTGATTCAGTGAATTAAATTTAAAAGTTTGAATTAATAATAAATGGTTTGGTTTGGTTGCAGCTACTCTTTGTTCCAGACGTTTGACGACTTAATACTTTTAGCAAAAGGCGGACTTACTGTTTACCATGGACCAGTAAGAAAAGTTGAAGAATACTTTTCAGGGATCGGGATCAAGGTTCCAGATCGCGTTAATCCTCCAGATTATTTCATAGATGTTCTAGAAGGAATGGTGAAACCAAGCACAAGTTCGGGTGTAGTAACTCATGAACAGCTTCCAGTTAGATGGATGCTTCATAAGGGTTACCCTGTGCCCCCTGACATGCGTAGAAACTCTGCTATGTTTCCAGGTAATAATGATGTTGGAAGTGCCACAGAGGAACATTCCTTTGCTGGTGAGATTTGGCAGGATGTAAAGACAAATGTGGAGGTTAGAAGAGACGTTTTACGCCATAATTTCTTGCCAACTAAGGATTTGTCAAACCGCACCACTCCTGGAATTTTCATCCAGTATCGATACTTTCTCGGAAGGTAATAAAATAAGATAATTTGTCTTTAATAAAATTAGAATTTTCTTTTACATTACATAATTTTGAATGAATGTTTAGGGTTGCTAAGCAGCGGTTACGGGAATCTAAGCTACAATTAATAGACTATTTAATCTTATTACTTGCTGGAGCATGCTTGGGTTCGATTATTAAATCAAAAGAAGAGACTTTCGGGGCACCTGGATACACTTACTCCATTATTGCAGTATGTAAGTATCACTGGTCACTGTTATTACTACTGTTACTGATACTGATAAAGCTGTTTGTTATGTTATGTTATGTTATGGCAGCTTTGTTATGTAAAGTTGCGGCGTTGAGAACATTTTCATTGGATAAGTTACAGTATTGGAGAGAGCGTGCATCTGGGATTAGTAGTCTGGCTCATTTTCTAGCTAAAGATACAATCGACCATTTCAGTACAGTGATAAAGCCAGCGGTTTATCTGTCCATGTTCTATTTCTTCAGCTACCCGAGATCTTCTTTTGCAGAAAACTACACTGTTTTGGTGTGTCTTGTGTACTGTGTGACTGGCATTGCCTACATGTTGGCTATATTTCTTGATCCTGGTCCATCACAGCTGGTGGGTAACAAATCAAAATATTAATTACCATTTTGCATTAAATAAGCATTTAATTTACAAAGTTTAAGAAACTCTTTATGGGTTATGCAGTTTGCGGTGCTCCTTCCTGTAGTTTTGACTCTTGTGTCAACACAGACAGAAAATAGCGACTTCTTGAAGAATGTGTCAAAGCTGTGTTACCCTAAGTGGGCCCTTGAAGCATTTGTAATTGCGAATGCAAACAGGTAATGATGGTTTAAAATATTTTTGTGTTGTAGAAAATAAGGCGTTGGTTTGAAAATTGAGCTTTTTGATCAAACAGGTATTCTGGGGTGTGGCTGATAACGCGTTGTGGGGCACTTTTAAGATTCGGGTACAGTGTACATGATTGGGGTCTCTGTATATTCGTCCTTATCATGATTGGTGTTCTTAGCCGTATTTCCGCCTTCTTTGGCATGCTCATTGTTCATAAGAATTAAGACCTCTCAAATCTCAATGTTTCATGTTTGCTTTGCAGCATATAAGAGAGATGTGATATGAAATGAATGTCGTATTAGTGAGATATAGTTAGTTAGTTAGTTATATTAGGTTATACTTGTAGTATACCATACCAGGAGGAGTAGAAAACTTCATTTTTTGAGTTTCATTCATTTTCATTTTCATTTTCATTTTCATTTTCATTTTCATTTGTTTGTGTGAAAACTGAAAAGCAAACCAACCGGTTTTTGCTTTTCCCATCCCATTCCCACTCCCATGTAATAATAATATCTCCATAAAACTGCCTAGTGAATCAGCTAGTAAATGATTATTTCTTCCAAACCTTATTATTCATTGTAATATATATATATATATCATTTGTAACACCTCAAACTTCATATATTATTTTAATTATTATATGAAATCAGATCTCAATTGTAAAATGTTGTTTATTTGTTTGATGATGACACAACAATGGCATATGTAAACGTTTTTGAAATCCTCTTTAATAAATGAGTATCAAATTTTGGATTAGATTATTATTTAATAGCATTAACCTCAAAAAGTATATATATATATATATATATATATATATATATATATATATATATATATATATATATATATATATATATATATACTTTAGGTAAGAAGAATTGGCTAAACACAAAGTGGCACATGTTATGTTACACGAATACAACCACCCTGTCCACTTATGTATATCTCCTATCATAAACCCTTAACATGAACCTATCATAAAACCCTGCCCTAGTTTTCCACTTAGTTTATTTCACATTTGAAAATTTAGTAACGGTATATGTTACGTTTCACCAAAAATGGAATTCTGTCTGTCGTCCCTAGATAAATCTTGATTTAGTTTTAGCTTAACAAATGTTTAATGTTAAAAAACTAATGGAAGTGATGGTGACTCACTTATAATCTAATGCTTAAAAGAGTTTATCACCATAACTTTAAGCCGTCACGCCACAAATGTAATTTCCAAAGGGTTCTTGTTTCTTTCACTAAACCTTCAACCTGTTGTAGATATAATAACTGCTGCAATGGGACATGCACTGGCCTCAGAAGGTGGTTTCTGCGCAGGAAGTCACCGAGTTATTGATCACCAAGTATCTACAACTGATAATAGCAACATACTTACATTTTCTTATATATATATATATATATATATATATATATATATATATAACATCAATGTAATTGCAATTTCTTACTCATAAAATACAATGATTGTATTTGTGCAAAATTAAGTATTTTGCTATTATAGGTTAAAAAAAAGTAGATTGCTATTATCGGTTAATAAATGTAAAGTAGGTTGCTTTGATGAGTAAAAAAATAAAGTGGATTGCTCATGTTTGTGTAGAAGGTGAGCAGCTCTGGGTATGTGTTTTCTGCATCTCTTCCCCCATACTTGGCAATTTCTGCTATTGATGTCATAGAAGACCCTCAACTCATAACAAAGTTAAGAGATAATTCTAAAATATTAACCACAGGTTTATAATTTGTTTGTCTCCCAATTTTATTTTATGAAAATTACACTATTTCATATTATTCAGATGTCTTATGAATAATATTACAGGATTGTAAGATAGATATACAAGGGTTGGAACTTGAAAGTGATGTAATGTCACCTCTTGTTTTCCTCAAACTAAAAAAATCCACAGGGTCTGTGAATTACTCGAAGATCTTGCTGATTGCGTAAGTCTCTCTTTTTTTTTCCATCAAGTAAATGACCATTTTACCCTTTTTGTTTGTTGAATAACGAATGATATAAATAACTACAGGTATTTAAGGAACACTAACAACTTCTAAACGATCAATGGTGGATAAATGCAAGCTGCCTGTGGGGATCAGAATAGATGTATGTCTCAGCTGCTCATGCAGAATCTGATCTGAAGAAAGCATGTGAAGCATTGAACAACAATTTTGTGTATTTTTTTTTTTGGTAGTGATGATGATTTATTTTACCATTTTTTGAGATGCTAAGTTGGTTTTTTGTTCATATGTATGTGCTTCCCCTGTTAACTTTGTAATTTCAGTTTAATTTATACAACATAATTTTTGTAATTCATCCAATTACTCCCACATGTATAAAGGAGGTAAAACTCTGAGTGATGCTGCAAAAGGGTTAACTCATTGTAATCTCCCATTAGCATCATCCTTTAGATTCAACAGGTCTTCAGTTGACATGGCGGCTGCTGGTGGTGGTGGGTTGTGACTTTCCAGTGGAGGAAGAGGAACTGCCTTTATTTCATCTATTTTTCCATTATCATACACCATCTTTCTTTCACTTTAAAATCAAAATTTCATCTGTAATCTTTTGCACTTTCTTTTCCCCTGAAAACTTGAACCTAAAAATCTTAACACTTGTCTGCATAAAAAGGAAAAACCAACACTTTGGATATACATTTCCATAATCACAAACTAAAGTCTCATTTTCTTTTTGAGATTTGTGGTGCTACATTATTATATATATGAAATATTTCAATGGTTATAATGAATGGTCCGATTTTAAGGGTATTTTAAGATGCACTATCGCGTTGTTTTTAATCAAATAATCAATTGTCTTGTAAAAAGAAAATCAAAGATTTCATGTTATACTTTTGTGTGTAAATATTTAATCTCAAAAGAATTCCTTTTTTTTTTCTTTTCTTTTCTTTTTTAATTTTTTGGTTTTATCTTACTTTTGGTTTTGGGTTTTTTCCATATGAAAACTGTTCAAATTATATATATATATATATATATATATATATATATATATATATATATATATATATATATATATATATATATATAAAAACAAGAAAAATTCCAAAACTCCTAACATTTTATTTGAAAATGCACAACTTAAGCCATATTATAAAAGTTTAGGTACTGAAATGTAAAAGTATATGAAACAGAAGCATCCAAATTGTAAATTATTTCATATCAGCAATTTCATGATGCTATTCCTTCAACCACCTTTGTGCCGATTTGCATATCACGATACCGGAATCAGCTCACCGGAGATTTGATGCTACAAAATGTCGTTGGTTCAACGACAACCGACCGATTCGTCGGATTGCATGCTACCGGGACCACCCTCTCGCAACAATGGTGGATCTGCTGACCTCGTATCAACCGGCCTCCTCGCATATGCCGCCGGTAGCACCGTTCCTATCGTCGATACTCACTCCATGCAACTCGTCTGCGTCTTTCCTATCCCTCCTCCTGCTGCCACCTCCGGTGCCAGCAACACATCCTCCTCCTCCTCACTGTCCCCTTATGTCACCTCTGTCCGTTGGTGCCCTACGACACTCCGTCTAGACCTTCTCTCCCATGACCTTTATTCGTCCCATTCTCACCTTCTCCTCGCCGCCGGCGACCGCCAAGGCCGTATTTGCCTCCTCGACCTTCGCCAAAAATCAGCCCCTTCGCTCTTCCTCCAAACCGATCAGAACTCCAAACTTGGAATCCAAGACCTTTGCTGGATCCAAGCCCGATCCGACTCATGGATAATCGCTGCCCTAATGGGACCATCACTCCTCGCTCTCTTCAACATCCCCACCGGACGTTGCTTCTTCAAATACGATGCATCGCCAGAACTCTTCTCGTGTATTAAACGTGACCCTTTCGATTCACGCCATTTATGCGCCATAGGTTTAAAAGGCCTTCTCCTGTCAATCAAAGTCCTTGGGGACGTGTCCGATTCTGATGTCGTATTGGAAGAACTCAAAATCCCTACAGATGTATCTGAGTTGAATAAGCTTGAGAGAGAAGTCGGTATCGGCGTTGGTTCAGCCGCTACACTAAATAATTCCCCGACGACGGCGACGTTGCCAACTTATGCAGTCAAACTCGCGTTTTCGCCTCATTGGAGACACATTTTGTATGTTACTTTTCCGAGGGAATTAGTCGTGTTTGATCTGCAGTACGAAACGGCTCTGTCTCGTTCCAGTTTACCGAGAGGATGTGGGAAGTTTCTCGACGTGTTGCCGGACTCAAGTATGGAGCTGGTTTATTGTGCTCACCTCGACGGCCGACTTAGTGCTTGGCGACGAAAAGAGTGAGTCATTATTGTCGCTTAACCAAAAAGCAAAACATATATGGTTTGCTTATTTGTGCCATTGTTATAGTCAATCTCTGATTTCATTATTGCAGTGTCGTTTAGAATTGCATAAGGTTTAGGAGTTTTAGGGAATCGGAAAACCTAATAATTTGCATATCACCGCAGAGGAGAACAGGTGCACGAGAAGTGTCTCATGGAAGAATTGATGCCCTCAATTGGCACATCGGTCCCAACTTCCTCAGTTCTTGCAGTTGTCATCTCTCAATCAGATGCCACCCTCCAAAATGTCGGCAAGCATTTTTCCGATGGACATCGACCTTCATCTCCTGACAACGAATTTGATATGGATTTTGATAATCCTTTTGATTTTCGTGATGATTCACATATCATTTGTAGAACACATTTTATATCCATTTCTGATGATGGAAAAATATGGAATTGGCTTCTCACTTCTGAAGACCCCACAGATAATCCAAAAGATACATTTGACCCTGCACATGTTGCAGAAGTCCGTAAAGATCCATCAACCTCTACTGTAAGCCAGGATAAGCTAACGCTCAAGGTTAATAACTAATACTAAACTATGGCTATTCAATTTCTATAAGTTCAAAGTTATGATTCTATTATCCTTATAAATCACGCATTTTGTGAATCAAAATCTTGGTGCAGATCAGTCTTGTTGGTCAACTTCATCTCCTTTCTTCAACACTGACATTGTTGGCTGTCCCTTCTCCTTCTTTGACAGCAACTTTGGCAAGTGAGTTGTTATATCTGTACTTTCTAGTTTTCCTTATGATTCTTTAAAACTTCATTTTTACATTCATCAGTTAGTGAATGAGACATTTATGATATGTGATGTGAAGGTGGTGGAAACCATCCTGCTGTGGCTGTTCCACTGGTTGCTTTGGGAACTCAAAATGGTTCAATTGATGTTATTGATGTTTCTGCAAATGCTGTAGCTGCAAGTTTTTCTGTACATAATAATCTTGTAAGAGGGTTACGGTGGCTTGGAAACACTAGACTTGTCTCATTCTCATACAGTCCGGTATTAAACATACTAAAAAACCTCCAAATAAATCTTTGTATTTTTATAAATGTTTTATAAAAGTTATGTACTCAATACAGGGAAGTGAGAAGTCTGGTAGCTATGTTAATAGGCTTGTCGTTACATGCCTTCGGAGTGGTCATAATCGAGCATTTAGGGTTTTACAAAAGCCTGAACGTGCATCAATAAGAGCTCTCCGTGTGTCATCTTCCGGAAGGTTGTTCTTGAAAAGGAGTATTGGTTGTTTTACTACTTCACCTAAATATAGAAGTGTTTTTTTTTCTTTTTTGTTTAAGTATGCATTCTTGTGGATGTTTTAATGATATATTTTCTTGATATATTTTGTAGGTATCTTTTGATCTTGTTTCGTGATGCACCTGTGGAAGTTTGGGCAATGACAAAAACTCCAATTATGGTAAAATGGCTGATTGTTTTCCTAGTTTCAAGGGATAATTACAAGTCAACAAAGTGGCCAACTTTTTAACCCTTTATACAAATTGACCACAATGAAAATGGTTAAATTGCTTTATGAATGGTTACAACCATAAAAGAACTTAAAAACCTTTGAAAAGAAAGAATCATATTTGGAACTCTACAAAAGTATATGTGTGGGGATTTAGTCAATCTTGTACATATATTGTAGTATTTTTGTTTTTGCAGCTTAGGTCTTTAGCTCTTCCATTCACAGTTTTGGAGTGGACTCTTCCTACTGTTCCACGTCCCTCTCATAGTGGAGCCTCTAGACATTCTGTATCTAATTCTCAAGACAACACTTCTGCAGCATCTGAAGGAGCCTCTACAGACACTAGTGAGCTTCTATTCTCTGCTAAATTTTACATACTTGATTTAATATTTTATACTTTATCCCTTTCTTACTATAAATGAAATAAGGTTTTCATCCTCAAAAGTCAAAATTAACTTGCAGATGGAGCTCAAGAAGATTTTACAGAGACTTTTTCATTTGGTTTAGTAAATGGCTCTTGCGGGGTGTTTGAAGTTCATGGACGAAGGATCCGAGATTTCAGGTACTTTTTATCATCCATTTCTTCCATATATATAGCATTTTTTTCTTAATCAATTTTTTTTATATATTATAAGTTGATGATACGTATTTGTTATTTGCAGACCAAAGTGGCCTGACTCCTCATTTGTTTCTACTGAAGGGATGGTGACAGCTATGGCTTATCGTATGCCTCATGTGGTTAGTTTCTTTTTTTATATATATATATATATAATATTAAAAGATTTTGTCACTGACTTATTTATATTTATATATGTGTAAAAAGGTTATGGGGGACAGATTAGGAAATGTAAGGTGGTGGGATGTGACAACTGGACAATCTTCCTCTTTCAACACTCACAGAGAAGGCATTAGAAGAATCAAATTCTCCCCTGTTGTTCCTGGAGATCGCAGCCTTGGACGTATTGCTGTTTTGTTTAATGACAACACATTTTCTGTTTTTGATCTTGTAACTTTCTTTCTTACTCATTATTTATGTCATATATTTTCTGGTACTTTCAATCTTTTTTTATCAAGGCTGTAATTTTTTTCCAGGATTCACAGGATCCTTTAGCAAATTCCCTATTACAGACACGGTTTCCAGGAACACTTGTGTTGGAGCTTGATTGGTTACCTGTACGAACTGATAAAAATGATCCATTGGTATTGTGTATTGCTGGAGCTGATAGTAGCTTTCGCCTTGTTCAAGTTAACATGTATGCATCACTTTTTTTTTTTACTTTGTTTTCAAGATATATATATATATATATATATATATATATATTTATGACCAAAACATATTATCCAGTACTAACATTGTATAATCTTTTTTTCCATTCAGTGATACAAAAAGTGGTTATGATGCCCAACCTGGATCTGTGAAGGAACGATTTAGGCCAATGCCTTTATGTTCCCCTGTACTACTTCCTACATCACATGCCTTGGTAAGATTGACTTTATTCACACTAATATCATATGGTTTATATGATCTTTTTGTTTTATACTATTAAAATATCCTCTTTTTTTAACCACAGGCATTGCGGTTAATCTTGCAATATGGGGTAAAGCCTTCATGGTTTAACACATGCAGTTCAATTCCAGATAAGGGTGGAGATTCAGATTCCCAAATATCAAGAAGTTCATCAGCATCTGTTGGAGACCTTCGTAGTTATTTAATTGATTTATCACCTATTGGTGACTCTGTTGTCCCTGAGTTACTTCTTAAAGCATTAGAGCCTTACCGAAGAGAAGGTAAAGCTTTATTTTCAGCCTAAATGCAACATATACAACATACTATAAGTAGAATGATGTGATAATAAAAAAGTTTGTTTTGTTTTGGTTTGAATCAGGTTGTGTGCTTGATGATGAGAGGGTGAGACAATATGGTAGTATAGTGAATAAAGGTTGTGCTGCAAGGTTTTTTTTTGCAGCTGCAATATTTGGTGAAACTTTGGAGGCTTGTTTTTGGTTGCAATTGCCACGTGCATTAAAGCACTCACTGAATATGCTGGCTACCAAGTCTTTGCAAAAAGCACCTGTGAAATTGGCATCTACCATTGATGAGTCAGCTGTACTAAGTAGGATGTTCACCATGAAGAGGAGATCTGTACCACGGTTAACAAACTCAAATTCACTCGTAAGTTTTAGGTGGTATAATTATAATTATAATGGAATGGAATGGAATGGTTAATTCCATTGGAATGGACCATTGATTCCTTTCATTTTCTTCATTTCATTCCTTAGCCATGTTGTTTGATTATTCCATCATGAATGGAGGACAGAGTAATGGTGAACTTAGGATGATGGCTTTTGCACAAGAAGAGTTATGGGAAAATGCTAGTGAGCGTATTACTTGGCATGAAAACTTGGAGGGTGAACAAGCTATTCAAAACCAAGTCCATGAGTTAGTTTTCATCTCTTTTTCATTTTCTCTTAGATGTTTGTAGGTAGAAGTTTTTGTTCTTAAGGCATTGTGGTGTGGATGAATGATTTATTATTTATAAATAATAGGCTAGTGACAGTTGGTAACTTGGATGCTGCTGTGAATTTACTGCTTTCAACTCCTCCAGAGAGCTCCTTCTTCTACCCAAATGCTTTGCGTGCTGTTGCTCTTTCATCTGCTGTCTCAAGATCTCTAAATGAACTTGCAGTAAAGGTAACATAAAATTTACATATCATCTTTTTTATTTTATTTTTCCACCATAATATATATATATATATATATATATATATATATATATATATATATATATATATATATATATATATATATATATTAGGTGGTTGCAGCAAATATGGTGAGGACTGACAGGTCATTATCTGGCACACACCTCCTCTGTGCTGTTGGGAGATATCAAGAAGCTTGTTCACAGGTGCTGATTGCTCTCATGTCATGTCATTCACATTGATTTTATACTTATATATATATATATATATATATATATATATATATAAGATTAGATTTAGAATTCCATCATGAATCAAGATTGTTTTTTATTATGTTTGTCAGCTGCAAGATGCAGGGTGTTGGACAGATGCTGCAACCTTAGCAGCAACACATTTAAAAGGAAGTGATTATTCAAGGTACTTTATTTATTAATCTCTTCTTTACAATTCAATTCCTACTTTAATCATTAGTACCTACATATTTACTACTTATCTTGTATGATATATATAAGGGAGTTGATTCTTCCACTGACCATTTTGATAAATCCACTTAAATCATAAATATATGACAACTATGCCTTCATTTAAATTTATACTGTTTTTATTTTGGTATCTAATTATTTGTCGACCAATTCCACCAAAAAAACATTTAATGGATAGTTTATACTTTGTTACCCTCTTTTCATCTACTCTCCTTATTTAAACCACCATATTTTATTTTATTTTAACATTTCACCCCTCATTTTAGTATTTATTATTCTTTTTCTTTTTTGGTTATTTTTTATATCAACGACCCTTTTTTAAAAAGATTATGATTCTTGTGAATATTGACGGCTATGATTTTGTTTATTCTGAATATAAAAAAAAAATATATTAATTTTCTTGATTATGATTAGGGATGTTATTCGGTCGGTTTAATCAATTATCAATTTGTGTCATTTGGTTTGATTGATTTTTTGACTTCCAATATATTAACTGAACCGAACCAAATAAGGTTTGATTTAATCGTTTTCGGTTTTAAATGAGTCGATTTAATTGGTTCGGTTTCCGTTAAATCCGAATAACAAACATTTGAACAACTAATCAAGTGAGAATATTTATTAATAATAACAAAAGAGTGGCTAAACTAAAAGCCCAAAATAACATACAATAGTTGAAATTAATAATGTGTATAGTTATATCATATAAGTAGTTTGAATATTTTTGATAGACAACATTTATTGTGATTTAATTTGATATGTATGAGTTTGAAGTTGTGTTTTTTTTTCTTGTTAAGTAGTTTACTGTATAATAGTTTATCATAGTATGTTTATAAGCTCTTAAAAATAAGTGCTCATGATTAAAAAAAATCACTAAAGAAGAAAAATAAAATAAGAATTAAAATGAGGGGTGAAATGTCAAAAAGGAAAATTATGATGGTTTAAATAAGCAGCAATGAGAAAAACAAGGGGTATAAACTATCTATGGAATGTCTTTTGGTATAACCGGACGTAATGGGCTCACGGATAATTAGGATCCATAAAACAAGAAAATACATTACAAATTTGAACAAGGGTATAGTTGTCAATACGGTTATAGTTTCAGTGAATTTATCAAAATCCTCATGTGGAAGAATCAGCGGCCTATATATAATAAAACAAGACAATAAAAATCACAACATTTTGTTTCAAAGTCTTCGTATTAAGAGAAATATTTCCAATTAGTTAGTTTTAGTTAATATATATTTTTTTGTCTGTAGGGTAATGCAAAGATGGGCAGGACACGTGTTGAATGCCGAACATAACATGTGGAGGTATCAGTTATCATCATTTGTTTTCAGTAAAAAATAAAATATAAAAAAAAGTTTTCAAAATTACCTAGCGTATATGTATATGTATTTGTCCTTAATTTCAGGGCCCTAATAATGTATGTAGCAGCGGGATGTTTACAAGAAGCATTAGCGGTGTTGCGTGAGGCTCATCGACCAGATAGCGCCGCCATGTTCATCATAGCCTGCCGGGAAATTCATGGAGAGTTTATAGAAGGGTTAGATCCAAACGACGACGCATCTGCCACAATCAAGGAAAAATTGGTTGTGTTACGAGGATTAAACCCAGAAAGTGAAGAAGTCATTGGTGTCGGGGAGTTATACACAAAATACCAACAGGAATTAGTTCATCTCTGCATGGATTCACAACCATATTCCGATTAAAATTTCGGAAATCCCCCAACCTACGTACTCATATTAAAGCATATTGTACTACACTTAAAAACAACAAGAAGAAGATTAAACCTCACTATACACCGAATTACGAATTACATCCTTGTGGTTATATATATATATATATATATATATATATATATATATATATATATATATATATATATATATATATATATATATATTCACATACATTACGAATTTAGACTACAACTTTAAAATTTTAGTAATAATAATATCAGTCTAAAGTAAGTATTTTACTCCTTTCACCTTCTTCCTTGTTACACTAGGTTAAGTACGTTCATGAGAAGTAACAAAAGATTAAAAGGAAAACAATAAAATAATTCCCTTGGGGGTGGGAGTGGGACTCGGCCACCTCTCTCTTTCCATAGCTAGGTTTTTCTTGTTTTTCAATATGTGTGTTGGTGGAAGGATGTCTCTCATATAAAGCCTGAAAGTTCAAATCTCTTTAAAAACAAAATGAGTAGTTAGAATGTGTGGTTGTTGTTCTAAAAAAAGGTTATGAGTTTAAACAAAAATCATGACTTCAAAGTTGGAAAGTTTTGCAAAAGTGAAAACATGTTCATGTTGAATACTTGGTTTTGATATAATGGGGTGTTTGAGATTGCTTATTTAAAACAACTATGTTTATTTGTAAAATTGTTTATTAGCTTTTTTGACGAAAAATTGGAGTTTATAAAAAATATTTGTGTTAACTTATCCGATATAAAATGCAATAAGTTGATAGTTGTTTTTTTAATGTTTGACAGTTTCTACTTATAGATGTAAAATGACCAATAAAGACTAGATATATATTGATATTAGACGAATACTCACGCGTTGTGCAGAATACAACAATATATTTGAAATTTTTATAAATATATGTTTTTTTAAATATATCAATGGCGTTGTTAACTCTTATATAATAAATCTTATAATAAGTTGGTATAAACATTGTTTGATTTGAATTATATGATAATGTAGATATCTTTTAAAATTCTATAATCTCAATTGTCACAATGACCTCTACGCACATGTTACTAATGAATAAAATTAAATATAATATATTGTTAATGGTATTTATAGTTTTTGTTATGATTAATTGATTTTATAAAGTTTATTTGCTTAAGATTTTAATTTTTATCATTATAATTATTTAAAACATCAAAAATTGCTTTTGTTTTTAAAGGCAACACTATAATTTTTGTATATAATGTTACTTTTAACTATTATTGTTGTAAGTGATTTAAAATAACGTATTTGAAAACTCCTAATTATTTTAATTTGGTTTCAGAAATTTAACTTTTTTAAAATTTATTTGATGAATATTATTAGTTTCTTTGATTGTAATTATTTAAAACAAACATTGTTTTTGTTTTTAAATATAACATTATAATTTTTTATATAATTTACTTTTAACTATTTTTATTGTAAGTTATTTTTAAGTTGTTTATTTGAAAATTCTTAATGATTATAAAAAAAAAAATAGTTTCATACTTTTTTTTGTTACATTAGGATTACAATTTAAGGGTAACTTTATAACTTATAATTTTTAACTATTTATAAAATAGTCTCGTTTTTTTTCAAGTTTAACTGAAATTTTGATTTAAGTTATAATTTAACTATTTGGCATAAAGTCGTAAATTATACAAAAGTTGTGACTTTAAAATGACAATTACTCACATACGACAACATATTTAAACTAATAAGTTAACTATAATATGTTAAAAAGTAAAAGTCATGATTTTATGATATTTTAATATTATCGTTTAGTTAATTTATGATTAGAATTTTGTTTTTACACAACAATGGCATATGTAAACGTTTTTGAAATGTATTTATTAAATTAGTATCAAATTTTGGATTAGATCATTATTTAATAGCATTAACCTCAAAATATATTTACTTTAGGTAAGAAGAATTGGTTAAGCACAAAGTGGCTGTAACACCCATAAAATTTGAGCCAAATTAAAACATTTTAAATCATTCAAAAACCATTACGTTCATACAACTCGTTTTCAAAATAGTTTAAACATCAGAGTATCCCCCAGAACCATATCATATAAATCATAAAACATGAGGAGCGGTACGATCACGCCTTCACCTTGCCACGATCTCCTAAAGTTCCTGAAACAATACACTGAAACTATAAGCCCGAAAGCTTAGTGAGTTACCCCCAAAATACCAACCACACATATCATACTCATAACATATCATAAATAGAACAGTTATCCACATCGGGTCTACTGTGTAACTGGTCCGCCCGCACCGGGCCTTCAGTCCACCTGGTCCACCCTCCGAGTCTAGCCATGTACGTCGAGTCTACAGTGTGATTGGTCCGCCCGCATCGGGCCTTCAATCCACCTGGTCCACTCTCTGAGTCTACAGTATGACTGGTCCGCCCGCACCGGGCCTTTAGTTGGCCTGGTCCACTCTCCGAGCCTCGGCACGTCTGGTCCGCCCTCTTGGGGCCTTCAGCCTATCCGGACCGCTCGCTGGGCCTTCGGAACATCCGGTCCGCCCTGGGTATGTTGGCCTACAGCACAAAGCAGGACCCGCCTCAACCCAACCCCCGTCAAACAACCATGTGCACATACAACAATTAATCACATAACAATCCTCAACTAGACAAACAGTCTAACAGATCACATAGCATATCAACATCCTAACCAGGATTCCGACCTAACCGGTAACTAGCATAACATTACCCTATATCCCGGGTACCGACCTTAACCAGGTCACTAACATAACACCATCCTAAATACCAGGATGTAGATCTAGCAAAATAATAACATAACATACAATACCCGGATTTCCATCCGATAAAGGGTCGGCCTTGGTGCCGTAGACCCTGTCGATATAGTGAGGATAACTCACCTTGCAACTGTCGAAATCCTGCAAATCTCTGACCGCTGACTCACCGGGACTCCCAACTATCACATGATAATCACCAAGTTAGAATCCAACATGACTTTCTAGGCCAAGGGCCCACAACACTCATTAAGTCCATCATCCTCTTATTGGGCCAAGACCCAAAACCAAATCCTCATGTAAAGCCCAATATTGGCCCAATTTACTAAATTGGGCCCACCTCACCAAATGGGCCTAGATCCAAGGTCCATAATAATTATTGGGCCCAAATTACTCCATCTATACAGTTCAGTCACGGCCCAAGCCCAGCTAGCCCATCAACAGCCCAATACTTCACGGCCCAATTTCGAAAAACCCAACAGATACGCGGGGCGTACGCACGTCTGTACCAAAAATCCTTCTAGGTGCTTAATGGCTTAAGCACTCAAGCCCATATGCCAGATCTAGTGACAAAAAGGGCCTAGGACTCATAAAGTCTGAAACTTTATCCTGTTTGACGTCCATAAAGCTCTTAACTCAAGGTCTTAACCCATTAAGACCTCCCTACTTCACACATGGGGCAACCAAAGCCATTGGGACCTCATTTTTCTCACTCAAGACCTCTCCTATGGTCTGAAAGGACAACTTATCTTAACCAAAACACATCATGCATCATATTGGGGGTTTTTGGGACAAGAATGGTGTCAAAATTTACAACACTTAGATCTACACAAAATAGATGTCAAGCAAGAAGCTTTATACCTTAAAATAGTTGCAAAAGGTGCTGCTATCTCAGATCTACAAGCTCCAGCCACCAAGGTTCCTTCTTTGCCAACCTCTTCTTTCAACTTCTAAGCTTTCCTTGCCAAACTAAGCTCCACAAGGCCAAACACACCCAATAATGGAAATGGAACGGCTATCTAGGGTTTTCTGAGGATAAGGGAACAGATAAGGAGGCTAGGGTTGATCCCTTATGTTCTTTATATAGTGGCTGGCCCCAAAATTAGGGTTTAATGACTCTGAGCGTACGCTGGGCGTACCTCTAGTACGCTGGGCGTACGCGTCCTTGCACCCGCGAACATTTGCTCTATTACGTTGGGCGTAACCCAGCCTACGCTGGGCGTACCCACGCGTGTCCCAATTGCATGCATGGCCTACTTCGACACCTTTTTCCATTAAGGGCCATAAATGTCACTTTCTTTAAAATGTCATAACTCCTTTATTCTAAATCCGTTCCTGACGAACTTTATATCCACGAAAAGGTGGCGAGAAGCCCTATGCTTCTAACGACACAACCCGGTCCGAAACCTTCTCGAATGAAAACCATTGCCCACAAAAGACCGAAACGCCCTTACTCTTGATCTCGGAAATTCATAAATAAATACTTTTAGAACGGGGCGTTACAGTGGCACATGTTACGTTACAGGAATACAACCCTCCTAACTGTCACCTATGTATATCTCGTATCATAAACCCTCAACTTGAACCTATCATAAAACCCTGCCCTAGTTTTCAACGTAGTTTCTCATTCGAAAATTTAGTAACGGTATATGTTACGTTTCACCAAAAATGGAATTTTGTCTGTTGTCCCTGGATAAATCTTGATTTAGCTTTAGCTTAACAAATGTTTAATGTTAAAAAACTAATGGAAGTGATGGTCACTCACTTATAATATAATGCTTAAAAGAGTTCATCACCATAAATTTAAGCCTTCACGCCACAAATGTAATTTCCAAAGGGTTCTTGTCTCTTTCACTAAACCTTCAACCCGTTGTAGATTACAAAGCTCTTTGCCTAAATATATTCATCTTCTTAGCCTAATAATCTGAGCTTATAAATGTTCTTTTTTTAACTTGATCTTGATCTTGACATTTCCTTTTTATTTCCATGGATTCCGAAAGCAGTTTCGATGAGCGGTATACCCTCACATTCACCAAATCTTCATGGAAAACTCCTCAATGGAAGTATGACGTGTATCTCAACTCCATACATGAAGATCCAGATAGACATGGAAAAACATTTACAGATCATCTATACACAGCTTTAGCTGGAGACGATATACACACTTTTAGAGCTGATGGCTTTGATCAACTGCCACCAAGTGTCAACAATCTTGAGGCAATTGAGGGGTCAAACATTTCAATTGTTATTTTTTCAAAAGAATATGCTTCTTCAAGGTCTTGTCTTGATAAGTTAGTGAAGATCATGGATTGCAAGAAAAGCATCGGACAGTTGGTTCTTCCGGTGTTCCATCATGTTGATCCTAGTGATGTACACAAACAAAGTGGGAGCTTTGAAGCTGCTTTTATAAGCCATGAACATGAAGAGTGTTTTGATCCTGAAAAGATTAAACAATGGCGAGTTGCATTAACCGAGGCTGGAAATCTAGCTGGATGGGATATACAAGATGACATCAATGGCTGGTAATTAACACTTTGATATTCAACTATGCATTCTTCCTTTTTTCACACAAGAGGATTACTAGAATATAAAATAGTTTATATATAAGCAGGTATGCAGAAGAATTCATTGAAGCTATTGTAATGAAGGTTGTGCAAAGATTAAAACGTAACAAGTTTCTTGTAAAGCATCCGGTTGGTTTGCATTCACGTCTCTTGTATCTAAAAAACCTAGTGGCTATATTTGGACAAGAAGATGTGGGTGTAGTTGGGATCTATGGTATGGGTGGCATTGGTAAAACAACCATAGCAAAAGAATTCTATAATGAAGCCATTCATCACTATGAACATACTTGTTTTCTTGAAAATGTTAGAGAAGAATCAAAACAGTTTGATGGTTTAGTTCGTTTACAAGAGCGACTTCTTTCTGCTTTAAAAGGAAAGAATCATAGGGTCACAAGCGTTGACCAGGGGATTGATTTGATAAAAGAAAGGTTAGGTTGTAGGAGAGTTCTTGTTGTTCTTGATGATGTAGACCAGTTGACCCAAATAGATTCTTTAATTGGGGAATCTTTGTGGTTTGGTAAGGGAAGTTTAATCATCATGACAACTAGAGATGAACATCTTCTAGATCAAGCTAAAGTTGATTACAAATACGAGGTTAATGAATTGAACAATGAAGAGTCTTTAATGTTGTTTAACTGGCATGCTTTTAAAAGCCCTATTCCATTAGAATCGTTCAAGAACCTTCTGGAAGACATTGTAAAGTATGTTGGACGACTTCCATTAGCTCTTGAGGTCTTAGGATCTTCTTTATATAACAAGACCATGGAAGAATGCAAAAACACACTTGCGGAACTTAAGAAATTTTCTCCGGACGATGTTTTGGAAAGATTAAGAATAAGTTTTGACACTCTGGATGACACGGAAAAGGATATATTTCTTGATATTGCATGTTTTTTCAATGGAGTCGAAAAAGAATTTGCAATCAAGATATTTGATGGGTGTGGATTCTTTGGAGCAATTGGAATTAGTACCCTTGTAGACAGATGTTTACTGAAAGTCGACATGGATGATAGGGTTAGAATGCATGATCTGGTTCAAGATATGGGAAGAAAAGTTGTGTGGGAGAAGTTTCCTCAAGAGCCCGGAAAACGTACCTGATTGTGGTTGCAAGATGATGTATGTAACGTGTTGATAAAAAATGAGGTATGATCATTATTTTATCTGGAGAATTTTCAAGCTTAAAATCTTTATTTGTAGCAAGTTTTTTAATGCATTTATTTTATATGTTCTTATTAGGGGACCAAAGCGATTGAAGGTATGATATTGGACCTATCGACACAATCTCGTTTTAGTACAAGACCTTTTTCCAAAATGCCAAATTTAAGATTGCTTCAAATCAATAACATAGATCTTGTTGGAAGCTTTAGAGGTCTTTTCAAAGAGTTAAGATGGCTTTGATGGCATCGGTTCCCATTGGAGTCTTTACCAATGGATTTCCATCCTGAAAAACTTATTTCGCTCGATACGCAGAAAAGTAATCTTCATGTATTGTGGCGCCAAACAAAGGTCTAGTTCTTTAATCAAATTTAGTGTGTCACATCTCTATTCTTCATCATCATCTAAACTTTCTTCTCTTTTTATTTTTTTTGGATCAACAGTTTCTTGGTAACTTAACTATGCTTGATCTTCGTGAATCAAAGTCCCTCAAGACAACTCTTAACTTCAATGGAGTACCAAATCTATCCGAATTAAGACTTGGAGGGTGTGAAAAATTATCCAATATTCATACTTCAATCGGGAATTTGGAGAAGCTAGTTAGCTTAGATCTGGAAGAGTGCAAGAATCTCAAAGTTCTTCCAAACAGCATATGCAATATGAAGTCACTCGAAGAACTAAAACTTGGTAAGTGTGTAAAACTTAGAGGACTTCCCCATGAATTTGGGAATCTAAAAAGCTTAAAGACTCTTGATGATAGCCATGTTGGGATCAAACGGTTACCTCACTCAATCGGGGATTTGACTCAGCTCGAGTCTTTGAACCTGAACGGGTGTAGAAACCTCAAGAATCTTCCAAGTAGCATTTTCAATTTGAGATCAATTGCTATTCTACATCTTAAAGGCTGCTCAAGTCTTGAAAGTTTACCAGAGCAATTAGGTGATTGGAAAGGGTTGAGAGAGATTAATGCTAGTGGAACTAGGATTCAACAATTACCTTATTCAATCGGCATGTGTGAGCTTATAAGTCTGTCTATAACCGATTGTTCTACCCTCAAAAGTCTTCCAAACAGTATATGCAAAATGAAGACACTCAACATTCTACGTCTCACTAATTGCTCAAATATACAAGAATTACCAGATGAACTTGGAGATTTGGAACGCTTAGAAGATATTGGTGTTAGTGGAACTAGCATAAAACGATTACCTGATTCTATTCAACAAATACCTTATCTACATACTTTGTTGCTAAACAACTGCAAGACTCTTGAAAGCCTTCTAGGCAGGAATCTAGGGTTATCATTGATTCGAGTTTTAGCACTACGAGATTGTAATCTATCGGATAACGATTTCCCAAATGATATGTGGGATTTGTCAGGGCTAATGGTGTTAGACTTGTCAAACAACAATTTTTCTAGCTTGCTTTCTGGACTTGGTCAACTGTACAATCTTCAGGTGTTATATGTTGGTGGTTGTAAATCATTGTTAAAGCTCCCAGATGTATCAGGTCTTGAAGTTTTAAGGGCTGTAGATTTGAAGTATTGCAGCAAGTTGGTTGAAATCATGGGGTTGGAAAATCTTTCATCTTTACAAGAAATTTACCTGGACGGATGTAGTAGTTTGTCAATGGTGATGGACAACTTCTTTCTTCAGGGATATGGTCGAGGTCTATGTGATAGTAAGTTTTATGTTTCAAGGAGGGGGATTCCAGATTGGTTTGAGTTTCAGGGAGTGGGGGAATCATCAATGTTGATCGATACTGACACAGATACACCTTCTGGTGTTGAAGATGGTTCCTTACATTTGATGATTTGGGTTGATTACTTTTTTGGAGACGATGGTGATAAGTTCTTTCACACTGGTGTTAGGGTTGACAATAAAACAAGTGGTGTTAAATGGAATTGTGAAATTAGGGGGAGACAATCAGTAGAGTCGTGCATGATTCTAGGGCCGATGATTAAAAGTGGAGACAAGATTGAAGTTTCATTTGAGTTGGAAGAACATAGAGATGCCAAAGTGGAGAAGTTTGGAGTTCATCTTGCCTTTTCTTATCAACAACTGTAGCCCTGATGTTGAAGTTAGGTCCCGTTTTACAGTTGTTGACTGAGAAAGTGATGATTGGGAAAGATCAGACGGTAAGAAATGCTGACTGAGTAAGAAACCATATTGTTTGATTGTCCATCTGACTGAATGTGTTGACTGATGAAAAATGACTATTTTACTCTGCTGCTTTTTACAGTGATTTATATATATATATATATATATATATATATATATATATATATATATATATATATATATATATTATGATTAAACTGTAATATATAATTAAACTTTATGTAATTCTAGAAATGTGGATTTATATTGTATATTTAATTAAGTATTTGTATTATAGGAATGTTGATTTATATTGTATATTTAATTTTCATTATAAAATTAATAAAAAGGAACGCTCCTACGAACTAAAAGTCCAACCCATAGAAAATTAGTTGTTGGATGTTCATGTTACCTTAAACCTAAATAGTCAGTCCCACCAAAATTAATCTTCGCCGTCATCTCACCTTCACCCATCCTCCATCTCCTCCTAATTAGTCATCGTGCAACCACCGAAGCAGCAGGAGAAGGCTAGACACCTCCGTTACGGTTCATGCGCGTATCCTTCTCATGCCCATCATCTTCTGATTTCGCTCTATTATAGCTCGTTCGAGAAGGCAGAACACCGAACTCACAAGTTTTGCTCGTTGTTTTATATGTTCTTGCAGATGGACGATGCTATGAATCTGGAGAGCCAAAAAGTTCCTACTTTTGTAATCAAAGTGTCTCACGAAGCTAAATTAAGAGAGTTATTACGTAACCTCACCTCAATTGATCTTCAGTTATGCTCAAAAGCGTCAAAAGAGTTTATGAAGTTACTTAGAGGCGATGAAGGAGGCGAAATGTTAAGACAGTATGTACAGACATCTCCCAATTGTTCAGAGCTTCTACAAGCATGGAATTTACGACAATCGAAGCCTGGTTTGTCTTATATAATGTCGCTAATTAACGTTATTTTGAGTCATAAAGACGGTGTTTTCAAACCCAATGATGTGGCCAGGATTCCACTCAGTCGGGCTTTAGATAAATTTGCTCGTTTGATTCTTGAAGAAAAATTGGGAGATGTTTATAAGGAGTTGAACAATAAAGAAGGCAAAGGGAAGCATGCTACATTGTTGTTGATGGCTTCTGTTGTTAGAAGGGGTTCTGGGCTGGCTTCTGATGTTGCTAAGAGTTTTGATTTTAAATTACCAAACTTTTTGAAGCTAGCAGAGTATGATAAGAGGAGGAAGAACATGGAAAAGATAAAACGAAAGAGTTCTACAAGGAGGTCATATGTTAGGTTTGCTATGTCCTTTCTGGAAATTGGGGAGCCTAGGCTGTTGAGGTGGGTGTTGCAGCAGAAGGACATGTTTTCTGGTGTTCTTCGTGGGCTTGGGAGTGATGAAGAAGACACTGTTGTTTATGTTCTATCTACATTGAGGGACAAGGTGCTTGTCCCTAAGTCTTTGGTGCCTGTGGGGCTTAGAAGTGTTTTATTCGGGAGTGTTACTTTGGAACAGTTGATTGACATATCTGGAAGAGATGATGGTGAAGCTTCCACTGAGGTAGCACAGAAGGTTCTATTTATGGTCTGCACTGACCCTTCTAATGGTTTGATGCCAGATGCAAAGGCATCACCCTTTCCCTTGAAGGGAAATCCAACACGACTTTTGGGTGTTATGAAGAAGCTCAAAGCTACTGAGATTGACTTTCACAGGGATCTGCTATTAGGGATTGTGCGTGGAAGCCCATCATTTGGCTCTGCATACCTTGATGAGTTCCCTTACAACAACCTTGAAGATCATGCAAACTGGTTACATTCCTTCTTTACTCTTTTGTGTGTGTGTGTGATATTACTTTTAGTTTTATTATGTTACTGAAGTACTTGCAGGTTTGCTGCTGTTTCATTGGCTGCAAACTTGATCGCTTCGGTGAATGCAGGTTTGTCTTTTGATTTTCTTGATTCAAAGCCCCAGGAGCCACTGTCTATTAACAGATCTGAAGTGCAAAGTATAATAAAGTGCATAGGTCCTCGTTCTTTTAATAGAATAGTCATGAATAAGGGATTACTTCACTCTGAGTCTCAGATACAACATGGAACATTACGGCTTGTTTTGGAGGCATTGATGTTATTAGATTCTCTCTTTTCTGCTATAAACCATAGATCAGAATCTAGCAAGCAAATTGAGTGTAAGTGGGTGTCACTTAAGCAAGATATTCAGAATGAAGTGCAGTTGTTGCTCCCTGATCATCAAGTCTTGTTGTCATTGATTTCTTCTCTCAAGAGTGAGGAAAGAATTTTGAAAAGAGGTCCAGATACATCTGTTTTACTTGAACATCGTTCTAGAAGTAAGAAGCTAAAAACATGTACTACAATTGAGGAAACAGATATTCTTGTTGGTGGTATCAGTTCTACCCTGGACATGGAAATCCCAGATGATGATGAAATAATCCACGAAGAGGATGTTGTGAAAGACTCTGAAAATCTGAAGGGTAATGCTAGTTTAATCACACAACTCTGGGAATCACATGAAAGCAATAATCTTGACATGCTCACAGAAGATGAAGAATCATATTTCTACTCCAAGTTGCTTGAAGCCCTCAAATTTTATCATGTAAGTTGAGTTTTTCAGAATAATAATATTATTGGTTTCTGACAGTGTATGGTGTTAACTTGCAGCGTACCATGCCATCTGTTCTAGAAGGATCATTTGATTTCTTTAAAGTTCTACCAACCAATGCTATATCATTACCAACTATCCTGCTGCAATCTTTATTGTCACTATTAGTTGAACACATTGGTTGCTCTTCAAAGCAAGATGTTCCCATGAGATGCCCACCATTGATGTACAAACATCTGATGCATTTCATTAATTTAGTTGTGAATTCACCTGTGAAAGACATCATAAAAGATCAAGCTTATGTGCTGGCACATGCAGCCATGTTAAGCACTGGAGCTTTTGACAATAACAAAAGGGAGATTGATGCATGGCTTTTGTTTCTTCCTGGGTTTAGGTTTAGCACCAAATCAACTGTACAGAACTTCTCTTCTGTTGTCAGTTCCTTTTTCTGTGATGTTGTTTCTACACTTGGAAACAATTTATTCAAATATTGGGATCTTTTCAGGTCTCAAATCAACCACTTGGAAAACACTAAAGGTTTGACTTTTGTTTATTATTCCGAATAGCTTTTATGAATCCTTGTATTTATACTTTTATCTTTTTTCCCATCAGATATGCATCCTCAGCTCAGTCCTCTCTTTGTTTGTGTCCTTGAAAAGTGCCTAAGGCTCCTTGGTTCTGAGTCTGGGACCTTTACTTCACCTGAAAAATCAATGATATCTATATATGTCAGCAGCACTTTGAGATACCTCTTGCAAACTCAGGTATGTAGCTCTTGTTTTCTAATATTAGAAGATCTATATGTCTTGATTTCATGCATAACAATAGAGAGATCTGATTTCTGTAGGTGGAGCCTGGATTGCTATCTTCTCTGATATGTCTTTCATTATCCGAGAGACTCAAGGATGTTGATGACAATTCCTGTGAGTGGAGGCCATTAAAAAGCCTGTTGCACTTTTCAAGGAGTATTGTGAATCAAGAAAGTTGCATGTTTTCTTCAGTTGATAGAAATAGGAGCCTTGATGATGATTCTTTTGTCAATCTTGTTGGTGAAAATGCCACTCTAGCAGAGAGTGAACATAATTCTGGGATCACCACCACGTTTATATCATCATTGCTGTGTGCTTCACCTGATCTAATGTTGCAGCATTTCCCGGAAGTTATATCTATTTCACAGAAACTAAGTGGAGTTCCTTTTTCTATCCTATATTCTATCTGTTTTCTTGAAAGGAGTTTTTTCAATGATATCTGCAAGTCATGGCCTGAATTGTCATTTTCGGGATTAGAAAGGGCAGTTGATGATCAAAGCAAAGGGGATTCAACAAATTCTTGTGAAGCATTCTCTTGTTTTCTGAAGCAGGCTCCATTTTATGTGGTGTTTCCAGCTATTATAAGCCCTGGATGCTTGTATTTATCCAAGTCATCCAACCTTCAGGACTTGTTGTTGGCTAAGCTGTCAAAAGAGATGTCTGATAATTTTGTTTCTTCTTTCCGCCTTGTGTTTTTCTGGTTTCATCATGTACAGGCTTCCTACCATAATGAACCAGCTGAAGAGTATGTGCAGATTTCTGAAATCTGTTTTGCCCTCATAAAGAGCATGTTGGCTCCTGGATCCAATCTTTATGCCCAAGAAATTGCTGAAACCATTTTCTGTCATCCTGCTGTTGTAAGTTCTTTAGAAAGCCCATTATCTTCTAAAAAAGAACTAAAAGACGACATTTTTCAGCATCCCACAGATAGTTTTCTTTCTTTAGCAAGAGAAGGACTTCATATAATGGATTATCATGTTTTACAAGCAGTAGAAATGTTTTCTAACCGTTTGCATGAGGATTTTGGGCATGCAAATAAGACGATTGCAAGGGTTTTCAAGTGTTTCCTTCAGAAATTGGTTCTGATGCTAAAGGACAGGTTTGATCAGTTCATAGAATCCCAAGTTCCTTTCTCCCTGATTCCAACATTATTTGCTATTCACACCTTGATTCAATTCATATCCCCTCAAGAGCTTCTTGAATTGGCTTATTGGATTTTCTCCAGAGTTAATGAATCATCTGTTCCCGAATCTTTTAAAATTTCTGCTCTGTGTGTTGGATTAAACATTGCTGGTTGTGCTTTCGACTTGCTGCTGTGTGATGTCAAGAAAGTGCCACTATGTTTTAGTGGCATACAAGATTTTGATGTTGCTCTATTTGAGAAAGTGTATTTTCACATAGTTGAGATCGCCTCCCATTCTGAAATAGTTGTTGCAGATCTTTGCTTGAATAAAGCTGTTAAGATTGCAAATATACATACTGGTTCAACTCCAACTCCTCAATCTCTTCCACATTCCATGGTCATTTCAAGGATCATAGAAGCCACACCCATGAATTTGCTCTCAAAATGCCTTAAAAAAACCAGCATGATTAAGGCTAAACTTTTGTTTCATTTAACCGAGTCGAGTCTCCTTCATCTATCTTTCTTTGGACTTACTTTCATGGAGATGGTGAACAAATCTTCAGTTAGCAAAAAGAGGAAGAGTGGTGTACATGATGATGACATGTTAATGCTTCTGCCAACTGCTCTATCTTTCTCAAATTTCATCTCCATGAGATATGGGGACAAGTGTTATGAACATCTTAGAAGTATACATGCTTTGTATTGGGAGATATTATCCAATGGGTTCTCTAACTGGAAGAGCTTTGTTTCTAGAGACATATTTCAAGTAAAACCAGACAAATCCGTGCCTTCAACTGTGGAAGAACTTTGTGATCTTTTCAACAACACTCTTCTTGGAAGAGCAGTTGCTATCATGCAACATCATCTTGTATCAAGTGAGGCCACTGTCAAAATGAGCAAGCGATTGAAGTTATTTGATTCTGTTCTTCCATCTGGAACTGATAATCTTCTGGACTGTGGTGCTTTTAAAATTGATCGTTATTCTATTGATCAATCTTTGAACCTTGTTATGAAGGTAGTAACAAAGGTACAACTTTGTAAGATATTGCTATTTCCTAAAGGAAATTTTCAACCTCTTGCTAAAGGAAATGAAGAAAACGGAGAGATAGGACAATCTTCTTTAGAAGTAATGTCTAACAAAGAACACTTAAGAAGTGTAGTGTTCATGAACACATTGGTGTACACTTGGCAGTTAATAGTTGAACAAGTCCCTTCAAATTCTATTTCAGTTGAAGGCACAAAATGTGCATTGTTCAGGCTTTTGGAGATATTTATTTTGAGGATTATCATTGAAGTTACTGCAGAGATGCATAAGAATTCTGATATGAAATCAAACTCTGTTATTAACCTAGAACAACTTGCAAGATCTTGTCTTCGTTACAGGTTTGAAGATCCTGCAACACTCAGCATGCTTCGATCTGTTCTAACTTTTGAAGCAGAAGATAAATCCTTCCATATTCAAATTCTTCAGCTGCTGGTGAATCACTCACAGTTTGCACCCACCATTCAATCTGCCTCTAAACCCTCTACTTCTCTACAGTTTGGTATCATTTTTAGACCCATGTCAAGTATTCTGAGATCACTTACTTTTCATAATGCCATTGTTAAATCAGATCCTGATCTCTACATGAAGCAATTGGAAATTGTTAAATTGGTTAGGGTGCTATGCAGTTTCAGGGCTCAGATGGGCAGTATGTTGTTTGAACAAGATATTGGGGTAACTACTAGAGATCTGATGTTCTTGCTTCTATCTTCTTATGGTGCTACTCTCACTAAAAAAGACTTGGAGATATACAAACTCATTCAGGAACTTGAAAGTATTGATGAAACAAACCCTAGTTATATAGCTGATATGGATTATCTATGGGGAGCAGCTGCTACAAGGGTTAGAAAAGTACGTGAGACAGAAAAGGCCTTTTCTTCTGATCACATGGATGATGACTCAGAAGCTGTTGAAAAAGGGCGGAAAAGTCAATTCAGAGAAAACCTTCCAATTGATCCAAGAATGTGTGCAGCCACAGTACTTCATTTTCCCTATCACAGAAACATGAGTCCAGGAGATAATGCTGGACATGTGGCTGAGGTACTATGTTTTTTTTTTCTCTTTTTTCTTGAAGCTTGTTCATATGTCGATTGCTGGTTTTTTATGAGGGCATTTTTGTAATTCAGGCACAAGCTGATATTGAGTCAAGAAACATATATGATCCAGTTTTTATCTTGCACATGTCACTACATGGTTTGTCAATGGATTACATCGAACCTGTTGAATTTGCAAGCTTAGGCCTGCTTGGTGTTGCATTTGTTAGCTTATCTTCACCTGATGATGAGATGAGAAAATTGGGTTACAAGGTTCTTGCAGTATTCAGGAATGTTTTAGAGGTTAGCAATGCTTGTTACTATTATTCAAGTTTTTTTTTTGCTCTTTTTTGTTGATGTAATTATGGTGTATTTTGTCAGATAAGTCAAAAAAGAAAGGATATAAACCGAGTTCGCCCATTGCTAACATATGTGCAAAATGGTATATCAGAGCCATGGCAGAGGATTCCTTGTGTGCATGCTTTATTTGCTGCAGAAGCTTCTGTATTGTTATTGGATCCTTCAAATGATCATTACAAAACTATAACCAAACTTGTGATGCACTCCCCTATGAATACAAAGGTATGGGGTGGGGTTTCCTTGTGTTCTTGCTTTCCTTATACAATTCTGTTACTAATGTTATTTGGCTCTTAAACTATCTTGCAGATGATATCATTCTTTGATGAGTTCTTCTGGAGTAATTCTGCTAGTTTTAAAGCAGATAGGATATGGATTCTTCGCCTACTATATTGTGGCCATAACTCAGAAGATGATGCTCAGATTTACATCAGGAGCTCAATTTTAGAGAAACTGCTTAGTTTTTATAGTTCCTCTCTTTCAGATAATGAATCAAGGGAATTAATCCTTGAGGTAACAAACAAGCTTTATCTACAAGTTATGATGCATTTGTATTGTTTCCTTACAATTAAATATGTTGATTGTATGCTGCAGATTGTGAAGAAGTTAATGAAATTTGATAAGACATCAAGATATTTAATCGAGCGATGTGGTGTACTTTCATGGTTGTCTTCCCTTATTTCCAACACACACGAAGAACATAAGAAGACACAACTGGAGATAGTAAATGGTGTTGTCACCTCCATGAACACAAGTCAATGGTTGGAAACAAATTGTGTGGAGCAACTGACACAACTCACACACCATTTGTGTGTGCTCTTTACGGATCAATTTGAGGTGGTGAAAGAAATGCAGTTGGTTGATTCAGTTTTGGAAGTAATTTGTTCAACATTGAAGATATCAGAAAAGAGGAGGGAAGTATTTCAACCACATTTGAGCTTTTCAATTGAAGGTGTATATGGACTGTTTGAAGCAGTTAATGCATGTTGTTGTAATGGAGAGTTAGGACTTGAAGTTGTGCTAATGACCACTCCCCAACCAGGAATACTCACCATGGTCAGTCAGTATTACTCACTTGAAAATAAAATATTTAATCTCAAGTTTGAATTTTGTTGAGTTAATATTTAAGAAATATTTATTTCAGGATGGGGAAAAGCTTGAGAAGTTTGTGTTTTGGGCAGTTTCAATTGCTTCATCAAAAAGTAATGGTTCATTGGTATTGAAGCTTTTAAGGTGGTTGACTGCTTGTGTAATTCTTTCATGGCAATTGGGAGGTGAGGAGGGATCAAAAATGAAATGTTACAAAAGTTTACAATCTTTTCTGGAGGCAGGAGTAGTAGTAAGAGGGGTGGAATCTGAATCTGGCAATGAAGAATTATTAGGGGGAATCATATATTACCTTCAACAGAAACAGATTGTTGGGAGGAGGAAATATGAAGTAGCGCTTACGTCTGTTGTTTCTTCACTTTGTTTGTTGCTCTTTCCTCATTCCATTTCCTCCCACACTGACACAGACACAGACACAGACACAGACACAGACACAGACACAGACACAGACACAGACACAGGTAATATCAATTTATACTTATAATAATAATATCGTTTTAAACCTTCATTTATTATTTCTCCTAATTTCATTAGTTGTAAATAATGTATCCATTGCATTCCAGATGGAGAAAGTAGTTTGAGGTCGTTGCTATCCAGAATAGGCTCTCCCCCTGAAGCTGATCCTAAATGGAATTGGTAAAATTCTCATCTCTCTCATTGTCTTGTCTGGATAAAATATAAAATATAAAATATAAATGATGGAGGATGTTTAATAATAATAATAATAATAATAATTGATAGGTTTGGTTTGGTTTTATTTATTCCTTGTACAGGTCATTTGAGCAGCCATGGAAGGTGAGTTGTTCTGTAGATGAGATTGAAGCGTGCCAGTCTGTTTTAGTGGCGGTTTCAAATGTTCTTGGCAAAAACTTGTCACTTTCGCACTTTCTTACAAATTTAGATGTAGAAACTTCAACAAAACTCGTCTTCTAGAGTCTGACTCAATGAATCATGTATTTGTTATTCATTGCTAATAGAGAAAAAACCCTCCAAATTTTGATTATTAATCTTATCATTGTCCTTGTTGAAGGATAATATATTAGTATTAACATTAGTTACTCTCTATTAAGTATTTTTCAACCTATTCCACATTCCAAGTCAAGTTTCTACGCATCTAGTAAGTTGTAAACAAATCCAACCCACACCTACATTCACCAAATAATGCAATAATTTTTACTAAGACCAACTCTAACCTCAACACAATAATCTACACCATTTTTTGTCTCTAAGCCTATCATGCTATTTTAAATATTCATGAACAAAAACAAGCATATCATTCTGGTCTTTGTAACCAAAGAAGTTATGCCATTTTCTGAAACAGATTCATTATTTCAGAATAAACTAGATTAGATCATAGATGTATCTTTATGATCTGTGACATTTATAATCCGGAAAATAGCATTTTCCATGGTAGTTTTGGTGTATTATACTCGTACAACTAGCCATCATAGAAGGGTGTTGTTAAAGGATCAACAAATGTGGAATTATTTAACCAAAATTTTATGTCTTTCATCATTTTTAGTCAAACCCATTACACAAAATATCATTTTGAGTAGAAGATATATGAATATTCACAAAAAAAATGACAACATGATTTAAGAAGATATAGGAAAATGACTTAAATCTTGGCATTTGCAAATATATCGGCCATTTTTGGAATGAGCATTTTGGGTTTCAGTAAACATATAATGTTTATTTGTTTTTTATTTGCACCAAACATATTTCAAAATTTTAGAATGAAATAAAACTAGTCCTAAATGCTAACATTTTATTCACGACTTCCTTGTACTTTGGAATAAGGAATTAAGCAACATTACTCATGAACCATGATACCACCTCCCAACACAACTAGTAAATCACTATCCCTTTCCCTTTGGAGTCTCTTTTAAGTTGCATGTTGGGATAGTGATAATCGTGGATGATGAAGGTCTTGGTAGGAGCTGATGGTGGGTCTATTATGGCGAGACGAAGAACAGGAGGCGAAGACGATCGCAGAAGGTGTATGTTGGTGGCTTGGTGGTGGTAGTGTAGGTTGTGGTGGTGTTAGAGTGGAGAGATAAGGGTGGTCTCCTATATTTCAATTTAATTTGATTATGTGGCACATTAAACTCGTTATTTTAGGTTAGATGGACCAAATAAGCAGGTCAAAACTCACCTTATGCATCCATAAAGTCAGAAAAATACTTTAAGGGTCCTTTAAACTACAAGTCAAAAATTCGATGAGCTACAATGTCATTTTTTTCATTTTGTGATTTAATTATCTATAAATTCATATATAGATAATAAAGAAAAGATTTCCGTTGGGTAAAATAAAGAAAAAAACACAACACACGGTACTTTTTGAATGTTAAAAAGAAACCATTTCTCCATAATACCCAGTTTTGGAAAATGTTAAAATACTTAAAAGTACAATGTACTTTCACCCCCACTGAAGTAATATATTTTTTATGATGATTATTATTAATTATTATAATAATAGTTGAGTGGCTAAATGAATTGATGAAATAACATTTCACATTTTTCAGATGGTTGCCACGAGGACATTTTCGTTAGTTTGCTTTCATGTTGTACCTGCCAACAAAAATGAAGATTATGTGAACAAAGTCAACCGTCAACTTTTGGAAGCTGTCAACTCATCCGGAAAGATCTTCATCTCTCATACGGTATATCAATATGCCTGCCATGCTGTTTAAATTGTTTTATTTAACAATAGTTTTTTTTAACCATATTAATTGTTTATGATATTAAAAATTGATGTTTTTTTTGCAGGTTCTATCGGGAAAATATGTCTTACGATTCGTGGTAGGAGCTCCATTGACGGAAGAGAGGCATGTTATTGAAGCTTGGAAGCTTTTTCAAGAAACAGCCTCTACTCTTTTAACGAATTAATTCATTCCCAAACAAATAAATATTATTTCTTCAAAATATTTGATTTTCTGCAGCAATTGCTTATGAGGAAATATTTTCATCAACTTATTGATAAGTGTAATTTGTTCTGATATATAAATCATATGGAAGTTTATTTTTTCACACATATTTTTCTGATTCTATACATCAATTTCGTTTATTTTAAAAATATTCTGCAAACCAAAAATCGCAATTGATTCAATGTGTTGGTTTTGGTTAAAAAAAGTGTTGTTTAAAAAAAGTGTTGGTTTTGATATAGTCCTGAAATTGCAATTAAGTGGTCACCATCTTCCAAATTGCTATAATACAATTTCGATTTATAATATCTTTTTGGAAATTAATAATATTAATAACGATAATCATAAGAAAAATATAAATATAATAACAAGTACAAATAATATAAAAAGAAATTAGTAATAATAAATATTGGGAACCACCTTTATCTCCCTCTCTTGTAAACACACACACCCACCTTTGTCTTTCTCCCTCACATCCAAAAACATTGAAACTACACCTGCAAATCCATTTTCTCTACCTACGGAATATAGAGGGAGATCTAGATTTCAACCATTCTTAGTTCACTTATAATATGAAAAATGATTATTTGGATACTGTTTGAGACAAAAAAAAAGTGTTAAAGGAGACTAAGGTTGTAACACATATGGATGCTGAGAAGAGGTCATTGAAGGAGACTATAATGGGTAGGAGATCTTCTTCACCTCCAATTTGTACAAAACATCATCATTTGTTTTTCACCCATTAGATGAGTAACCAACTTCTTCTAATGCTCCTTCCATGGATGATCCTGATGTATGGAGACCACTAAATCGAGAAACTTCAAATTGAAGATCTGCAAGAGCTAGTTGAGGAGGTACAAGAAAGGCAAATCAAGATAGTGTTTAAGCTTAGAGATCTGCTACAAAAGGTGGAACAACTGCTCGTGGAGGGAGAACGGTTGCTTCTAGTAGAATTAACTAAGGAGTATGTGCTTCAACTAATGGGAAAAAGGACACTGGTTCAGGAAAGTCAAACACGGGGAAAGATGATGTTGTTGTAAGTTTTGTTGCCCAATATTTGTTTTGTTTGCACAAATTTCTGATGGGGATTTATTGACGATATCTATCGCCTCTATCACCTTCAATGTGTGTGTGAGGTGTTTTTCCTTCAAGTGGGTGTGTTTGTGTGTTTTTTTCCTTCATTTGTAGGTTTAGGAGAGAGAGAGGCCCTATCTTATTTTTTAATTATTAAAATAAATAAATAAGTATTAAATGCAAAAGAAAAATAAATAAAAAATAAAAAATAAATAGACCAAGGGTATTACAGTCATTTCAATTTCGGATGGACCAAATATACAAAGAAACTAGCTCAAAAAACAAAATAATCCAAAATAGTTGAGGTTTGGACAAAAAAGAAATACATGTTACAGTGACAATTTTTAAGTTGTCTAATAGATAGGGGTGAACAAACCGGTTTTTTTTCCAAACCGAACCGGTTCGGTTCCGATTCGTGAATAGTAAAACCGGTTCAGGCATAAACCGGTTCGGTTCAAACCGGTTCCGTCTTAGAAAAACTCGAACCTATCTAAACCGGTTACACCGGTTCTAAACCGGTTCAATCGGTTCTAAACCGGTTCGATCGGTTTGACTACCGGTTCTAAACCGGTTCACGGTTATTAAACCGGTTCTAAACCGAACGGTTGCAAACCGGCGGTTCGGTTCCTGGTGGACCGGTTCGTAGTGAACCGATTTACCGGTTCAGTGACCGGTTCGGATCTTGAACCGGTTTTTTTGTGCAAGCCTACTAATAGAAGTATTTTAATTACTATAAAAATCTGTCAAATACTTTTCCTGGGCCGGGCTATTACTACTGTAAGCCCAAGATAAATGTAGGCGACCCAAACACACGTGCGGAGCACATGACAAGCATTTGCTTCCCCTCATCTTTTACAACCTCCTTAAACCCTAAAATCAAAATTGCGAATAAATAAACCCTACTTCTGTTGGTTTAGTTTTGCCTCCTTTATTTTTCGATTCATAAGAAAAGAGATGGGAGGAAGCGACAGTGAAGTAGAGAAATCAGCACACAAGGAGAAGGAAAAGAAGAAGCTTCAGGCCTTAGCTCCAATCGCTAAACCCCTTGCTGGCAAAAAACTCTCCAAACGTACCCTCAAACTCGTCCGCAAAGGTACAATCAATCATACTATCTCGCACACATTAATTTTCATCTTTAATTAATCTCAACGAACATGGTGAAACTTACTTAGCTGTGTATGTTTATGTATTGATGTTATTTAGCTGCCGAACACAAATGCTTGAAAAGAGGAGTCAAGGAGGTCGTGAAGAGCATCAGACGCGGTAATAAAGGGTAAGTTAGCAAGATTTGTTTATTCAAATTGATTGTATGAAGTTAGATCGATGAGTTCTTAATGTGTTATAGATCATTACTTGTTATTTAATTTACAAATCTACATGATAACAACAAGGTGAATCCATGGATGAATGCAGGGTGTGTGTTATTGCTGGAAACATAACTCCAATCGATGTCATAACTCATGTTCCAATACTATGTGAAGAAGCAGAGATACCATATGTGTATGTGACATCAAAAGAAGTAAGTTTTCCTTCTTCTTATTTTTATCTAGACTCGGCCATGGACATGGACATGAGAAAAATGGTATGGTGGTTGCAGGATCTAGCAAATGCAGGTGCTACAAAGAGGCCAACATGCTGTGTTTTGGTGCTCCCAAAGCCAACAAAGGGAGAACTTGGAGAGGAAATCCAGCAAAAACTCAAAACTGAATATGATGAAGTTGCTACAGAAATAACTTCACTTGCTGCATCTTTGTTTTGATTTTGATTGAGAACACAATTGTTTGTATCTTTCCTTATTTAACTTAAATCATGCACTTGAATTTATCAGTATTAGTATCAGTTGTTTAAATTTGTCAGTAAGCCTATCATGCTATTATAAATATTCATGAACAAAACAAGCACATCAATCTGGTCTTTGTAATCAAAGAAGTTATGCTATTTTCTGAAACAGATTCATTATTTCAGAATAAACTAGATAGATCATAGATGTATCTTTATGATCTGTGACATTTATATCCAGAAAATAGCATTTTCCATGGTAGTTTTGGTATTATACTAGTACAACTAGCCATCATAGAAGGGTGTTGTTAAAGGATCAACAAATATGGAATTATTTAACCAAAATTTTATGTATTTCATCATTTTTAGTCGAACCCAATACATAAAATATCATTATCAGTAGAAGATATATGTATATTCACATGTTACATATTACGGATATTCACAAAAATGACAACATCATTTAAAAGAAGATATAGGAAAATGACTTAAATCTTGGCAATTGCAAATATAACTACCATTTTTGGAATGAGCATTTTGGGTTTCAATAAACATATAATATTTATTTGTTTTTCATTTGCACCAAACATATTTAAAAAATTTAGTATGAAATAAAATTAGTCCGAAATGCTAAAATTTAGTATAAAGCCTTCATTTGTACATGTGTTGTTCTCATTTCCCACATTGAAAATGACCTTCACACTCTTTTAAGCTTCTTATTTTTATATTTTCAAATAACATGATTCTCACATAAAATATTGTAGTCGAGTTGCTGATGGCCTGATGCTCAACAACCAATTGCAATTGTCATTCCTACAAGAGGCTCGGGATTTAGTATGAAATTATGTGATGGTTATATTTCTTGGCATGAGTTTCTAGAAAGAGCTAAAAGTTAGAAGTATGTTTGCTTATATGTATATAGCTTACCGTATTAAGTATTAAGTTGTGTATAGATAAAGTTGTTGAATGGGTAATGATGACTCTTATGGATAAATTGTTATATACATAAGTTTTTTTTTTTAAAATCGAACAAAACAAGTGAACGCGACTAAATAATCATTTTGGCCTTAAAAATGGTTTGGTGGTGGCAGGATCTAGCCAATGCGGGTGCTACAGAGAGGCCATGATGTTGTGCTTTGGTGCTCCCAAAGCCAACAAAGGGAGAACTTGGAGAGCAAATCCAACTAAAACTGAAAACTGAATATGATAAAGTTGTCATAGAAATATCTTCGTTGCATCTATGTTTTGATTGAGGACACAATTGTTTGTATCTTGCCTTCATGCACTTGACTTGAATTTATCAATATGAATATTAGTATCAATTTTTTTAAATTTGTCACCAAGCCTATCATGCTGTTTTAAATATTCATGACCAAAAGACTTTTTAGGTTATGTTATTTTCTAAAACTAAAAGTATTTCAGAATAAACTAGATAGATCATAGATGTAGCTTTATGATTTTCTATGTATATATTACGGTTCTAACGGTGGTATAGTGATTTTTTATATTGTGTAGACAGGGACGGAACATGGACATTTTAACCGGATGGGCCGAAACCAATGTTCATTGTTTTATCATTTTCATGTAGACTATGTAATATGATTTGCTAATAGATAACAAAATAGTAAAATAGAATAAAATTTTAATAATTATATTTGAATACAACTAATTATTCTAACTATACTAAAACTACATTTACAAAATTAGTAATCGTACATTATTGGCAATTAGCGGATCGTTTTACTAACTTAATTTTTCTAAAAACTCTATAACATTCTTTTATTTAAATAAATATTAGCCTAAGAACTAACAAACATCAAATCACATTAAAAACAGCAAAGCGTTATAATAACCTAGTTAATTCTCTTAAAAGTAGTGCAACTTTGTGTTTATCTTTAAAAGTTAGTTATTTTAAGAGTAAATTACACAAATGGTCCCTATGGTTTGGGGTAATTTGCGCGCTTAGTCCCTAACTTATTTTTTTAACTCGGAAAGTCTCTACTATTTGTTTTAGTTACGCGCTTGGTCCCTACTGTTTGTTTTTGTTACACGTTTGGTCTCTGTCTTACTTAAAAAGACAATTATTTACATAGGAAAAAATTGTGGGGCAGGTAAGATAAGGTGAGTGAGTGGGGTTGGGGGTGTATTTATTTAAATAAATTAAAAAAATCAAGGGCAAAATAGTATTTTTAGGTAAGACAGGGACCAAACGCGTAACAAAAACAAATAGTAGGGACCTTCCGAGTTAAAAAAATAAGTTAAGGACCAAACATGCAAATAACCCTAAACCATAGGGACTATTCGTGTAATTTACTCTTATTTTAACATTACATATAAAAATACCTATATCATTAACTTGGGCCTAATGGTTAGTTACCAAATAAAACCAAACTTTTATATATAATATAGTATTAAGGAGGTCAAAAAATAAGGGCCCCTGTGATCATATAAAGGATCCGTCACGGTGTAGAATATATATATATATATATATATATATATATATATATATATATATATATATATATATATATATAGGGGACGGTTCATTTGAGATTAAAAAAAATAGAGATCTTAAGATTCAATCTGAGTCATATATTTTTCATTTGTCACTCTAACGTTCCAACGTACTGGCAACAACATTTATGTCTAATCATAAATGATTATACATATATGTCTGTTCACAGACTGAGTATTCATATATGATTATGACAATTGATGGCAGAAGATATAGTGGTGACAGAGGTGCCAGTGGTATAAGTGACGGATGTGACAATGGTAGGGTCGGATGGTGTCAGAGAGAGAGAGAGAGAGAGAGGTAGGTTCAAATGTTTCTTACATCTATTGTGTGCTAGAATAAACCAATAATAATTTAGTAAAAATTAAATTATTAATTACTCAAATAAAGATAGATATTAAACGATTTCCATAATTATATGTATATTAAATGATATCCATACTTATAATTCTTTTTTTATGAAACTAATTAAATTCGTCATTAATGTCAACAATAATATTCTTTCAGGAATGAATTCGTATATAGAAGAATGGTAGTGTATTCTAGCAAAATAAGAGCTCTTCATATTCCATGCAACTTTATTTATTTTAAGTAAGTGAGTCCTGAAACAAAACACGAATTCATACATAAAAACCTATTGCGAATATTCATTCTGAAAGAATGTTATTGCTGACATTAATGAAGAATTTAATTAGTTTCCATAAAAAAAGAATTATAATTATGGATATTATTTAATATATATATATATATATATATATATACAATTATAGAAATCATTTAATATCTATCTTTATTTAATTAAATAATTATTAAATTTACTAAATTTCTGTTAGTGCATTCTAGCACACAATAAATATAAGAAACACATTAACCTAGCCATATATATATATATATATATATATATATATATATATATATATATATATATATATATATATATATATATATATATATATATAAATCTTAATCAGTTAATCATACTCAAAAGTTCAACCAAACCTAATTAATCATATTTCATCTATGCTATCAATTGCGTTCTATTGCGATTTGCAGGAAGTCAAAACTGTTATTTTCAAAATAGAGTTTTGGAATAGCAGTGACACTATCATCGACGTTATTTACCACGAATCCCATCAACACTATAGCGACGCTACACCAACTTTTACAAATTCGTCCATATTAGGTTACTTTGACAAATAAAAAAAGATTACGGGCTATTTCAACATTAAATTTGTTTTTTTTAATTAGTTAAATACACTTTCTATTTAATAAGTGCAACAATAAAATAACAAACCTAATTAGAAACTAAAAAGCAACGAACAACTTATCTTTTCCTGTATATGGAAACCACCACGACGTGAGCTGTCTACTGTGATGTTCGATCTTTCCATATTACTATATTAGAACACTAGGTGTAAAATCTATGTATTACATGGGTTAATTAAAAAAAATAAATATGAAAGTGTAAATATTTAAGAACTTTGGATTTATAAGAAAATAAGAAAAATAATGAATTATTAAAATTGATTTTTTTTATCTTTTAAATTTAAATATATAAACAAAATAAACTAATGAGCTTTAATTTGGGAATTTTGAAATAAGAAGGTAAGTCCATTAATGAAATTGATATTCATTTATTACTACATTTATTGTAATTATTACATTAAAGTATTATGTAGAATTTATTAAAATAGAAAAACTAATAAAATGACATGTGGAAAAGAAATTAATTCAAAATAATCACAAAATAACATTTGACAAATTGAATGATAGTGTCACATGTGGCAAAAAAAACCTTCATTTATTAGAGTAGATTACATATGCTTATGGTATGTTTTTATGATTTTTTATGATATTATTCTATATAGTATTAATATTCGAATATATAAATTCTATATACATTTATAATATAAATTATACATAATAATATACCACCGCTATACCACCACGATTTCAAATAATGGCATGTTGCCGATATTGAAATTTGGACAACTATAACTGCATAGTACTTCACGTATCATAATTAGTTAATCTTACTTCATATGACCTTTTTCCAATATTAAAATTAATCATACTTTAACACAATCAACAAGAAAAACAATCAACAAGAAAACATAAGCAATATTTAGCATGTTAATCATACTTCAACACAGTCACTTTTAGCAAATTAAATAAAATGATTAAGAAATACTGCAACACTTCAAGTCTTCAACACAACTATAAAGACAACACATGGTTTTAATGGAATGGCACAAAAATGTTTTCTTTATGTGAAATAGCCCAAAATTGGTTTTTTTTTTTTTTTTTCAAATAACGGTTATAGCGGTGAGACCATAATCACAATAAATGTTTGTGACGCTAATACTGTCACCGCTATTTGGTAAATCACGTTCTTACACCTCTGCGAATAGCTATAGCATGTGATTAACTGCCCAGGTAATTACCACTCTAACCCTAACCTTACCAATAAACAAACTGTCTTAAAAATAAATAAAAAAAACACCGACTTGCACAGAATTTTTGGTTTCCGATAAACCCACCAACCAAGCATAGTTCCAAAACAATGAAATAATTCTTTTCGGTTTATAAAACTTACTAACCCAAGTGAAGTGAAGTGAAGTGTATAAAAGTTAGAAAAAACAAACAATTTAAAAAATTTCAAGAGTTTGACTTTACATGCACATTATGGCCGGTTTTCCTTCTGTGGCGGCTATAATCAGATACAAACCTGAAAGTACGGTGACAGCCTTCAACCGTACACTTGTAGGGCCTCTCACCAGTGTGGACCCGTAAATGCTCAGTCCTGGCCCAGGCCCATTTGAATGTCATCTTGCAACCTTTCCAACTGCACTTAAGAGGCCTGTTATCTTCATGGACACGTAAATGGAGCACTGCATATCTATGCGAACTGAACTTCTTCCCACATCCATCATGAGGACACCTGTTCTTTCGATGCAACCCTAGCTCTCTTTTACTCCCGAACCTCAATTTGCAACCTTCATGATCACATCTATGGGACCCGGACCCTTGTTCCGTGATTTTGACTTTCGAACAAGACTTTGACTTGTCTGTGGATTTTTCTTTCACATTGGTTGAAGCTTTTGCTTTCTTTAAAGGTTTTTCTTTCACATTGGTTGTGTCTTTTCCACCTCTCGGTCTTAATCCTTCACATGGGCTTCTTATAAATCCATCAAAATCTCTCTTCCTTCTTTTGCTTCCACTTGTTCTTGATACAGGAGGGGTATTTTCGTCACTTTTCTTTGACCCAATGCTAATACTCGGATCCGTTTCCATCAAACCATCTTCATTAACAACCTCCTCCTCTCTGCTGCACTCTTTTCCAGAACCTTGCTCATTTTGCATACTCATTTCCTCATCTTTTTCAATAGTTGTGGCACATGACACTGAACCTGACGAGTTTTCAACACCACATTTGTCTTCAAAACCTTGTTTCTGCTTTTGTGATGGAATAATGGAATCATCCAAAATAACCTTGTCTGTGTTTTTTTCATGATTTTTGAGCTTTGACTTGAAGCTTCTTCTTGAATACTGAATAAACTTCCCTTCTTTTTTAGGCATTTGAGCTTCAGATGACTTCTCTTTCGATTTCACATCGTCTGTGACGGAAACAATCTCTGATGATTTCTTGATCCAACGGTTTGACTTTCTGTTTGACCGAGACTTTGTAGCTTGCCACTGAATCATTGCTTGTGAGGTGGGGCTTGTGTCAGCAAATAGAGCATCCATAGTCAAAGCACTATGTATTATATGTATCATCTTGTCAGGTGCTGATTTAGGGCAGCTGGCTTTAACAGATTGTCGAAGATTAACATTCAATTTCAGTGTCCAGTCTTGTAATGATTCATCTTCCTGCTCATTGTCAATTGCAAGATTTATCACCTCCAAATCATCCCTGCTGGCATCATGTAATTCAACATCTTCATATCTAAACATGCTACCAATCTCCTCTGCTATGGCTGAAACTTGTGCCTTAATTTTCAGAAAATCTACAAACAGTAGTATATAATAAGTTAGTTTCAACTCAGGCAAAAAAAAATCGAATCGTTGAAAAAAGAAAATAGAAATTGTGAATGATGACCTGAATGGCATATTATAAGCAATTTTGCTCCACCTATGGAGTCCAACAGCTCTTCAACTTTGCTTGCATGCTCTAAACAGAATATTCTAGGTCTTAAATACCCATTACACATGTTCCATCCATTGTCAACATTCACTTTAGATGAACATGTTGAAGACTCATCCTTGGCATTAACCACTTGTGTTTCTGAAGATGCAATATTTGGATGATCATCTTTCATTGGCATGTTATCAAACAACACTTTTGGTGATGGTTGTATAACAGACATGAAAGGATAACCAAGAACACCACAAGCCACACATGGTAATGTCCCTGAATCAATTTGAAAATCACTCGACATGTCCTCATCCTCTACATGAACAAGTTTTTCATTGTCTTTTTCAACATGAAACTTTTCAGTTTGTGGATTGATGATTGTACTATTATTAATGACAGATGGTGAGAGGGAATCAAGATCCCATAGGACTGCATGATAAGAGGAAGATCTATTAAGAATACAAGTCAACAGTTTGTTTTCTTTGAGAATATCTTCAATGAATTCCTTCTTCACCAACAGCTCACGTTCTTCTTTCTGACGATCTTTTAAACGAGAGCTTCTTATCCCTGGTAACAAGGACCTAGGCACCCTGCCATTAAAATACATTTAAACAATATTACAAATTTACCCTTCCTGATATAATTTGGAATAACTCTTTCTAGCTTCATATGTCAAAAGACTTAGAAAGATTTCTAGCTCACCTTGGAATAAATGACATGGTAAGTAGGTAAAGCAGCTGTTGATGTGAAAGCATAGGAAGAAAATTCATGGCAGCTCTGCGCACTGCAGCCTCTTTAGCTACTGAAAGCCACTTTGGGGTTCCAAAATTAGCAGCTTCCCCACAATTGAAACCTTTAAAGACAATGGTTTGATATTAGAGTCTATAAAAGTATAAATATATCAGACCACAAAAAAAAAAAAAAATCTGCAAAACATTACCATGGCTGAATCCTATGTGGTAAGCCCTTGGAAAGGTCACTACAAATTCACCAGGGTTCTGTACTAACCTGCAAGCATGAAACAGAAGAAATTTTCAGTAGAATGTCCCAAATCTCAACAATATGTTTTACACAATTAGTTTGAGATTTTCCAAAGGAAGTTGACAATGTGAAGTGAAAGGCATAAAAGCATGGATTTTGAACAAAGAAATAACACACCTGCAACATGGAATGCCAGATGCAACAACAGTTTCAGGTGATAGAAGGGTAGTCTTTTCGCCCAAGAGTGTTAGAGAAGCTGTTAAACAAAAATGGAAGGAGCTTTATGAAATGAATTGCTAAAGAAGTAATTTGAAGCCCTAGACATTCCATGTTGACAAATAGTCATTATATAAGTTCATTTTTTCTTCTTCTTAGAAATGCTTTAAGAAGGTGAGAGATGCATATTATAGCAGCTCTTTTTATATGCATTGCAATGCCAATGATATAATCAAGAGTAAGCATTTTACATACCTAACCGATCTACACCTCCACCATAAGCCTTTGAACGGATTACTTCCTCAAATGTGAATGCATAATCCCCAGGGACTGCATACCAGGTCTTGGGAGAGCCAATGTGGAGGAAATTTAAGCTGTGAAGCTCATGATCTTCAACATGCCATGCAAACCAGCTGAATAACATGCCAATGTATACCATGGGAGAAGTGACACCTGGAATATCATCCGGCATGAAACGTGTAAGAGATCCAGGAGATCTTGCAATTACTTGTAAATTCCAAGGACAATTGGAAAGCTTCCATCCTGAAGTCCCTTCAATCTCATCTGAAACCCTTTGTCTGGCAACACGATCTGACAACATATTCAGTGAACTGGAATTGGATTCTACCGAAGAACTAGAGCTACTGCACCTTATTATAGATTCTTCACCTTTCTGGTTTTCACAATTGTTGCTTTTATCTTCTACTTGTGATCTTACATCAGAACAATCTTTATTGTTTCTATCAAATGTCTTTCTCCTTCTCCTATGCCTATGTACTAATCTAGATGGTCCCACTGGTTCACCAAATCCTGATCCAGGCACATCATTAGCATACTCAATATATATAGGCTTCTCACAAGCTGCCTTCCAGAAAAGTGACTCTATAGCCAATGGAGAAACTTCTTTAATCATACTCAAATGGCTTCGAGCAAAATTCTTAGACTTGGATTCAAACTGTTCCAATGTGTAAACTTCCCCACTTTGCCATACTTGCTTATTCACAGGAGGAGGCTGACATGTCCCTTCCCCAACCTCTTTTGTTCTTTTCACACTGCTATGACCTAATTCTTGATGCCTTGTTGTAAAGACTGCACGAACCTCCCCATCATTTATTGTTTCCACATTATTCAGTTTTACATCGTTCCCCAATTCTGGACACTTGAGAAGAGATTTATTTAGGTTACCTACAACATACTTTTTTGAAGGTTTTGGCAATGGCGGAATAACTTTACATATACCATATGCACTAGCTTCTTTCTCAATCTTGGAGATATAAGCAATTGGGTCTGCAAATTCCGTATCCGTTGGGTAAAATACGGGTGCCAATGGCAATTCCTTGAGCCAATTTGGTATTTCCTTGTCCCTCATTACTATCAAGAACAATCACAAGCATAACAGAATCATTCAGCAGACACCACAAAAACTACTCATAAATACTAAACGGGCACAGATGATTTGTTGTTATAATCAATTAAAACCCTAGACTTGGTTTGCCCATGGGCCTGTTATGACGGGAACTACAAATTTAGGGCAAAATTTATTCTATCCAAACAACTATAACAACGAATTCAATACACTTATTAGCAGCAGAACCTGTAAACTTCAATGGCATGCGAAGTCTTTGACCTCCGAAAGCCCCAGAGAGAGAGAGAGTGAGAGAGAGAGAGAGAGAGAGAGAGAGAGAGAGAGCAAGAAATATACGTGTGTGCGTGTTCTCTTCCCGTTTTATCATTTATGCAACCGAAAGAGGAAAGTTGCGCATGTTAGCATTGTGATGTACTCATCTTAAAGTGCGCCAGAATATTTCCAAATTTGCAACATTTCCCTTTCTATATTATCGCTTCTTCCATGTTAAAAAAAAATGTATATTAAGTTTTTTATTTAGATTGTTTTTGTTTCCAAATTAGCGTTAATTGAAGTCATTATGGGCGTGTTTGGTACGGAACGTTTGAGAACGTTTTAGAGCTTCTAACTTCTAGCATTTGACAAACGCTCCGTTTTGAACAGAAAACATCGTTTGACACAACAAGCTTCTAGCGTTTAGTTTAAACAAAACACTCTAAATTCAAGTGCTACTTCATATAGCGTTTAACAAAACGTTACAGGTTACAAGCTACCCGCTACCAGCTAATTTTGTCGAACACGTTCAATGTTTATTGAAAATTTTAATTTTGACATTTTATTTTTTTTCAAATATATTATTACATTTACTGTTTTATTGTAATATCAACCAAATCTTCTCATAACCAATTTGCTCAAATTGCAAAAGAAAAAAAAAAAAAAAAAAAAAACTATGTCAGAATTAAATTTTCCTTAACTTTATTGCTATTTGCTAACTTTATTGTTATTTGCCATTAAAAATAAATGATATCATGTGACTTATGATTAAAGTGTAAGGCTTTATATTCTTTCTCTTTTACACACACATACATACATATATATATATATATATATATATATATATATATATATATATATATATATATATATATATATATATATAAGGTAAATGCATTGGGCTTCAAGGGAATAGGGTTTAGACACTATTGGATGTTGATAATATTGGTTATGAGATCCAAGTTCTCGGTTTGTGTTTTGGAGTCAAATGGTAAAATGGGAAAAGTGATGTTTCAGACTTTTTTCATGAAATAAGGATTTTAGTTCGGTATGTTTTAAGTCAAAAATAATTAGATAGGATTTTGGGGCTCTTCAATACCTTTATGTGCATATAAGGAACGCTGAAAATGGAGTTAAAACGAAGAAATTATAGTTGTTTGAAGTTGAAGTGGAAAATGGGGGCTTTTGATTACGCATGACGTAATTTAAAGTTACGCAGGGCGTAACGATGTAACGACCCTATTTTTCAAAGGAAATCTTTTTCATTTTTAATTAACCAAAACACATTCCCATAAACCGTGAAATCCAAATACAATTTTTTCAAAACTCATATCAATTAAAATTTTATTTCAAAACGTCATAAGGTCCCACAAAGTGTCTGAGAGAGTGCACATGCGCCATCAAGCCTTGTCCTTGCCCTTGGGCTCAGATGTACCTGAAATAAATCCACAAACTGTAACTTAATGCTTAGTGAGTCCCCCAGAGCACACCCCACACCCAATCCACATAACACATATCATATTAGCTATAAAAGCTACACATATCATATAAGCCATGCATACAACATATAAGGATGTCGCGGGCTCCCCCCAGGGTCTTATACCCTCGTGTCATGGGCTCCCCCATGGTCTTTACCTAGGAATTCCATGGGCTCCCCCACATGGTATTAAATCCAAGTGCCACGGGCTCCCCCCGGGGTCTTCCATGCAAATCACATATATAATCAACTAGCATATCATATATCACAGAGGTATCTATCATATTACCTAACATATACATAAACATATAGGGATGTTGTGGGCTCCCCCCAGGGTCTTATACCATCATGCCATGGGCTCCCCCACATGGTCTTCACCTAGGAATGTCATGGGCTCCCCCACATGGTCTTATATCCCAACTGTCACGGGCTCCCCCCGGGGTCTTCCATGCAATAACATACATAATCACTAGCATACCACTTAGCATAAAGCTAACTATCATACTGCATATCTCTACTACAGCTAGTGTACCACATATCATAAAATGGGTCGGCCTTGGTGTCGTAGACCCATTGGTATGGTGAGAAGACTCACCTCTCGGATGCTGAACTGACAAGCTAGAATCAGATATGTCCCCCGTGCAGCTCCAACTCAACTACCTATAACCAACATATGATTAACTTGTCATAATCCCATAATTACCCTCAAAGTCAACCCTGGTCAACCCCGGTCAAAGTCAAGGTCAACAGTCCATGTTGACCTCAACTCGTCGAGTGCATCTAGCAACTCGTCGAGTTCCTGCAGAGTCCAGAACATCTGAACAAACCCTAGCCAAATCGCCGAGTTGGTTCATCAACTCGACGAGTTCACTTAATATCCAATCGACGGGGAAACCCGATCCGACTCGTCGAGTTGCCAGGGCGACTCATCGAGTCCCCCTCCCTGTTTGCTTATTATGATGATCCATCGAATTCAGGGACTCCAGGGTTTAGATCTGAAACCCTAAGGTGTCTGAAAGGATAAAGTTTCCAACTTTACCTTCCAGAACCACTCTAAATGCTCTAAGGCCCTTATAAAAGGTTGAAAGCTCCAAAGCTTTGCCATTTGGTCCAATACTTTAGGGATCTAGAATTCCTTCTTTCCATAAGGGTTTCTAGTCCTCAAAACATTCCAAAGATGGAGGCTTTCTTGACATACATGTCCAATGCATGTCTTTAAGCCAAAATGACCAAAAAGGGGGAAAATACACTAAAAACCCTTGCATGGCATCCTTGCTTGACCAAAAACTAGATCTAGCCCACCTTGGGACTATTTTGCCCTGAAGATTCATAAAGTTGCAAACTTTATGAACCCTATGCATGCAATCAACAAGAATGATGGGAAATGAAGAGTAAACTCAAGATCTAGCCATATTCTAAGATAAAAATCGAGTCTTGAAGACTTACAACAGTCCACAATATGATCAAGCTCAAGAGTAAGGGATTGGTTGCTGGATCTCCTCCTTCTTCTCACTATCTCCTTCTTCTTAAGCTCCCCAAATCACTCTTAGCTCACAAAATGGAAGAGAATGGGGATTAGGGTTTAGCACAGGCGTTTTAGGGTTTGGAGGTTGATGAAATGTCATCCTCAAGGTCCTTAAGGAGATTATATAGGGTGCAAACCCTAAAAATTAGGGTTTCTCTTTACAGCTCCTACTCATCGAGTCGGGCCTTCTGACTCGTCGAGTAGGACCCAACTTCTGCGTCCTCTTGATATCCTCCACTCGACGAGTCGGGGCTTCCAACTCGTCGAGTCCCAACACCAAAACCCTAGAAGTTTGAAAATTACATTAATACCCGGAATAGGTGTTACAAACGAGGGTTTAATGGATTACACATCGCGTAATTTATGTTACGCATGGCATAATATGGGCAGATCAAAACCCTAAATCTTCGGTTTTGAGCCATATTTAAGGGCTCTAACTTATGGGAAACCCTCTCATTACCAGCCTCCATCACCTAAGATCATTTCTTGAGAAACCATAGCCTTTTCTCACTTGTTTTTGAGCCTTGGCATCATTTATAAACTTATTTCTCCATTGGAAAGTTAAATCTTGAAGAACAAGGTAGTGACAAAGTGTATAAAAGAAGAGTTCAAGTATAGATCCAGCAAGATTATATCATTCCTGGACCACTGTGAGTAAAAAGCTTCTAACATGCTCATTGGTTTCATAGATCTAGTCATTTGTCATATTTGCCCCTTTTTGGTCATTTTATTGCATACATTTTAGATCTTGAAAGTTTGTGACCTTGTTATGGATAAAGTTGAAAACTTTATCCATCTAAACATCATATTGATTCAAATCTAAAGGTGGAGACTTGGACTTAATGGATTAAGTTAAGAAAGATGAATTTTGGATCCTTCTAGGAGTTAAAGACTAGATCTTGTTGTTTGGACTATCTGGTGGATAAAGTTGGAAAATTTATCCATTATTGAGCTATTAGGAACCTGGCCTGATCTTTGAGTAATATATCTTAATGTACTAAGGACTTAAAAATGGATTTTGGTAACTGTAACGCCCCGATTCTCAGGTATTGATTTAATATATGAGTTTCTTGATTTCAAGGGCTACTCGACGAGTTGATTGCCCTACTCGTCAAGTAGCAGTGGGTTTGTCCACGCATTTTAATAACCTACTCGCCGAGTCCAAGAAGGGACTCGACGAGTAGGAGCTGGCAGATGAAACCCTAAATCTCGGGGTTTTGCACCCTATTTAAAGGATCATTGGCCTCCCCCAGCCTCCCCTTTACTGCTTCTTGTTCCTCTCAAACCCTAATCGAGTGTGTGTGTTCCATTTGTGTATTCTTAAGCTTGGAAGAGGATTTTTGTGGAGAAGGGAGCTCGGAGATCAAGTATCCAGAAGCAAGGAGCTTGTTGGATCTGAAATCTATCTTATTTGGCATCTTCTGGAAGGTATAAATCACTACCCTGACCTCATTGCATTTCTAGATCCCCTTTTTGGACAAATTTTAGGGTTTTCCCTAGTATGTTTGGAAGCTTTTCTTGTGTATAAGCTAGGATCTGAAGTTGTAACTTCAGAACTGAACTCTCTTGGGCTTCTAAGTCCATAAAGTTTCCAGCTCTTGCAAGGATGAGACTATCCTAAGGTGTAAAGCTCCATTAGAAGCTTAGATTGGTCATTTAGAGCCTCTAGGGCCTTGCATGCGTGTAAAATTTGCAACTTTACGTGATAAACATGCCTTAGAAGCTTGGATCTGTAATCTAGAACCTTGGCATGGCTTAAAAAGTGTCTGCATGGATGAAGGTCTGAAAGGACTCGGCGAGTTGCATAGTCAACTCGGCGAGCCATATGAAGATGGCCACGTACTCGACGAGTTGGATGAACAACTCGGCGAGTCCGTTGAAGATTGCCTTGAACTCGGCGAGTCGACTAGGGTTTTTCTCAACCTTTGGTCGCGTATAGGGGTGTAAACGAGCCGAGCCGAGCCCGAGCCTAACCAAGCTCGAGCTCGACTCGTTTAATTTTGAAGAAGCTCGAGCTCGAGCTCGATTCGAGCCTTAAAATGAAGCTCGAGCTCGGCTCGTGAATAATTTAATGAGCTCGCGAGCCTAAACGAGCTTAAACGAGCCTATATATATATATATATATATATATATATATATATATATATATATAAACACACACGCGCACACACACACACACACACACACACACACACACATATATATATATATATATATATATATATATAGGCTCATTTAGGCTCGCGAGCCCACTAACTGAAGCTCGGCTCGAGCTCGATTAATAAACGAGCCTCTTATTTAGGCTCGAGCTCGGCTCGGGCTCGTTTAATTCAATCTCGAGTCGAGCTTTTAACGAGTCGATCCCGAGTAGCTTGCGAGTAGCTCGGCTCACTTACACCCTTAGTCGCGTATGGACTCGTCGAGTTTTGGGGGAACTCGACGAGTCAACCTAGGATTCCACGACTTCTCAAGTCCAGGAAGAACTCGACGAGTCGGGTCAACATGGATTGTTGACTTTGACTGTGGACTTTGACTTTGACCAAGGGTTGACCAGTTGACCTCTGGGGTATTTTGGTGATTTGGAAATTTATGAAAAAGGGTTTTGTGGTAACCTTAGGTGGAGGAGTTCGTGTTGGTGATCTGAGGGTTGATCTTTCCACTTCAGTGCGACACTTGAGAGGTGAGTTATCCTCACTATATCAACAGGGTCTAAGGCACCAAGGTCGGCCCTTTATGGATTTGTATCCGGATTATTACATGATATGTTTATTGTTTTGCATCCTGTTAGTTAGGGTGGTGATATGCTTATGCTTAGTAACCTGGTTCGGTCGATATCCTGGTTATAGGATTATGCTATGTTAGTGACCTGGGTAGGTCGGTGTCCCGGTTATAGGATGTTGCTATGCTATTTGGATCTGTTAGACCGATTTGACCGTTATTATGATAGCATAAGATTGTATATGCACATGTTGTTTGATTTGGGGGTTGGGTCGAGGCGGTCCTGCTTTGTGCTGAAGGCCAACATACCCAGGGCGGTCCGGATATACTACAGACCCAGGAGGGTATGCTAGTCCAGTCAGGCTGAAGGCTCATTATGAATGTTGTTTGCCTATATTATTATATGATATGGTTATGAGATTGGTATTTTAGGGGATAGCTCACTAAGCTCTCGGGATTACAGTTTCAGTTGTTGTTTCAGGTACCTCTGGTGATCGCGGGAAGGCGAAGGCATGATCGTTACGCTCCTCCTGTTGTTATGATTTTTATGATTTGATATTGGGATACTCTGATAATTAGTATTTTGAAAACAAACTATGTAATGTTTAAATGGTTTCAAGTGTTTTGAAAAAGTTTAAAATTGGCTTGAATTTTATGGTTGTTACAAGTTGGTATCAGAGCCTTGGTTTGAGTGAATTGGAGGAACATTCATGTAAATCTAGTCTCAAATCAAGGAAAGGTTTTCAAAATGATTTCTAAAATGGTTTTCAAAATAAGTAAAGGAGGATGCAGAGTGTACGATCAGCCGGAGCCAGTAAGTAGACCCCAAAATACCATATAGTTATTTGATATGTTAGAACAACATGCTAGTACTAGGCTATGGATATTCAGGAATTGCATGATAGAATTGCCTGATTTCATGATGCCTGCTAGCCTAGGGTTTCGTTTTATGAGATTGACATCATTACTGTAGTTGCTTAGGGTATGCATCACAGTTATACATAATTAAGATCTTATAGCCTGAGAATGCTTGATTTGGCCTTATGTTCTGTTCTTGTTTGATTGGGAGCTTAGGGTAGGATTGGATATTTGAAAGTCTATAGGGTCCAGCGTTATGTATGGCTAGCATACACTAGCGCTGCGGGGTTGGTGGAAGTTTCATGGATGGGTGGGTTGTGTGAGGTCGGGAGGCTAGTTATAAGGCATTTTGCATTCCTCTGGGAGTAAGGATTGAGCGCTCGATATGTTGTGTATGTTGTTAGGGTATTGTGGTGACACTTGAGACGAATATGGGTAGGTGTGGAAGGTAGTATGGGCCCGTACTACTGAAAGCACAGGACCCATACGCGTATTAAGGAAGTCACAACCCCTAGGGTTAGTCGGGAGTTGACTCCCAGTTATTTATGTGGATTATCTGATGTCTTGTGGTATGTTTCAGAATGGTGATGACGAGACGCTTTGTGGCTGGATCCGGTTCGGGATCTGGGTCAGGAGACGGAGGCCACGAGGGGCCAACAGCACCTGAGCCGGTGGTGCAGATGGGTACGGACGAGTTGGATGCCAGGATTCGAGATATCCTGCATGATGAGGTTGCTGCTATGTTCCGGGAACAGCTGCCGGAGATGTTCGGGTCGATTAAGACCGCCATGGTTGAGTACTTTGATGAGTGTTACGCGACTCTTGCAGAGACAGCTGCCGCAGCAGTTGCATCAGTTGTATCCGCGGCAGGGGGAGGAGTCAGTAGGGGTTTCCAGTACCGAGACTTCGATAACACGAAGCCCCCGACATTTGACGATACCCAGGATCCTATTCAAGCCATGAGGTGGTTATCCGACGTGGAGGATTGTTTCTTCACGTGTTCATGTCCTACTGACCAGAAGGTCAGGTGCGCCCTGAACATACTGAGGCTCTGGGCCAAGGACTGGTGGAGGCTGACGACAGGGTCATACTCGGATGAGTAGAGAGCTGCGGTTACTTGGGAGCAGTTCCGGGATATGTTCCGCGCCCGTTACATTCCGCGGGTCGAGCGGGAACGTTTGGCACAGGAGTTTTTAAGTCTGAGACAGGATGGAGAGACGGTGACGAAGATCACCCGCATGTTCACCGAGAGGGCGATGTTCTGCCCTGAATTTGCGTCTGAGCAGGCCCAGATGACACGTTATCTGAGCATGCTCAAGACTGATATTCGACAGTTTGTTGCCACACAGCGATGTGATACTCTATTGCAGTTACAGGAGGCCGCTAGGCGGCGTGAGTTGGAGATCGAGCTGCAGATGAGGGAGCAGCGGCCGGCCCCGGCGCAGTCGCAGCCGGCGCCGAAGCGTTCTAAGACCGCTGATTCTAGGACCGGGGGTCAGCAGGGCCGCACTTGTGGAAAGTGTGGCAAGGGTCATACTGGGGCTTGTCGAGCTAGTAGCGGGTGCCACAGGTGTGGCAAGGAGGGGCATTTTGCTAGGGACTGCCGTCAGTCTGCCCCTGCCTCGGATATGAGGATATGCTATCATTGTCATCAGGTTGGTCACGTGAAGACCAACTGTCCACAGCTTGCGGCCAAGCTGGCGCAGGCTCCAGCGCAGGCTACACTAAGGATTACCGATGGGAGGCAGGGTAGGGCAGAGCCCCCGAAGGCTCAGGGGCGCGCCTTTCATCTTACGGCCGAGGAGGCCAAGGCAGCACCGGATGTGGTTGCTGGTATGTTTCTATCCTTTATCTCATTTACTATATCTGTTGTATGCTTATCTGTTGTGCCTGTGACTAGGTACGTTTCTAGTGAACTCCTTACCTGCATTGGTTTTATTTGACTCGGGGGCGAGTCGGTCTTTTATATCTCAGACATTTAGTAGGGAGTTCAGAGTGCCAGTAGGCGAGCTAGAGTGTCCGTTGAGAGTCTCTATCGCCAACGAACACGGGGTTTTTGTTTCTTCGATCTACCGAGGGTGTGAGATGGAGATCTTCGGGGTACCTTTTCCGATTGAATTGATTCCGATCCCCATGGGGGATGTATGTGTGATTGTGGGGATGGACTGGCTCAGTCGTTTCGGTGCCATGATTGATTGCGAGGGTCAGCGGATAGTTGTTCGAACCCCAAGTGGGGGAGAGTTGACTGTATATGGTGAGGGCACCAGAGTGGGATCAGGGTTTTGTTTAGCCGCCAGGGCTCGACAGTATATTCAGCACGGGGGTGCGGGTTACCTAGCGTATGTATTGGATACGCGAACCAGGGATCAGATTTCGGTTTCCGATGTTCCGGTGGTCAGGGAGTTTGCAGATGTGTTTCCGGAGAAGTTTCCAGGGATACCTCCGGAGAGGCAGGTCGAGTTTCGGATCGACCTGGTGCCTGGTGTGGCCCCTATTGCCAAGGCTCCGCACCGATTGGCGCCACCCGAGATGTAGGAGCTGTCATCACAGCTAGAGGAACTGCTGGGCAAGCAGTTCATCCGACCTAGCAGTTCTCCGTGGCGAGCACCGATTCTTTTTGTACGGAAGAAGGACGGTGCACACCGGATGTGCATTGATTACCGGGAGTTGAACAAGTTAACGGTGAAGAACCGTTACCCACTCCCGAGGATAGATGATCTATTCGATCAGTTACAGGGCGCATCTTGGTTTTCCAAGATCGATTTGAGATCCGGGTACCATCAGGTCAGGGTCAGAGAGGAGGACATTGAGAAGACCGCGTTCCGAACTCGTTATGGACATTACGAGTTTGTGGTGATGCCGTTTGGGCTCACCAACGCGCCAGCTGTATTCATGGACCTGATGAATCGGGTATGTAGCCCGATGCTCGACCGCTCGGTCATAGTGTTTATCGATGATATCTTGGTGTATTCCAAGACCCGAGAGCAGCATGAGGAGCATCTGCGGGAGTTATTGGGAGTTCTGAGGCGAGAACGGCTTTATGCCAAGTTCTCGAAATGCGAGTTTTGGTTACGAGAGGTCCAGTTCCTGGGGCACCTCGTTAACCATGATAGGATTTTGGTCGTCCCGACCAAAATCGAGGCTGTCATGCAGTGGGAGATTCTGAAATCTCCCTCAGATAGTAGGAGCTTCCTGGGATTGGCAGGGTACTACCGGAGGTTCATACAAGATTTCTCCAAGATTGCAGTACCCCTCACTTGTCTGACGAGGAAGGGGTGGATTTCCGGTGGGGCCCTGAGCAGCAGAGGGCGTTTGAGACCCTCCGTCAGCGTTTGTGTGAGGCGCCAGTCCTGACACTCCCGGAGGGAGTTGAGGACTTTGTGGTGTTCTTTGATGCATCCATCACAGGTCTAGGGGCAGTCCTCATGCAGAGGGGACGAGTGATAGCTTATGCGTCACGGCAGTTGAAGCCGTATGAGACGCGATACCCTACACATGATTTGGAGCTGGGAGCGGTGGTGTCCGCCCTCAAGATATGGAGGCATTACCTTTGTGGGGTCCGTTGTACCATATACACGGACCACAAGAGCTTGATACATATCATGGATCAGCCAAACCTGAACATGAGGCAGCGCAGGTGGCTGGATGTAGTCAAGGACTATGACTGCGAGATCCTTTACCACCCTGGTAAAGCGAATGTGGTTGCTGATGCTTTGAGCCGCAAGTCAGCTGGGACTTCCACCCCAACGATATGTATGAGGATAGCGGTGGATTCTCCGCTGGTGGGTTTAATCAGAGATGCTCAGGTCGACGGCATGCGGCCAGAGAACTGGAAGCTGGAGAGGATCAGGGGTGAGAACACCCGATTTGTGCAGGATAGTCGGGGATTATTGACCCGATGCGGTCAGGTGTGGGTTTCGATGACTGGTGGGATCAGACAGACGGTCATGGAGGAGGCTCATAAGTCTCACTTCTCCATTCACCCGGGAGCCACCAAGATGTACCGGGATCTGAGTTTGAGCTACTGGTGGTCGTGCATGAAGCGAGAGATCGCTTGGTATGTCGATAGGTGCTTGACCTGTAGGATGGTCAAGGCCGAGCATCAAAGGCCGCACGACAAGCTGCAGCCCCTGGAGGTCCCCATGTGGAAATGGGAACAGATCACGATGGATTTTATCACCAAGTTGCCGAGAACGACAAAGGGGCTCGATGCTATATGGGTCATCGTGGATCGATTGACCAAGAGTGCCCATTTCTTCGCCATTCGGGAGAGCTCATCGGCCGAGAAATTGGCCGACGTGTACGTCCGCGAGATCGTGTCTCGCCATGGGATTGCGTTCTCCATTGTTTCCGACCGAGATGTTCGGTTTACCTCCCGTTTCTGGCAGAAGTTCCACGAGGAGATGGGCACGCGGTTGCACTTCAACACAACATTCCACCCCCAAACAGACGGCCAGAGCGAGCGGACTATTCAGACCCTCGAGGACATGTTGAGGGCGTGTCTCATTGATTTCGGTGGGAGTTGGGATTCCCACCTACCGCTTGCAGAGTTCGCCTACAACAACAACTATCATTCTAGCATTGGCGCCCCGCCATTCGAGCTGTTGTACGGGCGGAGATGTCGCACCCCGGTTTATTGGAGTGAGGTTGGTCACAGGGTGATGGGTCGGACGGAGGTGGTCTTGCAGACTACCGAGAAGATTCAGCAGATTAGGCAGCGACTGCAGACCGCTCAGAGTCGGCAGAAGAGTTACGTCGACCGGCGCCGCTCCGAGTTAGAGTTTCAGGTCGGTGACATGGTACTCCTGAAGGTCTCGCCCTGGAAGGGTGTGATCCGCTTCAGGAAGAGGGAAAAATTGGGTCCCCGATATATTGGGTCGTTCAGGATCATTGCCAGGGTTGGCGAGGTGGCTTACAGGCTAGAGCTGCCGGAGGAGCTTAGTCGGATCCACAACACTTTCCACGTTTCGCCGCTGCGAAAGTGCATATGGATCAGGAGGCGGTGGTGTCGCTGGACGATATTCAGGTCGATGAGTGCCTGAATTACGTGGAGAGGCCTGTGGCCATACTGGAGAGAAAGATGAAGATTCTGAGGAACAAGGAGATACCTTTGGTGAAGGTACAATGGGAGCATCGGAGGGGGTCCGAGTGGACGTGGGAGCCAAAGGCAGAGATGCGGGAGCATTATCCGGAACTGTTCACCGCGGCAGACTTCGAGGACGAAGTCTAGTTCAAGTGGGGTAGAATTGTAACGCCCCGATTCTCAGGTATTGATTTAATATATGAGTTTCTTGATTTCAAGGGCTAGTCGACGAGTTGATTGCCCTACTCGTCAAGTAGCAGCGGGTTGGTCCACGCATTTTAATGACCTACTCGCCGAGTCCAAGAAAGGACTCGACGAGTAGGAGCTGGCAGATGAAACCCTAAATCCCGGGGTTTTTTCACCCTATTTAAAGGATCATTGGCCTCCCCCAGCCTCCCCTTTACTGCTTCTTGTCCCTCTCAAACCCTAATCGAGTGTGTGGGTTCCATTTGTGTATTCTTAAGCTTGGAAGAGGATTTTTGTGGAGAAGGGAGCTTAGAGATCAAGTATCCAGAAGCAAGGAGCTTGTGGGATCTGAAATCTATCTTATTTGGCATCTTCTGGAAGGTATAAATCACTACCCTCGCCTCATTGCATTTCTAGATCCCCTTTTTGGACAAATTTTATGGTTTTCCCTAGTATGCTTGGAAGCTTTTCTTGTGTATAAGCTAAGATCTGAAGTTGTAACTTCAAAACTAAGTCCATAAAGTTTCCAGCTCTTGCAAGGATGAGACTCTCCTAAGGTGTAAAGCTCCATTAGAAGCTTAGATTGGTCATTTAGAGCCTCTAGGGCCTTGCATGCGTGTAAAGTTTGCAACTTTACGTGATAAACATGCCTTAGAAGCTTGGATCTGTAATCTGGAACCTTGGCATGGCTTAAAAAGTGTCTGCATGGATGAAGGTCTGAAAGGACTCGGCGAGTTGCATAGTCAACTCGGTGAGCCACATGAAGATGGCCATGTACTCTACGAGTTGGATGAACAACTCGGCGAGTCCGTTGAAGATTGCCTTGAACTCGGTGAGTCGGTCGAAGACTCGGCGAGTCGACTAGGGTTTTTCTCAACCTTTGGTCGCGTATGGACTCGTCGAGTTTTGGGGGAACTCGACGAGTCAACCTAGGATTCCACGACTTCTCGAGTCCAGGAAGAAGTCGACGAGTCGGTGAACGTCACTCGACGAGTCGGGTCAACATGGACAGTTGACTTTGACTGTGGACTTTGACTTTGACCAAGGGTTGACCAGTTGACCTCTGGGGTATTTTGGTGATTTGGAAATTTATGAAAAGGGTTTTGTGGTAACCTTAGGTGGAGGAGTTCGTGTTGGTGATCCGAGGGTTGAGCTTACCACTTCAATGTGACACTTGAGAGGTGAGTTATCCTCACTATATCAACAGGGTCTAAGGCACCAAGGCCGGCCCTTTATGGATTTGTATCTGGATTATTACATGATATGTTTATTGTTTTGCATCCTGTTAGTTAGGGTGGTGATATGCTTATGCTTAGTGACCTGGTTCGGTCGATATCCTGGTTATAGGATTATGCTATGTTAGTGACCTGGGTAGGTCGGTGTCCTGGTTATAGGATGTTGCTATGCTATTTGGATCTGTTAGATCGGTTTGTCTGTTATTATGATAACATAAGATTGTATATGCACATGTTGTTTGATTTGGGGGTTGGGTCGAGGCGGTCCTGCTTTGTGCTGAAGGCCAACATACCCAGGGCGGTCTGGATATACTACAGACCCAGGAGGGTATGCTAGTCAGACCGAAGGCCCGACGAGCGGTCCGGATAGGCTGTAGGCCCTGCAAGGCGGTCCAGACAGGCTGAAGGCTCATTATGCATGTTGTTTGCATATATGATTATATGATATGGTTATGAGATTGGTATTTTGGGGGATAGCTCACTAAGCTCTCGGACTTACAGTTTCAGTTGTTGTTTCAGGTACCTCTGGTGATCGCGGGAAGGCGAAGGCGTGATTGTACCGCTCCTCCTGCTGTTATGATTTTTATGATTTGATATTGGGATACTCTGATAATTACTATTTTGAAAACAAACTATATAATGTTTAAATGGTTTCAAGTGTTTTGAAAAAGTTTAAAATTGGCTTGAATTTTATGGTTGTTACAGTAACTGCTTGGTTACGCATGGTGTAACCTTGGGTTACACAGCGAGTAGCGTGACCTTGCCCCATTTTATGTGGGAAGGCTCTACGCATGTCGTAGGGCTAGAGTACGCATGACATATGATCATAAGGTGTTATTGGTTATTTTTGAGAATTCGGTCAAGTTGGAAGGGGTCTAGCCTTGGAAGGGTAAAATGGTCTTTTACCCTAGAGAAAGAGAGAGAGAGAGAGAGAGAGAGAGAGAGAGAGAGAGAAAGATAGAGAGAGAGAGTATGAAATGGACCTTTGATTATGGATTATCACCTTGATTGTTAGTTAGGGTGTTTTGGATATGTTGAGTGTGAGGAGATTTTGTAGCAGCAGCGAGCGTTGGGTTTGGTTATCTTCGGATTGAGGTGAGTTTTCTCACAGTACTTGCGGGTCGAAGGCACCAATGTCGACCCATTGGATTATGTTATAGAATGCTAGCTGTCTTTGTGATTCTTGTATGTATTTGTATGTAACGCCCTGATTCTCGAATACCAATTGATGGTTATAAATTCTCATGAATTCAATATCTACTCGACGAGTTGGTTGCATGACTCGTCAAGTAGCAGCGGGTTTGGGCCACGTGTTTAAGTGACCAACTCGCCGAGTCAGAAGAGTGACTCGACGAGTTGGAGCTGGAGGGTGAAACCCTAATTTCCAGGGTTTGGCACCCTATTTAAGGGATCGTTAGCCTCCCTTAGTTCCTTTGCAGCCTCTTGAAAGTCCAGAAACCCTAATTCGTGTGTGTGCTCCATATTAGTGTAAATTTCAAGCTTGGAAAGAAGTCCTTGATGCAAGAAGCTTGAAGATCAAGAAGTTGGAGGCAAGAACGTTTGTGGGTCTGAAGTCTATCTCAACTAGCTTCATTTGAGGTATCAATTCATCATCTTGGCCTCATTCCTTTCTAGATCTCTTTGGATGAAATAGGGCTTCTTGGCTTGGTTATGAAGCTATTCTTAGGTATGAGCTCAAATCTGAAGTTGTAACTTCAGATCTGAACTCTCTTTGATTTGTAAGTCCGTAAAGCTATCAACATTGGCAAGTATGAACCCCTCCTTAAGTGTAAAACCCCATTTCAAGCTTGGTTTTGGCATTTTGAGTCATTAGAGCCTTGCATGCACGTAAAGTTTGCAACTTTACGTGATACGCATGCCTTGGGAAGTTGGATCTGCAGTATGGAGCCTTAGCATGGCTTAAAAAGCATCTGTATGGATGAAGGACTGAAGGGACTTGGCGAGTCGCATGGTAGACTCGGCGAGTCATATGAAGATGGTCATGAACTCGACGGGTTGGATGAGCAACTCGGAGAGTCCGATGAAGATTGCCTTGGACTCGGCAAGTGGCATGGTGACTCGGCGAGTTGGCAAGTTATGCAAGGAACTCGGCGAGTAACTAAGGGTACTCGGCGAGTTGAGGTCAACATTGACTGTTGACCTTGATAGTTGACTTTGACTTTAACCAAGGGTTGACCGTTTTGACTTTTGAGGATAATTGGTAAGCGGGTATTTATAAATTGGATCATTGATGGTTATAGGTGTAGGAGTTGGGGCAGTGTTTCGGGAGCGTGATTTCGTGGTTCAGTTCGGCATTACAAGGTGAGTTATCCTCACTATATCAACAGGGTCTACGGCACCAAGGCCGACCCTTTATCGGATTTGTATCCGGGTATTTACATGATATGTTTACTGATCTGTAGATCTGCGTCCTGGTAGTTAGGACGGTATTATGTTTAGTGACCTGGTTTAGGTCGGTATCCTGGTATATAGGATGATGCTATGTTTAGTGACCTGGTTTAGGTCGGTATCCTGGTATATAGGATGATGCTATGTTAGTGACCGGTTAGGTAAGTATCCTGGTTATAGGATGTTGCTATGCTATATGATCTGTTAGATCGGTTTGTTTGCCTATAGATTGTTATGTGATTATCTGTTATATGTGCACATGTTTATTAGTTTGGGGGAAAGGGTTGAGGCAGGTCCTGCTGTGTGCAGTAGGCCAAGACACCCTGGGCGGACCGGGTAGACTACAGGCCCGGGCCGGGCAAATCTAGTCAGGCCGAAGGCCCGGCGAGCGGTCCGGATAGGCTGAAGGCCCCGAGAGGGCGGTCCAGACATGCCGAGGCTCGGAGAGTGGACCAGATAGACTGAAGGCCCGGTGTGGGCGGTCCAGTCAGACTGTAGACTCAGAGAGTGGACCAGGTGGACTGAAGGCCTGGTGCGGGCGGACCAGTCACACTGTAGACTCGAGATGCATGGTTGTTCTGTACTTGTTGATATGTTATGATTATGGTTATATGAGGTTGGTATCCCCTCATGGTATTTACTAGGAATGCCATGGGCTCCTAGTAAATATCATGCGGCATACATACAGGTGCCATGGGATCCCCTCATGGTATTTACTAGGAATGTCATGGGCTCCCTCTGTGGTCTTTAACTGGAATGTCATGGGCTCCCCCTATGGTCTGATATCCAAATGCCACGGGCTCCCCCGGAGGTCTTCTATGCAAGTATCACAGAGACAACTAGCATACCACATAACATGTAATGGTCCGACATTGGTGCCTTCGACCCATAGATATAGTGAGAAGACTTACCTCGGACAGCTGAAACCCACGGATACTCTCTCACTGCAGATACGCTAGAAACCCCGCGCTATCAAACAATTAACACCCAATTAACAATTGGGTTCCAAACCAAATCCAATAATCCATATACGGGGTAAAAAGACCATTTTACCCCCTTCCTAGTTTGGTCCAAGACTAAGGCCCAAACTCCTCATCATAAGGGCCCAACAACCAATAAACATCCAAAGCCCATTTATGGCCTAATTTTCCAAATTGGGCCCAAACCCTCACATGGGCCTTTCCCTAAAGCCCATTAACTTTTCCTAATCCCAAAACACATATTCCCAACTGGTCCAACAAAGCCCTAAATAACCAAGCCCAAAAAGGTAACCCAAAGCGAAGCCCAACACTCAAAGTCCAATAGACCGAGTACGCGGGGCATACAAGCATCTACACGCAACGTACTCGCTTGGAGGCTTGTACGTTGCGCGTACCTGCTTGTACGCTCAACGTACTCACCTTAATTAGCCCAAACTTGATTTTCCCACTTAACAGTGGCGGAGCCTCTTGAGGGCCAGGGGGCTATGGCCCCCATGATTTTTGCCATGCTTAATACCAGATTCTGTAATATAAAATTGGTTTTATTTATTGTCTAATTCCTGGCCCTCACCTTTAGTTATAGAAATAACTAATCAACTATAAAAAACAAAAATATACATCTTATCTGATTTGATTATTTCACAGGAAATATAAAGATTTGGAAAGTAATAAATAATTAACAAGAATCCAAAAAATTACGGGATACATCCAAACGAACTCTAAAGAAATTAGGATTTTTATAGATTAAGAAACAAAAATTCTATAAAAACTCATTCTAATATTCAATCTATTAACTCAATATTTAGAAAATACAAACCCTGGATCAATCTTCCGGAAAAGCAAAACTTCTCACCGGAAAACATAATACATTCGTCGGACTTCTCACCAGAGTAAACATGATATTGCTGTTGCGTGTTGCCTCCGCCAGAGTACTCACCACTCCACATCTCTCCTGTCCGCCATTATTGACCGATGTGGCTCTATCTCTCTAGTCTACCATTTCAACAGCCTGCAATTCCGACAAACAACTTCCGACAGTCGATTACTTCCTGTGTCTCCATTTCGCCTTCCGTCGAACTGCAACTTCGACCAACGACTCATTGGTGTTCATCGCTCTACTCAACTAGATTTGTAAGTTAAGTCTGCATCTCTCTCTTTTCTCTTACTAAAAGTATATAACTCTTTTAAATGTTAAAAGATATATGTTAGCCTGACAAGTATTAAAAGATATACCAATTTTAATATTATTTAATTTATTAGTTTCTAAATATTTTAATCTGATTTAATGTATAAGAAAACTTATAAAAGTTACAGAAAAACTCAATTAGTAACTTATAATAATTTGATATATAGTAACGATATGGTAACTTTTTAATTTTTAGTATTTATTGATTGTTAAAATGTTAGTAAATTTTATTATCTGTTAATTACCTTTAATGTATAATTACAAACTATATAAACAATATTAAAGTCAATGTAATTAGTGTGGTCAAAATGCAATTGTAAATTGTTATTTTGTTAACTATTAATAAATTTTATTATGTAGTCTATATCAAAATAGAATAACAAAATTGATGAAAGAAAAATACATGAACAGACACCAGCGTTTTGAATGCTTATGCTCTAGTGTTCATAAAATTTAACCAAATAAAAATTTGTTTATATGTTATTGTTTTAACATTTTAGGTTTGGCCCCCTTGGTTATAAAGCTCGAGTTCCGCCCCTGCCACTTAATCCATTAAGACAAAGCTCCACAACACATATCTGACCTTCTTGAGTTGGTTTAACACATAAAGTTGCCAACTTTATGTCCATACATGGCTAAATGAAGTTCTTAAGCTAAAAAGGGACTTAATGGTTGACTTAATGCATACATTACACCATAAAACACATAAATCTTGCACCTTTATGCTCAAGGATACCAAAATAAACGTAGATCTGAATGGACAAACCCATAAGTAAACTAACTCATCCATAAACCGGAAAAGAAGACCAAATTCGCAATAAGTTAAGCCATGAGGAGATCTAATCATACACAAGTCAATATGGGAACTTGATACCTCAAAAAGCTTCCCCACAAGATGATGATTCTGGATCCAAGGTCTCTCCACCAAGCCAAACAACTTCAAGCTTCTCTTATTTCCTTCCTAAGGGAAAAATGTGCACCAAAAACCTTCTAAGAGCTCAATAACACCATCAAGAGGCTACAAGATCGATTTAGGGTTTTCAGGGTATGGAGGCTGGCTTAAAAATGAGCCAAAGGAACTAACATTAAGCTTATATATGGTACAACACATAAAATTAGGGGGTTTTCACAACCCTCGTACGCCTAGCGTACGAGGTCTCGCACACCGCTCCCAATCTCGCAATACACTAAGTGTACCTCTTATTACGCATGGCGTAGAACCTCTCACATCAGTACGCCTCGCGTACACCTTTGGTACGCCCCGCGTACCATGGTTTTCCCCTAAAACCCTAATTCCTTCCAAAGGTCACAACTTCTTTGATACAACTCTGATTTTGACCATCTTTATATCCATGAAAAGGTATCGAGAAATTCTACACTATAATCCACCCATACTTGCCTTAAAGTTCCCCGAACACAAAATCCAATTTCCAAAAATGCCAGCTTCCAATTTACCAAAATACCCCTTGACTCCAAAACTCAAATTCGAACACCCGAAACATCTGTATTTGATCACCCACACTCAAATGGGTAACAATTTAGAATAGGGCGTTACACCCACTACATGTTACAAACATGCCTATTAACCGGGCGGGTCCCGATACCGAAGGGTCCTGATGGATGTCGGGAGGGGCCCGATGTATGTATGGTATGTGACATTTTGGGGAACTCACTAAGCTTTGTGCTTACAGTTTATGTTTAAAATGTTTTCAGGTACTTCTGGTTCCAAAATGAAGGGTCCGACTTGATCGCAGTGCAACCCCTGAAGATTTATTTTGCACTGAATGTTTACGAATTACTCTAATGTTTTGAGAATATTTTTATTCTTATTTTATTTGAGATAATGAATGAATGGTTTTGAATTATTTAAAAATAAAAATTTTACTCGGTATTTTTTGGAAATTATATATATATATATATATATATATATATATATATATATATATATATATATATATATATATATAACCGAATAATATTGTAAAATATATTTATTTGAACTATTTTTTTTCGTTTACCCAATTGACATTTCTTTGTCCGGATAAGCTCATATAGATTTCAAACACTATACATTATATAATATATGTTTTTTTTTCATTTGCATCTTACATATTTGAAAACACTTTTTTGACTCTTGCCTCCAAAATGTTTGGTATCATCAGTTTTTCAACGAAATGACAGAGTTTTATGTCCTTATATTGCAATGTATTTCGTCTTTGGTAAGTGTTTATGATGTAACTTCTGCATTTCAAAAATGGTTTTCGAATTTCGAAGTTGAAATGCTTTGTTTCAAAGTTTCTACTATAAAATAATATCATTTTTTGTTTCTCTACTTGCTATATTGCATTCAATATAAACAAAAAGTCATTTTGCAGTATGTCCACGAAGTATACCATTTCGAATATCATTGTCGGATCTGTTTTCGGATTTTGGAGTCTAAAATGCATCTTTTCAACATTTTTACTCTAAGTTACATCTCTGTCCTTTCATGTGTGGGTTTAAATTAAAGAGATATAATCCATTTCCTAAATGGATACTAATGAAATAATAATCCATATGCTCAATTTCATTTCACTCTTACTACGACCTCTAACTAATTAGAAAATTGTTGGGATCTTCGCCACAAATCCATCGTCAAACACTAGAACTCACATCTAAATCTTAATAAATACACACCTTCAATGTCATCATCAACTTGTGCCTTACCATAATGTCACATGAAAAACTTCGTTAATCCTTCATAAGTTTCACCGAGACTCATCATAGATTTGGATCTAAATACTCACGATGCACCATACTATACTTCATAATATCATTCACGAGGATCATAATACGACCACAAGAAAAATGTTGTCATCATTTAACTTGTTTTTATCTTTGTTTTTAAAAGACCATTGTAAGAGTGAAAAACCTATTATTTTGGGGTTACAATTATGTTTTAAAAACAATAATAAAAGTTTGTGATCTTCCAACAATATTTATTTAACTTAATGATATTTTAAAATAAAATAAGTTACATAAGTGGTCCTTGTGCTTTGGGGAAATTTGTACATATAGTCTCTAACTCATTTTTTATACAAATTAAAGAACCAAACACGTAAATTATCATAAACCACAAGGATAACTCGTGTAACTTACTCTTTAAAATTTTTAGATAGTTTGTTACTCAATTATAGTGTTTTTTTTTAAGTAGTCGTCTAACATATTATCCCACCGTCTTATGTTCTAAGTTTGAAAGAATTAGAATGAAATTTCATTAAAAAATGTGTTTGGTTGACAAAATAAAAGTAATTTGAATTCTTTAGATTCCATTAAATTCTTTATCCCAAGGAATTTGTCATTTTTGGCTAAAGTTAAATATTTTAGATTTCATTTCTTATGTTTTCTTTAATGATAAAAATGTCGTATTAGCTTCTCTTTATTATAGTTATATATTTATGATTCATCAAATCAAAACATATTATCATCAACCATATCTAACACACCCCCACTATCTCACCCAACTCTACTTACCCACACCCACATCCACATTGACGCCAACGCTAACAAACCCATGCCAACATTGATGCCCACCCCCACCCCCACCCCCATCGCCACACGCATGCCCATCCATACCCACCCTACATCCACACTTATGCAAGTGCCAACAAGCTTATACCGACGTCGATGCCCCCACTCCATCCCTACACCTACACCTATACCCACCACATACCAATATGCCCACACCTACCCGACTACCCCCACCCCACATCACCCCTACACATATACACGTACATCCTCGCCCCACCTTACGCCCACAACCACACCCACCCGCACACCGACTGTAACACCCACATCCAATGCATCTAAACCCAAACCCACACCCATATGCCCACGTCCATACCAACAAGTCAACATAGGTTTAGGTAGGTAAGAGTTCAATAAATGAATTTTTATCATTTTTATTAAAAATGACAATAAGTTACAAAAAATCAATAAAATTATATTTTGGGCATAACACATAACTAATTTTACAATCTTTTGACAAATTTGGAAACCAAACAAAACAGATTTTATTCCATGATGAACAAACACATAACGCATTGCAATTACTTTGACATATTTCATTCCTCCAAAAACATTTTCCGCATTTTACGCACCAAATGCCACAAAGTTTTTGGTATAAACATTTGTTTTGGGCCATAACTACTCATTTGGCTAACGGTCGCATGTATTAACAATTTAAGCAATTTTATAAAATCTTTATTTATATAAACTATATTATTGTAATTAAAAGTTTAATATTACTCTAAGAATCTAAAATAGAAGTTTGAAACGATCAATTATTTGTATTATCGTCTCCTCACTTATTTATTTTGATTACTTGTAATTAAAAGTTAATTAACTTTCTTCAAAAAAACCTCATAGAAGATCATTGGATTGCGTTACAACATATCCATTTTGTCTGGTTTGATGCAACGATTTGTTATTTGATATATATTTTGATTTCACAGAGCAACTATAGCAAAATATTTCAGGGACACTATCAACAAGTAAATTATTGCTAGTGTGCAACACGACATTAAAATGGCTTAGACTTATGCAACACATTTTACACAAAAAAATGTCAATGAGTACTAGGTATGTCAACCGGAAAATACTTTTTACATAATTCATATCAGTTATGACCACTATATTAAAAGTAGGGTACACTATATTAAAAGTAGGCTGATAAAGTGATAATTTTTTACTTGACTTGAAACTAGCATGAATCTAAGACGAGAATAAATTGAATCGAATGGGTCGATATAAAATTATTTCAGTCCGATTCAATCATACAAGTTGACTTAAAATGGCCCATTTGGTTTGATAATTTAAATTTTAAAAACTTAAAACCCTAAAGACACGTTTAATTTGTTGTTTCGGATAGAATCCATAGAAATTTGAATATGAGGTACTTTGATGGTGTGTATAATTGACAAAATCGATGGTAAAGGATTTGGTTATTTTTAGGGACAAGAGCAAATAATTAGATTCTGCTCTTCTTATTCCTTTTAATAGGGGTAAATGCATCACGATATACACCATATAATTAAACAATTAGACCACAAACTTACAACAACAGACTCAAGTTTCATAAGATTGGGAAAAAGGGAGGTAACATGTCTGCAACACCTACCTAAGGATCAGACAACTACTTCCATTGATAACACCCAATATAAGAGAGTGAGAAAGGGAATGTGAACCCACTCGAGATGATCTCTTGCATATGATCAACGTCAACCTACAATGAAGAATAAACAATATTGTGTGACTATAGCAAGAAAAGGCAAATACATGCAGTAAGATAAAAAAGTGAAAATGAGCAAGGGTAATCATAAAAATATTGTACAAATAAACATATAGTGGCAACAAATACTAGCAATAAAATAGAAAGCAGATACTATGTAACATCCTGGAATTTGTAGGTATTTTCGAATCCTCCCTTTATTATTATCATTGTCATTTTTCGTCCTTGGGGATGGAAGGGTGGAGCCATGAGATGCCCTAACGGCTAAAGTTGCAACTTTGGATCAGGAGGAGTACGCTAAGCGTGCATAAGGGTACGCTGAGCGTACTAGGCGCGCCCTAGTAAGCTGGGCGTACACTTGTGTACGTTGGGCGTACACTTGTGTACGCTGGGCGTACTCACGTCCCACGGATGGCGCCAAATGATGCGACATCGGCTCCGACCACCTGCTCTGAGGATGTGCTTCTACGCCGGAGACGGATCTGCGAGGTCACAACAGACAAGCCCGTTAGAGCCGCCCCAGAGACTGTGCCCCGGGAGCGGACTCCGACGGTCAAGTTAGATCACCTGGAAGATCTGAGACGGTTCTCTTTAGCTAGAGAGAACCATCTTGGTGCTGGTGGTGTATGGTAGTTGACGGCGGAGGAGTTAGGGGTGGCGGCTGAGCCAAAGGGAAGGATCCAAGGGAAAGGTCCTCCTTTATGGAGGAGGCACTATTCTATTTATAGGGGACAATTAGGTCAAGGTGAATTAGGTCAGGCCTTGGGCCAAGCCAATTCAGGCCCAACTAGCAAGGAGCTGGGCAAGGCTGCCCGGAGGCGTCGGGCAGGCCTGGCAGGCGCGCCCTAGGCAAGGTTGGCGGGCGCACACCAGGAAAGGCTGGCAGGGGAGTGCCAGGCTAGGGAGCGTCGGGCCGGGCCGGCAGGAGAGTCCCCAGCAAGGCTGGCAAGGGAGTCCCCAACAAAGCTGGCAAAGGAACACCAGGCAGGGCTGGCAGGAGCACGTCAGGCCAGGCTGGCGCGCTAGAGCAGTCTAGGCCATGCTAATGGACCATATATCATCAGGTGGTATATAAGTATCCTTATGAGCTCATAACCCTCTACCATTTCAGCCTCCCATAGTTTTGAGCCGTTTTCCCCAAACCCTAACCTCTCTTTTGAGTGTATGAGCTAAAAGTGTGTGTTTTGATTAGTTGAAGAATAAGAAGTTGAATCAAGGTGTTGGAGAAGTGAGGCAAGCTTGAAGATCTGAGATTATCTTGTCCTCTAGAAGCTCCAGGAAGTAAAAAGCTTATGCCTTTATGCTTGTATGAAGTAGATCTTGCCTTGATAGCTTTATGACACATTTCTTTTCCCGAAAATTCCCAATATTGTGCATGTTATGTTTTGGACGTGTTAAGTTGTCCTTTCAGACCCTAGGAAGGGTTCTAAGTGATAGAAATGAGATCCCAATGGCTAGAAGTGTCCCATGCAAGTGGTAGAAAGGTCTTAATGGATTAAGACCTTGCATTAAGGACTTTCTCGACGTTCAAAGTCTTAAAGTTTGAGACTTTAGGGTTCTAAGACACATTTGGTCGATGGATCTGGAATTTGTGCTTAAGTTCTTAAGCCATTAAGCACTTATTAGGGTTTTGGTCTCTGCGAGGGTACGCCCCGCGTAAGGGGGAGTACGCCTCGCATACGCGGTCAACGCCCTCGTTTCCAGTCAATGCGAGGCTCGCGTACGCCCCGCGTAGCTTCGGAGTACGCCTAGCGTACGCCCTCTGATGGGTTTTTGCGAGTTGGGCTTTGGATTTGGGCCACCTTTGGGCCAGTTTGGCTTGGGTCCTTGCTGGACTTTCTGAATAGAAGTGTCTTGGGCCAATGTAACACCCTGTTCTGGAAGTATCCGTTTATGGATTTTAGAGGCCAAGGCTAGGGGCGTTTTGGTCTTTTATGGGTCTTGAGTTTTTATTCAGGAGGTTTTGGGCCGGGGTCTATAGTTAGAAGCGTAAGGCTTCTCGCCACCTTTTCGTGGATATAAAGTTCGTCGAAAATGGATTTGGAATGAAGGAGTTTTGACACTTTGAAGTTATTGGCAGAAATTGCCCCTAATAGAAATAATTGGCAAGGAGGGACCATGCATGCAATGTGGTAAGCGCTCGTGTACGCCCAACGTATAAAGGAAAATGATCGCGGGTGTGGAGGGGCGTACGCCCGACGTACGAGAAGTACGCCCACCGTACGCTCAGAGTTCCCAAACCCTAACTTTTAGGGTGAGCCGCTATATAAAGAACATAATGGATCAAACCCTAGCCTCCTTATCAGCCTCCCAACCCCAAAGAAACCTTAGAACGTCTCATCTCTTCATCCTTGGGTAATTTTGACTTCAAGAAGCTCATTTTGGTGGTGTAAGCTTGGAAGAAGAAAATAGGAAGTTGGCAAGGAAGAACTTGGGAAGTTGGAGCTCATAGATCTGGAATCACATCATCATTTGGAACTCCTTTGAGGTATAAAGTTCATAACTTTACTTAAGGGTGCTTAGATCTAGTGAGGTTTAGTGTTGAAGTAATTTTGGTCCAAAAGGTGGAAGCTTTATAGCCTAAATCTGATTTCCAGGCCAACGGTTGCCACCCTTGGTGCTAAATGATTCTCTAGGTCAGAAAGTTGACATTTTGATGGTCTTAATGGATTTATGCAAGAGATAAGATCATCTTCATGGAAGTAATACATCATTTTTGTAGTTTGAGCTTGTTTGGGCCAAGTAGAGTCACCAAGTCAGTGACTTTATGGATTATGACATGGAAAAGGACTTGGATCTGTGTTTGTAGCTTCTGGAGTAGCATATTAAGCACTTACTGGGAAAGTGACTTAACAGGGGGAGTACGTTGAGCGTACATGCAGGTACGCCCAGCGTACACACCATTTGGCTACTACACTTAGCGTACATAGGAGTACCCCCCGCATACTCTGTCAGTTTGGACTTTGTGTTATTGGGCCTTAGTTTGGGCCATGCTTTGGGTTTTTGGGCCTTAGTGGGCCATCAGAAGTCAGATAATATGGGTCAAGGAAATGTTTGGGCTTAGGGTAAGGCCCATTAGAGGGATTGGGCCCAATTTAGCAAATTGGGCCATTAGTGGGCTTGGGAAGCTCACCTAGTGTTGGGCCTTTTTCATTATGGTTTGGGTTCAGCAGTGTGAGGTGAGTCTCCTCACTGTGTGTATGGGTCTACGGCCACAATGCCGACCCATTTAGTTTATGTATGGTAGGAAGACCCGGGGGTTAGCCCTAGTCACTATGTATGAAAGACCAGGAGGTAGCTCCTGGCACCCAGTATGTTATTATGAATGACAGGAAGACCAGGGGTTAGCCCTAGGCAATATATATGAAAGACCAGGAGGTGGCTCCTGGCACACTGTATGCTCATTAGCTAAGTATAGTAGTATGTGTGCTAGTTGTCTTTGTGATACTTGCATGGAAGACCAGGAGGCAGCTCTTGGCACTTGTCTCTAAGACCCAGGGGGTGGCCCCCGGCCTGACAAGAAGACCACATTGTGGCCCGTGGCATAACAGTAAGACTATGTGCGGCACATAGCACCTTATTTGATATATGATTGATATGTATGGCTCACAGTCTGTATGGCATGTATGGCCCAGTTGATATGCATGGTATGTGGTATTTGGGGAACTCACTAAGCTTCGTGCTTACGGCTTTTAACTTTTGTTTCAGGTACTCATGTTTTCAAAGGAAGGAGCTCGGGACGATCGCAGCGCATCACACTATGATTTCCGCATTATATGATCTTTGGGATTAGAACTCTGATATTTGTTTAAATGGGATGTTTTCAATGTCTGGAACAAAGTTATTAAATGCTTTTCTTATATTAAAAATGAAATTTTTGGTCTCGAAAATTTGGGATGTTACAGCCAATTATGGAAATGGACCTTAGGATGAGGCCCAAATAAAGAGCTGGGCCCAATTTGGAAATTGGGCCAATTATGGACCTTGTATATTTTGGACTTTTGGATCAAGGATTTGGAGTTGGGCCTTGGCCCAAATTAGGGAAAGGGTAAAATGGACTATTACCCTATGTTTGGGCCCTTAGCCAAGATTGATATTCCCACTGTTGATTAGTGTTCGTTTATTGTGATAGTTTGGGATTTTGGTGAGTCAGCAACCGAAGGTTTTCAGTTCAGTTCGACATTATGATGTGAGTTTTCCTCACTATACTATCAGGGTCGAAGGCACCAAGTTCGACCCTTTCGGATTGTTATCCTGGTTATCATATGCTTGTATGTTGTAGGGATCTGTTAGATCTATATCATGGTAGATAGGATGATGCTATGCTTAGTGATCTGTAAGATCTGCATGTTTGTCTGTTGGCTGGTTATATGTTTAATTGTTATGTATATGTCAACATGGTTTGTGTGCGGTGGGGTTGAGGCGGTCCTGCTGTGACATCCCCAAAATCACGGCTAGAAAAGACCGGTTTCATTTATGCTTTTAAAATAATTTCAGAGTAAATCCATCGATTTAAAAGAGTTGCAGAATTTGTCCCCAAAACAATACATGATAAAATAAGGTTTATCAAAGCATTTCTTAAAGAAATGTATTTTCATTATATATCAAAACTCGGGATGTCATGTTCCGATACAGACACAAAAGCATAAACAATAAAACATAGACCTTACACAGTTTATAAAACTACGGGTCTATAAACAAAAATATCTTCACAAGTTCTCCAACTTATGCTCTCGCGCCACTACCTGTAATACAAAGAAACTGAGTGGGTCAGGCTTGGGAGCCTGGTGAGCATATAGGGTTTTCATCCCACAATAAATAATTATATTTAATTTCACCAACCAACAATAACCCGATTACCCATTCCCGTTATCCTCACTTTACGTCCCTATGACAACAACTATTATAAGGGACCTAATCTAGGATTTTCATCGGGACGGACACTACTGCAGAGGGGTTTCCTCAGCAATGAATGTCCTAAGGAAACCATGAGGGGGATAGAATACAGCAAATGAACACCCAAGTTCACCAACGCCTACAGGTTATGAGCCTCCAGCATTCCACAGAACTGGCTAGAAAAGTCCGTGGTCGTCATCCATATTCTGCTGAATGACTAGATCACAATCACATCGAGGCCTCTCATCATTTTATTTCATCACACAACCACTGTCTACCCATGTTCTACCCAACATATTAGTAGATAAGAATATATACATTTATATACAGCTTAAAACCTGTACAAATCATTCATTCAATCAAATAATTCAAATAAGCAAATAATATACAAACACATAACACGTATTTTGTAGAGAATACTTCGTATCTATGTGTTAGAAGAAAAGGAATATACACTCACTTGATAAGACAATGATCGGACAACACCTCGTCTATTAAAATAATATTTTCCGATAAAACCGGGATGTTTTTCTTGAAAACCGAGCTTCTTGCGGGCAGAGTTTCGGCTCGGAAACTTCACTTCTCAGGATTTTCGGGGCTTCGGGACTTGCTTCGGGTCTCGGGAATAATATAGGGGCTTCGGGGGTATTTCTTGCACGCAAAACGAGAAAATATGGGAGAGAAAGAAAAATTCTGAGCAAAAAAGATCGGCAGCCTCGCATGCCCTTTTATAGGGGCTGAACCTCGCACGTACGCTGGGCGTACGAAGCTCTACGCGGGGCGTAGTTCGGATCAGGCTTCCAGGTGGCGAACTTCGGGTGGGGCGACGTGGCCTCTTCTGGACCGAGCAAAGCAGCAGTACGCCGCGCGTACCCATCTCGTACGCAGGGCGTACTTCGATGTCGACATGTACGCGGGGCGTACCTCCTTGTACGCTGGACGTACCTCGCATTCCCAGGCTCTCTTCGGATAAGCTTTGGTATGCGTGCCACGATCTTCAAAAATTCATAACTTTCGCATACGAGCTCCGTTTTCGACGTTCTTTATATCCACGCGTAGGTGAGACTATGCTCTACAACTTTCATTTAGACAACTAAGGCTAGATATCGCTCTATCTTAGATTCATATTTTACGTCCTTCAGCGTCATGCCGGTTCCGTCGCGAAACTTCGACAGGTCATAACTTCTTCGTTATAACTCGGATTTCAGCATTCTTTATATTTTCGGAAACCTTGCCACGACCACTACAACTTCATGTAGAGATATCGGGCTTATCTAACATTTCATTTTGACGCTTATTTTTTATTCTTAATTCAATTAAGCCACATAATTTAGCATAAAACACATAATACTCAAATAACACATTCTTATTATTTCAAAACGAGTTACAAATGTTAACCTAGACTATTATAACAACATTAATGCCTAGCCCAAAAACACGGGCGTTACACCTGCTTTGTGCTGAAGGCCAAGATACCATGGGCGGTCCGGATACACTGTAGGCCCTGCGAGGCGGTCCAGTCAGGCCGAAGGCCCGACGAGCGGTCCGGATAGGCTGTAGGCCCTGCGAGGCGGTCCAGTCATGTTGAAGGCTCGGGAGCGGTCCAGATAGGTTGAAGGCCCTGTGAGGTGGTCCAGTCAGGCTGAAGGCTCATTATGCATGCTGTTATTGGTTATGTTTATGTGGTGGTATTTTGGGGGAGACTCACTAAGCTTTGGGCTTACAGTTGTGGATTTTGTTTCAGGTACTTCAGATGATCGCGGGAAGGCGAAGGCTTGATCATGTACCTCCTCGTTTTTCATGTTGTGATTTCTGGGAAAACTCTGATATTGGATTATATTGAAAACAATTTGTAAACAATTGATGGTTTTGGAATGTTTAAAAAGTTTAAAATTTTCATAAATTTTATGGACGTTACATAATATCAATACAACGTGAACGTATATGATGGATTATAGTTAGAAGGCAAAAAATCATGGCAAGCATAACCAATGAAAATGAGTTATATTAATCCAATGTTTCGATTTAGTCTAAGCCTTCATGGGTCATGCCTGTCTCACCCCCGAACCAGAACGACAGAAACGTCCGGGGGTTGGGTGACTTCATCTTGTAATATCATCACAATGTATATAATTGAAACAGACATCATCATCATCACACATACAATATAACAATCATCATAGTTTACATAAGTGTGTTGGGTTACAAATTACATTCCAAGTGTTTAATGTATTATGATAACAAAATACAACAAAAATCCACATGTTCTTGATGTCCAATCTGCTTAACGATTCCCTGAGAATACAAGTTATATTGAAAACGGTCAACATATATAATGTTGGTGAGTTCATAAGCATGTATGTAAAAAAAGTTTTGTATCATTTGTAAACACCAGAAAATCCGATATTTTCCGTAAAAATGGTTTGAGAATTTTGTTTCAAATCTTGTATCATAGCATGTGTGTTTCTGTTTCGAAAATGTATAAAGATTATTCCAAAAAATCCCATGTTTTCTGTTGTAAGTAAAATGTAATGTTTGATGTGTTTTCCCATAAAATCCGATATTTTCTACTTGTAAAAATGTTGTAGTCTTAAAACCCTAAGACCTAAAAAGGGTGTTTGTATGGTTTCGTATCAGCATCAAAATATATGTATTCCGTAAATTTACAGTGGAGTTAATCTCTATGTGAGTCGATATAACCATACTTGATATGACTGTTGTGCTTGTCATGACGTTTTTCAGGCGTCGCTTGTTTAAGGTAAGACGTTTGTCACCCTAGACTGGCCTAGTCTAGCTGTAGTGAACAGCTCGGGTGCGGGGCTGTCAACCCCGTATAGATCTATACACAAACTCTCGCTCTCCCTGCAGGAGACTCTGGTTATAACTATAGGACTTAAGGTTGTACACTAGGTAGGTACGAATGAAAGAACGTCTCACAAGAACCTTAACTAAATTTACGCGAACAGTGTAACACACTATTTAATGTTTTAAATAATGTTCCCGTGTATGTATTTAGGTTAAAAGGCCCAATGTGTATGTACATGAATGAATGAGGCCCAGTAAGCATGAAATGTGTATACAAGGTCCGTCGAGCATGTAAATGGGTTAACAAGGCCCAATAAACATGTAAGGAGTATACATGACCTATCAAGCATGTAAATGGGTCACTAAGGCCCAATAAACATGTAATGAATGTATCAGGCCCAGTAAGCATGTAAATGGGTCACTAAGGCCCAATAAACATGTAATGAATGTATCAGGCCCAATAAGCATGTAAATGGACCACAAAGGCCCAATAACATGAAAATGGGTAAACAAGGCCGAGTAAAAGTGAGAATGACGTAATTAGCCCGTTTATTATTATATTGCTTGTTTTAGCTCAATTATTTACCAAAATGACATAAAAGGCCCACTTTTTGTAAAAATGACATTCTTGGCCCATTAAGCCGAAAATTTACAATTAAGGCACAATTTTTGGTAAAAATGTCACTTTAGGCCCATTAAGACCGCAAGTTTACTTTTAAGGGCTCATTTTGTATAAAATGACATTTTCAGTCCACATTTGATAGAAATCACATTTTCGGCCCAATTTTTAATAGAAATGACATTTTTAGCCAATTTGACCGAAAACTTACATTTTTTGCCCATGTTTGTTTAAATGACAATTTAATCCATAAAAATTTGATAATTACCTTTTTAGGCCCATGAAAACCGTGAGTTTCTAAATAAGACCCACTTTTGCGAAAATTGACAAGTTTGGCCCATTAAAAACCGTGAAGGCCCAAATAGAAGCCCATTTTGTGAAAATTTACATTTTTGGCCCCATTAAAACAGTGGATATCATAAAGATCCATTTTTATCTAAAAATGACTCTTTTGGTCCTCTCAAAACCGTGAGTTGTCAAAAAGACTTTACTTTTTGTTTACTTGTCAAATATGGCCCCTTATATGGTTTTGTTTAGTTTTCTAGTGTTCCTTAACATGTTTAATCATTTCAACTTCATAGTAAGTTGCATATGATGATTTGGTTTACAAACATCACCAAACTTTAGTAGATCTCGAGTTTTTATGAAGTTTTAACAAGTTTTCGTAGCATAATCACAACATATAACATGAAAACACACATATACATGCATAAATACATAGATCTAGCACAAAAGCAACTTGTATCCTCCCCCAAAACATAGTAAAAACCGAAAACAAGGGGGTATGAACTCACATTGGTGATGGATTCGATTTTGAAGAGAAGATTGAAGGAGATTTCGGCCTAGCAAGCTCCTTTGATGAGATTTTCGGTTCCTAGAGAGTTCTAGGAGCAAGAAGGACGAAATGGAGTGTGCATGAGTAATAGGATTAACATAAAAATTGTCACAACTAGCAATTTTAGCTAGAAAATTCTATGTTTTTGCAAACATTAACTATGATAACAACTGTAACCCTAACTTGATAATATGTATGATGCTCATTCAATGACAACAAACTCCCATCAAAATCCATTGTGAAGCCCAAAAATCTATACAAAACATTTCAAATAGTCAATTGGGGGTTGAAAACCCTACGAATCCCGGTTTAAGCTCACTATGAACTAGGACTTCCTTATTGGGCCTAATGGACCAATAAGCTTTCAATTTGACTACTTTGGGTTAGAACCCTTAAATGGGCTCTAATTGGACCCACATTCATAAAACTTAACATTTTGGGCCATAATGGGCCTAAAATGGATTAGTTTACCCTTAATGGGCCTTGTTGGGCCATAAATAAATTAATTAGCCCTAATGGGCCATAAACCCATTCCCTTATACCCTATTGGGTCGTGAATGTTCACAAGAGCCTAATGGGCCGAAAATCATTATTGGGTTCCATAAATTCGAACTAAGCTTAGAATGGGCCCAAACTATCTCATTCTTATCCATTCTTTCCTTTTCTCGGCCCATGTGTAAAACAAAAAAGAAAAAAAGGCTAATTTACCCAAACCATGACACATCATTGTTGTTTAGAGGACAACAAGGCATTTTATACAACATACAATAAGGTACTTCTCATGTTTCCATGCAAAACCTCCCCTCACCCTCTCTCTTTATCTCTCTCGACTGAGAGCTAGCAACACACACACACACACACTCTTTCAAATTCTCTCCAAAACACTTTCAAGATCATCCTCCTCCTTCCATCAAGGATCTCGAAATTTTGCTTGTGTTTCAAGGATCTTCATCAAGTATTTTCAACCTTTGGTAAGTTGTTATCAAACACAAACATCTCCTTCCATTTTAACATTAAGAACTCCTTCTTACCTAGCTTTACTCCATGATCATACTCTTAGAAACTTCCCAAGTTCGAAAATCACTCAAGAAAGCTTGCTAAAGGCCGAGATCTCTCCATTTCTTCTTTAAAACCAAGAACAACAAGCAAAGGTGAGTTCATACCCCCTTGTTTTCGGTTTTTACATGTTTTTGGGGGGAGAATACAAGTGTTTATGTGTAGATCTATGTATTTATGCATGTTATGTGTAATTTTCTTGGTTTATGTTGTAATTATGTGATAGATCTTGATGAATCTTGAATACTCTAACAAAAATGGGCGAGATCCATAAACTAAAACACTCTAAACATCATACTACAAGGATAAAAGTGTTATACATGCCTAAGATGTGAAAAACAAAACAAAGATCTTGTATAAGGTTCATTTTTGACAAGTAAACAAAAGATTTGGGAAATTTTGCCACTTACGGTTTTTATAAGGATCAAAAAGGTCAAATTTGCATAAAATTGGGTTTTTATGATAATCACACTTTTCAAAGGACCAAAAGGGTAAATTTTAGCATAATGGGCTTAAAAATTGGGCCTTACGGTTTTTGGGCCCAAAATGCGAAAAATATGAGTTTTTAGGGGTTAAAATGTTATTTAATCAAAACTTGAGCCAAAAACAGGAAATGAACAAAAATATAGGCTAAAAATGACACCTATTTCTAAATTGGGCCAAAAATGTAAAGTTTTCGGAAATTGGGCCAAAAATGTAAATTTTTAAATAAGGGCTGGAAATGGCAATAAACGTATTTTGGACCGAAATTGTAAAATAAATTTATAATCGGGCCGAAAATGCTAAGTTTGATGGTCTAATGGGCTAAAAATGTTATTTTCACCAAGAAGGACCAAAAATGTCATTTTATTTAAACAAGGGTTAAAAATAAAATATTCGGTGAAAAAGGGGCTGAAATCGCCAAATATGTATTTTTGGGCCAAATATGTCAATTATTAAACAACTGGACCGAAGATATAAATATTTATAACTTACGGTTAAATTGGTATATTTTTATATAAACTAAAAATATTGTTATAACCAAACATTTGACTTTTATAACATTATGGGGAAACGTTTCAACCAAAAGAATCCATACTATAACAAACAAACGAAATACAACAATGGTACGAACATTGGGCCTAGTACTTGCTATACATGCTTATTGGGCCTTCGTGACCCATTTGCATGTTTATTGGTCCCAATATATTCAATACATGTCTATTGGGACTTAGTGACCCAATTACATGCTTAATGGGCCTAAATTAGTCTTTACATGTCATTGGGCCTTAGTGGCCCATTTACATGCTAATTTAGCCTGGAATAATTCATCGTATGCTTAATGGGCTTTAATGTGTCCATGACATACTTAACAAGCCTGGAAATAACTTACATGTCTAATGGGTCATAGTTGTCTTTTCTTCATGTTTGTTGGGCCTTATCCTTTCATATTCATGTATCATATGGTGTTCGAAATTCTAAATACATATAACGTATACATATTCATGTGGCAATAATTGGAATCTAGTGAGACTTGTCGGTTGACTCCATTGAGTGTATGGTCGTAGCATGTAGTTATAATCAGAGTCTCCTAGAGGGAGAGCGAGAGTTTGTGTATAGATCTATACGGGGGTGACTCCCCCACACCTGAGCTGTTCGCTACAGTTAGACTAGGTCAGTCTAGGGTGACAAAATCTTGATCAAAATCCGGCGTTTGGAAAATGCCAAGACAGGCAAATTAGTCACTATCATGCATGGTTATAACGACTCACACAGAGATCCATTATCATCAGTACATTACGGGAATTCAAGTGCTTAAATCATATTAATACGAAACAATTCATACGATAATGCAAGGACTACCACACTTTTATAAATCAGAAAATATCGGATTTTCTGGGGGAAATACTATTTTTCATTACCTCCTACTTACAACAGATACAATACAAGGAAATTTTGGATCGTTTACTTATACATGTTACTACTATGAAATTCACACATGCATTTATACTCGATTTTCACATCATTTTTCAGACTTTTTACAGAAAATATCGGATTTTCTGGGTTTTACAAACAATACAATAACTTTCATTTAAACATGCTTATGAACTCACCAACATTATATATGTTGACCGTTTTCAAAATAACTTGTATTCTCAGGTAATCGTTAAGCAGGGGAACTTTCAAGTGTAGGAAATTTATTTTTGTGTAATGTCAAATCATCGTACAATTTATATTTTGGGAACATGTAACCTAAGACAATGTACTTGATGTGAACAATACCAGTTGTAATATGCAATGTTTGGTGATGATTGTGTTATGTTTCATGTATATTCACTGTGATGATAATTCAATTGATAGTCACACAAGCCCCCGGACGATTTCGTCGTCTGGTTCGGGGGTGTGAAAAATGAAGTTAACTTCTTGAATGGAAGTAATTTACCAAGAATGATGAACTTTGATGAAGTATCCTTGAACACACACACAAGCACACACGAAATCTGAAGAGGAAGGATGAGTGAATTCTTTGTAGATTTAGAGAGAAATGGGAGTTGAAGTATGTTGAAATGAAGATGGTGGTGGAGGCTCCTATAGCCGAGAATATGAAGGGAAGAGAGAGAGTGAAGTGGTTTTTGCATGGAGGTTCTAGCTTAGTTGCATAAATATATGTTAAACAATAGAATTGATACTTGATGGTTATTAGTGAGGTGGCAACACACTAATCACCCTCTTATCTTTTTTTTATATATAAAAACCGATAATAGATATGGGGTGAAAAGAAAAAGAAAGGTTGGTCTTGAATAGAATAGCAACCCTAGATGTATGGCCCAATAAGAAATCTTCGACCCATCGGGCCCACACACTAGTTCTCGGCCCAAAAGAGGTAAAAACAATGGATTTTCGGCCCATTGAAAACAAATGGGTGGTTGTCGGCCCAATAAGGCCCATGAGGAGTCTTATGGCCCAAACATTAATATTTAATGAATTTCGGCCCAATTAGGGCCTAAGTGTGGATTCTTAATCCAAAATAATCAAGTTGTGGGTTTATTGGCCCATTAGGCCCAATAAATGATTCATGGCCCAATAAGGGTTTGAACCGGAAAGTTAGGGTTACAAGCCCTAAGTTGAGTGAGTGTAGTGCGTTGAATTAGGTTTAGGGCTTCACGAGTGAGTTTTGATCCGAATTGTTGTTTTTGAGTGAATAATATGTATAACATCAATCTTAGAGTTACAAGGTACATCAAGAGTAGATCATACATATATAGAATTTCCTAGCCAAAAATGTTAATTGTAACAATGCCCTCCAATATGAGGTCATCTCCTTGATAAGAGTCAACTCCTTCAAGTCTAACCTTATGTTTTTCTCCTCGCACCATTGATAAAACTATATCATCCTCCTAACCGCAATTGCCAATTGTGTCATTTTGACATGTTTGAATATTCTTTCCCTTAGTTTATCAATGATTGGCATCACTTACATCATTTTTTTTATTATTGCGCTTGATATTCAATCTAACAAAGTTTTACCACATGTCTACCACATCCTTATTTTTGCGACCCTTATCTTTCACATGTGTTCCTTAATCGGTCAACATTCATATTCATACAATAAAGCATGTCTTACAGTAAAATAATATTATCCGTCAACAAATAGAATACAGTAAGATTACAGTAAATATAAAACCATTTTATCATACAAAAATACAATAAATTTATAGTAAAATAATATCATGTCAAAAAAATACAACAAGATTACACTAAGATAACATATTATGTCACCCAGAGAGATTACAGTAAAGTTATTGTAAAATAATTCCTTTGTCAGATAGAGAAACATAGTAAGATAGTACCCTTCATATAGAAAGAATATATAAAAATTATAATAAAATAATACTCGCATTCAAACAAGAAAAACACAGTAATTTACAATAAGATAATAGTATAGTACTCTATGTCTGACAGAATGAATATAATAAGATTGTAGTAAGATAGTACTTATATAAGACAATGAGAATTCATAAGACTACAATAAGATAAAATCATCATTCAAACAAAAAGAAAATAATAAGATTATAGTAAGACAAAACAATTTGTTCAACAAGGAGAAAATAATAAGATTATTATATGATAATGTCTTCTATTATACAAAGAGAATATAGTACGATTATAGTTAAATATTACCCTATGTGCGATAAAATTACACTAAGATAATATTTTCTTTTAAAAATAAAGAATGCATTATGATAATACTTTGTACTAACTAGTAAGATAATATTTTGTCATACATAAATAATACAATACAATAAGATTCTAATGTCATATACAGATAATACAATAAGTTAATATCATCTTTCTAAGAGAGAATACAATTATGGTAAGATAATATTATGTAGACTTCCATTCAAAAAAACAATGACTATCATTAACAATCCGACATATAAAGACTTTTCTGAAAATTACAAATTAAATAAAATTACCCATCTACACCCACACTCAGATAAGTAAACAATTATTATTATTATTTTTTTTTTTGTCATTTTCAATCAAACTCAATGTTTTCCTAAGTAAGGCCAACGTTTGTTTTAGGAATAGGAATGGCGAGTATCTTTTTTGTTTAGCTCAATAATCAGTAACCTCTCCCATGTAGCCTGGAGATTCTATTCAAAATTAATATTCTACAAAAATCACAATATCAACATTCAAGCAGAAAACATACAACAAAGATATAAACCACAATCAGCAACTCATCCTTGAATAATCTTTTACATTAACCAAAAAAAAAAGTTACAACAAAACTTATTAATCACTATAAAACGTATATTTCGAGACCAACAAACACCACATAATTTCAGGCCTCCAAAACAAAGACACCTCAACTTTCACCAGCTGATTTGGTTTAAGAGGTTTAATAATAATAATGCAAGGTAAACAATAATAATGAGAGATAATAGAACAGCAACCCTAAAAGAAAATTGGGTCCACCACATTCATGAAGAAATCTAGCTAAAGTCAGGCTTCTCTGGGTAGGTGCACCCTGATCTTTGAATGATCACATTTGAGGCATAACATCCAGCTCTCACACATTCCTCAATCAGCTTTTCTTTAACCAATTGAGACAAAAATCCTCCAACAAACGCATCACCTAAAACACAAATTAAAACCATTTTAGTAAAAATCTAGTATTTCTTCATCCATTTTAGCAAAACCATGAGAAAAACTAGAATACAATACAAACCTGCTCCATTGGTGTCAACAAGCTTTTCCTTTGGCAAGAAGATGACTGGATACTTTGAAACTTTTCCATCTTGAGCAACCACAACTGGATCAGCTCCCTGAGTGATCACAGTGATCCTCTTGTATGTCCCTGATGCTTTAGGCCACTGAGAGATCTTAATTGCAATCTCCTCCACATTATCAGTCTGTAAAACATCATCATAACCAATTTTTATTTTATAACATGTCATGTCATATCTCATCTTTTAACCAATCTTTTTCTTCTTACCTCCCACCCATGAACCTTTGAGAATGTTCTTGCTTCAGTTTCGTTTCCAAAAACATAATCCACATAAGGCAATGCTTTCTCTTGAGCATCCTTGAAGAATTCACAGATGAATGGTGCTGACAGGTTCATTGTGAAAACCTACAGCAGGGGTAATAATGTCAGAGAGATAAGAAATTTTCAATCCATATGAATCGGTTTATTACTCATTCATTACCTTGTTGGCTGCAGCTGCATGCTCAGCTACAAGCTGGATTGATTCAGGAGACACTGTAAGGAAAAAGCCAGCAATATAGATGTACTTGGCCTTCTCAACTGTCCAAGATGATTAATTAATATTAGTAACTTAGTATTAGTGTTAGCAATATAATATATAAAAAAACAAGACTAAAATTGTTAAAAAGATTTACCCAAAGCCCAATTCTCTGGTTTCTTTAAGTGGTCTGCCTTGTAGCAGTTGGCAGCAGATAGATTGGCAATAAGTGACCTCTCACCACCAACAACACAAACAGCACATGTTCCAGTTGGTGCAGCCTCATCCACATAATAGTGCACCTGATAAACATCATCATCATTATTACTAAAATATATATATATATATAATCAGTAATTCATGAATCATGATAATAGAATTACAAGACACTCAAAAGGAACAAGAATAGTACATTAACTCCAGCACTTTTTGAGTTCTTGGTCATCTCCTCACCATACTTGTCCTTTCCTATACAACCCATGTAACTTGTTGCACCAGGGATTTGAAGCATCCACTGCAAACCAGCAATAAAAAGGGTAAATCAGTCTTTTTTCACTTTCATGAACAGCAATGACAAAAATGTTGCAGCTACTTACCTGGGCAACTCTGATTGAATTCTGAGTAGCACCTCCAGCAATGTACTCTACAGTGAATTTGGATGACATTTCATCGTACCTGAAAACAAGTCAAACCAGAACAAGACCATAAAAACCAAGGTAACATCCCTTGTTATTATCAGAAATGTGCTACTTCTGAATCAAGTACAGATATATTAAGGTGAATAACATAATATCATCTATAATGTAATAAGATAGTATCCATGTCCCATGATAAAGTAAGATAAGAACACTTACATGGGCAAATGCTTGTCTTCAGCAAGAATGGCGTTATTTAGTTGGACATCATATCTACAATTACAAACAAACAAAGATTAGAGTGCAATAAACATTGATCCACAAAAGACCACAAGCCATTACAAGACATATATTGTACATCATCTAGCCACACATTAATCTTTCTTTTGCATAGTAGAAGAAACAAAAGGTCCAGAAAACTCTTGATGTTAACTAAAGGCTAACTCAAAATACCAGTAGTGCTAAAAAACAAGACCACCGACTAAAACTGCTTGGTCAAGTGAATAAGTCAATAAACTTAAGATCCAAAATTTATATTGATATACTGAGATTTAAGGGGAATTATAACAGGATACTTTATTTTTTATATAACGACACTGAAAGTACATATCTGTAATCAAAGAACAACAGAACTGATTCAAGGTTTGATAATTCTGCTCGAATTAGGCATGGCGCTAAAATTATAAGGTTTGATCCTGCTATTCAGACTTGGATTCGACTACTTAAGCCTCATGTCCTATCTAAGCTGCTACATTTCTTACAAGATCTAAAACCCTAGATCTAAAACCTCATAGAAAAGAACAATGACTCTACTGACGAAAGCATGTCAAACTGTTCAAAAACAAATCTACATTCATAGGCAAATTTAGTCGGTTTTAGTCGGCAGAGAACAATAGATCTCTTGCTAAAAAGAGACATAAACAACAAAACTATCCAGATCAGAATGATATTAAGTCAGATCGAAACAATCCCATCGGTTTTCCACTATAGACAAAAATAAATAAAAACATGAAACAGACAAAGATTGCGTAGAATGAGAGAATTACTTTTTGAGGAAATCCTCATCGACTACTGCTGAAATGTCGAGAAGGGGGTTTCCCATTCCCAAAAGAATTCCTTCATACTCGGCCATTGTACAGGAGGTTTAGGAAGGAGAGAAGTGCAAAAGCTTGTAATGTATGCACGATCTGAGGAGCAAGACGAAGAGAGATAGGTGGGGAGTGATGGGGTTTTATAAGAGAGTTGGGATTTGGGTTGGGGTTGGGGTTGGTAAAATGTCGACTGTAGCCTCACCATTCACCAACCCTATTCCCATTTTCAATCCATTTATTCCTTTGAATTATTAGTTAAACTTTATTCTTAATTAAACAAATATATTTTGATTTCAAAGTCTTTTTGTTTACTTATTCGAGATGGGAAGATCGAGTTTGAGTTTGAATATAATATAAGATATTTATGATAAAAGTTCTCTAGTTTTAAGAAATTAGAATGAAATCAATTTTTCAAACTTTATATATAATTTTATATCGAATTTCAATGAATTCTTGATTTTCAGTTTATTTTGTTATTATACTATAGTTAAACATTATTCTCCGTTAATATTGTAAAGATCGACCTGCTTTTATCACGTTTGAGTTCAAATATACCCTGTAATAAGAGTTCGAGTTTATACGAAATTAATGTTAATATTTATCAACTTTTCAACCTTTATATGTGTTTGGTATTTTACATGGAATTACACTCTCAATTGATTTTTCAGTATGTTTGATGACAATCATCGGCTATGTCTATAATCAAAATTGTTGGAAATTGAGAGGAAATAGGATGTGCCATCATTTTGTTGAGGATAAACATAAATTTTAAAGTTAGTTTTCAAGCTTAAACTTGATTTTTGGTGATAAACACTTTGTTTCATGAGCTAATGATGTTAATTATGTTGCAATTTTATGTTTAAATGAAGTTGTGAATTCTAGTGACCCTAAGTCGTTAAAATTCTAATTAAAGGTGTTTGAGTCAAATTGGATAAGTTATGGAAGCATTTTGGGGATTTTGTTTGTAATGGCAGGTTCTCGTATAAACTCACAAGCCATGTGAATTCTTTTGTTCTTCACGCGGTCATGTACTAACCTGATTTTGACATATTTCCCAAATCATTTAGTTTTGATTTGTTAAATTTTTAGTTGCTTCAACTACTCTTCTATGAACCTGAACCGATATATAATGGAAAAAAAAAGTAAAATGAATTAGAAAACATAAACAAAAAGTTAATAACCAATTATTGTCAATGATATATGTTCGACAAAAATAACGGGTAGCTTCTAAACGCTACATGAAATAACATTTGGATTTGGAGCGTTTTGTTTAAACTAAACGCTAGAAACTTGTAGTGCCAAACGAGACTTTCTGTTCAAAACGAAACGTTTTGTCAAACGCTCATAGACTTGATGTTTTTCTTTAGATGATATTGACGTTTCTTTCAACTAGCAAAGCCACATATAAGATTATTTGCATGTTTGACGTGAGTATTTATCATATAACATGTGTCCATATTTGATCTTGTTCTTTGGATTTACTTTTATTCACTCAGTATTATGTGCATAATTTGTTTGATATACTGTAGATATTTAATTGTTGCATTCGCTAAAATGCTTTAAGAAAGAATTTTGAAATGGGTACAATTTACATGGTTTTCAAACAAGTTTACGTCATGATAATGCTTGTTAATTTATTTGGTAGGATATACACTTGTGACTTGGAACGACGTTCCATTTAAGTTGGGATGTCGATCATTTTGAGTTAAGATGTTGATCCTTTTGATTTGGTATGTCGATCCCTCTAACTTAGGAAGTCCTTAAGAATAAGGGACAATTACGACATGAGATTGGATGACACGAGGTTTGGGTTTTGATTCCATATCGTACATTAAATTGTTACGATGTTTGTTTTTTATGAAGTTTATTGAGTATTACGACGTTATAACAATGTATTTTGTGTTTTTCCATATTTTCCCCAATAATGATGTTAGTTAGTTTATGAAGTTTCAAAAGAAATTTGGGTATAGTACTTTTTATAACCTTGTTATTTCCTTTTTAGCTTAACATCAGTATTACTCACATAGCTTTATATGTTTAACGTACTATTTTGGCTTTATATGTTTAACGTACTATTTTGACATGTGTTGATATTATAAGTGTTATATGTGGACTTAAAGATTATGAAATGATAAAATATTTGGAAGACTTTCTTAGTATTATATTTGAAAAAAAAATTAGTAATTTACCTTTGTATTTTGAGTAAACCATAAATCCATTGTATACTTTACTTTGAACATTTAACTTTTAAAATTGTTAAAAAAAGACATCTATGTGTTTGAATGTTTTTTTGCAGATAATTTTAAATTGAATGATTTTCAAATTATTGTAAAAATATTATTTCAAACTATCTATATGATGGGTGTTTCATGCCAAAAGACCTTTGACGAAATTTCATAGTGTAGCACCCGGTTTCTGGTATGAATTTCGTTCAAGTATTATTCATTTTTTTGCCTAGAACTCGGCGAGTTGATGGCCAACTCGACGAGTAGGAGCGACTTGGACCCGGGAGTTTAATGACCTACTCGACGAGTCGGCAGCCAGACTCGACGAGTAGGCCCTGACTGGACAAAACCCTAATTTAAGGGATTGCACCCTATTTAAGCATCTCATTCAGCCTCCCTTCGTCCCTATTGCTCTCAGAACTCTCCATATCAAACCCTAATCGTTTGTGTAAAGATCTAAGGCCTTTGTGGTGGTTTTTGGTGATTTTGGAACATAAGAAGGAAGGGAAGGGCTTGAGGAATCAAGAGGAGGCCATAGGAGTTCGAGTTTGTGCACCCTCTGCAGTTCTTTAGAGGTATAAAGCTGATACCTTGCTCTTTCATGTTTTAGATCCCTTTTTGGGGTAATTTAGGGCTTTTAGGAGCCATTCTTGGTGACCAACCATGAGTGCAAGCATGATTGGGGGCTAAGACTTCAGATCCAAAGTCTTTGAGGGGTTACAAGGCAGAAAGGGACTGATTTTGGAGCCTTGGAGAGCCCCATGCACCTTAAGAGTCTCATTTAGGGCCATTTGAGCTCATAGTCCCATGCATGCACGTAAAGTTTGTAACTTTACGTGCTAGATCGATCCTAGAAGCCTAGATCTATCTTTTGGTCAAGTGTTGTACGTCAGAAATCGAGAAATAAGACTTGGTCATTCTCGACTCGGCGAGTCGTTCTTGGGACTCGGCGGGTCCATGGCTTGACTTCCCTTTTCTGTTATGGTTCGAAGGAACCCAGTGAGTGTTAGAATGGTCTTAGAGGGGTCCGGGGGAATGACCCAACGCATTGGACTTAGCCATAGACCTGGGAATCATTGGACTCGGCGAGTGTATGAACAGACTCGGCGAGTCCAAGGCAATCTCCCAACGATCGAAGATGAACTCGACGAGTTGTTCATACAACTCGGCGAGTCAAGGGCAGACTTGTTCATAGGATGGGGATGAACTCGACGAGTTGTTCATACAACTCGGCGAGCCGGATGAAGGTTCATTCCAGGATGTTTTAGAAGGAGAACTCGTCGATTCGTTGCTAAACTCGACGAGTAGGGGCTTGAGGAAGGGCAGATGAAAGGATAGGGACTCGACGAGTTGGCGGCCCAACTCGACGAGTCAGGTCAACTGGAAGTTGACTTTGACTTTGACTTGGTCAGGGGTAAAATAGTCATTTTACCCTAAGAGTAGTTATCAGTGTCTGATTAAGTGTTTTATGGATTTATAGCCGGAGGATCACCGGAGCAGCAGTCAGACATCTGCCGATCAGCTTTTCAGCAGTCAGCCTTGCGAGGTGAGTTACCTTCCAGTAGCAGTGGGTCTACGGCCACAATGTCGGCCCACCAGTAGGGGTTGTATGTTAGATGACTGTCTTTGTGATATTCATCTAGGTTTGCTACTACCTGATGTGTTATGTGCTAGTATGATATGATGTTATATGCTAGTAGCAGTAGGGGAGATAGTCCCCAAGATTTCCGGTCGATAGGGCTGAAGGGGGTAGTCATACCCAGTCATGCTAGATAGAATATGATTATGTCTTATATGTTATGTGGTAGTAGTAGAGGGGTGAAATAGTCCCCAGTATCCGGTCGAGAGGACCGAAGGGGAGGCCAGCACCCATATATGCTAGGCAGTATCCAATCGAGAGGAACGAAGGGGAGGCCAGCACCCAAATATGCTAGGCAGTATCCGGTCGAGAGGACCGAAGGGGTAGGTCGGGCACCCAGATATGCCTGACAGTATATGTATGTTATGTGATTGTATGGTATGTGGTACGATGGGGGAACTCACTAAGCTTCGTGCTTACAGTTTTCAGTTTTGTTTCAGGTACCTCTTCAACGAAGGGGAAGGAGCCGGCGCGGTAGCTGCACATCATACACACACGTTGGATTTCCGCATTATGAGATTCTTGGGATTGTACTCTGACGTTGTTATATTTATGGTTTGGTTTTCAGACATAAGATATTAGTTTTATGAAATGATATGTCTTTACTATGTTTTCTTATGGAGGTTTTATAAATCAATTAATTAAAAATGAAATTTTTGGACTCAAAATTTGGGATGTTACAAGTTGGTATCAGAGCCTTGGTTTGAGGGATTCAGACACACCCTCCGGGGTGTCTGGACTCAAACCGAGGGATTAAAAGATTTTTACAAAGAAAATGCTTTTCTAAAAGCTAAGTTAAAAGTGTTAAGAAAGAACAAGGTGTGTGATGTGCGCGACCGGCCGAGCTCAAGTAAGTTTTTCCCCAAAGTACCCATACAAGTTTATGTTATGATTATCAGTTCAGTAGAACAGCATGCTAGATTAGGACTAAGGATCTAGGAGGATGCCTTATGTGCCTATTATATGTGTATGAGCCTTATAAATTGCATGCTAGTATAGACTCCTGAGTAGAGGATAGAGCAGTATGTTTGGATCATGTGGTTAGGTTTCCCTTTCGTCTGAATGCTACTTGGTTTGTGCTTTGTGGGACTCTGAGTGATGGGAGTTAGCCATTGGGTGAATACGTTAAGTCACACATGATATGTAACATCCCAAAATTTTGAGTCCAAAAATTTCATTTTAATTAACTGATTATAAAAGCATCCATAAGAAAACCACATAAAAGATATCATTCCGTAAATCCATATATCATGTCTGAAAACCCAAGTCATAAAATAGTATCATGTCAGAGTACAATCCCAGAATATCTCAAGTGCGGAAAATCAATGCGAGTGTGTATGATGTGCTGCTACCGCGTCAGCTCCTTCCCCTTCGCTGAAGAGGTACCTGAAACCAAAACTATAAACTGTAAGCACGAAGCTTAGTGAGTTCCCCCATCGTACCGCATACCATACGATCACATTGTTGGGTTTTGAGCATTCTAACACTCCTATGGTGTACATGCAACCCTATAAACCTTGGATCTATGTTTTCTCTATTATACATGCAAATAATCAATATTCCAAGGTTTCATCCTAACTAGCATATTATGAAGCAACTATACTACAAAGTTCTAGTTAGATGACATACCTTTGATGTTGCTTGAAGTCTTGAACTTTAAGAGCTTAGCCCCAATAGTTTGGAAGCCTCAAGTGGAATCACAAATCACCAAAACACCTTGGAAGAACTTGAGAGAATATGTATGCTCACTAAAATCGGCCCACACTTTTTTTCACATACTTGTGCCAATTTTGTGAGCCAAGGACCCCTTTATATATTATGGAGGATTAGGGTTACATCCATGTAAACCCTAATACCCATGACCTTTCATTTACATAGGATCCATGGGTTAAAAGCTCCATGGACCATCCATGAAAGCTTAGCCCAACCTAAATGAACTTGGCCCATTCCATATATATAAGAGTCCATATTTAATTAGTTCTTTTTGATCACTTAATTAATTCTAAATTAATTCTTGATCAATACTAATTAAATAATATGATTCCATATTAATATATTAGAACTTATAATATATTAATATAAATCATAAATATACTATTCTCAAAAGACTATCCATATAAATTGTGCCGGTGAAGTGCAACCCAAATGGACCATGCCGGGTCGGGTCAAGTACATACCAAATATAGTTATGGACTTAGACATTAATCCAACACTCTCCCACTTGGATAAGTCTAAAACTATTATTGAGTATGACTTCAAAACCTAACTGGCAATCGTAGCTCTTAAAGCCGCTGTCGAACTCTGACCTTGTCAATGACTTGTCCATTAGATAAGGGATCATATATTCCTCCATTCTAGATATCATATGGACTGAGACATGGATTATAATCATTCTCTCTGTCCATTTGTTGTTTCCCGATTTTCGATTTATGATGACTGACTGATTGAACAAATCAAATCAGTCCTGGCTTGGCCAAGCACTCACATGTGTCATCGCTAAATCATCGAGGGGCCCACAGATATCGCTTTTATCCCGAGGGTAAAAGGAATGGATAAACTTCGACTCATATGGCTTGTTCTACTACTTGTTGAATCATACACAAAGGCACGTTTTATAACATCGAGTTACCAAATGCGTTTTCGTGCAATCAATGTACAACCAACTCATAGTAACAACTCATATCTCTAGGTTTGAAGAATATAAGATATTATCATCTCATGATCACTCGTGATAAAATCCATGAAGTGATTCAAATGAGCGCGGGTTGAATCCAATACTCAGAACATATGAGCACTCATGAGTGTTGTAGCACCACTTTGTCCACCAACTTGGACCTCTACAAACCAACCCATGACAGTCTTGATTCATATTTACTTCCAACATATGACCGACTGTGGATGGTTTGAATAACTTAATCATTCAGGAAGAGCGACTTAGTTATTCTGGAAGTCAAAACATGCAAAGTGAAACACAAGAATAAATGAATCAAATATGGTATCAAACCCTATGAATATAAATAAACACTTTTATTTATCACCATACTGATTACTCATTATTCATTGTTTCGGTTTTATCAACTTTATACTTGAATTAAAACACTAGTTGTCCCATGCTCCAAGCATGTACACTATGTTTTTCTTAAACAATAGCTTTGCCATACACCAAGTATACACTCTATGTTTGTCTATGATCCTTACTTTGTGAAATAAACCAATTGAACATAATTTCAATGATTCTAATTTCACACTCCCAAATCCTTATCAAAAAATGTGAGAATTTCAAATTCCTATCATTTATCGAAATCTGTTTAGATTTTAAACTTATATGCACTGACCCTCCTGTAATGAATATGTACAAAGTCACAAAGACTTGTCAACAGTCATTATAAGGTATTCCAATGGAGATCAACTCCATGGAAACTAAGTCTCATATTCAAAGTACATTGCTTTGGACATGCTTCTTGCATTAAGTTTTCTAATCTTACACAGATAACTTCCACCTATGGAGACAACTCCATATTCTCATTTTGACTATCACTTCTGAATAAGAGATGCCTCTTTTCAGAATATGTCAATATGGTCCTTCCAAAATTAGCACTATACTTCCAACTGTCCCTGAGCAACCAATCTTTGGTAAACCTCAGATTGTCCTCGACAATTGCTTAATCATTTTAGTCATATCCAATTCTAGACCTTTTCCCTTCTTAATGCCTCTGGGCATTTGGAAAAATTTAGAAATGACAAATATTATAGCACATGCAATCGATCCTGTACCCAAAGCAAATGGTACACGATTCATGATGTCTCACAAAAAGACATGATTCTAGACTAGTCTTTTGCTACAATATTTTTATTTGCCATGTTTTCAAAATTTGACTATGAAGAGGGATGCCGTAATCATAATCGAATTTTGAGAACGCAATATATAGAATTTCCTTAAGTTGAACCAATCCAACATGAAATTCATATATATATTCTTGACTAAAGATGATTAAGGTCTCAATCTAAGCCTTTAGAACTGAAATGAAGTATATCCTCTCCCTTAATTATAGCAAAACAACTTTTTCAATCCCTGCAGCCTCACGAATTGAAACTTTTGTTTTCTATAATTAACATTGCTAACTTGCAACACTAACAATAATTATCATGCTCCCACTAACATGATGATTATTAACATAACACTTATGCTCCCAATAGCTTTGACATGTACTCAGAAATCAGCTGGACTTCTAGAAATCAATATTTTATTGACTTTCTTACCAAAGTTCAGATTTCTGATACGAGATGCTTTGATAAAACTTTATCAAAATCATACACCTTTCCTTAGATAGCATGCATGTGTGTCTAAACAATTTCAGAACTATGAAAAGGGATGTCGTAATCATAGTCTCAATTGTTTAGACCTTTTGCCATCTGCTTCAAATCTACTTGGTGGAAGTGTTTCCTCACCATCATTTTCATGAATCGGGGAGAAACCTTATGACCCTTAGATTTTGTGGTGTATGTGTTCTTATCCATGTGAATCTATCAAAACCATAATCACAAGACAAGGTTAGTGACAAATCCAAACTCATATGGACTGAACTAAATCTTAATTTCTTGCCACCTGGCAGTACAAGGGTCTGACATTGCTTCCAAGTTGTTATGCAACCAATTGAGAACTCTAAGAACTCATATGCAAAACCAACTTTAACTGGAATAGGCACAGAAATACAAGTATGTCAACACGATAGGTTATAAACCTCAAGTCGTGTGCTAGTGAAGAACCTCAGGTTTTACTCTTGATTAGTTCTTGAGACTTTCAAGACCTTTAAGACTCCCACTGTCCTCTTGACATATAAGACTCTCTTGTCAAATATTCAAGGGATAGTGGGGATTCTTTATCAAGACAAACACTTCACACAATTGGCCTTAGTTGGTCTTTGTTTTATCCAAAACATCACAACTTACCAATTTCAAATGCACAAGAGTAGGACACTTTTACTCTTACATTTGACAAGTGTTTTAAACCTTTCATTAAGATATGTCACTCAAGTTACAATCTTGGAGTATGACTCTAAGAATTGTTTTGGAACGAAGTATGACTCATCTTCCTGATCTAACCATTTCAACAATTCATGACTCCTCTTCTTAGTCATAATAATGCACTAAGATGACCTTTAGAGGACTAATTGTGATATGATTTCTAAATCATTAAGATGATCACAAACATGATACTAAAGTACTCTCCCATCTTTTCAGATTTGAGAAACTTTTATCTTTCTGCCTAATTTGATTCTTCCCATTCGTTCTGCCATACATTGAGACTTTTCCAATGTTTTAGAATTATACTTAAACTTGTAAGTATAACCATATTTACTAAACTTTAGTAAATCAAATAGTCTTAACGAGCTTTGTGGTGGACATGACCAGTGCACAAGAATGTGTACTCGATCCCTTTAGTCCTTCACTTGACTCACACATCCATGTGAACAAGTAATTAGTCTTGATTTTCCAATGCTTGAAAGTTCTCATTCATCATACTATTCAACTTGCATGATTCCAAGTTTCGGTCCAATTGAAACTTGGGCGATGAGGAACTTTCCTGATTTGGTAAATTTAGACACTACCACAAATGAAAGAATCAAATCCATTTTCCAATATTGCTGTCAGTGGCATCATATAAGCAACAATTTTCCACAAATGTCATTGTAAGGATACTTCAAATAAATAAAATTAAACAATTTTCTTTTATTTTAAAACTTTGCGGAAAAACTTATCCCTACAATCCACATGGAAAATTGTTGTTATCTATTCCTTAGCAATATATCATAACTTCTTAAGCAACTGCTCAAAATTCTGATGCGATCGAAATCCACCTTCGCGATCAGAATCAGCATATACTTCCTTTAAGATTTCTCTCTATTCTTTGATTCTTAAAACACCAACATGTGACCCAGTCACATCATGTAATGAGGATCTCAGAATAGAACTTAACAGAGTTAGATAATGGGCTCTACCTGATGTAGAGTCAAACTTATTGACTTCAACATCCTTAGGTAAATTTGACAACTTTGCAATCAACGCCCCTTCCTTTGGCAAAATAAACATATGGACCCTTTGGTAATGGGACTATCTCAGACTTAGCCTTTCTCTTTACCATTTGGTCAACCGGGTTGACTATGACCAATCCCTTTCCATTGGGAAGAGAATGCTTTTTCTGGATTTCCAGTGTCACCATTGTCACTGTCCATAAAGTTTTTGGGAAGTTGATCTTCTAATCAAATTTGCTTTACTATCAGTCCAAATCATTGTTGATTCAGCAGCACCAAGCAAATAGATATGATCATTAAGGTTCATGTCATAGTCTGTTTCATAGTAGTCCCAAAGGAACTCACTATGTGACTTAGAAAGTGATTGAACATCCAACTTGTCAAGACTTTGACACCCAACTCTCCCGACTCGTCAATGTGTGACTTCATCTCTAATACGTGATCACACATAGACCTTGCTTGCCATTAGGGCTTGAGTGACCTTGAACTTGTGGGTTAGGGAGAATAATTGGAGGAGGTGGAGGAAGAGAAGTATGACTTCCATGAGCCAAACTCGGGAAGTCATATTCATTAGGAAAGCTTGGTTTGGGAAGATCATTGTTGTCTAAACCAGACATCAACAATGGGAGAAATTCACGTAAAGTTGATTTAAGTCCTTAATATAACACCCAATATGATATATTAAGGCTAGGACCCAACAAACTATTTTATAACTTGGAAGAGGGATGCCGTAATCCAAGCTATAAAATATTTGAAGGTAGGTGAATGACGATTCACCAATTTCCACCAAGATAAACGAAATGTATTATTAGGTTTTAATTGGTTTTTGAAACTCCTAGATTCTTTTGAGATTCATTGAACTTTTCAATGGCATGTTTCAATCTCGAGTGTGCCCTTCAGGTTTTGTGACTGGGATGCCGAGGATCACAAAACAAGGTGTGAAGTAACCATGCAAATATACTTGGTACCCTTAATATTTACCCCTCAATCGATGTGCCGGTTAACCACACACGCTCCAACGATACTATGATAAACATTAAGTTACCCTTTGCCTACCTTGTTAAGTCCAGGTTAGTGTGCCGGTTAACCACACACGCTACACTAACAGCTTAAACAAAGTGCAAAGTGTAATTTCATGGATTAGCACCTTATTCACATTTTCCTATGTAACTAAGATTGGGAATTTATAAGTGTTTAGTTACTTAGTATTTATCATTATACTTTTAATGAAGGGATAATTATAGTCCTTGTCCTACCTGTTCGGCTAACGACCCTCCACCAGTCAAGGAAGCGGTGGGTGAGAGTGGACACCCATTAAACTGTCATTTTATAGGCAGTAACCTTATACCCCCCTTATAGACCGGCTTCGTGAATGAGGCCTACTAATGGTAAGACGACTTGCTCTTATACATATAATATATTAAACTTTTAATATTATAATAGTATAAGGGTGTATTTTAGACATTTAAAATACTTGGTGGTTTAATCTATTAATTAAACTATACTCTTAATTTAATTAAATTTAAACCATGTCATTATGGAATTATTAATTCTCTTTTAATTAAACACTTTAATTATCTATTAATAAAGTCCATAAGAGTTAATTGAATTATTCAATAAAATCATCATAATTCCAATTATTAAATTCAAAATTAAAACCATTTAATTAATTGTTTAAGTTATGAACCCAAGAGTTTTAGAATTCAATTTATTTTTTTTTATCATAAAAAAACTTTTTCCAAATTCCAAAACTTGAGGGCAAGTTTTGTAACTCTTGAAAACTTTTGGATTCCATAACTTATGGAGTTAAATACTTGTTTTATGATGAAACTTTTCATGTTCCATAACTTAAGAACAAGTTTTGGAATTCTTTAAAACATTAACACCAAATTTTGTAACTCCATAAAAACATTGAATCAAATTTTTTTTTTAAAAAAAACTTTCATATCCATAACTTATGGAGGTTTCAAAAAACTCTTTAGATCAAACTTTTAAAACTAATAAAATAATCATATCATTTTATATTTTACTAAATTTGACCTAATTCAACTCATATAGCAAATGATTCAAATTTTACAAATAATTAGTTTTTCACAAAAAACAAGTAATTATCTTAAAATTTGACAAACGTCATGGTTTTTTTCCTCTTTTTTTTCCAACTTTGAAAATAAAACATTTGCATCAATATAACAGAAAACAACTCATGGCTCTGACACCACTGTTGGGTTTTGAGCATTCTAACACTCTTATGGTGTACATGCAACCCTATAAACCTTGGATCTATGTTTTCTCTATTATACATGCAAATAATCAATATTCCAATGTTTCATCCTAACTAGCATATTATGAAGCAACTATACTACAAAGTTCTAGTTAGATGACATACATTTGATGTTGCTTGAAGTCTTGAACTTTAAGAGCTTAGCCCCAATAGTGTGGAAGCCTCAAGTGGAATCACAAATCACCAAAACACCTTGGAAGAACTTGAGAGAATATGTATGCTCACTAAAATCGGTCCACACTTTTTTTCACACACTTGTGCCAATTTTGTGAGCCAAGGACCCCTTTATATATTATGGAGGATTAGGGTTACATCCATGTAAACCCTAATACCCATGACCTTTCATTTACATAGGATCCATGCGTTAAAAGCTCCATGGACCATCCATGAAAGCTTAGCCCAACCTAAATGAACTTGGCCCATTCCATATATATAAGAGTCCATATTTAATTAGTTCTTTTTGATCACTTAATTAATTCTAAATTAATTCTTGATCAATACTAATTAAATAATATGATTCCATATTAATATATTAGAACTTATAATATATTAATATAAATCATAAATATACTATTCTAAAAAGACTATCCATATAAATTGTGTCGGTGAAGTGCAACCCAAATGGACCATGCCGGGTCGGGTCAAGTACATACCAAATATAGTTATGGACTTAGACATTAATCCAACACACATAACATACATATACCGTCAGGCATATCTGGGTGCCCGACCTACCCCTTCGGTCCTCTCGACCGGATGCCGCCTAGCATATCCGGGTGATGGACTCCCTTTCGGTCCTCTCGACCGGATACTGCCTTGCATATCTGGGTGCTGGCCTCCCCTTCGGTCCTCTCGACCGGATACTGGGGACTATTTCACCCCACTACTACTACCACATAACATGTAACACATAATCATATTCTATCTAGCATGACTGGGTATGACTACCCCCTTCGGCCCTATTGACCGGAAATCTTGGGGACTATCTCCCCTACTGCTAACATCATATCATACTAGCACATAACATAACAGGTAGTAGCAAACCTAGATGAATATCACAAAGACAATCATCTATCATACAACTCCTACTGGTGGGCCGACATTGTGGCCGTAGACCCACCGCTACTGGAAGGTAACTCACCTCGTACGAGTAGCTGCTGATAACCTGCGCGGGAAATCTCTGTCTGCGGCTGCTCCGGAAATCCTCCGACTATAATCCCCACAAAACACTCAGTCAGAATCTGATATCTACTTTTAGGGTAAAATGACTGTTTTACCCCTGACCAAGTCCAAGTCAAGGCCAAAGTCAACTTCCAGTTGACCTGACTCGCCGAGTTGGGCCGCCAACTCGTCGAGTCCTTATCCTTTTAACTGACCTCGACTACGACTCTACTCGTCGAGTTTAGGGATGACTCGATGAGTTCTCTTTCCATACGAACCTCGAATGAACTTTCATCCGACTCGCCGAGTTGTATGAACAACTCGTCGAGTCCATCTCCCTCCTATGAACAAGTCTTGTCCTCGACTCGTCGAGTTATATGAACAACTCGTCGAGTTCATCCTCAAGAGTTGGGAGATTGCCTTGGACTCGCCGAGTCTGTTCATGCACTCGTCGAGTCCTATGAACTCCAGGACTATGGCTTATCCCAAAACGTTAGGTTACTCCTCCGGACCCTCTAACACCTTTCCAGCACTCCACTGGGTCTCCTTGACCCATAACAGGAAAGGGGAGTCTACCCTTGGACTCGCCGAGTCCCAAGAACGACTCGCCAAGTCGATACAGTCCAAGTCTTATTTCTTTGATTTCTGGCGTACAACTCTTGTCCAAATGGTAGATTTGGGTCCCTAAACTCGATCTAGCACGTAAAGTTACGAACTTTACGTGCATGCATGGGACTTTGAGCCTAAAAGGCTCTAAAAGGGACTCTTGAGTTGCATGGGGGCTTCCATGGGTGCAAAAGCAGCCCCTTTCTGCCTTGTAATTCCTCCATGGACCTAGATCCGAAGCCTCAACCCCCAACCATGCTTGCAATCATGGTTGGTTACCAAGAATGGCTTATAAAAGCCCTAAATCTCCCCAAAAAGGGATCTAGCAAAAGAACAAGCAAGGTATCGACTTTATACCTTCTGTGAACTACAAATGGTGCACAAACTTGAACTCCCTTGGTCTCCTCTTGATTCCTCTAGGATTTTCCTTCTCCTTTGAATTCAAAATCACCAAAAAGCACTACAAAAGCCTTAGCTCTTATACAACGGCTAGGGTTTGCTATGGGGGGTTTTCTGGAAGCAATAGGGATGAAGGGTGGCTGAATGAGATGTTTAAATAGGGTGCAAACCCTTAGATTAGGGTTTTGTCCAGTCAGAGCCTACTCGTCGAGTCTGCAGCCGACTCGACGAGTCCGTCATTTAAATCCCGAATCAAATCTGTTTCTACTCGACGAGTTGGTCCTTCAACTCGCCGAGTCCCAGGCCAAAAATGCAAAATACTTAAATAAAATACATACCAGGAACCAGGTGCTACAAATCTCCCCCACTTATTTTATACTTCGTACTCGAATTCTGTTACTCGTTCCTGGAAAAGCTCTGGGTAATGCTCCATCATCTCATCCACCGGCTCCCAAGTCCATTCTGAGCCCTTCCGGTGCTGCCATTGCACCTTTACCAGCTCGACCCTCTTGTTCCTCAGATCCTTCGACTTCCGGTCGAGGATGGCTACAGGTCGCTCAATGTAATTCAGGCTGTCATCGACCTGAATATCCTTTAAGGGTACCACTGCTGAGTCGTTCACCAGGCACTTCCGCAGCTGGGAGACGTGGAACATGCTGTGGATCAGACTGAGCTCGGCTGGCAGGTCCAGCCTATACGCCACTTTGCCCACCCGGGCTATAACCCTGAAGGGTCCAATATACCTGGGGCCCAACTTGCCCCGCTTCCTGAATCGGATGACGCCCTTCCATGGTGACACCTTCAGGAGAACCATATCCCCGACCTGAAACTCCAGGTCTGATCGGCGCTTGTCGGCATAACTTTTCTGCCGACTCTGAGCAGTCTGAAGCCTGCTCCAAACCTGCTGAATCCTCTCTGTCGTCTTGAGCACCACTTCGGTGCTCCCCATGACTCTCTAGCCAACCTCACCCCAACATATCGGGGTCCTGCACTTCCTCACGCATAACATCTCGAAGGGAGGACGGTCAATACTCGCGTGGTAGCTGTTGTTGTACGAGAACTCAGCCAATGGGAGGTAAGTATCCCAACTACCACCGAAGTCTAACACACACGCCCGCAGCATATCCTCCAGAGTCTGGATGGTTCGCTCACTCTGACCATCTGTCTGCGGATGAAATGCAGTGCTAAAGTGCAGACGAGTACCCAGCTCGTCGTGGAATTTCTTCCAAAATCTGGAAGTAAACCGCACATCCCTGTCAGAAATCACGGAGACTGGCACTCCATGCCGAGCCACCACCTCCCGAATGTAGATGTCGGCTAGCTTCTCGGCCGATATACTCCCCTGGATCGATATAAAATGAGCACTCTTGGTCAATCGATCCACGATGACCCATATAGAATCTACTCCCCGCGCGGTCCTGGGAAGTTTGGTGATGAAATCCATGGTAATATCTTCCCACTTCCACATGGGAATATCCAACGGTTGCATCTTGCCGTGTGGTCTCTGATGCTCGGCCTTGACCTTCCTGCAGGTCAAGCACCGCTCCACGTACCATGCCACATCCCGCTTCATTCAGGGCCACCAATAGTCGAGACGAAGATCCCTATACATCTTCGTCGCCCCGGGATGGATAGAAAACATGGACTTGTGCGCCTCCTCCATCAACGTCTGACGCACGCCTCCATGATAGGGGACCCACACCCTATGGTGAAGGGTCAACAATCCCTGACTATCATAGTCGAAGGAGGAAACCTGACCCACAATACGCTCACTCTTCCGATGTTCCTCCTTCATAGCCTCCTGCTGGGCCTCTCGGATCTGCTCCAGCAGCGGAGTCACCATGGTCATCCGCATGCAAATATCCCTAATCGGCGCTGCCTTGCGGCTAAGCGCGTCTGCCACCACATTGGCCTTCCCCGGGTGGTAAAGGATCTCGCAATCATAATCCTTCACCACGTCCAACCACCGTCGCTGCCTCATGTTCATATTCGGCTGATCCATGAGGTACCTCAAACTCTTGTGGTCCGTGTAAATGGTACAACGGACCCCATATAGGTGATGACGCCAAATCTTGAGGGCGAACACAACAGCCCCCAACTCCAAATCATGCGTCGGATAGTTCGCCTCGTGAGGCTTCAGCTGCCTCGAAGTGTAGGCGATGACATGCCCCCTCTGCATCAACACCGCGCCCAAACCCGAAATAGACATGTCGCAGTACACAACAAAATCCTCTATGCCCTCTGGCAGGGCTAAGATCGGCGCCTCGCACAATCTCTGTCTCAGTGTCTCAAACGCTGCCTGCTGCTCAGGCCCCCAACGAAAGACTACGACCTTCTTCGTCAGTCGCGTCAAGGGTACGACTATCTTGGAGAAATCCTGGATGAATCTACGATAGTAGCCGGCTAATCCCAGGAAACTCCGAATCTCAGATGGAGACTTCGGAACCTCCCATCTCATCACGGCCTCCACCTTGGCCGGGTCGACCAGAATACCGTTCTAGTTGACAAGGTGCCCAAGAAACTGCACCTCGTGCAACCAGAACTCACACTTGGAGAACTTGGCGTACAAGGTCTCTCTCCTCAGAGTATCCAAAACCTCTCGCAGATGCTCCTCATGCTGCTCCTGCGTCTTGGAATAGACCAATATGTCGTCAATGAAAACTATCACGGACCGATCCAGCATCGGTCTACACACGCGGTTCATGAGGTCCATGAACACGGCAGGAGCATTGGTGAGCCCGAAAGGCATCACCACGAACTCATAGTGGCCATAACGCGTCCGAAACGCAGTCTTCTGCACATCCTCCTTTCTGACCCTCATCTGATGATACCCTGAACGTAAATCAATCTTGGAGAACCAAGATGCTCCCTGTAGCTGGTCAAAGAGGTCATCAATCCTTGGGAGTGGGTAACGGTTCTTCACCGTTACCTTATTCAGCTCCCTATAATCTATACATTTCAGATGCGACCCGTCCTTCTTTTTTACGAACAGAATCGGGGCTCCCCAGGGTGAACTGCTCGACCTGATGAACCCCTTGTCTAATAGCTCCTGCAGCTGTGTAGACAACTCCTGCATCTCAGGAGGAGCCAACCGATACGGTGCCCTGGCTATCGGAGCCGCACCAGGGACAAGGTCGATCCTGAACTCCACCTGCCGCTCCGGGGGTATCCCAGGAAGCTCCTCTGGGAACACATCTGCGTAGTCTCGCACCACTGGAACATCGCTCACCGTCGCCTTACCCGCCTCTCGGGTATCCATAACATAGGCGACATACCCAGCACAACCCTGCTGAAGGTAGCGCCTAGCCCTTGCTGCTGAGCACACGGTGGGTCCACGTTGTGGTCTCTCGTCGTGGATCACCAACTCTCCCCCACCTGGGGTCCTGACTCGCACTAACTGTTATGCACAATCTATCACCGCCCCATTAGGGCTCAACTAGTCCATGCCTATAATCACCTTGTTCCCACGCAACGAAATGGGAACCAAGTCTACCAGGTAACGCTCCTCGAATAACCTCAGCACACAATCTCGGAAAACTGCTGATGCTCGCACCGATCGATCATCGGCAATCTCTACCTCTAAAGGGCAATCCAACACGCCCGAAGACTCAGAAAACCTCTTGCTGAGCGCAAGAGAAACAAATGATCGAGTAGCACCTGAATCAAACAACACCTATACCGGAATACCATTCACATGGAACGATCCTAACATGTATATGCAGAGCATATATCAATATCATAAACATCATATAAATAGATCAGAGGGAAAGAATCATACCCGTCACCACATCGGGTGCGGCGCGTGCCTCCTCGGTAGTCAACTGGAAAGCCCGACTCCTCGCCACTGGAGCCTCTGCCTTGCCCTGCCGGCCATCAGTAATCCGCAGGGTCGCTGGAGCTGGCGCCTTCACTGGCGTTGTTGCTGTCAACTGGGGGCAATTGGCCTTCTTGTGGCCCCTCTGGTTGCAGTGGAAACATAGCAACTCAGATGTTTGAATAGTGGGTGCAGGGGCAGTACAATCCCTGCTGAAGTGCCCCGTCTTGCCGCACTTGTAGCAGCCCGACGATCCCAACCTGCATGCTCCCTCATGTGACTTGCCGCATTTCCTGCAGCGACCTCGGCCCTTCTGGCCTTTTGGCCCAACGTTTGATCCATTGGGCTTCTTCCTGGAAGCCCCAGTCGTCTGTCCCTCCTCTACCTTCCTCTTCCGGATATGCTCCAGATCAATCTCCCTATCCCTTGCCCTGGCAATCATGGAATCCAGGGTAGGGCAAGCTGAAAAACTAACATGCTCCCGAATGTCAGCTCGTAGCATGTCATGGTAGCGGGTCCTCCTCATATCCTCATCTCCCGCATACCGGGGCACCAGCAACGCCCTCTCCCGGAACTTGGTGGTGATCTCCGCCACAGTCTCCGTAGTCTGTCTCATATCCAAAAACTCCCTGGCCAGCTGCTGAAGCTCCACAGCTGGCGCGAACTCACTCCTGAACCGGGTCACAAAGTTCGGCCATGTCATAGCCTCAACAGCCGAGGCTCCCAGAGAGTCACCAACCGACTCCCACCAATCCCTAGCCCTGTCTCTCAAGCACCCTGTTGCATATCTCACCTTCGACCCCTCGGGGCAGAAGCTAGTCAACTGTGCAGACTCAATGTCTGCAATCCACCGTCTGGCCACAATGGGGTCCTTCGCCCCATGGAAATCCGGCGCACCACTGCCCCTGAAGTCCTTAAAGGACAGTGTGCGTGATCCCGACTGGCTGGTCGCCATGTCGCTCCTGAACGCCCGGAGGCGATCCTCCATCAGCTCGACAATCCCTTCCTTGATCGACCCAAAGATGACCGGGGTCGCATCAAGGATGCCTCTAGTGATCTTGGATGCGATGAACTCGCGTAGTCTCTCATCCACTGGTTCGAAACTTGAGCCCGAACCCGGTCCCTCTCCTGAGCTGCCAACTGCTGGCCTCGGACGTAGTACCACCATTCTGCAATACATAATGACAACCGTCAGTGATACTGATACATCTAGAGGGATCACATCCATCACAAGTTCCCTTGTCTTGCCTCAACCTTCCTTAATTCAAGTACGGATCCTCTGCTTTCAGTAGTACGGGCCCATACTACCTTCCACATCTATCCGTACTTTCCTCAAGTATTGCCTCGACTCCACCAAGTCACTTCTACTGCTATTGATCTCTGATACTCTCATCCTAGGCTTGCCCTAGGGAAATCCCTGACTCCACCCAATCCATTCCTCAGCTGCTGAAGGCCTCCTTGTAATGCCAATTAGCCATCACCTGGATACCATCACATGTGACGAGGCTCGGATAATCCTTCGAGTAAAAGACTCGTCCCTACAACGGTTAGACTCAAACGAGAGCTACGCAATAGGGCCAAATCCAACACTCTGAGATTATTCAATCCTGGTCACATGTGACGTGACGTATTCACCTAATGGCTAACTCCCATCACTCGGAGTCCCACAAAGCACAAAGCAAGCAGCATTCAGACACAGGAAATTACTCAAGCAATTCTATCCTCATAACAAGAAACTGTACTAGCATACAATGCTAAGCTCATACTATCAGGCATAACCTAAACAGGCTATCCTACTACTGTCTACTCAATACTAGCATGCAATTCTAATAAAGCTGAAACACATATAGCAGGCCCATAAGGCATCCTCCTAGATCCTTAGCCCTATTCTAGCATGCTGTTCTACTGAAACTGAACTGATAATCATAATATAAACTTTTATGGGTACTTTGGGGAAAAACTTACTTGAGCTCGGCCGGTCGCGCACATCACACACTTCGTTCTTTCTCAAAACTCCTTTAACTTATCTTTTAGAAAACCATTTTCTTGTAAAAACCTTTTAATCCCTCGATTTGAGTCCAGACACCCCCGAGGGTGTGTCCGAATCCCTCAAACCAGGGCTCTAATACCAACTTGTAACATCCCAAAATTTCGAGTCCAAAAATTTCATTTTAATTAACTGATTATAAAAGCATTCATAAGAAAACCACATAAAAGATATCATTCCGTAAATCCATATATCGTGTCTGAAAACCCAAGTCATAAAATAGTATCATGTCAGAGTACAATCCCAGAATATCTCAAGTGCGGAAAATCAATGCGAGTGTGTATGATGTGCTGCTACCGCGCCAGCTCCTTCCCCTTCGCTGAAGAGGTACCTGAAACCAAAACTATAAACTGTAAGTACGAAGCTTAGTGAGTCCCCCATCATATCGCATACCATACGATCACATAACATACATATACCGTCAGGCATATCTGGGTGCCCGACCTACCCCTTCGGTCCTCTCGACCGGATGCCGCCTAGCATATCCGGGTGCTGGCCTCCCCTTCGGTCCTCTCGACCGGATACTGCCTAGCATATCTGGGTGCTGGCCTCCCTTCGGTCCTCTCGACCGGATACTGGGGACTATTTCACCCCACTACTATTACCACATAACATGTAACGCATAATCATATTCCATCTAGCATGACTGGGTATGACTACCCCCTTCGGCCCTATCGACCGGAAATCTTGGGGACTATCTCCCCTACTGCTAACATCATATCATACTAGCACATAACATAACAGGTAGTAGCAAACCTAGATGAATATCACAAAGACAATCATCTATCATACAAATCCTACTGGTGGGCCGGCATTGTGGCCGTAGACCCACCGCTACTGGAAGGTAACTCACCTCGTACGAGTAGCTGCTGATAACCTGCGCGGGAAATCTCTGTCTGCGGCTGCTCCAGAAATCCTCCGACTATAATCCCCACAAAACACTCAGTCAGAATCTGATATCTACTTTTAGGGTAAAATGACTGTTTTACCCCTGACCAAGTCCAAGTCAAGGCCAAAGTCAACTTCCAATTGACCTGGCTCGCCGAGTTGGGCCGCCAACTCGTCGAGTCCTTATCCTTTTAACTGACCTCGACTACGACTCTACTCGTCGAGTTTAGGGATGACTCGACGAGTTCTCCTTCCATACGAACCTCGAATGAACCTTCATCCGACTCGCGGAGTTGTATGAACAACTCGTCAAGTCCATCTCCCTCCTATGAACAAGTCCTGTCCTCGACTCGCCGAGTTATATGAACAACTCGTCGAGTTCATCCTCAAGAGTTGGGACATTGCCTTGGACTCGCCGAGTCTGTTCATGCACTCGTCGATTCCTATGAACTCCAGGACTATGGCTGATCCCAAAACGTTAGGTTACTCCTCCGGACCCTCTAACACCTTTCCAGCACTCCACTGGGTCTCCTTGACCCATAACAGGAAAGGGGAGTCTACCCTCGGACTCGCCGAGTCGATACAATCCAAGTCTTATTTCTTCGATTTCTGGCGTACAACTCTTGTCCAAATGGTAGATCTGGGTCCCTAAACTCGATCTAGCACGTAAAGTTACGAACTTTACGTGCATGCATGGGACTTTGAGCCTAAAAGGCTGTAAAAGGGACTCTTGAGTTGCATGGGGGCTTCCATGGGTGCAAAAGCAGCCCCTTTCTGCCTTGTAATTCCTCCATGGACCTAGATCCGAAGCCTCAACCCCCAACCATGCTTGCAATCATGGTTGGTTATCAAGAATGGCTTATAAAAGCCCTAAATCTCCCCAAAAAGGGATCTAGCAAAATAACAAGCAAGGTATCGACTTTATACCTTCTGTGAATTGCAAATGGTGCACAAACTTGAACTCCCTTGGTATCCTCTTGATTCCTCTAGGCTTTTCCTTCTCCTTTGAATTCAAAATCACCAAAAAGCACCACAAAAGCCTTAGCTCTTATACAACGGCTAGGGTTTGCTATGGGGGATTTTTTGGAAGCAATAGGGACGAAGGGTGGCTGAATGAGATGTTTAAATAGGGTGAAAACCCTTAGATTAGGGTTTTATCCAGTCAGAGCCTACTCGTCGAGTCTGCAGCCGACTCGACGAGTCCGTCATTTAAATCCCGAATCAAATCCGTTTCTACTCGACGAGTTGGTCCTTCAACTCGCCGAGTCCCAGGCCAAAAATGCAAAATACTTAAATAAAATACATACCAGGAACCAGGTGCTACATGATCAGGGTTGGATAATCTCAGAGTGTTGGATTTGGCCCTATTGCGCAGCTCTTGTTTGAGTCTAACCGTTGTAGGGACGAGTTCTTTACTCGAAGGATTATCTGAGCCTCGTCACATGTGATGGTATTCAGGTAGTGGCTAATTGGCATTATGAGGATACCTTCAGTAGCTGAGGACTGAGTTTGGGTTGGTGATTACCCTAGGGCAAGCCTATGAAGAGAATAGCAGAGATCAATAGCAGTAGAAAGGACTTGGTGGAGTCAAGGCAGTTCTCGAGGAAAGTACGGATAGATGTGGAAGGTAGTATGGGCCCGTACTACCGAAAGCAGAGGATCCATACCCGTATCGAGGAAGGCTGAGACAAGACCAGGAAACTTGTGGTAAATGTGATCCCTCTAGATATATCAGTATTTCTGACGGTTGTCATTATGTGTTTTCAGAATGGTGTTACTACGCTCTAGGCCAAGGAAGGGAACATCGAGCTGATGGAAGATCGCCTCAGGGCGTTCAGGAGTGACATGGCGGCTAGCCAGTTAGGATCACACACACTGTCCTTTAAGGACTTCAGGGGCAGTGGTGCGCCAGATTTACATGGGCGCGAAGGACCCCATTCTGCCATACGATGGATTGTAGACATTGAGTCTGCACAGTTGACTAGCTTCTGCCGCGAGGGGTCGAAGGTGTGATATGCAGCAGGATACTTGTGGGACCGGGCCAGGGATTGGTGGGAGTCAGTTGGTGACTCTCTGGGAGCCTCGACTATTGAGGCTATGACATGGCCGGATTTTGTGACCCGGTTCAGAGCTGAGTTCGCGCCTGCAGTAGAGCTCCAACAGTTGGCCCGGGAGTTCCTGGATATGAGACAGACGACTGAGACAGTGGCGGAGATCACCGCCAAGTTCCGGGAGAGGGCATTACTGGTGCCCCAGTATGCGGGAGACGAGGATAAGAGGAGGGACAGGTTACCGGGGCTTCGGGGAAGAAGCCCAAGGGAGCAGACACTAGGCCGAAGGGCCAGTCGGGACATGGCCGCTGCAGGAAATGCGGCAGGGCTCATGAGGGAGTTTGTAGGATGGGATCATCGGGCTGCTACAAGTGCAGCAAGACGGGGCACTTTAGCAGAGATTGTACCGCCCTTGCGCCCACTTTCCAGACATCGGAGTTGTTGTGCTTTCACTACAACCAGCGAGGCCATAAAAAGGCCAATTACCCTCAGTTGATAGCAGCAGCGCCAGTGAAGGCGCCAGCGACCCTGCGGATCACTGATGGTCGGCAGGGCAAGGCAGAGGCTCCAGTGGTGAGGAGCCGAGCCTTCTAGTTGACTACCAAGGAGGCACGTGCCGCACCCGATGTGGTGACGGGTATAATTTCTTCTCCCTAGTTTTTATTTTATGTTGCTTATGATATTGATGTGCCATATGATATGTCTTGTTTAGGATCGTTCCATGTGTACGGTATCCCAGTTCAGGTGCTGTTTGATTCGGGCGCTACCCGATCATTTGTCTCTGTCGCGCTTAGCAAGAGGTTCCCTGAGTCTTCGGGCATGTTGGATTGCCCTCTAGAGGTCGAGATTGCCGATGACCGATCAGTACGAGCGTCAGCGGTTTTCAGGGACTGTGTTTTGAAGTTGTTTGAAGAGCGTTATCTAGTGGATTTGGTTCCCATACTGTTAATAGGGAACAAGGTTATTATTGGTATGGATTGGCTAAGCCCCAATGGGGCAGTGATTGACTACGCGCAGCAGTTGGTTCGGATCAGGACCCCAAGTGGGGGAGAGCTGGTGATTCAGGGCGAGAGGCCGCAGCGAGGACCAGCTTTATGTTCGGCAGCGAGGACTAAGCGCTACTTTCAGCAGGGTTGTGCTGGGTATGTCGCCTATGTTATGGATACCCGAGAGGAGGGTAAGACGACGGTGGCAGATGTTCCGGTGGTGCGAGATTACGCGAATGTATTCCCAGAGGAGCTGCCTGGGATACCTCCGAAACAACAGGTGGAGTTCAGGATCGACCTAGTCCCTGGTGCGACTCCGATATCCAAGGCACCATATCGGTTGGCTCCTACCGAGATGCAGGATTTGTCTACGCAGCTGCAGGAGCTGCTAGACAAGGGATTCATCAGGCCGAGTAGCTCGCCTTGGGGAGCCCCGATTCTGTTTGTCAAGAAGAAGGACGGGTCGCATCGCATGTGTATAGATTACCGGGAGCTGAACAAGGTAACGGTGAAGAATCGTTACCCACTCCCGACGATAGATGATTTGTTCGACCGGCTTCAGGGAGCATCTTGGTTTTCCAATATAGACTTGCGATCAGGCTATCATCAGATGCGAGTCAGGGATGAGGATGTACAGAAGACTACTTTTCGGACTCGCTATGGCCACTTCGAGTTCGTGGTGATGCCCTTCGGGCTCACCAATGCTCTTGCCGCGTTCATGGATCTCATGAACCGTGTGTGCAAACCGATGCTGGATCGGTCTGTGATAGTTTTTATTGATGGTATCTTGGTCTACTCCAAGACACAAGATCAGCATGAGGAACACTTGCAGGAGGTTCTGGATACTTTGAGGAGGGAGAACTTGTATGCTAAGTTCTCCAAGTGTGAGTTCTGGTTGCTCGAGGTGCAGTTTCTTGTGCACCTTGTCAACCAGAACGGGATATCGGTTGACCCGGCCAAAGTGGAGGCCGTGATGAGATGGGAGGTTCCGAGGTCTCCATCTGAGATTCGGAGTTTCCTGGGATTAGCCGGCTATTATCGGAGATTCATCCAGGATTTCTCCAAGATAGCCGTACCCCTGACCAGGCTGACGAGGAAAGTCGTGGGCTTTTGCTGGGGGCCTGAGCAGCAGGCTGCATTTGAGACATTGAGACAGAGATTGTGCGAGGCGCCAATCTTAGCGCTGCCAGAGGGCATGGAGGATTTTGTCGTATACTGCGATGCGTCCATCTCGGGTTTGGGCACAGTTTTGATGCAGAGAGGACATGTTATTGCTTACGCTTCGAGGCAGCTGAAGTGTGACATCCCCATTTTCACGGCCAGAAAATACCGATTTTGTTTATGCTTTATAAAAATCAGAGTACCTCTTTTAATAAAAATGTTGCGGAATTTGTTTCCAGTAAAACATGATAAATACGTTATCAAAGCATTTCCGAAGAAAAGTATTTTTATTCATTTTAAAACATTTGGGATGTCATCGTCAATACAGAAACATAAGCATAAACAGAACTTACATTCATTATCACTAGTGATTTATATCTCCTTAATCTCTCAGTGTAATGTGACTTCATATCAACACCTGTGATATAAATAAACTGAGTGGGTCAGGTTGGGAAACCTGGTGAGTACATAGAGTTTTCAACCCACAATAAATAAGTTTATTAACTTTATCAAACCAATCAAACCCGATTACCCGTTCCCGTTATCCTCACTTTACATCCCTAAAACATCTAACACAAGGGACCTAGTCTAAGGGACTTTCATCGGGGTGACAACACATGCTTCGGGGGTTCCTCAGCAATTCATGTCAAGTAAGGCAACCATGTGGGGGATGGAGTACTGCCGGTGAGCACACAGTTCAAATAAACACCTACAGGTTGCAAGCCTGCTAGCGTTCCACTGGACTGTCTAGAATAGTCTGTGGTCGTCATCTATACTCCGCTAGATGACTGAATCATCAATAACATCTATATCGAGGCCTCTCATTATTTTATTTGGTCACACAGCAACTATTACATCTACCCATGTTTTACCCAACACATTTTGTAGATGTAACATACATATACAATTTAAATCATTTAAAACGTGTATAAAAATATTTCACCCAACATAGACAGCAAGTATTCAGACAATATGCACACATAACACGTAATTTATATTAAATACTTCATATCTATGTGTAAGATGAAAGGGACCATGCACTCACTTGAAAAGGTGGTGATTCCGAACTCAGACAGCGCTTCGCTTCTTAAAAATAATTTCTTTCGACGAAACCTAGTATTATTACCACTAGAGTTTAGTATATTATTCGCCGAGACTAATTAATAGTCTAGCTATTATTACTATTATATAAGCGTTAAAAAATACTTATATAACCCATAATAATAGCCCAAGTACTTATTATAAGTTCCTAATAACGTTACTATAATTAAATAAAAGCTATATTAAAAATAGCGTAGGTGTAGCTCACTTACAGCGGGTTTTATAAAAAACCGGGCTTTGCTTGGAGCAGTGTTCCCGAGCTGAAAAGCTCTTCTTCTCGGAGCCGTCGAGCACTCCGGGGCTTCCGCTTCGTGCTTGGGAGGTTCCCTAGGCTTTTCGGGGGGTTTCGGGGCTAGAGAGAGGTTCTAGAGAAAGAGTAAAGAGAAGAAAGAATGGGAAAGGTGTGAAGAAAATGAGGGTGGGAGAGGTTCTATTTATAGGGTGAAAAATGGCTGAACTTGGTGCCACATGTCACCATCTAGTGGCAAGATTTGGGGAGAAAGCAATGACCAAGATTGTGCCACATCACCCATTTTCGCACAGCACACTTCCGACTTCTAAAATCCGTAACTTTCACATACGATCTCCGTTTTTGACGTTCTTTATATCCACGCGTAGGTAAAAATAAGATCTACAACTTTCATTTTGACTCTGTCGGCTAATTCTCGATTGATCTTAAATTTAACAGTACGAGGAGATTATACTGTTAAATGTCCGCGTAAAATTCATAACTTGTACATACGGACTCTGTTTTCGTCTGTCTTTTTACTGTTAAGTTCCTATTAATGAGATATTCAATTCTCATTTAGGTCGCGTAGGCCAAAAACCGCTCAATCTAAAATTCGAGTTTCGGGTTGTGCACTGTTAAGTCAAATCTTAGAAAATTCATAACTTCCTCATACGAAGTCAGATTTGGGCGTTCGTTTTTTATATGTTCTCGGTTTAACGTATACTAAAACTTTTGTTTAGATTTATAAGGCTAAAAAGTCCTCCATAGTAAATTCACTATTTACGTCTCCCGGTGTCATGCCGGTTTTGCCGTAAAACTTCGACGGACCATAACTTCTTCGTTATAACTCGGATTTCAACGTTCTTTATATGTACGGAACCCTTGAGACGTATTCTACATCTTGGTTAAGATTATTTAGAATAAATAATCTTTTGTCAAAAAGTCGTTTTCGACCCCTATTATCTCTAAATTGACTAGCCCGGATCTACGGACGTTACATGAAGCCTCACGAGGCGAATTATCTGACGCATGATTTGGAGTTGGGGGCTCATGTTTTTGCCCTCAAGATGTGGCGTCATTACCTCTATGGGGTTCGTTGTACCATCTACACGGACCACAAGAGCCTGAGGTATCTCATGGACCAGCCGAATCTGAATATGAGGCAGCGTCGGTGGCTTGATGTGGTGAACGATTATGATTGCGAGATCCTCTACCATCCGGGGAAGGCCAATGTTGTGGCCGACGTGCTTAGCTGCAAGGCAGCGCCGATCAGGGGTATCTGTATGAGGATGACCGTGATGGCTCCGCTGTTGGAACGGATCTGAGAGGCCCAACAGGAGGCGATGAAGGAGGAACACCGGAAGTGCGAGCGTATTGTGGGTCAGGTTTCCTCCTTCGACTATGATAGCCGAGGGTTGTTGACCTTTCACCGTAGGGTGTGGGTCCCCTATCATGGAGGTGTGCGTCAGATATTGATGGAGGAGGCGCACAAATCCAGGTTTTCTATTCATCCCGGGGCGACGAAGATGTATAGGGATCTTCGTCTTGACTATTGGTGGCCCTGCATGAAGTGGGACGTAGCATGGTATGTGGAGCGGTGCTTGACCTGCAGGAAGGTCAAGGCCGAGCACCAGAGGCCACACTGCAAGATGCAGCCGTTGGATATTCCCATATAGAAATGGGAAGATATTACCATGGACTTCATCACCAAACTTCCCAGGACCGCGCGAGGAGTGGATTCCATATGGGTCATTATGGATCGGTTGACCAAGAGCGCCCATTTTATACCGATCCAGGAGAGTATATCGGCCGAGAAGCTGGCCGACATTTACATTCGAGAGGTGGTGGGTCGACATGGAGTGCCAGTCTCCGTGATTTCCGATAGGGATGTGCGGTTTACTTCCAGGTTCTGGAAGAAGTTCCACGACGAGTTGGGTACTCGTCTACACTTTAGCACTGCATTTCACCCGCAGACGGTGTGACATCCCCTAATTTCTCGGCCAGAAAAGACCGATTTAATTTATGTTTTTTAAAATAAAATCAGAGAAATCCTTTTTAAAAGATGTTGCGGAATTGGTCCCCAATACAAAATATGATAAAAGTTTGTCAAAACCTTTCTTTAAGAAATATATAATTTCATTTCATATCAAAACCTCGGGATGTCATGTTCCGATACATATCAAAAGCATAAACAAGACATTATAAGCCTTTCAACAGTTATTTACAACTACTGGCCTATAATCCAAAAATCTCTCATCATCCTCCGACTATGCTCGGGGTCCACTACCTGGAACATAAAAAGATGAGTGGGTCAGGCTTGGGAGCCTGGTGAGCATATAGGGTTTTCAACTCACAATAATAATAAACTTATTAAGTTCATCAATCAACAATAACCCTGATTACCCGTTCCCGTTATCCTCACTTTACGTCCCTAAACACTTATCACAAGGGACCTAGCCTAAAGAATATCATCGGGATGGACACTACTGCTAAGGGGAATCCTCAGCCATACATGTCCTAAAGGCAACCATGAGGGGGATGGAGTACAACAAATGAACACCCAAGTTCTTTAACACCTACAGGTTGTGGGCCTGCCAGCGTTCCACCGGACTGTCTAGAAAAGTCTGTGGTCGTCATCCAAACTCCGCTAGATGACTGGGTCACAATCACATCGAGGCCTCTCATCATTTTTATTTCATCTCACATCAACTATCTACCCATGTTTTACCCAACATATTTGTAGATAAAAATACATATACAGTTTAAAACTTGTATAAAACATCTATTCAACAATCACCTCAATTAAACAATTAATATAATTACACGTAGCACGTATTTTATAAAAAATACTTCATATCTAGGTGTAAGATGAAGGTGACTATACACTCACATGATTTGATGATATTCGGGCAGCAATTCGTTTCCTAAAACGATCGTTTCTAATAAAACCGGGAGTTTTATTGAGAAACCGGGCTCTGCAAAGGTCGGGCTTCGAAACCGAAAAGATAAATTTTCCGGGATTCTCGGGCACTTCGGGGCGTATTCCGGGTGTTATAATTGATACCGGGGCTTTGGGGGATGTTAGAATGAAGGAAATATTGAAAAAGGGGTAAAAATAGACAATTTCCCAAAAGTACCCGGGAAGGCTCGCAAGCCTTCTATTTATAGGGGAGGTCCGAAGTCGGCTAAGGAAGATGAGTCAGCAGCGAGGACACGCGACGTTCATTTTCATCTGTCTTTTTACCGTTGTGCTACTATTGACGAGAGCTTCGATTCTCGTTTAGGTCGTGTCGGCTAAAAATCACTCGATCTAAAATTCGAGTTTTTAGTTGTCTACTGCTAAGCTGAAACTTCGAAAAATCATAACTTCCTCATACGAAGTCAGATTTGGGCGTTCTTTTTATACATACTCTCGGTTTAACGAGCACTACGACTTTCGTTTAGATCACTAAGGCTAAAAAGTAGTTTATCAAAAACTCACTTTTTACGACATTCGGCACCGTGTCGGTTTTGTCGCGAAACTTCGACAGGTCATAACTTCTTCGTTATAACTCGGATTTTGGTATTCTTTATATATCTGTAATCCTTGTCACGCCCACTACAAGTTTCTTAATAGATATCGGCTTTATCTAATATTTTTTTGACGCTCATTTTTATACTTAATTAATTAAACCCTAATAATGAAGCATAAAACACATGATTTTCACATAATATTCACATAATTCCTTTTCATTTCTTCAAAATGAGTTACAAAGGCTAACCTAGACTATAATGTCAATATTAATGCCTAGCCTAGAAACACGGGCATTAAAATTCTCTCCCCCTTAGGATGATTCCGTCCCCGGAATCACACATCAGCAAACAAATGCGGGTAGCGACTCATCATGTCACTCTCCATTTCCCAGGTGAGATTTGGCCCATTCGTATGTTTCCAACGCACAAGCACTAAATCGACCATCTTTCGTCGCAACTTCTTAGTCTCATGGTCAACGATTTCCTCAGGTTCTTCAATCAACTTCTTGTTTTCATCCAACCTTAATTCAGAAATGGGAATTATATCGGGCACATCTCCCGTGAACTTTCTCAAATAACACACATGAAAGGTGTTATGAATACCCTCCAGTTCTTCCGGTAATTCTAGCTTGTAAGCTTGATTCCCGATCCTCTGAAGAACTTTAAATGGTCCAATAAACCTTGGACTCAACTTTCCCCTTTTACCAAATCTTATAAGTCCCTTCCACGGCGAGACTTTAAGTAAGACCGAATCTCCAACTTCGAAGGATATCAGTTGTCTTTTCTTGTTAGCATAACTCTTTTGTCGATCTTGAGCTGCTAACATCCTTTCCCTAATCACTTTCAATTTTTCAGCAGTCTGATGGACTATTTCAGGTCCCATAAACTGCTTTTCCCCAGCCTCCAGCCAACATGACGGCGTTCGACATTTTTCTCCATACAAAGCGTGATAAGGTGCCATCTTGATGCTCGAGTGGAAACTATTATTATAGGAAAATTCTACTAGAGGTAAGTGTTCATCCCAGTTACCTTGGAATTCCAGGGTACACGCTCTCAGCATATCCTCCAGTGTTTGAATTGTTCGTTCGCTTTGACCATCGGTTTGAGGATGGTAAGCTGTACTCAAACACAACTTGGTACCCAATTCCTCTTGTAGACTTCTCCAAAACCTTGAGGTAAAACGGTTGTCACAATCATATACAATCGTTAACGGAACACCGTGAAGCCTCACAATTTCCTTCACGTAAGAATTCACAAGTTTATCCATAGACCATTTCTCGTTAGCGGCTATGAAATGCGCACTCTTAGTGAAGCGATCAACGACCACCCAAATCATGTCGTGACCGTTCCTTGTTCTGGGCAGTTTAGTCACAAAATCCATGGTGATGTCTTCTCATTTACCCATGGGTACATGTAAAGGTTCTAAACTCCCATACGGTTTCTGATGTTGTGCCTTAACCCTAACACAAGTTACACACTCGGCCACATACTTAGCAATATCAAGCTTCATCGTCGGCCACCAGTAATAGGGTTTTAGATCCCTATACATTTTTGTACTGCCGAGATGAATCAAGTACATGGTTTTGTGAGCTTCTTACATCAGAAGATCTCTTACTCCTCCCGTCTTAGGTACCCAAATCCTATCCTTGAATACCTTCAGCCCTTGACCGTTTGTATCAAACACCAACGTTTTTCCCAAACGTTCCTCCTTCCGGTCATTTTTCTCTAAAGCTTCCTCTTGAGCTTTCTTTATACTTTCCACAATTGTAGAGACAACTTCAATTCTCAACGCTCTTGGCCTTTTCTTTTCAAGATTCACCTTCCGACTGAGAGCATCAGCAACAACATTTGCTTTACCAGGGTAGTAAAGTATCTCACAGTCGTAGTCCTTGAGCAACTCTAGCCAGCGCCGTTGCCTCAAGTTAAATTCCTTCTGATTAAAGAGATATTGAAGACTCTTATGATCAATGAAAAGTTTGCATTTAGTACCATAAAGATAGTGCCTCCATATCTTTAAGGCGAATACTACCGCTGCCAACTCCAGATCATGAGTGGGGTAGTTCTGTTCATGCTCTTTCAATTGCCTCGATGCATACGCTATTACTTTATCCCTTTGGGTCAGAACACAACCTAACCCAACTCCAGAGGCATCACTATAAACTGCGAAGTCATCAACTCCTTAAGGTAACGAAAGAATCGGTGCTTCACACAATCTCTTCTTCAACTTCTCAAAGGCTTCCTTATGCTTCTCATTCCAAGTATAAGTAGCTCCTTTGTGGGTCAAAGCTGTTAATGGAGTAGCAATCGAAAAAAAGCCTTGGATAAATCGGCGATAATATCCGGCTAATCCTAAAAAACTTCGAATCTCCGTAGGACTTTTTGGTTGTTCCCACTTCATCACAACTTCAATCTTTGCTTGGTCAACCATTATTCCTTCTTGGTTAACCACATGACCTAAAAATTGGACTTCTTGAATCCAAAATTTACATTTGGAGAACTTTGCATACAACTTCTCCTTTTTCAGAACTTCTAGCACTTCACGCATATGATTTTCATGCTCCTGCTTGCTTTTCGAATAAATCAGGATATCGTCTATGAATACTATCACGGATTTATCAAGGTATGGTTTACAAACCCTGTTCATCAAATCCATGAAAGCTGCTGGGGCATTGGTTAATCTGAACGACATAACCAAAAATTCATAGTGTCAATATCTTGTTCTAAACGCAGTCCTTTCGATATCCTGTTCTCTCAACTTTAGTTGATGGTATCCTGACCTAAGATCGATCTTCGAGAAATAGCTCGAACCTTGCAATTGGTCGAACAGGTCATCGATCCTTGGCAACGGGTACTTGTTCTTTATTGTCGCTTTATTTAGCTCTCTGTAATCGATGCACATTCTCATGCTCCCGTCTTTCTTCTTTACAAATAACATCGGGGCTCCCCAGGGTGATGAACTAGGTCGAATGAAACCTTTGTCCAATAACTCCTGAAGTTGTGTCATAAGTTCTTTCATCTCTGTTGGTGCTAATCGATACGGTGCTTTTGCTATCGGCGTCGTTCCTGGTAACAAGTCGATACGAAATTCTACTTGTCCATCAGGGGGCAATCTGGGAAGATCTTCGGGAAAGACTTCCGGATAATCACACACCACCGGAATATTCTGCACCTCCTTCTTTTCCTTCTTAGCATCGATCACGAACGCTAGATATGATGTACATCCCTTGGCCAAACACTTTCTGGCTTTCATTAGGGAAATGATTCCAGAGTTTACTCTGCGTTTGTCTCCATACACCATAAACGACTCTTTCCCTGGCGGGTTTACTTTTACTATCTTTTTCCTACACAATATTTTGGCATCATTGGCGCTAAGCCAATCCATTCCTAAAACTATGTCGAAACCATTTAACTCGATAGGTAATAATTCCTTGTGGAACTTATTCCCATCCAAGTCAATGAGGATGTTTTTCATACGATGGCTAACAGGTACAAACTTGCCACTAGCAATCTCGACTATTATAGCATTAACTAGTCTATCTACAGGCAAAGCTAGTTTTCTACCAAATTCATGTGAAATAAAGGAGTAATTGGCTCCAAAATCAAACAAAATTTGGACAGGCAATTCGTTTACGAGAAAGGTACCTGAAGCGACATCGGCTTCTTCTTTCGCAGCTTCAAGTGTCATCTGAAAGGCTCTCGCCTTCGGCTTTGGTGGAAGATTGGGCTTTGCTGCATCATTCTTCTTCGGACAGTCTTTCAAAATATGCCCTTCTTCATGGCACCCAAAACATACCCTCTTGTCGGACGGACACTCGTTGGCATAATGCCCAGTCTTTCCACATTTGTAGCAAGTCACCCCCTCACTGCATTTCCCATAGTGCTTTTTCTTGCACTTCTCACACCATTTCACTTCGCCTCCTCCTCTTCCAAACTTCTTAGACTTTGAAATTTTGCTTTTCTTATTGGAACCTGAAGTTCCTTCAAATTTTCTATTTTCGCCAACTCCTGCCCTCTCCAGACCCTTCTCTCTGATCTGAATCTCAACATTCTTAGCAGCCCAGATGGCGGCTTTCAAAGTGGTTGCTTGCTTAACCATCGGACCAAAGTCCGCTGGTAATCCGAGGACAAACTTGTTGACCATAGAAAGTTCAGTTGGAACTAGATGAGGAACAAGCTTCATCTTTTCCGTAAAACTAGCAGCGTATTCAGTAACGCTCATCTTTCCCTTCTTCAAATTCTGGAACTCATTATTAATTTCCAGATGATCCTGCTCAGAGCAGTATTGCAATTTTAGTTGTACCACAAAATCTTCCCAAGACATCTTGCTAGCTTCTCCGTTGGTTATCGAATCAACTAGTAACTTCCACCAGCTCAATACACCAGATTTTAACAGAGGAATTGCAAGTGCGGTCTTTTGTTTGTTGCTGCACTCACAACTTTCAAACATCGTCTCCATTCCGGAGATCCAATTCATGACTTCCACCGGTGTCGGACTTCCAGATAGACACGGTGGTTTGGATACCATGAAATCTTTGTATTTACATCCGCGTCCATCAACTCCTCCATCCTGGTTGTTTTGTCTAACTATCGGTGGGTTGGCTTGACCAAGAGTCCCACTGTAGTTCCCTCCTACTGATTGCCCTTCATTCAATTCGGGCTGTTCAACAGGTATCGTAGTTTCTTCCTTATTCTGTTGTAGTAATCGCCTTGTCTCCTCCATTTGGCGATCCAACATCATCTGTATCATTGCTTGTACCATAACCATCGTCATTGGCTCAGGTGCAGCTCCTACAACAGGTACTTGCTCAACTACTTGAGGTTGAGGTTGTTGATCCCTGTTTCCGTTTGCATTTGCAACTCCACTGCGAGTTCTTGCCATTATAATCTATATACCGAATAAGGAGAATTTAGGTCTTTATCCTCGATAGGTATTTAAATTCCCTTATCACTCCGAAACGTTTACATGTTAGTTCTAATATCGTAATCATACGCTTAGAATCCTACACACATAAGGTTTCCAGATCCAGTCGGCAACAGACCATAGATCCGAACAAATAATGACATATATGGCAAACATATAACATTTAGCACATAAAAGCATTTTAGGCACCTTTCCTAAAATAAACTAGTGCTTGTGTCTAAAATATGGTAGACACTCATCTCACAATCATCACTTAGCATTCTAAGTTTAAGTCTAGAAATCCTACAATTTCTTAGTTCGCTTAAACTAATGCTCTGATACCAACTGTGACATCCCCTAATTTCTCGGCCAGAAAAGACCGATTTAATTTATGTTTTTTTAAAATAAAATCAGAGAAATCCTTTTTAAAAGATGTTGCGGAATTGGTCCCCAATACAAAATATGATAAAAGTTTGTCAAAACCTTTCTTTAAGAAATATATAATTTCATTTCATATCAAAACCTCGGGATGTCATGTTCCGATACAGATCAAAAGCATAAACAAGACATTATAAGCCTTTCAACAGTTATTTACAACTACTGGCCTATAATCCAAAAATCTCTCATCATCCTCCGACTATGCTCGGGGTCCACTACCTGTAACATAAAAATCTGAGTGGGTCAGGCTTGGGAGCCTGGTGAGCATATAGGGTTTTCATCCCATAATAATAATAAACTTATTAAGTTCATCAATCAACAATAACCCTGATTACCCGTTTCCGTTATCCTCACTTTACGTCCCTAAACAATTATCACAAGGGACCTAGCCTAAAGAATATCATCGGGATGGACACTACTGCTAAGGGGACTCCTCAGCCATACATTTCCTTATGGCAACCATGAGGGGGATGGAGTACAACAAATGAACACCCAAGTTCATTAACACCTACAGGTTGCGGGACTGCCAGCGTTCCACTGGACTGTCTAGAAAATTCTTTGGTCGTCATCCATACTCCGCTAGATGACTGGATCACAATCACATCGAGTCCTCTCATCATTTTATTTCATCACACATCAACTATCTACCCATGTTTTACCCAACATATTTGTAGATAAAAATACATATACAATTTAAAACTTGTATAAAACATCTAATCAACAGTCACCTCAATTAAACAATTAATATAATTACACATAGCACGTATTTTATAGAAAATACTTCATATCTAGGTGTAAGATGAAGGTGACTATACACTCACATGATTTGATGATAATCGGGCAGCACTTCGTTTCCTAAAACGACCGTTTCTAATAAAATCGGGAGTTTTATTGAGAAACCGGGCTCTGCGAGGGTCGGACTTCAAAACCGAAAAGATAAATTTCTTGGGCTTCTCGGGCACTTCGGGACGTGTTTCGGGTGTTTGGTATGATACCGGGGCTTTGGGGGAAGTTGGAATGAAATAAATATTGAAAAAGGGGCTAAAAGTGACAAATTTCCAAATATTCCCCGGGAGGTCTCGCACCCTCCTATTTATAGGGGCGAGGCTGCTGATCGGACGGATGAGAGGCTTCCAGGTGGCACCAGATCCGAACAGGCAGCACGTGGGTTGCGCATGCGAGGGTCTCGCTGGAGGCTCCTGATTGGACCGAAGTCTGGGTCCGAGGAGGGGGGTTCGTGGCACCCTGCGAAGCTCGGATGGGTCATTAGAAGGCACACGTCGGACTCCCATTGGACCGTGGCTTCGGATGCGAGGGCAGGCGACACGTCTCGGATGACTCAGTAGATTTCGGACACGTGGCACACATGCAACGAAGGTGACGTGGCCGAAGTCCACCTTGCGAAATTTCTCGAATTTGGCAATTTTTCTCGATTTTTGTGCCAAAACTTCTAAAATCCATAACCTTCGCATACGAGCTCCGTTTTTGACGTTCTTTATATGCACGCGTAGGTAAAATTACGCTCGACAACATTCGTTTAGACTTCATCGGCTAATTTTGATTTAATTTTTATATTATTATTTTTAACAGACCGGGACATGAAATCCGTTAAAAATTCATAACTTCTTCATCCGATGTCCGTTTTTGTCTGTCTTTTCACTGTTGTGCTACTATTGACGAGACCTTCGATTCTCGTTTAGGTCGTGTCGGCTAAAAATCACTCGATCTAAAATTCAAGTTTTTAGCTGTCTACTACTAAGCTGGAACTTAGAAAAATCATAACTTCCTCATACGAAGTCAGATTTGGGCGTTCTTTTTATACATACTCTCGGTTTAACGAACATTACGACTTTCGTTTAGATCACTAAGGCTAAAAAATAGTTTATCAAAACTCACTTTTTACGACATTCGGCACCGTGCCAGTTTTGGAAGACTAAGACTAAAAAGTGTTGATATTATAAGTGTTATATGTGGACTTAAAGATTATGAAATGATAAAATATTTGGAAGACTTTCTTAGTATTATATTTGAAAAAAAAATTGTAATTTACCTTTGTATTTTGAGTAAACCATAAATCCATTGTATACTTTACTTTGAACATTTAACTTTTAAAATTGTTAAAAAAAAGACTTCTATGTGTTTGAATATTTTTTTGCAGACAATTTTAAATTGAATGATTTTCAAATTATTGTAAAAATATTATTTCAAACTATCTATATGATGGGTGTTTCATGCCTAAAGACCTTTGACGAAATTTCCTAGTGTAGCACCCGGTTCGTGATATGAATTTCGTTCAAGTATTATTCGTTTTTTTGCCTAGAACTCGGCGAGTTTATGGCCAACTCGACGAGTAGGAGCGACTTGGAACCGGGAGTTTAATGACCTACTCGACGAGTCGGCAGCCAGACTCGACGAGTAGGCCCTGACTGGACAAAACCCTAATTTAAGGGAGTGCACCCTATTTAAGCATCTCATTCAGCCTCCCTTCGTCCCTATTGCTCTCAGAACTCTCCATAGCAAACCCTAATCGTTTGTGTAAAGATCTAAGGCCTTTGTGGTGGTTTTTGGTGATTTTGGAACATAAGAAGGAAGGGAAGGGCTTGAGGAATCAAGAGGAGGCCAGAGGAGTTCGAGTTTGTGCACCCTCTGCAGTTCTTTAGAGGTATAAAGCTGATACCTTGCTCTTTCATGTTTTAGATCCCTTTTTGGGGTAATTTAGGGCTTTTAGGAGCCATTCTTGGTGACCAACCATGAGTTCAAGCATGGTTGGGGGCCAAGACTTCAGATCCAAAGTCTTTGAGGGGTTACAAGGTAGAAAGGGACTGATTTTGGAGCCTTAGAGAGCCCCATGCACCTTAAGAGTCTCATTTAGGGCCATTTGAGCTCATAGTCCCATGCTTGCACGTAAAGTTTGTAACTTTACGTGCTAGATCGATCCTAGAAGACTAGATCTATCTTTTGGTCAAGTGTTGTACGTCAGAAATCGAGAAGAAAGACTTGGTCATTCTCGACTCGGCGAGTCGTTCTTGGGACTCGGCGGGTCCATGGCTTGACTTCCCTTTTCTGTTATGGTTCGAAGGAACCCAGTGAGTGTTAGAATGGTCTTAGAGGGGTCCGGGGGAATGACCCAACGCATTGGACTTAGCCATAGACCTGGGAATCATAGGACTCGGCGAGTGTATGAACAGACTCGACGAGTCCAAGGCAATCTCCTAATGATCGAAGATGAACTCGACGAGTTGTTCATACAACTCGGCGAGTCAAGGGCAGACTTGTTCATAGGATGGGGATGAACTCGACGAGTTGTTCATACAACTCGGCGAGCCGGATGAAGGTTTATTCGAGGATGTTTTAGAAGGAGAACTCGTCGAGTCGTTGCTAAACTCGACGAGTAGGGGCTTGAGGAAGGGCAGATGAAAGGATAGGGACTCGACGAGTTGGCGACCCAACTCGACTAGTCAGGTCAACTGGAAGTTGACTTTGACTTTGACTTGGTCAGGGGTAAAATAGTCATTTTACACTAAGAGTAGTTATCAGTGTCTGATTAAGTGTTTTATGGATTTATAGCCGGAGGATCACCGGAGCAGCAATCAGACATCTGCCGATCAACTTTTCAGCAGTCAGCCTTGCGAGGTGAGTTACCTTCCAGTAGCGGTGGGTCTACGGCCACAATGCCGGCCCACCAGTAGGAGTTGTATGTTAGATGACTATCTTTGTTATATTCATCTAGGTTTGCTACTACCTGATGTGTTATGTGCTAGTATGATATGATGTTATATGCTAGTAGCAGTAGGGGAGATAGTCCCCAAGATTTCCGGTCGATAGGGCCGAAGGGGGTAGTCATACCCAGTCATGCTAGATAGAATATGATTATGTGTTATATGTTATGTGGTAGTAGTAGAGGGGTGAAATAGTCCCCAGTATCCGGTCGAGAGGACCGAAGGGGAGGCCAACACCCAGATATGCTAGGCAGTATCCGGTCGAGAGGACCGAAGGGGAGGCCAGCACCCAGATATGCTAGGCAGTATCCGGTCGAGAGGACCGAAGGGGTAGGTCGGGCACCCATATATGCCTGATAGTATATGTATGTTATGCGGTACGATGGGGGAACTCACTAAGCTTCGTGCTTACAGTTTTCAGTTTTGTTTCAGGTACCTCTTCAGCGAAGGGGAAGGAGCCGGCGCGGTAGCTGCACATCATACACACACACGTTGGATTGCCGCATTATGAGATTCTTAGGATTATACTCTGACGTTGTTATATTTATGGTTTGGTTTTCAGACATGAGATATTAGTTTTATGAAATGATATGTCTTTACTATGTTTTCTTATGGAGGTTTTATAAATCAATTAATTAAAAATGAAATTTTTGGACTCGAAATTTGGGATGTTACACCTAGATTCTCTCTAATTTCATACATTTGTTAGTTTAATTCTAAGAAATCCAAAAGCAAAACACTCACACATAATCTTCAAATTATAATCTACATTTACTAGCTTCAATTCTTCCTTGGTGATTCCATCCAAAACTGAAATTTTGTAAGTGTGAGAGCATTTATGTGAGTGATTGTTTGGTTGATTTTTATGCATCATTTTAGCATATATATTTTTTTAATTATTTCCGCAACATATTGTGTATATTTTGTATGCATTTCACACATTTCATTACATCGTTGGTTTGTGATAATTTTACTCATTTAAGCTTAATTTGTACCAATTTATGTAAGCGGGTAATGGTATTTTTTATCACAAATAGAAAACACATGGAAGGCTTTTCCACCACGATTAAAGTAGGTAACAACATGCACGATAAAACAATAAAAACGAATCGATTTAAAGGTATTTTGAAATTTTGACAACATTGTGTGGTCTTATTTCATTCGCATAAGCATTTTATACGGCCTCTCATGAGACAATAAAGTAGAAGCTTCTAGAGCCGTATCCTAACATGATTCAGAAACAGAACGTGACGAAGGCCTAGTTCTTGATGAGTGAGCCCCATCCGATGAATGTGTGGATTTGCACGTTGGGGTCGCGTTAGGCACTCACTTTTTTATCTAGGTGGAAGCTGGCGGAAAGGCTTGCTTAATCGGATACACGAAATTGGGATCGCCCGGTTGCTTATTGATCCCTTGGGTAGAAGGGGGTAAGGCAAATGTCACTCTATCGATACAACGTATTGAGCGACCACGATGAAGAGGGAGATGTTCCTTGAATCACACTATGAAAGGAGGCACCTTCCCTTATTATGTTACGGTCAAACCTCGCCTTTCTTCCTTCCTTTCCCATTGGTCAAGCGTCTTCAAACCTTTACTCTAATACTTTCGAACAACTCCCGTACCCTTCGCTCTTTCTCTGCCCAAAGATCAACGACTCCCCTGGCCTCATGGTCTCGACTATTCAAAGTTCTTTCCATTTCACCGATACGCATGCCATACCATCGAAGAGTGTCATACTTTGCATGATGTCATCTAGATGAAAATCTTATCAATTGGAACGAAGTTATGAGTGGCTGGATCAAAAGGGTAAATGTGGCTGGATTGAGATGAAATTTTATAAATGTCTTCCCAACTCATTGATCATAAATTTGAACGGTAGAGATTGGATTTGACGAAGTTTAATGCGTCATTTAGGCCTCGTGAACAACAATAAAATTTGCCCATCAAGAGTATTTTGGTAACCTGTTTAAAGAGAGTTTCACTAGCCTATTTACGTGTTCCATTATGTCTATTTTCTATAATTCTTTGGCAGCCTATGTGGTTATTTTAAATAATCAAATAGCACCCCACTGTATAATTATTGGCCACCCAAATAACCTATTATCCAACGTTTCAATATGTGGAGTAAAAGAGTCACATGACATGGGAAAATGGGGCGTTTATAAAGATTTTTCGAGGGATCTATTTGGGGGGAGATACATACATGCACGCATCAAAAGGTTTCTTAGCATCAAAACAATATTTGATTTCCTTTTGTAAGTTAATTTCTTGTTGATGGAATTATAGTTTTCGGGGTCTAGTCCTCTTAAACGGCTAAAACACCAAAGTTGATGTTTGAATTGGTTTAGCCATTTAGGTTTGATTTAGATTGTTGTGGTAGATTGTTATTTAGATTTAATACACGCCTATCCACGTGATTTATGATTTTCATAATGGCGTTACAATTTTAGTTGGATTCAGCAACCCGGTTAGGGTTTTAATGAAGGATTACCAATCAATTAACCGAATCCGTAATTTTTATTTTTATTGATCTAAGTAACGAATAATACACTTGATTTAAAGATGAAAGCGAGTCTTGTATTATGAAATCATGTTAGTGTTTCGTTTGTGCTTTAGTGTGGCTCTCACCTAATACAAATTGTTAATTTGTTAATTTTATAGTGAGTCGATTCTAACTAAAACACTCGTTTCAGTTAGATAGATTTTCAACTTGATTAAAAAGCTTGTTTTAATCGAGTGTTTGATGAGATGATTGTCATAGGTTGTTGACAACTGATGCCAAACTAGGAATTGTATGACAATCATTATGGTACATCCCAAAATTCAAGACCAAAAATTTCGTTTTTAGTTTAACAATTCATAAACCAACAGTATAAAAGAATTCATAATAACATCACACGTCAAGACCAAAGTGTCAATAATCAAAACATGTTATCATAAAATAATATCATAGTGTAATCCCAAAGATCTTATGTGCGGAAAATCATAGTGTGATGCGCTTCGATCGAGCCAACTCCTTTCCTTTAAAAACGAAATGCCTGAAACCAAAACTGAAAACCGTAAGCACGAAGCATAGTGAGTTCCCCCATCATAGCAGATACCATACAACACACATACTGATAAGCATATCCGGGTGCTGGCCTACCCCTTCGGTATCTTTCAACCGGTATCAGGGGACTGTTTCACCCCCTATCACTACCACATAATAACATAGCATAACATACCTAAATATACTGTCAGGCATATCTGGGTGCACGACCTACCCCTTCGGTATCTTTCAACCGGTATCCGGGAGCTGGTCTGCCATTCGGTATCTTTCAACCGGTAACCGGGAGCTAACCTCCCCTTCGGTATCTTTCAACCGGTAACCGCCTAGCATATATGAGTGTTGAACTACCCCTTCGGCCCTATCGACCGGTAACCGGGTACTATTCCCCCTACTACCACTATCACATAACATCATATCATGCTAGCACATAAAACATATCAGGTAGTAGCAAACCTAGATAATTATCACAGAGACAATCATATATCAAACAACTCCTATTAGTGGGCCGATATTGTGGCCGTAGACCCACTTCTACTCGAAGGTAACTCACCTCGCACTGCTGAAGTCCCGCAGACGAAAACCCGGACTGCTGGATGACAGATTCCCGAACTGTCAACATCAAAACAATACCCAATTAATAATTGGGTTCCAACATATACCTATAAGTCCGTGCTTAGGGTAAAAGACTGCTTTACCCCTATCTTAGCTTGATTCAAGCCCAAGGCTCAATCCAAAGGCCCAAAAGTCAACTATGAGTCAAAGCCCAACATATGGCCCAATTTTCCAAATTGGGCCCAAACCTTTACATGGTCTTATTCTAAGGCCCAACCATTTAGTCCAATCCAAACATTTGGCATTTCTAATGGCCCAATATCTCATAATCATAAAGGCCTAATTATGGCTCATCTATGGCCCAATTTTCCAAAATGGGCCCAAACCTTCACATGGGCCTTACCCTAAAGCCCATTAAATTATTATAGTCCATATGATTGTTCTTGGATGGCCCATCAGTATCCTAATCACCAAAGCCCAATAGAAAGGACCAACTCAAAGCCCAAGTGAAATTAGGGTTTTCACATAAAATGACGATTAGGGTTAAGTGTTTCTCACTTAACCCATTAAGGACTTAATCCATTAAGTCCATCACTCTACTAGACAAATCATATGGTGTAATCGGGCTTAATACATAGTCCAATTCCAATGGCCCAAAATGCGAGTCCCGATAAGTCCAAGCCCATGATTCCAAAATTAGGGTTTTCTAAACCCTAATTAGGGTTTCCAACCCAATCATAGCCCAATAGGCCCAAAACTAAATCTTTAGATCAATTAGGGTTTCATTAGGCCCATTAGGGTTTCACTAGGCCCATTAGGGTTTCGCTAGTCGGGCACCACCCACTACCACCTCGGGTAGTGGTGGTCAACGGCGGCTCACGGCGGCAGCCACCATCTCGTGGTGGTGGTTTTGAGTTTCTTTTCATTATTCTACTTTCTAGTTACAATTTACAAAGCAAAAACCCAAATAACTCACACACACACTAATACAAACACACACACAACCACTCTAGTGGTGGCACGTGGTGGCAGCCACCACCTCACGGTGGTGGTGGTGGCTGTTCTTGGTTTTTCAGCCACACAAAACACACACACACACACACAAACCCTAAGATAAACACACGCTACAGATTTAAGAGATGCGCCCCCAGCCACCCACCTGATGGCTCACGACGGCGATAGCAACATATTGCGATGACAGCCACCACCTCACGGTGGTGGCAGTGGTTCTTTTGATTCCCAACCGAGAAAACACATACACAAACTTCGTAAACACGAACACGATAGCAGCAGCAGCAGATGGTGGTGGAACCGCTGTTGAAGTGGTGGTGGCGATAGAGCGGTGCAATACGGTATCCGACGGCTAGAGAGTCACGTATCGACGATGTAACAGGTGGCGGATGAGGGCTCCACATGGCGGCGACTAAAGCAGGAGAAGAAAGAAAATGGTGGACGTTTGAAGCTTCGTCGGCGGTCTTCATTGGCTCCTTCTCAATGGCTCTCGTTGTCACCGGCAGCAGGAACTCAACGGTGGCTTCACGGTGGCTAGAAGGTGGCGGCCGGAAGCTTGGAGGTACAAGGGTGGTGCGGCGCCGGAAGGGTGGCGGCGCCGGAAGGGTGGCGGCGCCGGAAGGGTGGCGGCTGGTGCATCCCCCTTTAGGGTTAGGGTTTGTACCAGGGGTGACGGGTCTAAATACCTCGATCCCCACAACTTGTTATATAATTATTGATTTTAGGGCTACTATACAATCATTAATTAATTTATTTATTTATTTAATAAACGAGGTGTTACACATTACACGTAGTAATCCATGATCACACATCTAAATCGGTATTTTGAAACCAACTCAGTCATCAACTAGTTAATATTTTGTAGTATTTACTTATCGTATTTTAGTTAACATCTTCAGAAGCGTAGTTTGAACTCCTTTTTTATGTAGCTAATCATATGATCTGATGTTGTATTGTTATTCTTTCTATAAATTTTAGTTTTGTTATAAGCCAACGTTTGATCCTTGACCTGTAACACCCAACTTTTTCATACAAAGTACACAAAAAAATTATCATTTTTACCACATAACTCATAAAAAATTCAGTATACATTCGTATCACAAATCAATACGAGTAGTTATCAAAATAATCTTACAATAACATTGTGTAAGAATCCAAGTTGCGCGCTACTAACTCCACTTCATGTTATTAAGTTTACATGGACGTGAAAGACACACACAACAAAACAGTAAGCTGAAGTAAGCTTAGTGAGTAACCATACCAACAAGATATAAATTAGTTATGCAACTAAATATATCATCACATTCTCAACCATATAATCCTAATATTTCTTTCAATTATTCAATACATAAGTACGACATTACTGACACCAAGTATATCATTTATTATTCACAACTGACTTACAACCAAGCAAGTTACTATCAATTCCAATTAACATTTATTTAGTAGTACTAAATACTACTTATAATGCAAACTCATTCAATCAACATTTCTCCTACTGGGATACAACCATTCAAACTTTCACTACAATATATATTTTCGTGAGTATAGTATTTCGGCCACAAAGGCTACTATTATCTTGCAAATTCTCCAATGATAATATTATAACCACCAAGACTATTAGCATAATATAATGCTAACATACCACCATTTATAAATTCTCATAACTTTGTCGTGTTACAATCACCAAGACCACCACTAGCACCAAATTTCCTTACAGTGGTGCTAGAGTCGTTGAGACCACCACTAACAATAAATCTCATTACAGTGGTGTTACAGTCACCAAGACCGCCATTGAATTTAGTATATGATATTACAATCACCAAGACTATCATGAATAACATGCAGTATTTCCAGCACCAAGCGTACCAATACTTTCATCAAAGATAATACAATGGTATTTCCAACATGGAGCATACCACTTATTCTTTCGAAACAAACTACAAGTATAGCGTTACAAACATCAAGTCCGCCAATGACTTGTATTTCTCAAATAATGGTACGACAAACACTCATAACACCATAAATTCCAAACTTATAGATTCACAGTACAATACTGTTATTGTTGTGATTCCACCAAAGGTATACAACCTCGTCATAGTGCCTTATAATTAACAATGCTACATTAGTCTATCACATAATTGTACACTAACGGTACACCAACAACCTATTATACAACTAACATACTATTAGAGGTGGTAAAAGCTAACCTGACATGAAATCGACAATAAATAAACGGGTTTGGGTAAGATATTTCAACAGTTTAATTAAACGGGTTGACACGATACGACACGAAAAATAAACGGGTAAGGTTAGGGTTGAGAATTCCCTCCACCTCATGATATCTCCCTTCTCCTTCACACTCACATTCATTCCATTTTGCTATCTAAACTTAACATAAATTTATCCATTCCACCACCCGACTATTACATTTCCTTTCCATCTATCCAAATCATATGTAACATCCATAAAATTCAATCCAATTTAAAACTTTTTTCAACCATTCAAAACCATTAATTATTACAAAGTGTTTCAAAATAGTTTAGACATCAGAGTATCCCAGAAATCAAAATCATAAAATCTGAGGAGGTGTACGGTCACGCCTTCGCCTTCCCACGATCGTCTGAAGTACCTGAAAAAAAAATCAACAACTGTAAGCCCCAAGCTTAGTGAGTTCCCCCAAAATACCAATGCCATACAACCATAACAATATCATACAAACGACATGCATACTGAGCCATCAGCCTGACTGGACCGCCTCGTAGGGCCTATAGCCTATCTGGACCGCTCCCGAGCCTTCGGCACGTCTGGACTGCCTCGCAGGGCCTACAGTCTATCCGGACCGCTTGTCGGGCCTTCGGCCTGACTGGACCGCCTCACATGGCCTTCAGTCTATCCGGGCCGCCCTGGGTCTGTTGGCCTTCAACACAAAGCAGGACCGCCTCAACCCAACCACACACACATATGTCGACATACTCATAACACATAAACAATTAACAGACAAGCACAAATCCTACAGATCACTAAGCATAACATCATCCTGTCTACCAGGATACCGATCTAACAGATCATAATAGCATAACAACATCCTATCTACCAGGATACCGATCTAACAGATCATAACCGCATACAACATACTATAACCAGAATAACAATCCAAAAAGGGTCAGCCGTGGTGCCTTAGACCCTGTTGATAATGTGAAGAACTCACCTCGAGCTGCCGAACATGCAGACGATCCCTGACCGCTGACTGCCACCGCCAACATCAAGATAGCATTCTAACAAAGCTGATTCCATGAATAATCTATGACTGCATATTCGCTATCACACATGCGCTGACAGGTTCCGAAATGACTATCCATCAATATCTAACCACTGACTCATGCTATGAATCCAATACAGGGTAAAAGACCTTTTTACCCTTCCTAAAGCTTGGCCCAAAACCAAGGACCAAACTGAATGACAAAAGGTCCAATATCAAAATAAATTCCTTAAGTCCAATTATGGCCCAATTGTCCAAATTGGGCCTAACGGCCTTCACTCAAGAAGATCCAGCAAGCTAAAAGCCCAAACTATAAAATCCCAGACAGTCTACCACAACCCAATGCAAGCCAAAACCCAAATCTTGATTCAAAGGCCCAAACCACTTCCAGTCCACACTTGGCCCAATTTTCCAAATTGGGCCCAAATCCATATTGGGCCTTATCCAAAGGTCCAATCCTTTACTTAACCCAAGACACACCTATCCAGATGAACTATTAGAGCCCAAGTATCAAAGCCCAACAGATGGCCCAATACTCGAAGCCCAAAGTCCGAAGCCCAACAAGGGGCATACGCTGGGCGTACCTCGCCTCTCATTAACCCATTACAAGGGGTTTGACTCCGAAAGCGGGGCGTACAACAACTTACGCGGGGCGTACCCTCGCAGAGGACAAAATCATGATAAGTGCTTAATGGCTTAAGCACTTAAGCCCAAATTTCAGATCCACTAGTCAAATATGCTCTGGAACCATAAAGTCTCAAACTTTAAGACTTTGGTCGACTAAAAAGGGCTTAATACAAGGTCTTAGTCCATTAAGACCCCCTACAATAAACTAGGGACCAAACTAGCTCAAGGGACTTCATTTTTATGCCTTATGACCCATCCTAGGGTCTGAAAGGACAACTTAACTCGACCAAAACAAAGCATGCACAATATTGGGACTCTTGGGACAAGAAGAATGCCAAAAAGCAACCAAAACAAGATCTACACAATCCAAGCACAAAGGTAGAATCTTTATACCTTCTAAAGCTTCCAAAGACGGTGATAAATCCAGATCTACAAGCTTGATTCCTTCCTTGACTCCTTTGATGCACTAACTCCTTCTTCAACAACACCAACATCACACTTTAGGCTCTAAAACTCTCTCTCATAGGCTAGGGTTTGCTAAGAACGGTTCAAAGACTTGGAGGCTGAAAGAATGAAGCAAAAAGATCCATAATGGTGCTTAAATACCCTCTAAACACTAAAAGTTAGGGTTTTACTCTGGCACTCGTACGCCCAACGTACATATGTGTACACCCGACGCACTAGGGCACGCCCTAGTGCGCTTAGCGTACTCACATGTACGCCCTACGTACTACTCAAACTCTCAAAATCACCATTTTACCACTAGGTCCTCTCTTTGACACTTCTTTCGAAACCAAAGGCCAAATATGACATAATTAAAAGTCTAAGGGATGGATTTGAAGTTACTTGAAAGATGGGGTGTTACATAATACTCTTTCAACATGTTTAATGTTTCAACCTCACATGTCAAGACACATTTTAACGTATACCCTAACCCAAAACCTAACACAAACTCGACACGAAAATAAACGAGTTGACACGTCACAACACGTTGATTAAACGGGTCGGGTTAGGGTCAAGCTCTCTCAACCCATCTACTGTTTTGACATGACATGACACGGACCCGACCCGACACGACACGTTTACCAAGTCTACATATTATGTCTTTAAAAATACTATCTGTATACTTTCCAATAAAGTATTCCAATATATAAACTCTCCATTTCTCATAACCATAAGTGGCTTCACCAACATCCGACTATTCATAACCAATAAAACTAGATTAATCATTTAATCTACATGACTTAATTATAATGCAACTCAACCAGCTTGTTATTTCACCTAGCAATAACCTACTACAATATTCAACCATACCAGTTCTGTGACATCCCCATTTTTACGGCCAGAAAAGACCGATTTCGTTTATGCTTTTATAATAAAATCAGAGTAATCTTTCAAAGAAAAGTGTTGCGGAATTTGTTCCCAAAACAAAATATGATAAATATTTATCAAAGCATTTCTTAAAGAAATGTATTTTCATTACATTACAAAACTCGGGATGTCATCGTCAATACAGATCAAAAGCATAAACAAAACATCATAGGCCACAAAACAAAATTAGCCTCAAAACAATATAGTCCTTACAACATTCTATTTATTTTATAGTGGCCTATAAATCCATAATCTCTCGTCAGATCATCCAACTATGCTTTTGCCACTACCTATAATACAATAAATTGAGTGGGTCATGATGGGGAGCCTGGTGAGCATATAGGGTTTTCAACCCACCATAATAAGTTCATTATTTATTTTCCTCAAATCATTAACCCGATTACCCGTTCCCGTTATCCTCACTTTACGTCCCTAAAGCATCTATTCTAAGGGACATAGCCTAAGGGTTTTTCTTCGGGGTGACAACAGTGCTTAGGGTATTCCTCAACAATACATGTCAAATAAGGCAACCATGGGGGATGGAGTACATCTTCAAAAACACCTACAGGTTGCGAGCCTGCTAGCGTTCCACTGGACTGCCTAGAATAGTCCGTATTCGTCATCAATACTCTGCTAGATGACTAGATCATCGTAAACATCAAGGCCTCTCATCATTTTATTTCATCACACACCAACTATTTCATCTACCCATGTTTTACCCAACATATTTGTAGATATAAAATACATATATACAGTTCAGATCTGGAAAACAAAGTTTAAATCTTTCATACATCATAGATCTCAAAGTATAAAACATATATATACAGTTTAGATCTGAAAAGTTTAGATCTGAAGTGAGAAAGTCTAGATCTGAAGGAAAAGGTTTTGATCTGGAAGAAAAGTTTAGATCTGAAAGAAAAAGTTTAGATCTGAAGGAAAAAGTTCAGATCTGAAAAGAAAGAGGTTCAGATCTTTCATCTACCATAGATCTCAAGTAAACAGATAATATATATACACATAGCACATAATTTATATAAAATACTTCATATCTATGCGTAAGATGAAAGTGACTACACACTCACCTGATAAGGAGTGATTCGGACAACACTTCGCTTCTTAAAACAATCTTTTTTGACGAAACTGGGAGGTTTACTTGAAAATCGGGCTCCGCGCTGGCAGGGATTCAAACTGAAAAACTCTTTTTCTCGGAGCCTTCGGGCGCTCCGGGGCTTTCTTCTAATGCTAGGGAGGTTTCCTAGGCTTCGAGGTGGATTAGGGTGGCTAGAGAGAGAGTAGAGTGAGAAAGAAAGTTGAAAAAGGTGTGAAAAATGAGTTGCCTTCGCAACCCTTTTATAACCGTGCGAGGCCTCGGTACGCTGGGCGTACCTCGGACCTACGCGGGGCGTAAGGGGGCACGCGTCGGATTTTTGGTGGAGCATCGTGGACGTCTCGGAGCCGTAGGAAAAGTCAAACCGCGCAACGTACTCATCCTCGTACGCGGGGTGTACTTCGGTACGCAGGGAGTTCTCAGATTACGCGGGGCGTAGTCCTCGCACCAGCTGTCACGATCTGAAGCGAGGCCGTGGGCAACAAGCGACGATCCTGATTCGGCCACGTCATCAAGTCTTGCAAATCTGAATCCCGATTTCAAAAATTCATAACTTTCGCATACGAGCTCCGTTTTCGACGTTCTTTATATCCACGCGTAGGTGAGACCGTACTCTACAACTTTCGTTTAGACTCCGTCGGCTAATTTTGAATCTATTTTTAAAGTTATATTTTTAACAGGCCGGGACAGGAAAGACCGTACTCTACTATTAACGAGACCTTCGATTCTCGTTTAGGTTGTGTCAGCCAGAAATCGTTCGATCTAATATTCGAACTCCGGGCTGCATACTGCTAAGCCGAAACTAAGAAAAATCATAACTTCCTCATACGAAGTCATATTTGGCGCTCTTTTTATGCACGCTCTCGGTTTAACGAACACTACGACTTTTGTTTAGATCACTAAGGCTAAAAAGTCCTCTATCGTAATTTCACTATTTACGTCACGCAGTGTCGTGCCGGTTCTGTCGCGAAACTTCGACAGGCCATAACTTTTTCGTTATAACTCGGATTTCGGCGTTCTGCCGTTCTTTATATCTCCGGAATCCCTGTCACGACCACTACAACTTTCTTTATCGATATCGGGCTTATCTAACATTTTATTTTTGACGCTTATTTTTATCCTTTATTTATTATATTATTATAAACAAGTAATAAGCACATAAAAGCACATAATTCACATAATATTCAAGTAATTCATCTTTATTACTTTAAAACGAGTTACAATGGTTGACCTAGACTATTCCATCATCATTAATGCTTGGCCCAGAAACACGGGCGTTACAATTCACTACAACTCTCAATCATTCCCAACCTTACATGTTCTAATCTAACAATAACAATATTGTATTTATTGTGGGATTAACGTGATACAATAATAAACATACATCTAGGTAACATATATCTAGAAAAGATGTATGATTACCCACCTGATTAGTTAGTGAAGATTAACTATCATTATGGACTCCAACTCTGTGCTGCTTTCCAATTCGTGATTTGTCCAGACCTCTTTGGACAATATATCAAGTTCATTAGAACTTGTCTAATCTCATCGTATATTACATGATCGCTAACTAGACTCGGCAACTATTTGTCACCAAACTAGTCCAATTTCCATATACAATCACCTAACGACTTAACTTTGTAAGTCGTCAACCCAATCGACAAATCTAGGTAAACTAGGGTGTATAACCTTTAATGACCAAATTAATATTTAACTAATCATCGAGTTCATAATAGCACCGTATTATGAAATCCCGTAACACGCGAGGTCTAACAACCCACTGCAAAATATTTACGTAAACATAATTATGTAATAACGAGATAAAAATATCTCGACTCATCTCGTAGCTCAACCCTCGTATCTCCGTACACTAGTACAAGTTTGTGGTTATAAGTCTCCGGGAACACCTTCCAAGCCTCTCCCCCAACCGTGTGTGCCAAAACCCTTCAAACGACTCATATCGAAAGTATTTATATTATTTGTGTGTCGCGCCGCATCAAGCATGTGGCCACGCCGCGATTACATGTTCTAATCGACATCTGTCATGTATTCTATTCTTTCATAACGTGTCCTTCAACAATCAACATGTGTCTCATGACTTGCTTCCTTTCCGTGTCGTGCTGAGAACTACGTCGCGTTGCGGTGAACCGCAATTGACCGTTTGATTTTCACTTTGGTTGACTTTCTTAGAACAACGACATATTTTTATGCCAACTTTAAACAATCACAACTTCTTCATACAAACTCTATTTTGACGAACTTTATATCCATGAAATCATATTAAAGTGCTATATCACTTCCTTCCAGTAAATCTAACCCATGCTTAAATAGTAATACTTGTTATGTAAATTAGGTGTTATATGACCCGATGCATTTTGGCCGCTTGAATTAGGGTTAGCTCATTATCGTTTATTCCATTTGTAAAATTTGTAATTGTTTTATGTATTGATGCTAAGTGACACACTTCGAACTGGTTATGTGATGGGATTAACTTTTATGTAAATTAACATTGCACATTTTTACGTTTCCGAGCTTGTGAGAAGTATTAAACGTCGTTGGGAACATTCATACGAAACTTAATGTTGTCTTTCAATATATTTCTAAGAAATTATTTATAGTAGGTTAGAAATGCTAGTTTAATCCAAAGAGCTTGTTTTGAATAAACAGTTTGGTGAATATAAGATATTAGATCTTGTTAGTATCTTCAAGTACCGATTTAGATTAGAATTCAATTTGACATTGATTCATCATTAGCTTGCATCATTAGTGGAATAGAACTCGTAACTGAATTTTTTGTATTCTTATTTCTAGTATTTATTTTACCATATGTTAGTTTAGTTTACTAGTTTTCAAATTCCATGTATATAATGTTTGTGCATTGGAATAAAAACATGACTATTTTGGTTTATTTGTGGATTAAAAACCGAGTCCTTGAGGATCGACCATGTCTGCCACTATTACTATTATTTTTAAATCATACAAGTGCAAATATCGTCTCAAACTGTAACTCACAAATGGGCAATCTGTTAAGCTGAATTTTATAAGCCAATATATAAACTTTGATTAAAACAAGGTTATTCCACCTTGTAAGATTGCTATGGTAAGGTAGCATTATCAGTTAATCTTATCGATGAGGTCACTAAAAACATTATTGTTGGATCAAGCTTGCAAACCCATCTATCAGCTTGGTCAAAAGCTACAAAATACTACAATAATTCATATAATTCAAACCATCGAGTCTCTTCAGACCCCTTATAGACGGTATAATAGTGATACTAATATGAGAGAAATAATGAATCACCCATCGCATGGGCTATAATTATTTAGATTATCTTTTGAAAACATTTAATATTTTTTAAAACAACTATTAGGAAAATTATGTACCAATTAAGTTAAACAATCAAAATTTGAATGTTAAATACGTGATGGTGTATAGTCATATCAAAACATATGGCGTACAATCATGATGGAGTACAATCACATCAAAACATATGTCAAGTAATAACCACTACATCAAGTGGTTGTTGCCAATGATTACTACTTATTGTTCAATTCATTGTAAACTTAACTAATTGCTAAATAGATTGATAGAGCTACTAGTTCTTATGTCATTCTAAAATGGGATGGTTTTACGATGGGATCTTTTTTTGTTTATTTTTAGTGGTACCCTAAAAGTTTTGAAGTATTTAATGAAAAGCAATTTGTAGTGGTTTTAGACTCGGTGCAGTCTTGACTTCAAGCAGTCTAGCATTTGTTTTCGTTGTAATCTATTTGAACCTTGTACTTCTTGATCAAGTATCCTGGTGGATTTTTATATATACTCTCACTGTTTAAAGAAAAAAATTATTTATGGATCTTATAGACCAACGTTGCAAGAAAATGAAACCATTGATGCTTTATCTGCTTTTCATGCCAAAATTTTGAAACTTGGGTTCAAGAAGTAGTGACCAGATAAAGGTTGCCTTGACTGTTGTATCTCTAGATAGTTTGATTCGTCCATAAACCCTTCACGGAAAAAACATAAGGATGAAACTCAGTGGAAACATTATTTTCAATGGTAAACCGATGTATCAATACAAGGTTTTTAATAATGTGTGGTACATATTGGACATTTCTTAGGTTCATGTCCGAAAAAACAGAGACATGTCTAATACCATATGCTTGAATTGTATGACCGTTTCTCACAATAATACTAGATGGTAAACGTAAGGGAGGCAGAATAAGATTGAAGACTACCTTGAGATGGGTTCGTAAGAGATAAAGCCTCAATGTCCATATATTGGGTATCATCACTTGGATTTGGAGTAAGAGATTGCATTACATGGTCATTATTAGTTGGTGTGTAAGAGTGTGGTGTAGAAGGAGTAAAACAGTCGGGACTTGCTGTAACGTCCCATAAATTAAGACTAAAAATTTTGATTTTTAGATTAATAAAACCATTATCCAAAACAATATCATAAAAACCATAGTGAATCAGAATATATCAATAAACATCCCAATACATCAGAGTAATATAAAATGCAGAACAATATGGTGTGCGCACAGTAATCATCTCGGGCTCTTCCCTTTAGAACTAGAAGTACCTGAAACATAAACTCAAAATCGTAAGCACAAAGTTTAGTGAGTTCCCCAAAGCACCACATACCATACATATCAAACATTGAATGGGCCCCGCCTGACATCGGGCCCCACCCGACATCGAGCCATGCTTGGAACAGACCTGTCAGTCATCAGGCGCCGCCTGACATCGGTCCCCTCCTGGTATACATACAAACATATAAACACATGAAAAAATCACAAAGATAAATAGCATACAATATAATCATCAGGCCCCGCCCGGTAAACATATCACAAAACATACATGCAAAGTCACACAGACAACTAGCATCCTAATCATAATAAACCATGGGCCGACATTGGTGCATTCGACCCGCTAAACATAGTGAGGAAACTCACCTCAGGCTACTGAGTCTCTCAGATAAAGTATTGGTCCGCTGATCCGGAAAATCCCTGCGCTAACATCATCAGTAATACCTAATTAATAATTGGTTCTTAATCCAAAATCAAGAGTCTAGATCACTTGTCCAACATCCAGGGTAAAAGATCATTTTACCCTTTTTCCTACTTGGCCCAAAATCAAGGCCCAACCCATTTGCTCCCTAAAGGCCCAATTTCCTAAATGGCACCCAAAGTCTAATATGTCCTAATCTAAGAAATCCCAAAGTCTAGAAATTATCCATAGGAGTTAAGGGGTCAAGCCCAAAGACCCAAGCCCACAACTCCTTCGACCCACGGTCTAGCGTATGCTTGGCGTACCAGGCTCGTACGCCCCGTGTATACGATTGATTCAGAAACGGTTTCGCTGCCAGTACGCTCAACGTACCCAGGAGTACGCCCCACGTACTGGCCTGATCCCAAATCTTTGGCCAAACGACTTAATCACTTCATAAATGTCACAACTAGGAATTCTAATGCTTTTGTAAACATTAACAATCATAACATTTGTGACTAAAACTTGAAAGCATGCATGATGTTTATTCAATAACACCAAAGTTCCATCAATCACCCTATGCAAACACTTCAAATAGTCAACAAAAAGTTTGGAAACCCTAAAAATCTCGGTTTAAGTCCATTATGGACTAGGATTTTCTTATTGGGCCTAATGGACCAATAAGCCTCCAATTTGACTATTTTGGGCTTAGGAACCTTAAATGGGCTCTAATTGGACCCACTTTCATGAAACTTAACATTTTGGGCTATAATGGGCCTAAAATGGATTAGTTTACCTTTAATGGGCATTGTTGGGCCATAACAAATCTAATTAGCCCTAATGGGTCATGAGTCCATTCTTTTATACAAAAATTGGGCTGTGAGTTTCCCAAAAGGCCCAATGGGCCGAAAAATAATTATTGGGCCTCATAAATTCGAACCAAGGAAATGATTTGGACCAAGCTACTTCATCCTTTCTCCTAGCCCAAGTTCACAGCCCAACACAAAAAAAAGAGAAGAGATTAATTTGAATTATTAAACCTTGACACATCATTATTACTCAAAGGGTATCAAGGCTTAATACATCACATACATCTAAGACATCTCATTTTCCCATGCAACTTATCTCTTCTCTCCCCTCTTCTTCTACTCTCGGCCGAGAGCATCAACACACACACACACACACACACACACTTAATTCACTTCCAAATACTTCCAAATCCTCTCAAAGAACACTCCTCTTTCCATCAAAAATTTCGAGATCTTGGACATTTCAAGGGGGTTCTTCCATAAGAATCATCATCTTTGGTAAGTTATTGTTTGGATCCATGACCTAGTTTCTTTATTTCATCAAAAACCTCTTCCTAACTCATGCAATTTTCGTGATCTACTCCTTAGAAGCTATCTAAACCAAAGTCCTCTCAAGAAGCTTACTAGGGCCGAAAATATCATCAATCTCTTCCATTTCTTTCTCCAAAATCTAACCAACAAATCCAAGGTGAGTTCATACCCCCTTGTATTTCTAGTATTTATTTTACCATATGTTAGTTTAGTTTACTAGTTTTCAAATTCCATGTATATAATTTTTGTGCATTGGAATAAAAACATGACTATTTTTTTTTATTTGTGGATTAAAAACCGAGTCCTTGAGGATCGACCATGTCTGCCACTATTACTATTATTTTTAAATCATACAAGTGCAAATATTGTCTCAAACTGTAACTCACAAATGGGCAATCTGTTAAGCTGAATTTTATAAGCCAATATATAAACTTTGATTAAAACAAGGTTATTCCACCTTGTAAGATTGCTATGGTAAGGTAGCATTATCAGTTAATCTTATCGATGAGGTCACTAAAAACATTATTGTTGGATCAAGCTCGCAAACCCATCTATCAGCTTGGTCAAAAGCTACAAAATACTACAATAATTCATATAATTCAAACCATCGAGTCTCTTCAGACCCCTTATAGACGGTATAATAGTGATACTAATATGAGAGAAATAATGAATCACCCATCGCATGGGCTATAATTATTTAGATTATCTTTTGAAAACATTTAATATTTTTTAAAACAACTATTAGGAAAATTATGTACCAATTAAGTTAAACAATCAAAATTTGAATGTTAAATACGTGATGGTGTATAGTCATATCAAAACATATGGCGTACAATCATGATGGAGTACAATCACATCAAAACATATGTCAAGTAATAACCACTACATCAAGTGGTTGTTGCCAATGATTACTACTTATTGTTCAATTCATTGTAAACTTAACTAATTGTTAAATAGATTGATAGAGCTACTAGTTCTTATGCCATTCTAAAATGGGATGGTTTTACGATGGGATCTTTTTTTGTTTATTTTTAGTGGTACCCTAAAAGTTTTGAAGTATTTAATGAAAAGCAATTTGTAGTGGTTTTAGACTCGGTGCAGTCTTGACTTCAAGCAGTCTAGCATTTGTTTTCGTTGTAATCTATTTGAACCTTGTACTTCTTGATCAAGTATCCTGATGGATTTTTATATATACTCTCACTGTTTAAAGAAAAAAATTATTTATGGATCTTATAGACCAACGTTACAAGAAAATGAAACCATTGATGCTTTATCTACTTTTCATGCCAAAATTTTGAAACTTGGGTTCAAGAAGTAGTGACCAGATAAAGGTTGCCTTGACTGTTGTATCTCTAGATAGTTTGATTCGTCCATAAACCCTTCACGGAAAAACCATAAGGATGAAACTCAGTGGAAACAATATTTTCAATGGTAAATCGATGTATCAATACAAGGTTTTTAATAATGTGTGGTACATATTGGACATTTCTTAGGTTCATGTCCGAAAAAACAGAGACATGTCTAATACCATATGCTTGAATTGTATGACCGTTTCTCACAATAATACTAGATGGTAAACGTAAGGGAGGCAGAATAAGATTGAAGACTACCTTGAGATGGGTTCGTAAGAGATAAAGCCTCAATGTCCATATATTGGGTATCATCACTTGGATTTGGAGTAAGAGATTGCATGACATGGTCATTATTAGTTGGTGTGTAAGAGTGTGGTGTAGAAGGAGTAAAACAGTCGGGACTTGCTGTAACGTCCCATAAATTAAGACTAAAAATTTTGATTTTTAGATTAATAAAACCATTATCCAAAACAATATCATAAAAACCATAGTGAATCAGAATATATCAATAAACATCCCAATACATCAGAGTAATATAAAATGCAGAACAATATGGTGTGCGCACAGTAATCATCTCGGGCTCTTCCCTTTAGAACTAGAAGTACCTGAAACATAAACTCAAAATCGTAAGCACAAAGTTTAGTGAGTTCCCCAAAGCACCACATACCATACATATCAAACATTTAATGGGCCCCGCCCGACATCGGGCCCCACCCGACATCGAGCCATGCTTGGAACAGACCTGTCAGTCATCAGGCGCCGCCTGACATCGGTCCCCTCCTGGTATACATACAAACATATAAACACATGAAAAAATCACAAAGATAAATAGCATACAATATAATCATCAGGCCCCGCCCGGTAAACATATCACAAAACATACATGCAAAGTCACACAGACAACTAGCATCCTAATCATAATAAACCATGGGCCGACATTGGTGCATTCGACCCGCTAAACATAGTGAGGAAACTCACCTCAGGCTACTGAGTCTCTCAGATAAAGTATCGGTCCGCTGATCCGGAAAATCCCCGCGCTAACATCATCAGTAATACCTAATTAATAATTGGTTCTTAATCCAAAATCAAGAGTCTAGATCACTTGTCCAACATCCAGGGTAAAAGATCATTTTACCCTTTTTCCTACTTGGCCCAAAATCAAGGCCCAACCCATTTGCTCCCTAAAGGCCCAATTTCCTAAATGGCACCCAAAGTCTAATATGGCCTAATCTAAGAAATCCCAAAGTCTAGAAATTATCCATAGAGTTAAGGGGTCAAGCCCAAAGACCCAAGCCCACAACTCCTTCGACCCACAGTCTAGCGTATGCTTGGCGTACCAGGCTCGTACGCCCCGTGTATACGATTGATTCAGAAACGGTTTCGCTGCCAGTACGCTCAACGTACCCAGGAGTACGCCCCGCGTACTGGCCTGATCCCAAATCTTTGGCCAAACGACTTAATCACTTCATAAATGTCACAACTAGGAATTCTAATGCTTTTGTAAACATTAACAATCATAACATTTGTGACTAAAACTTGAAAGCATGCATGATGTTTATTCAATAACACCAAAGTTCCATCAATCACCCTATGCAAACACTTCAAATAGTCAACAAAAAGTTTGGAAACCCTAAAAATCTCGGTTTAAGTCCATTATGGACTAGGATTTTCTTATTGGGCCTAATGGACCAATAAGCCTCCAATTTGACTATTTTGGGCTTAGGAACCTTAAATGGGCTCTAATTGGACCCACTTTCATGAAACTTAACATTTTGGGCTATAATGGGCCTAAAATGGATTAGTTTACCTTTAATGGGCATTGTTGGGCCATAACAAATCTAATTAGCCCTAATGGGTCATGAGTCCATTCTTTTATACAAAAATTAGGCCGTGAGTTTCCCAAAAGGCCCAATGGGCCGAAAAATAATTATTGCGCCTCATAAATTCGAACCGAGGAAATGATTTGGACCAAGCTACTTCATCCTTTCTCCTAGCCCAAGTTCATAGCCCAATACAAAAAAAAGAGAAGAGATTAATTTGAATTATTAAACCTTGACACATCATTATTACTCAAAGGGTATCAAGGCTTAATACATCACATACATCTAAGACATCTCATTTTCCCATGCAACTTATCTCTTCTCTCCCTTCTTCTTCTACTCTCGGCCGAGAGCATCAACACACACACACACACACACACACTTAATTCACTTCCAAATACTTCCAAATCCTCTCAAAGAACACTCCTCTTTCCATCAAAAATTTCGAGATCTTGGACATTTCAAGGGGGTTCTTCCATAAGAATCATCATCTTTGGTAAGTTATTGTTTGGATCCATGACCTAGTTTCTTTATTTCATCAAAAACCTCTTCCTAACTCATGCAATTTTCGTGATCTACTCCTTAGAAGCTATCTAAACCAAAGTCCTCTCAAGAAGCTTACTAGGGCCGAAAATATCATCAATCTCTTCCATTTCTTTCTCCAAAATCTAACCAACAAATCCAAGGTGAGTTCATACCCCCTTGTTTTCGGTTTTTACTTGTTTTTGGGGGAGAATACAAGTACTGTGTGTTGATCTATGTGTGTATGCTTGTTATATGTGATTTCTTTGGTTTAGGTTGTGAAAATATGATGTTATTTGCTAAATCTTGAAATCTATGGCTAAAATGTAAAGAATACATAAACAATGTACATAATAAACAACTTACTTCAAAGATCTAAGGATCTTTAGGCTTAAGAAGTGAAAACAAAGTCAAAATCCTTATAAGTGTCATTTTTGCAAAAATAATCAAAGTTTGGGTAAAATATGATATTTTTGGTTTTATAAGGACAAAATGGTATTATTTACATAGAAATCTAACTTTTATGAAAATAACACTTGTCTAGGGGTCAAAGACATAAATTTTAGCTTAATGGGCTTTAATTTGGGCCTCACGAGTTTTTGGGCCCAAAGTTGCGAAAAAATGAAATGTTGAGGGGCTGAATTGGAAAACTTAACAAACTATGAGTCTAAACGTGAATAAACTATTTTTAGGGGCTGAAAATGGTCAAATTAAATGTTTTTGGGCCAATTAGTCGAATATTAAGTTTTTGGGTTAAAAACATCAAGTTTATAACGCATGGCTTTTTTAAATATATATATATATATATATATATATATATATATATATATATATATATATATATATACGTATAGCCAAGCTTCGTTATAAATCAAACGTCAAAACAATCTTAACACTTCGAATAAACAACGAATTTACAACAAATACCTACATTACGAACTCAAGATCAATAAATTATAAATGATTCAATGGTTGAGCTCAAATATCTCCTATTCGTGCTATTGGGCCTTTGTGGCCCAATATCATGATTATTGAGCCCAATATATTCAAACATGTTTATTGGGCTTCCGGTGACCCAATTACATACCTAGTGGGCCTTTATCAGCTTTAATATGCTATTGGACTTTAATGGTCCATTTGCATTGCTAATAAGACCTTAAACCTTTATAATATGCTCAATGGGCTATAACGTGTCCGTAGCATACTCGACAGCCTGTAATAACATACAAAGTTAGTGGGCCTCCGTAGTCCTCTTCTCTTTGTCTGTTAGGCTTACCTTTATTCAAGTAAACATAAATCGGGTCGTGAAACAATGTTATACAATTTCTTTTGGATTAGTGAGAAATAACGGACGACACCAATAAGTGTCGGTCGTAGTCTGTAGTTATAATCAAAGTCTCCTGGAAGGAGAGCGAGAGTTTGTGTATAGATCTATACGGGGGTGACTCCCCCACACCTAAGTTATTCGCTACAGTTAGACTCGGCTAGTCTAGGGTGACAAAATCTTAATTCAATACCGGCATTCACTAGAATGCCAAGACAGGCGAATTAGTCATTATTATGCATGGTCATTATTATCCATTACCGTCTAAGTAATCATTGGGAAATCATGTTCATATGCTGTGACGATACAATAATACAAAACTATCATGCTATTTACACCGGAGAACATCGGGTTTTCCGGGGGAACAACATTATTCACTTTTACTTATAACAACTATAATACAAGAAACTATTATGAAAAACAATTCACTTTTGCATGTTTTGAAATCATTTACACGTATACGTATGGATCATCACACCTTTTTCGTAAACAATTTCTGTTTCAGAAAATATCGGATTTTCTGGGTTTTACAAACAATACAAAACATTTTCATATCAAACCTGCTTATGAACTCACCAACATTATATATGTTGACCGTTTTCAAAATAACTTGTGTTCTCAGGTAACCGTTAGAATGAAGAATTATCAAGCATGTGTCTGAATGTCTTTTGTGTGATGTCATTTGATAAACAATTTATTTTTGGGATTATGTAATGTAAACAATGTACTGGATGTGAACAGTGATGGTTGTAATGTATTAATGCATGGTGATGTTTATGTTATGTTTCATGTATATTCATTGTGATGATATTTCAATTTAAGTCACACGAGCCCTCAGACGTTTCCGCCGTCTGGTTCGGGGGTGTGACAATAAATTATCATCCAATCCAAAAAATGTCATCATATGAAAGTTCTAATCCATAAAGTCGAAGGCTTTAAGCCTTTGCATGGCTAAAAATACCCCAAGGTCCAATTCTAGCATTTTAGATCCATAAAGTGAAACATAAACTTTGCATGGTTGCACAAAACCCATCAAGGTGATATTTTTATGCATTATGGACCTCTAAAACGTCCAGATTTAGAGACTAAGTTCCTGGAGTAGCTTTTACTCACAAGGACAAACCAAATGAACTATAATAAGCCATGAATCACCCCAAACTAGATCTAGACAAAGAGATGTCAAGCTAAGAACTTTTACCTTCAATAGCTTGCAAAAGAGGTGACAACTCTGGATCTCTAAGCTTCACTCCAAGCAATGAATCTTCAATAACCTTATATTTCTTCAACAAGAAAACACTAATATTCTTCACAAGAGTTCAAGAACACTAAAATGGTGGCTAAGGGTCGAGATTAGGGTTTAGGAGATATGAAGGCTGATAAGAGGCAAGGCTCAAGGGACATAATGAGCTTATATAGGGGTAAAACACTAAAGATTAGGGTTTCTAGCTGGCCAGAGTACGCCCCACGTTCTTCCACGTACGCTCAGTGTACGTGGGTGCATCCGCGATCCATCGAAGAGCCAGTACGCTCAGCATACCCATAGGGTACGCCCCGTGTACTGAGCTAGGGACCAAAATGAAAGGTTTTTGCATAAAGGATTAAAAAGGAAACATACCAATACTTCAGAATGTTACAATTCTCCCCCACTTTAATCAGACTTCGTCCTCGAAGTCCACCGCTACAAATAACTCGGGATAATGCTCCCTCATCTCGTCCTCCGACTCCCACGTCCATTATGAACCTTTACGATGCTGCCACTGAAATTTTACCAACTCAACAAGCTTGTTCCTCAAGGTTTTCGTATTTTTGTCAACAATCGCCACCGTTTTCTTGATATAATTCAGGCGATCATCCACCTGAATATCCTCCAATGGAACCACCGCGGAATCATCCACTAAAACATTTCTGCAGCTGGGAGACGTGAAACGTGATATGGATCTGACGAAGCTCATCGAGAAGCTCCAAGCAATAAGCAACCTGGCCCACCTGGTACAAAACCCTGAAAGGACCGATGTACATGGGCCCCAACTTTCCCCTCTTCCTGAATCGGATGACACCTTTCCAAGGTGACATCTTCAGGAAAACCATATCCCCAACCTGGAACTCTAGATCTGATTTCTTGTCGGCATAGCTCTTCTGCCGACTCTGAGCGGTCTGGAGTCTACCTCGAACCTGCTAAATCAACTCGGTAGTCTTGAGTACCACTTCGGTACTCCCCATAACTCATTGACCGATCTCACCCCAACATATCATGATCATACATTTCCTCCCATAGATCATCTCATAAGGAGGTCGATCAATGTTGGCGTGATAACAGTTGTTATACGAAAACTCTGCCAAAAGGAGATACGTATCCCAACTCCCACCGAAATCCAATACACACGCCCGAAGCATATCCTCCAAGGTCTGAATAATCTGGTCGCTCTGTCCGTCAGTCTACGGGTGGAAAGTCGTGCTAAAATGCAGATGAGTACATGTAACGTCCCGTTTTTATAACCAAAAATCATTTTTATTAAGATAAAAACTTTCCAATTTATTAATCCATTATTTAAGAAAGCCATTTATTCCAAATTACATTTATTAAAAACATAGTATTGTACAAAACGTGAAATGTTCAACATTGCTGATGAGTGTGTACAGTCCCGCCTTTGCCTTCCCGCAATCACCGATGATACATGAAACCGCCTTTGCCTTCCCGCAATCACCGATGATACATGAAGCCATTTATTCCAAATTACATTTAAGGTTGGAATTGGTCTAGAATCATTACCTTAAACTGTTTTGGACTTATAAAACCTGTTTTTGATGTGGTAATGATTATGGTAAACCAATTTCAAAGTTATAATCAAAGTTTCAAGTTTTATAAAAGTTTATATGATTCTTGAAAATTGTTGATTATGAATGTTCATGCTTATGAGTTTTGATAGATCATAGGAATTATGTGCAAATTGTTTGTTAGTGTAATTCTTGATCTTAATGACATTGTATGGACTCCATAACTTGTCCTCAAGTTATGGATTACCAAAAGTTTTTTGTGTGTTACCTTGTTTTATGAGTTAATTTAGATTAATGGAAACATTATGTGTTAGTTGTTTTCAATCCAAATTGGTCTAAAAGTAGTTCATAAAATGTGTTTTTGTAACTTGTCCTCAAGTTATATGAAAAGTCACATTTATGAATCTTAAAACTCATAAAAGTGCCATAGGTTACAAAATGAAGAGTCTTTTTCTCATAAATAGATAAAAGTGTCATAGGTTACAAAATGAAGAGTCTTTTTCTCATAAATAGTTTTATGGACTTCATAACTTGTCCTCAACTTATGGATGTTCAAGAGTCTCTTCATTAAAGTTTTTAAAACTTTAATTAAACTCATAAGTTATGAAAATCCAAGAGTTTTGAAAAGTTTCAATACTTGCCCTCAAGTTTTGGAATTTGTAAAGTTTTGCTTATGAATGCTTTAATTCCAAATCAAACCCTAGAATTTTAAAAGTTTAAAATTCAACCCTTATACTATTATTATAATTTTAATTATATAGATATGTATAAGATAAAGTCAATCTTACCGTTAGTAGGCCTCATTCACGAAGTCGGTCTATAAGGGGGGTATAAGGTTACTGCCTATAAAATGGCAGTTTAATGAGTGTCCACTCTCACCCACCGCTTCCTTGACTGGTGGAGGGTCGTTAGCCGAACGGGTAGGATAAAGACTATAATTCTCCCTTCATTAAAAGTATAATGATAAATACTAAGTAACTAAACACTTATTAATTCCCAATATTAGTTACTTAGGAAAATGTGAAATGGTGCTAACCCATGAAATTGCACTTTGCACCTTTGTTAAGTCGTTAGTGGAGCGTGTGTGGTTAACCGACACACTAACATGGGACTAACAATGTGTCGCAAAGGGTAACTTAATGTTTATCATAGATTGTTGGAGCGCGTGTGGTTAACCGACACATCAATTAGGTAATAAAGTTAAGGGTACCAAGTTAATTTGCATGGTTATTCACACCTTGTTTGTGATCCTCGACATCCCAGTCACAAACTTGAGAGGGCACAATCGAGATTCAAACATGCCATTGAAAGTTCAATGTATCGCAAAAGATCTAGGATTGGGTACACTTAGTTGTGCGCTGATCAGGTTCACCACAAAGGTCAATACGATTATTCGTTATGATTTACTAAAGTTTAGTAAATATGGTTATGCTTACAAGTTTAAGTGTAATTCTGAAACATTGGAAAAGTTTCAATTTATGGCAGAACGGATAAGAAGAATCAAATAAGGCAGAAAGATAAAAGTTTCTCCAATCTGAAGAGATGGGAGAGTACTTGAGTATCTTGTTTTATGACTATCTTAGTGATTATGAAACCATATCACAATTGATTCTCTAAGGACACCTTAGTGCATTTGTTTGACTAAGGAGAGGAATCATGAATTGTTGAAATGGTTAAATCAAAAGATTAATCTCACTTCGTTCCAAAATCAAATCTTAGAGTTATACTCCAAGATTGAGCCTTGAGTGACATAATCTTAAAAAAGGTGTAAAACACTTGTCAAATGTAGAGTAAAATGTTTTCTACTCTTGTACATTTGTAATTGGTAAATTGTGATGTTTGGATAAGACAAAGACCAACTAAGATCAATTGTGAGAAGTGTTTAACTTGATAAGAATCCGCACTAACTCTTGAATATTTGTTTTGTCAAGGAATGATTCTTGACAAAGAAAATCTTATATGTCAAGAGGTCAGTGGGAGTCTTAAAAGATCTTGAGATAGATTCAAGAACTAATCAGGAGTATTGTTTAATCACTAGCACACGACTTGAGGTTTGTAACCTATCGTGTTGACATATTCTTGTTCATGTCAACATTCCAGTCAAAGTTGACTTTGCATATGAGTTCTATGAGTTCTCAGTTGTTTGCATAACAACCTGGAAGCAATGGTAGGTCCTTGTGCTACCGGGTGGCAAGAAAATGAGATTGAATAAGTTCAGTCCATATGAGTTTGGATTTGTCACTAACCCTATCCTGTGATTATGTATTTGACAAATTCACATGGATAGGAATACATACACCATAAAAATCTAAGTGTCATAAGGTTTCTCTCCGATTCAATAAAATGATGGTGAGGAAACGCTTTCACTAAGTAGATTTTAAGTAGATAGCAATTGTGATATTTGCATTCTCATGTCGTTAGTAGAGCGTGTGTGGTTAACCGGCACACTAACTAGTGAGAATGGCAAAAGGTCTAGACAAACATGTGAGCTATCTAAGGAAAGGTGTATGATTTTGGTAAAATCTTATCAAAGCATCTAGTATCAGAAATCTGAACTTTGGAAATAAAGTCAATAAAGTATTGATTCCTAGAAGTCCAGTTGATTTCTGAGTACATGTCAAATCTAGTGGGAGCATAAGTGTTGTGCTAGTAATATAATAATCATTGTGCTAGTGGGAGCATGATTATTATGGTTAGTGTTGCAAGTTAGCAATGTTAGTTATAGAAAACAAAAGGTTAAATTCGCTTTGAAAAGTTGTTTTGCTATAATTAAGGGAAAGGATTTATACTTCATTCCAATTCTAAAAGCTTAGATTGAGATTTTAATCAACTTTAGTCAAGGATATATATGAATGTTATGTTGGAATGGTTCAACATAAGGAAATTCTATATATGTTGCATTCTCAAAATTCGATTATGATTACGACATCCCTCTTCATAGTTCGAATTTTGAGAACATGGCAAATAAAAATTTTTATAGCATGAATCGGGTCTCATATGATTCGGGTATAGGATCGATTACATGTGCTATAATATTTATCCATTCTAAATTTTCCAAATGACTAGGGCGTTAAGAGGGAAAAAGGAATAGAACTGGATTTGACTAAAATAATTAAGCAATTGTCGAGGACAATCTGAGGTTTGCCAAAGATTGGTTGCTCGTGGACAATTGGAAGTATAGAGATAGGACCATATTGACATGTTCTGAAAGGAGGCAACTCTTGTTCAGAAGTGAAAGTCAAAATGGGAATATGGAATTGTCTCCATAGGTGGAAGTTATTCTTTGAATCTGTGTAAGATTAGAGAACTTAATGCAAGAAGGGTGTTCAAAGGAATGTACTGTGAATGTGAGACTTCGTTTCCATGGAATTTCTCTCCATTGGAATACTTTGTAATGTCTGTTGCCAAGCCTTTATGACCTGTGTGCATATTCATTGCAAGAGGATCATTGCATATAAGTTTAGAATCCAATAGATTATAGTAAATGGCAAGAGTTTGATATTCTTACAATTACAATAAGGATTGGGATTGTGAAATGAGCATCATTGAAATATTGTCAATTGATCTGTTTCACAAAGTAAGGATCATAAGACAAACATAGTGTGCATACTTGGAGTATGGCATAGCTATTGTTTAGACAAACATAGTGTGCATGCTTGGAGCATGGCATGACTATTGTTTTTATTCAAGTATTAAGTTGATAAATCGAAACATTATACAATGAATAATGAGTAATCAATATGGTGCTTAGATAAAAGGTGTTTTTATTTACACTCAAAGTGTTGAGGCCATATAGGATTAGTATTATTCTTGTGTTTCACGTTGCATGTTTTGACTTCCAGGATAACTAGGTCATTCTTTCCGAATGACTAAGTTATTCAAACCATCTACAGTCGATAATACGTTGGAAGTAGGTATTAAGGCAAGATTGTCATGAAGCTGGATTGTAGATGTCCAAGGTATGGGACATAGCAAGAGTTGCTGCAACATTCATGAGTGCTCATAAGTTCTGAGTATTGGATTAAACCCACGCTCATTTGACTCACTTCATGGATTTTATCACGAGTGATCATGAGACGATAATATCTTATATTCTTCAAACCTAGAGATATGAGTTGTTGCCTATGAGTTGGTTATACATTGATTGTACGAAAACGCATTGGTAACTCGATGTTATAAAACGTGCCTTTGTGTATGATTAAACAAGTAGTAGAACAAGCATATGAGTCGAAGTTTATCCATTCCTTTTACCCTTAAAGGGATAAAAGTGATATCTGTGGGCCCCTCGATGATTTAGTGATGACACCCCGAAGTGCTTGGCCAAGCCTGGACTGATTTGATTTGTTCAATTAGTCGGTCATCATAAATCGTAAATCGGGAAACAATAAATGGACAGAGAGAATGATTATAATCCATGTCTCAATCCATATGATATATAGAATGGAGGAATATATGATCACTTATCTAATGGACGCGTCATTGATTTGTTTAGAGTTTGACAGCGACTTTTAAGAGCTACGATTGCTAGTCGGGTTATGAAGTCATACTTGCAATAATAGTTATTCGACTTATCCAAGTGGGAGACTGTTGGATTAGTGTCTAAGTCCATAACTAAAATTGTTACATACTTGACCCAACCCGACATGGTCAATTTGGGTTGCATGGCATCGGGACATTTGGATAGACCTTTGGTGAGAAGAGGATATTTGTGACATATTAATATATTATAAGTTCTAATATATTAATATGAAATCATATTATTTAATTAGTATTGATCAAGAATTAATTTGGAATTAATTTAGTGATCAAAAGAGACTAATTAAATATATGGGGATTGATTGTGTAAATCATTCATTCTTATATATGTGGGCTTATGATCCATGATTCCTTATGTTGGGTTTAACCCATGTGGTGACCCATGGATACTACATGGAGGTTAAAACCCATGGAGCATAAGGAATGGGTAAAGTCATGGGTTACATGGTGTAACCCTAATGTGCACATTATATAAAGACCCCATTGGTTTGTGAAATTGGCACTAGTGCATACACAAGAGGGCAAGTCGATTTCTAAGAGTCAAGTATCTCTTATCATGGTTATTCTATATGTTCATGATGTTGTGTGAACCATTTGAGGTGTCACACTTGGGGTACTAGGCTCTTAAGCTTCATGGAATCAAGCTACACCAAAGAGGTATGTATTCTATCTAGTTTGGTTATCCTATTACATATGATTGTATGCTAGTTAGGGTAATACCTTGGAAAAATTAATATTTGCATGTATAATAGAGAAAAACCTAGATCCAAGGTATTTAGGGTTGCATGTACATCTTAGGAGTGTTAGAATGCTCAAAACCCAACAAGTGTGCGTGATTGTAGGGATGTATTGGATTAGTCGGTTCGGTGTCATGATAGATAGTGAGGGTCAGCAGGTGGTAGTTCGCACCCTAAGTGGGGGAGAACTGATCGTATATGGCGAGGGCACCAGAGTGGGATCGGGGTTCTGTTCAGCTGCCAGGGCTCGACAGTATATTCAGCACGGGTGTGCGGGGTATCTAGCGTATGTGGTGGATACGCGGGTCGGGGATCCATCTCCAGTATCAGAGGTTACAGTGGTTAGAGAGTTTGCTGACGTGTTCCCGGAGGAGTTACCAGGAGTACCTCCGGAGAGGCAGGTCGAGTTCCGAATCGACCTGGTGTCGGGTGTGGGTCCTATCGCCAAGGCGCCGTACCGATTGGCGCCACCCGAGATGCAGGAGCTATCATCACAGCTGCAGGAATTGCTAGGCAAGCAGTTCATTCGACCTAGCAATTCTCCATGGGGAGCACCGATCCTCTTCGTTAGGAAGAAGGACGGCTCGCACCGGATGTGCATTGATTATAGGGAGTTGAACAAGTTGACGGTGAAGAACCGTTATCCACTCCCGAGGATAGATGATCTCTTTAATCAGTTGCAGGGGCATCTTGGTTCTCCATGACAGATTTGAGGTCGGGGTATCATCAGGTCCGGGTCAGAAAGGAGGACGCGGAGAAGACCGCGTTTCAGACTAGTTATGGTCATTACGAGTTCGTGGTGATGTCGTTTGGGTTTGATGCTATATGGGTCATCGTGGATCGATTGACCAAGAGTGGCCATTTCTTGGCCATACGGGAGAGTTCATCGGCCTAGAAATTGGCCGGCGTGTACGTCCGCGAGATCGTGGCTCGCCATGGGGTTCCGGTCTCCATTTTCTCCGACCGGGATGTTAGGTTTACCTCCCGTTTCTGGCAGAAGTTCCATGAGGAACTGGGCATGCGACTGCACTTTAGCACAACATTCCACCCGCAGACCGACGGTCAGAGCGAGCGGACCATACAGACCCTTGAGGACATGTTGAGAGATTGTGTCATTGACTTCGGTGGGAGCTGGGATTCCCACCTACCCCTTGTGGAGTTCGCCTACAACAACAACTATCATTCCAGCATAAGCGCCTCGCCTTTCGAGCTGTTGTATGGGCGGAGATGTCGCACCCCAGTTTGTTGGGGTGAGGTCTGACACAGGGTGATGGGACGGACGGAGGTAGTTCTGCAGACTACCGAGAAAATTCAACAAATTAGGCAGCGATTGCAGACCGCTCAGAGTAGGCAGAAGAGTTACGCCGACATACGCCGATCTGAGTTAGAGTTTCAGGTGGATGATATGGTACTCCTGAAGGTCTCACCCTGGAAAGGTGTGATCCGCTTCAGGAAGAGGGGGAAATTGGGCCCCCGTTTCATCGGTCCGTTCAGGATCCTTGCCAGGGTTGGCAATGTGGCATATAGGCTAGAGCTACCAGATGAGCTTAGCAGGATTCACAACACTTTCCACGTTTCGCAGTTGCGAAAGTGCATTATGGATCAGGAGGTAGTAGTGTCGGTGGATGATATTCAGGTCGATGAGCGCCTGAATTATGTGGAGAGGCCTATGGCCATTCTGGAAAGGAAGATGAAAGTTCTGCGGAACAAGGAAATACCTTTGGTAAAGGTGCAGTGGGAGCATCGGAGGGGATCTGAGTGGACGTGGGAGCCGGAGGCTGAAATGCGGGAGTATTACCCGACGTTGTTTACCTCGGCGGACTTCGAGGACGAAGTCTAGTTCAAGTGGGGGAGAATTGTAACACCCCGATTTTCAGGTATTGGTTTATGTAAGAATTTTCTTGTTTTCAAGGTCTACTCGACGAGTTGGCCGCCCCACTCGTCGAGTAGCAGCGGGTTGGTCCGCGTGTTTTAGTGATCTACTCGCCGAGTCCAAGAAGGGACTCTACGAGTAGGAGCTGGCAGATGAAACCCTAAATCCCGGGGTATTGCACCCTATTTAAAGGATCATTGGCCTTCCCAGACTCCCCTTTACAGCTCCTTGGCACCCTTAAACCCTAAATCGTGTGTGTGTGTGTGTTTCTTTGGTGTGATAGAGCTTGGAAGAGAGATCTTGGTGAGGAACACTTGGGGGAAACAAGTAAAATCGAAGCTAGGAACTCGTGGGAAGCAAAGATATACATCAGTTGACACTCTCTGGAAGGTATTAAGCTGTCTATTTGGCTCATCTCATCTTTAACCTCTTTTTGGGTGGGTTTTAGGAAAGGCTTTTGTGTTTGAGTCAAGATCTGAAGTTGCAACTTCAGATATGGACTCCCTTTGGTCTCTAGATCCATAAAGGTAGCAGCTTTGGCAAGTATGACCCTTCCCTCAAGTGTTGGACTTCATTTCAAGCTTAGTTTTGTCATTTTAGGGCCTTAAAGCTTTGCATGCACGTAAATTTTGCAACTTTACGTGATAAGCATGCCTTGGAAGATTGGATCTGCAATCTAGAACCTTTGCATGGCTTAAAAATCATCTGTATGGATGAAGGTCTGAAGGGACTCGACGAGTGGCATGGTCGACTCGGCGGGTCCGATGAAGTTGGTCGTGGGCTCGATGAGTCGGATGAGTAACTCGACGAGTCCGATGAAGATTGCCCTGGACTCGGCGAGTTGGTAAAATTAGGCAAGAACTCGGCGAGTAGTTGAGGATGCTCGACGAGTTGAGGTTAACATGGACTGTTGACCTTGCCAGTTGACTTTGAATTTGACCAAGGGTTGACCAGTTGACTTCTCGGGGTATCTCGGGAATTTATGAACTTTGGGATGTGTTGGATATAGGTGGTGGAGTTAGTGGCGGTGATCCGAGAATTGAGCTTTCTATTTTCTAGTCGGCAGTTGCGAGGTGAGTTATCATCACTATACTAAAGGGTCTAAGGCACCAAGGCCGGCCCTTTAGATTTTTATCTGGTTACGTTATGCTTGTATGATCTATTAGATCGGTATCCTAGAGGGTAGGATAATATTATGAGGTATGTGGTATGATCTGTTATATCGATATCCTGGTAGATAGGATGGTATTATGTGATATGTGGTACGATCCGTTAGATCAGTTGTTGTCTATAGACTGTTATTTGATTATCTGTTATATGTGGCCATGTTTGTTTGACGGTTGAGGCTTATATGCTTGCTGCGAAAGCCAATAGACCTGGGCATTCCAACTTGTTGGTTGTGGGCCGTGAGTATTACTTCCCGAGGATGACTGGAATCATAGTATGTGGGCATTCCAACCTGTTGGTTGTGGTCCTGGGGTATTCCATCCCGATGATGATTGGACCCATAGTATGTTGGCATTCCAACCAGAAGGTTGAGGACCTAGGGTATTCCAATCCGATGGTTGACTGGACCCATAGTATGTTGTTTATGATTATATGTCTATTGTTGCGGGTATGGGTATTTTGGGGGAACTCACTAAGCTTTCGGGCTTACAGTTTCACTTTATTGTTTCAGGTACATCAGGGGATCGTGGCAAGGCTCAGGCGTGATCGTACAGCTCCTCACTTGTTATGATTTTGTTTCTGGGATACTCTGATATAACACATTTTGAAAAGAAGTTTGTAATGGTTAATAGATTTGAAATGTTTTTAAAAGTTTCAATTTGGCATGATTTTTATGGATGTTACACTATTACTATTGTTAGTTAAGATGATACACTTCAATTAAGCAAAAGGATAAACAGTAAAATAATAACCTTTTAAGTAAAAATATCAATTTTTTTAAAAAGAATTACCGTTAAAAATAATAATGAAATAAATATCAATTTCTTCATTAGATATGATGTTTCCAAAATAAAAATATAAAACTAATCGTTGGAAAAACCTAACCACCGAAAGAAAATTGTTCGTTAATCCTCACCCTAGACCTTATATCCTAAATACAAAACTACAACGAAATTTTCTTTTAACCTAACATAATTTTTTTAAACCCAACACAACAACTTATTTTTAGTATAAACGAAAATAGTTTGCCAAAATAACATTAACCGTTTTTGTAATAGAAACTTACACCATTTGTTAACTTGGAAGAAACTAACTAGCAATAACAAACAGAAATGGATGAAACAGCTCGCCGAAAAAAATGTAATCACGAAACGAAACAACGTGCCGAAAGAACATAATCGACGAAAATAAAGTCATATCCTAAACAAAACAATGCACCAAAAAGAACATAATTCCTGATATGAAACAATAGTTGAAAAACCTAATCGACAAAAAAACGTAATCACCGGAATGAAACAACTCGTCAAAAAAAATATTAACCACCGCCGCATGGCGCAAGTACACTAGTAGTATGTATATATATATATATATATATATATATATATATATATATATATATATATATATATATATATTACAAAGCACATTGGTTATATATTGAATTTTAAGAGATATAAGTTACAATTTTTTTTTGTACAAAACTACAAATCAAATATTTATAAATAAATCATTAATATTTCCTAAAACTTTGAAGACACGAATTAAGGAATGTTATTAAAGAATTTAATTTGTAGCAAAATGACAATTTTAAAATATTGAATTCATATATGTAAATCAATTTACATCAATAGTATAAGCATACAACATAAATAAAAAGTCTAATCATAAATATTTTATTTAAAAATGATATCTGTTTTTATTACTTAATAACTAATAATAGAATATAATAGTTATTTCCACATAAGAATATATATATATAGGTTTAGGTTTTATGGAAAACAAAAAACCCTAAAAATCATAAAAATGCATAAAAAAAATACTTAGAGATCACAAAACTTTTTTTTGAATTTTTTTTATAAAAAATCGCAGCTTTTTATTAAAATTCACTGAAAAAAAAAATCAGTTTTTTTTTCAAATTTTTTTTTCAGCGAATTTCTTTGAAAACCTACGATTTTTTCATAAAAAATGTCAAAACAAAGTTTTGTGATCTCTAGGTATTTTTTTATGCATTTTTATGATTTTTAGGGTTTTTTTGTTTTCCAAATAACATTTCCCTATATATATATATATATATATATATATATATATATATATATATATATATATATATATATATATATATATAGAGAGAGAGAGAGAGAGAGAGAGGTTCATTTATTATAATTTCTAACTATCTACTGCGTGGATGTAAGGATGATTGTGGACCAAACAATTCAAAAACCTGGATAAGGGTATATTGGTAATTTTCCTTTATGCACCTAAAGTAAATTCCAATATATATGGAAAATCGATTATATCACGGAACAAAATCCCTTGTAATCACATCTGCTCAATGACCATATTTCTCTCATTTTTCTTTCATTCGATCTAGAACTGGGCTCGTGAAATTGAAACCGAGAACCGGAAAGTCTAAAAGGAACGGGAAGCAGTGTCGGAGTTGGTCCCATTCGCCAACGATTATGGCGTCGCAGCCCAAGGGGGGAAGGATGTCGATGTTGTGAACAGTAAGCCGATTTTCACTCCTCCCATCTCTAATTTCAATTTAATCTCTCTGTGGAGGTGTGGTTGTGCGATTTTGTTTGAATAGAGATCATGGGATTGGTTAATGATGGTGGTATTCGGCTGTGGTTGAAACATCCCAAAAATACAGTCCAAAATTTTCATTTAAAATCATTAAATAAAACCATAGTTATCAAATCATTTCATGAAAGCATAATCAAAATATCTCAAAACATTATTATCAGAGTATCAAAACATCAGAGTAAACATCCCAGGCTGAAACATCTTGGTGTGTGCAATGCAGTCATCCCAAGTTCTTCCCCTTGCTACCGGAAGTACCTGAAACCAAAACTGAAAACCGTAAGCACGAAGCTTAGTGAGTTCCCCAACCTACCACATATCATACACATAATCGCATATACTGGGCCCCGCCCCTACATCGGGCCCGACCCGGCATCGGACAGTGTCCGACATCAGGCCCCGCCTGGCATCGAGCCCCGCTCGGTATACAGATCTGTTTCTCTTAGGCCCCGCCTATCTCTGACCCCGCCCGCTATACACATATAACAATATCATATAATCATACTAGCACTTAAAGAAAAATACTCTAAATGTATTTCCTATCCTAAGGCCTTGCCTAACTTGGGCGCCGCCCCTGTCCTGCTACTGATGAGTCATGGAACCCCGTCCACACTCCTGCTGATAGTGAGATACGGGCCCCCGCCCACACTCACTTCTCTCCTATCACGGGCCCCACCCCTACTCTGCTATGGATGAGATATGGAACCCCGTCCATACTCAACCAGTGATGAGATACGGAACCTCGCCCACACTCACCTCCCTACCAGGCACGTACAAGTACCATTCAGACAACACGTATAATCTAACATGCACACATTCCTCGGGCACCGCCTGGCATCGGACCTTGGTCCGGAATACCATACTATCATACAATGCCTAGGGCTTGTTGGGTTTTGAGCATTCTAACACTCCTATGGTGTACATGCAACCCCACATACCTTGGATCTATGTTTTCTCTATTATACATGCAAATATCAATTTTCCAAGGTATTACCCTAACTAGCATACAATCATATGTAATAGGATAACCAAACTAGATAGAATACATACCTCTTGGTTGTAGCTTGATTCCATGAAGCTTAAGAGCCTAGTGCCCCAAGTGTGACACCTAAAATGGTTCACACGACATCGTGAACATCTTGTAATAACCATGAGAGAGGATACTTGACTCATAGAAATCGGCTTGCCCTCTTGTGTGTCCACTAGTGCTCATTTCACCAACCAATGGGGTCTTTTTATAGTGGGCACATTAGAGTTACACCATGTAACCCATGACTTTACCCATTCCTTATGCTCCATGGGTTTTAACCTCCATGGAGTATCCATGGGTCACCACATGGGTTAAACCCAATATAAGGAATCATGGATCATAAGCCCACATATATAAGAATGAATGATTTACACAATCAATCCCCATATATTTAATTAGTCTCTTTTGATCACTAAATTAATTCCAAATTAATTCTTGATCAATACTAATTAAATAATATGATTTCATATTAATATATTAGAACTTATAATATATTAATATGTCACAAATATCCTCTTCTCACAAAAGGTCTATCCAAATTGTTCTGATGCCATGCAACCCAAATGGACCATGCCGGGTCGGGTCAAGTATGTACCAATTATAGTTATGGACTTAGACACTAATCCAATAGTCTCCCACTTGGATAAGTCTAATAACTATTATTGCAAGTATGACTTCATAACTCGACTAGCAATCATAGCTCTTAAAAGCAGCTGTCGAACTCTGAACAAATCAATGACGCGTCCATTAGATAAGTGATCATATATTCCTCCATTCTAGATATCATATGGACTGAGACATGGATTATAATCATTCTCTCTGTCCATTTGTTGTTTCCCGATTTTCGATTTATGACGACCGACTAATTGAACAAATCAAATCAGTCCAGGCTTGGCCAAGCACTTAGGGTGTCATCACTAAATCATCGAGGGGCCCACATATATCACTTTTATCCCTTTAGGGGTAAAAGGAATGGATAAACTTTGACTCATATGCTTGTACTATCTACTTGTTGAATCATACACAAAGGCACGTTTTATAACATCGAGTTACCAATGCGTTTTCGTGCAATCAATGTATAACCAACTCATAGTCAACAACTCATATCTCTAGGTTTGAAGAATATAAGATATTATCGTCTCATGATTCACTCGTGATAAAATCCATGAAGTGATTCAAATGAGCGTGAGTTTAATCCAATACTCGAATCTCATTCCAAGAGCACTCATGAATGTTGCAGCAAACTTTTGCTATGTCTAAACACTTTAGACATCTACAAACCCAATTCATGACAGTCTTGCCTTAATACCTACTTTCAACGTATTATCGACTGTGGATGGTTTGAATAACTTAGTCATACAGTAAGAATGACCTAGTTATTCTGGAAGTCAAAACATGCAAAGTGAAACACAAGAATAATACTAATCCTATATGGCCCCAATACTTTGAGTGTAAATAAAAACACCTTTTATCTAAGCACCATATTGATTACTCATTATTCATTGTATAATGTTTCGATTTATCAACTTAATACTTGAATAAAAAACAATAGTCATGCCATGCTCCAAGCATGCACACTATGTTTGTCTAAACAATAGCTATGTCATACTCTAAGTATGCACACTATGTTTGTCTTATGATCCTTACTTTGTGAAACATATCAATTGACAATATTTCAATGATGCTCATTTCACAATCCCAATCCTTATTGTAAATGTAAGAATACCAAACTCTTGCCATTTACTAAAATCTATTAGATTCTAAACTTAAATGAAATGATCCCCTTGCAATGAATATGCACACAAGTCACAAAGACTTGGCAACAGACATTACAAAGTATTCCAATGGAGAGCAATTCCATGGAAACGAAGTCTCACATTCAAAGTACATTCCTTTGAACATCCTTCTTGCATTAAGTTCTCTAATCTTACACATATTCAAAGAATAACTTCCACCTATGGAGACAGTTCCATATTCCCATTTTGACTATCACTTCTGAACAAGAGTTGCCTCCTTTCAGAATATGTCAATATGGTCCTATCTCTATACTTCCAATTTTCCATGAGCAACCAATCTTTGGCAAACCTCAGATTGTCCTCGACAATTGCTTAATCATTTTAGTCATATCCACTTCTATTCCTTTTTCCCTCTTAACGCCCTAGGCATTTGGAAAATTTAGAATGGATAAATATCATAGCACATGTAATCGATCCTATACCCGAAGCATATGAGACCCGATTCATGCTATAAAAATTTTTATTTGCCATGTTCTCAAAATTCGAACTATGAAGAGGGAAGCCGTAATCATAATCGAATTTTGAGAATGCAACATATATAGAATTTCCTTATGTCGAACCATTCCAACATAACATTCATATATATCCTTGACTAAAGTTGATTAAAATCTCAATCTAAGCTTTTAGAATTGGAATGAAGTATAAATCCTCTCCCTCAATTATAGCAAAACAACTTTTCAAAGCGAATTGAACCTTTTGTTTTCTATAATTAACATTGCTAACTTGCAACACTAACCATAATAATCATGCTCCCACTAGCACAATGATTATTATATTACTAGCACAACACTTATGCTCCCACTAGCTTTGACATGTACTCAGAAATCAACTGGACTTCTAGAAATCAATACTTTATTGACTTTCTTGCCAAAGTTCAAATTTCTGATACAAGATTACTTTGATAAGACCTTATCAAAATCATACACCTTTCCTTAGATAGCTCACATGTTTGTCTAGACCTTTTGCCATTCTCACTAGTTAGTGTGCCGGTAAACCACACACGCTCCACTAACGACACGAGAATGCAAATATCACAATTGCTATCTACTTAAAATCTACTTAGTGAAAGTGTTTCCTCACCATCATTTTCATGAATCAGAGAGAAATCTTATGACACTTAGATTTTTATGGTGTATGTGTTCCTATCCATGTGAATTTGTCAAAAACATAATCACAAGACAAGGTTAGTGACAAACCCAAACTCATATGGACTGAACTTGTTCAATCTTAATTTCTTGCCACTTGGCAGCTCAAGGGCCTACCATTGCTTCCACATTGTTATGCAAACAATTGAGAACTCATAGAACTCACAAGCATAGTCAAATTTAACTGGAATAGGCACAGAAATAAGAATATGTCAACACGATAGGTTACAAACCTCAAGTCGTGCGCTAGTGATTAAGAATACTCTTAATTAGTTCTTGAAACTTTCTCAAGATCTTTTAAGACTCCCACTGACCTTTTGACATATAATATTCTCTTGTCAAGAACCATTCCTTGACAAAACAAATATTCAAGAGTTAGTGCAGATTCTTATCAAGTTAAACACTTCATACAATTGGTCTTAGTTGGTCTTTGTTTTATCCAAAACATCACAACTAACCAACTTCAAATGTACAAGAATAGGAAACATCTTACTCTACATTTGACAAGTGTTATAAACTTTCTAAAGATTATGTCACTCAAGTTAGAATCTTGGAGTATGACTCTAAGAGTTGATTTTGGAACGAAGTATGATTTATCTTTTGATTTAACCATTTCAACAATTCATGATTCCTCTCCTTATTCAAACAAATGCACTAAGGTACCCTTAGAGGATCAATTGTGATATGGTTTCATAATCACTAAGATAATCATAAAACAAGATACTCAAGTACTCTCCCATCTCTTCAGATTGGAGAAACTTTTATCTTTCTGCCTTATTTGATTCTTCTCATCCGTTCTGCCATACATTGAAACTTTTCCAATGTTTCAGAATTACACTTAAACTTGTAAGCATAACCATATTTACTAAACTTTAGTAAATCATGGCGAATAATCTTATCATTCTTTGTGGTGGACCTGATCAGCGCACAACCTAGTGCACCCGATCCTTTAGTCCTTCTCTTGAGTCACATATACATGTGAAAAAGGACTTAGTCTTAATTTCCCAAAGATGAAAATTCTCATTCATCACACAATACATGGTGCATGATTCCAAGTTTCTATCCAACTGAAACTTGGGTGATGAGAATCTTTCCTTATTTGGTAAATTATGACACTACCACAAATGAAAGAATCAAATCCATTTTCCAATATTGCTTATCAATGGAAAACATATAAACAACAATTTTTCACAAATGTCATTGTAAGGATACTTAAAATAAATAAATCAAAAATTTTCTTTTATTTTTAAACTTTGCGGAAAAATCTTATCCTTCCAATGCAAATACATATGAAAAACATGTTGTTATCTATTCCTAAGCAACGTATCATAACTCTTAAGCAACAGCTCAAAATTCTGATCATCGAACCATGCGATCAAAATCCATCTTCGCGATCAAAATCAGCACACTCTTTCTTTAAGCTTCCTTTGATTCTTCCAAAACATCAAAATGTAATTACATTACATCATGTATTAAGAATCTCCAAAAAGAGACTTCATAGAGTTAGATAATGGACTTTAACCTGAAGTAAAGTCAAACCTTTTTGACTTTTACCATCCTTATGAACTTTCATAATAAAATGGGCAGCTTCGCAACCAATGTCCCTTCCTTTGGCAAAAGAAACATATGGACCTTTTGGAAATGGTACACTTGATTGTCTTAGACTTAGCCTTTCTCTTTACCATTGGTCAAATGACTTGACCATGGCCAATCCCTTTCTATTGGGAAGAGAAAGCTTTTCTGGACTTCCAATGTCACCATTGTCAATGAACAAATAGGTTTGGGAAGTAGATATTCCAATCTAATTTGCTTTACCAATGCTCCAAATCATTGCTGATTTAGCAGCATCAAGCAAATAGGTAAGATCACTAAGGGTCATGTCGTGATCTGTCATCAGGGTGTGACTGAAGAACCAAGTCAACATCCTGCTACCTCGAGACTTCGACACTCGACTCTCCTGGCTTGCCAATATGTGACTTAACCTCCAAGATGTAAGAACATATAGTCTTTGCTTGCCAATAGGGATTGAGTGACTTAGAACTTTTCAAGTCTTGAAACTTGTGGGATAGGGAGAATTATTGGAGGAGGTGGAGAAAGTGAAGCATGATTTCCAGTCCCATTAATGCACAACAAAGGGATTAATCTTTCACCTTGATTGCCATGTGGGATATCATCTTCAATAGGAAAGCTTATTCCTAAAGATTTGGGAAGACCATAGTTGTCTTAACTAGACATCTATAATGGGAGAAATTCAAGTTTAGTTGATTTAAAGTCCTTAATATAACACCCAATATAAAATATTAAGGCTAGGATCCAACAACCTATTTATAACCGGAAGACGGATGCCGTAATCCAAGCTATAACATAGTTGAAGGTAGGTAAATGACGATTTATCAATTTCCACCATGAAAACGAAATATAATTAAGTTTTTATTGGATTTGAAACTCCTAGATCTTTTGAGATACATTGAACTTTCAATGGCATGTTTGAATCTCGATTGTGCCTTCTCAAGTTTGTGACTAGGATGCCGAGGATCACAAACAAGGTGTGAATAACCATGAAAATTGACTTGGTACCCTCAACTTTATCACCTAATTGATGTGCCGGTTAACCACACATGCTCCACCAATCTATGATAAACTTAAGTTACCCTTCGCCACACATTGTCATTCCCATGTTAGTGTGCCGGTTAACCACACACACTCCACTAACGACTTAACAAAGGTGCAAAGTGTAATTTCATGGGTTAGCACCATTTAAGATTTTCCTAAGTAACTAAGATTGGGAATTTATAAGTGTTTAGTTACTTAGTATTTATCATTATACTTGGGATAATTATAGTCTTTATCCTACCCGTTCGGCTAACGACCCTCCACCAGTCAAGGAAGCGGTGGGTGAGAGTGGACACCCATTAAACAGCCATTTTATTGGCAGTAACCTTATACCCCCCTTATAGACCGGCTTCGTGAATGAGGCCTACTAACGGTAAGATTGACTTTATCTTATACATATCTATATAATTAAAATTATAATAATAGTATAAGGGTTGAATTTTAAACTTTTAAAATTCTAGGGTTTGATTTGGAATTAAAGCATTCATAAGCAAAAATTTACAAATTCCAAAACTTGAGGGCAAGTATTGAAACTATTCAAAACTCTTGGATTTCCATAACTTATGAGTTTAATTAAAGTTTTAAAAACTTTAATGAAGAGACTCTTGAACATCCATAAGTTGAGGACAAGTTATGGAGTTCATAAAACTATTTATGACAAAGATGACTCTTCATTTTGTAACCTATGACACTTTTTATGAGTTTTAAGATTCATAAATGTGATTTTTCATATAACTTGAGGACAAGTTACAAAAACACATTTTATGAACTACTTTTAGATCAATTTGGATTGAAAACAACTAACACATAATTTTTTCCATTAATCTAAATTAACTCATAAAACAAGGTAACACACAAAAAAACTTTTGGTAATCCATAACTTGAGGACAAGTTATGGAGTCCATACAATGTCATTAAGATCAAGAATCACACTAACAAACAATTTGCACATAATTCCTATGATCTATCAAAACTCATAAGCATGAACATTCATAATCAACAATTTTCAAGAATCATATAAACTTTTATAAAACTTGAAACTTTGATTATAACTTTGAAATTGGTTTAACATAATCATTACCACATTAAAAAAAAGGTTTTTTAAGTCCAAAACAGATTGAGGTAATGATTCTAGACCAATTCAAGCACCAAAACACGAAGATATGCTGTCAGGGGGTCCAACTCGTCGAGTGCATGAACAAAATCGGCGAGTTGGATGAGTTTACACTTGGACTCGTCGATTCACTCTATGGACTCGGCGAGTCCACTGCCCATACGGCAAGAAAATCGATTTTTTAAGCAGTTTGCATCAAGTATAAGTGAAAACAAGCCTAGGCTTTGATACCACTGTTGGTTTTTTGAGCATTCTAACACTCCTGTGGTGTACATGCAACCCTAAATACCTTGGATCTATGTTTTCTCTATTATACATGCAAATATCAATTTTTCCAAGGTATTACCCTAACTAGCATACAATCATATGTAATAGGATAACCAAACTAGATAGAATACATACCTCGTGGTTGTAGCTTGATTCCATGAAGCTTAAGAGCCTAGTGCCCCAAGTATGACACCTCAAATGGTTCACAAAACATAATGAACATCTTGGAATAACCATGAGAGAGGATACTTGACTCATAGAAATCGGCTTGCCCTCTTGTGTATCCACTAGTGCCCATTTCACCAACCAATGGGGTCTTTTTATAGTGGGCACATTAGGGTTACACCATGTAACCCATGACTTTACCCATTCCTTATGCTCCATGGGTTTTAACCTCCATGGAGTATCCATGGGTCACCACATGGGTTTAAACCAATATAAGGAATCATGGATCATAAGCCCAAATATATAAGAATGAATGATTTACACAATCAATCCCCATATATTTAATTAGTCTCTTTTGATCACTAAATTAATTCCAAATTAATTCTTGATCAATACTAATTAAATAATATGATTTCATATTAATATATTAGAACTTATAATATATTAATATGTCACAAATATCCTCTTCTCACAAAAGGTCTATCCAAATTGTTTTGATGTCATGCAACCCAAATGGACCATGACGGGTCGGGTCAAGTATGTACCAATTATAGTTATGGACTTAGACACTAATCCAACAGGGCTAACGCCCGGGTCTTCCTACCATACATAAACTAAATAGGCTGGCATTGTGGCCGTAGACCATGCAAACAGTGAGGAGACTCACCTTGCACTGCTGAAGTTCTGCAGATAATCCTCTGGCTGCTAACTGACAATTCCCCGAACTGCTAATCCTTCGGCTCCCCGAGCTATAAATACCAAAATAACTCTTAGTCCAAAATGCCTTCAAAAGTCAAACTAGGTCAACCTTGGTCAAAGTCAAAGTCAACGCTCCGAGTTGACTCAACTCGTCGAGTTATCTCCTAACTCGTCGAGTTCCCATGCTAATCATAATCGATGTATCTCGACCCAACTCGACGAGTTCTTCCTTTTCAGGATCAGGACATTTCCAAGCCAACTCGTCGAGTTCTCTAGTCTGTTAGCTCTTCTTGATGCATTAAGCCCTTATCCTTCAAATCTACACTCTATACTCCGAGTCTAGGCTGGAAATGCTACTAGAAGGGTAAAGTTTCCAACTTTACCCATTAATACCTCTCCTAAAGGGATTAAGCTCAAAACCTAACCCAAAAATGTCAAGGTCTTAATCAAAACTTCACCAAAACTGCAAGATAACCCATGGGGTTGTAGATCTGGATTGTAGGGGCGAGAAATTCACGTAAAGCTGAAGCTTTATCCACATGCATGACCCTTTGGAGCTAAAAAGGCCAAAATAGAGGCTTAGAGGTTGCATGGGACTTCCATGACCATAAAGTTGGCACCTTTATGCCATGAGAGTCCTTCTAGACACTAGATCTGAAGTGTTCCTCACTTGGGACGTCAAAATCCCAAGAGTTAAGCTTCTTGGACCAAAACCCAATAGAAAAGGTGATAAGAAGATCTAAGTACTCATTAACCAAGGTGAAGACTTTCTTACCCATAAATGATGAGAAAAGGCGAGGTGTTTTTGGATCTACTAGCTTCTTCTTGGATCCCCAAGCTTATCCTTCTTCCTCGAGCTCCAAAACACCCAAGATTCACTCAAAAATGGCTTACAAGCTCTCAAAATGGATTAGGGTTTCGAGATCTAGGGTTTGGACAATGGAGGTTGGTAATGAGGCTGAAAGGTGGGGATTAGGATGCTTAAATAGGGTACAAAAACTCGGATATAGGGTTTCCCAAACCCAGACCAACTCGTCGAGTGGGTTTCGCAACACGTGTCCCAAATCTGTTCCTACTCGTCGAGTTCTCCTTCTTGAACTCGACGAGTTGTCCTCTTGATTTGGGGTTTTTCTTTCCTTAATTGGCCTTCTGGATTCTGGGTGTTACAATGGTGGTTCTTGGATGATGAGATTGGAGTGGCTGGTTAGCAGATCGAGTGGGTGTTTGGGGTGAAGCCACTCGAAAGAAAGAACAAGGGATGATTGGTTGTGGTGTTGATGAGGAAAACGAAGGGCACAGTAGCAGCGAATGACACCAGTGGAGGGGGTGTTTAGTTGTTTTCGATCCATCTTCAAGAAGAGGAGAAGCAGAAAAGCATAAGAGCTGCCATCGAAGGTTTGCAGGTAAGTTGAGGGGCTGCTTCAGCAGTCCCATGTTTTTTTATACAAATCAATGGACTGTTTACGCTTGATGATTCATAGGAACTGAAGAAGGAAGAAATCAGTGTTTTTGTTGCTTTTGCTTGACAACAAACTAAACAAGAAATAGACTGTTGTGTGATTGAACTTAATGGGTTAAATCTAAGGTAATTTTTTCTGTGATTTCTTTGTATAAAGTAATGTAAAAGTATGTTTTTTTTTCATTTTTCTATATCTTTCTAAGTATATTCTAAATATATTATGTATAATTCTAATATCATTTTTTCTTTGTGATATCAGAGGTCTTGATAACTAAGGTTTAAGAGGATTCTTACCTGATGGCATCCAAGCTCCCTCATTTACAAAATATGTAAGTTTAAAGTTGAAATGGGTGTCTTTGAAGTTTAAATTGATATGCTTTCGAGTTTAATTTCTACATGAACTGTAAATTTTTAGGTTTAAAAATTGGTCTTCTTTTTTACTGCATTTGTTGGCATTCCTTTCGGATCGGAATATACTAACTTCAGTCGCCATTTTAATGTCTCAACAAAATTCTTATGCTTCCGGCTAGAAATTCTCATACTTACGCAAATTGTAATGTTTTTTTTTGTTTGTGTACAACAATGAAGAAAGGTTTAAGAAGGTTATAAATTCTTATGAAGCTATTAATTATGAAAGAAATAACATCAGGTAAAGAAAAAGAAGCTTGGTGAAGAATGGAAATTCGGTTTGAAGCCTAGTGAAGAATGGAAAGTAAGGCAACAATATTCGTTTAGAATGGATTAGTATTTTTTTTTTCTGTCAGAATTATTAGCAACAATATTCTATCATAATGTATTAGTGTTTTACATAGATTTATTTGATTTTTAACCATTCTAAGTTTTTTTCTTAAAGAATAAATGTAATTGTTAATTGTTATTACTTGTATTCTTTCAGAATGAATGTCATTTATGTATGTTCATAGTTGTCTTTTCATATAAAATTTGTATTCATTAAAAATTATTAATATTGATAATATATGTTTGTAGTATTCTGTTAGAATTTGATGTTTTTTTCAAGATAAGCATAAACACATTCTTTTAAAATGTCCGAATTAATATATTTATTATCCAAAAATTAGATTTTTAAACTTTAGAGAATTAATTATTCCTTAAAATCTACAATTTTCCTTTTTTAAATTTATGTTAGTTGACTAAAATACCCTTAGAATGAAACTAGATGATATTTCTTAATTATCTTTAATTTAATAATATGTATTAATCACTTTCTTAAAATAAGTAAAATGATTGGCCCACAATCATTCCTACATCCACACAGTAATTAGTTAGAATACAATAACCTAAACATATATATATATATATATATATATATATATATATATATATATATATATATATATATATATATGAGCTTAAGGAATATATAGTTGTTATATACCTATATTAGGTATAAAATCACCAAAATTACATAATTTTACATAAATCAAATTGAATAATGTTAAATTTCCATAGTCTAGAACCAAATCAAATCTTATAAAACCAATCTCCCCGTTATACTCTGGAATATGAGATATTTTTGTTGTAGTAAGAAAACCTAAAATAAAAAAGACAAAATTTCATAATTGCTCCATGTGGTTTGCAAAATACTCATTTTGAGGACTTTTAAGGAAAACGCCACGTCATTGGTCCATGTGGTTTACAAAATTACATGAAAGCTCATCCTGCCGTTAAATCTAACTTTTCAGCTGTTAAATTTTAATGAAAAAGACTATTTTGCCCTTGTACCAAATTTGTAATATAGTACAAACCTCAAGGACCATTTGTGTAATTTTGTAAATTTGAAATTTTTTTATATATATAAATTATAAATATAAATTTTATATATAAATACATATATACAATTTCAACAATTTGATAATTTTTTTTTTCTTTTTGACATTTTGCTTTCTATTTTTAATTTATAATTGTAGTTATATATGGTTTTTTTAATGTTTTTATTTATTTTGATCCAAGTAAATAAACTTAAATTCGATAAACCATGTCGAAATCATTTTGATTTGAGTTTGAGTTTTTTTTGGTTTTCTAATTTTTTATTTTATATATTTGGTTATTTATGGATTTTGCAATTTTTTTTATTTTGATTCGTGTAAAGAAAATAGTTATTATTATAAATATAAATAAAGAAAATAAACATAACTTTTTTATTTACTCGAATAAAAAAAAGTTACAAAAACCATAAATAACCAAAATTATTAAAAAAAATAATAGAAAACCAAAAATACTCAAATACCAAATTGTAATATACTCTAATATATTCGTACATTTTATAGTTTTAGAAAAATGTCAATTTTTTTTTATCAAATTGATGAAAAATAAAACGAAACAACAAAAAAAATAAAAATACGAAAAAACTAAAAAATAATACGAAAAAAATTTATAAAATAATATAAAAAAATTACCAAAAAAACCAAAAAGAAGATGAAAAGTGTAAAATGTATTAATATATTATAGTATATTACAATCTTGGTGTTTGAGTTTTTGTTTTTTTGTTTTACTATTTTTCATTACTTGAATCAAATAAATAAAAATAATAGAAAAATAATACATAACTAAAATTATAAAAAAAATAAAAAACAAAAGGTGAAATAATGATAATGATAAATGCAACATAAAGTTACTAACGATATTAACTATGGAGCATCCAAGTAAAAAAAAACATTAACCTTAACAACATAAAATAAAAAAAACATTAACGTTTCAATTCACAAATAAGAAAAATTGAAAAAAACGGTTTCGATATGGTTTATCGAATTTAAGTTTATTTACTTGAATCAAAATAAAAAAAAACATTAAAAAAAATCATAAATAACTAAAATTATAAAATAAAAATAAAAAACAAAATGTCAAAAAGATTAAAAAAAAGTTATCAAATTGTTGAAATTATATGTATATATATATATATATATATATATATATATATATATATATATATATATATATATATATATATATATATATATAATATATTTATATATAAATTTTATATTTATAATTTATATATAAAAAATTTCAAATTTACAAAATTACACAAATTGTTATTGGGGTTTGTAGTATATTGTAAATTTGGTACAATTGCAAAATAATATTTTTTATTAAAATCTAACAGCTGAAAAAATAGATTTAACCGAAGACTTTTCATGAAATTTTACAAACCACAGGGACTAATTATGAAATTTTTTCAATAGATTCGAACACCCAATTCCATAAAATCAGTTGATATAGTGTCAGTAGATGTAATGGTAGTTTTTCTTTTCAAAAAGATAATATTTATTTGTTTATTCCATTCCAATGTAGCAATATAGATGATCACGACATATTTTTCAAGCTGAACATTTTATGTCGCAAGAGATAATGCAATTGATTAATTTGGTGTGGTATTCCAGCTACTAACTTTGACAAAGTTATCGAATTCCTCAATTTCGCAGCTACATCGGGAAATTGTCCAAGAAAAAGGGAGAGATTCAAGGTGGTGCTATATGGGATGCTTTGGTTTACGTGGCTGGCCAGAAACAACTCCATCTTTAAGGCGGTGAAACCGATACCAACTATGATTGCAGACGAGGTGATATCACAAACGTATGCTTGGTTCAAATATAGAACTTCGGAGTTGAACTGTAGGTGGATTGACTGGAGTATATCTCCATTATGTTAAAACTTTGTATTTTTCCTGTAATTGCCCACAAATAGTTGCTTGCTACTTGTGTTGGACTTTTATTTATAATATAATATTCGCCGTTTCAAAAAAAAAACTCATTTATGTGTCTTTTTAAAATCTGAAAAGCATAAAAAATATTTTTTATTTAAAACTACACTGTTTTGAAGCCATTTTGAAAGTTTCTATATTTAATATTAGATACAACAGTTATATATATAAAGCTTACAAGTTACAACAATATTTATGGTCCCGTCAAATTTTATGGGCCATGGGCTTACGGCAATATTTATGGGCCCGCAATAGCCGACAAGATTGTCTGGGGAAATGTAAAAGAGTGGAGGAGGAAGATAAAATTAAAGCTAATGAGATAACATTAAATTTTGGATTTGTGTTTTGGTTTTGATCGATCTTTTCTAAGATAAGTAATAAATTACTAATAAAAGTTGAGGTAACTGACACTTGGTGGAATGATTCTTTCTTCTTTTAAACCGCTCAAGTTTGCACATTTATCTTGGTTTAAAGTAAAATGTTGAGTTTTTATGATTACAAAAGACTAGTTGCCTAAAAATATAACCAAACTTTGAACATATTTCAATTTTTTTAACCGACTTTAAAAACAAAATAATTAAGGTAGGTAGGTATATCACACTAGAAAATATACTTTGGGATGTTAATTAATCTCTTCCTCGATCTTTTTCTGGGTAACCTGTTAACTACTCTAAAAACTAATGTTTTAAGTTCGTTAAATACATTTTTTGCTTTCAAGTTAAACCACCGTTACTTACCATTCCATGCATTTTGTCCGATTATATATATATTTTTCCTCTAAATAGTAACTAACTAGCTATAAACCGTATTTACATATTTCTTTGTATATTAACTAGCTTGAAAAAATAGATTTAATTAAATTTGTTACAATCATCTCATGAGTACATGACGTGATAAATTCACATCCAACTTTTGACATGAGCCATAAATAGTGATATTCTCTCGTGTGAGTTGTGGTTTTCCTTGTGTATATTTAAAGGGTTATACCAACGACGTTATTAATGAACAACATAATCAAACAAATGTTTAACGTATATTCAAAAGAGAAGAGATATAGATAGTACTACTGAATAGCTTCTAACATTACAAATGCGTATTTTGTAGCTTTTCCGATCTACTGAAACCACCACTGCCCCTCTACACGTACAGACATAATCTATATATGGTCATGAGTCAAATAATATATATGAAGAGAGAGAGGAATTATAAGAAGGTGATCGAATCTTTGTTGGAGAGGGAAGGTACGCGCAATAAACCAAAACGAGTTCACGTTCTTATCGTTGCACGTACCCTGCTTCTCCACCATAGATCAATCACCTATAAATATGTATCGTGATATAGGATTCAGAACCGGTGTGTGTGTTTGATCAGTTTATGGTCTGTTGGCATTGGACAGTGGTGGGTATTTATAGGTGCACCTGCACAAAGAAACACTCGAGTATTTAGAGCCTGTACTTCTGCCCCCACGCCACCATCATCATGAACTCACGACACACACAGAGCCAAAGAGTGTGTGTGTGTTTTGGAAGCTAGGTGCAGTGCAGTGGGGTGTGGTGGGGCTGGGTGGCGTGGGGATAACGTAAGGCTGTGTATGTATGTTTATTGCTTTGCGTGTTGTGGCCAATCTATTTGATTACATGGTGGGTGGGGGTGGGTTGTGGGGGTGGTGTAAGTTGTAACGATTCAATAAATTGTTTTAAAAAATTAATATGTATATATAATTATAATAATAACTAATAAAACATCAGCTATTTGGGTTAAAACTGATTCAAATATAAGCATTGGGTAAAGTTTTTACTTTTCTTCAGCGTTTACGCAGTAGCACATTGGTAGCTTAGCGTTGGTGTTTAACTTCGTAAGCCGAAACTGTGTATGACCTGATTAATTAAACCCACGAAAACATCCATATATTTTGGTCAAAAACGAGCATAATACATCCGTAATGCGTCGTTTTTTTTTTAAATATAAAATGATATCAGTAGATTGGAGAAACATTTAAGTAGGAGCATAAAGATTATCATTTGAGTAAATTACCCGAATGGTCCCTATGGTTTAGGGAAAATTTGTGCGTTTGGTCCCTAACTTATTTTTTTAACTCGGAAGGTCTCTATTGTTTGTTTTTTTACGCGGTTGGTCCCTGTCTTACTTAAAAACTCTATTTTTCCCTTGAGTTTTTAATTTATTTAGGGAAATCTCTAGAAAAGTCCTAAAATTTTACCCTAATTTACGAAAAAATGTCAAACTAAATTTTGTTTACGAAAAAGCATTAATTACCGGTAAAAATGACGATTTGACCCCTTTTTCCGGTTTACCGGTTTTATTACTTATCTGTTTCACTAAAGTCCTATTATTTTACCCTAATTTGCGAATAAATCCCAAAATAAAATTTACTGATGATTTGACCATTTTCTCTATGTAACATACATTTTACCGGTTTCATTGCTCACCCGGACGCCTAGTCATTAAATGAAATGATGAGATGGATATGTTGAGTCATTCCCTCCCAACCCACTGAACCTACTGCCACATTACTTTTTCTCTTTTATTTTTCTTCATCTTTCCGAACCCACAACACACGGAAACCCTATCTTTTTAAACTCACTCAACCCACTCAATTAAAAAAAACATACAAAACAATCAAATGTAAAATATTAATTAGCAATAGAGTTATCGGCGGCACCACTCCCGCTTCTACGAGTGGGTTGATTGGTTTCACTAACCCACTTCATCATCTCTCTCTACTTTCTCTTTCTTATTTTCTCTTGTACCATGTGTTTTAAAATTTGTACCTTAGTTGTTTTGTATTTTTTTTTAATTGAGTGGGTTCAAAAAGATAGGATTTTCATGTGTTGTAGGTTGGGAAAGATGAAGAAAAAGAAGAGACAAAAATTGATGTACCAGTGGGTTCGGTGGATTGGGAGGGAACGACTCCCTCCTCCCTTATAGACAATAAGGTTTCAAAGTACTTGTAATGTTATGATAACTTATGTAGGCGATTATCGAGATAGAACAGGACGACAAACTTCGAATGCGAGTTTCATGTGATTAAATTGTTAATTTGTTAATTTGTGGTGGCCATGCCACCTGGCCACAAAGCCCTCTCGTGCCTGTTATACCCAAAGGCTTAATTGTTGTATTTTTTTAGTATATTATTATTTACAGTGGAAACACATGGTTATTTCGATTATTGTAGTATCGTATAATATAATATAAAAGTAGAAAAAATAATATGACTATTATATAGGATACCCTGATTAAAAATCTTAGACATGTCATCAAGAAAAAGATGTACTTTATTATTTGACAAAATTGCAAAAATGGTCCTCGTGGTTGGCAAATTTATGTGCTTTTCATCCAAAACGAAATGTTGGTGCACCACTGGCCCAAAATTGGATCTTTTTAGTGATTTTAGTCCCTTTACACTTGAAATTACTTTTATGCCCTTTTAATTTTTATTTTCCATTTTCTTTAATTTCTGAAATGCTTTAATTAAATTAATTTCACTTATATCCAATTAAAACAAAAACCCAATCCACTCTCTCGTCTTTGTCACAGTACTGAGGATGAGAGAATCCTAATCATCACCACCTCCCTCTATCACCGATGTCTATGACCACCGCCGACAACTTCGATTCTCATCGGAGTTACCCGATTCACGACCACCACCCTCTCATCTCTCTCCGCCTGACACCAATCAGCTTCACTTTTTTCTATCTTTTTCAAAACACACACTAACATACAATCTCAAGAACACATGCCCACCCTCTCAAGAACACCCACACCGGAAACCACCGACAACAAGCTGGAAACCAACACCACCAGCTTGTAATGCCCGTGTTTCTAGGCTAGGCATTTATATTGACATTATAGTCTAGGTTAACCTTTGTAACTCATTTTGAAGAAATGAAAAGGAATTATGTGAATATTATGTGAATTATGTGTTTTATGCTTAATTATTAGGGCTTAATTAATTAAGAATAAAAATGAGCGTCAAAAAATTAAATTTTAGATAAAGCCGATATCTATTAATAAACTTGTAGTGGGCGTGACAAGGATTACAGATATATAAAGAATGTCGAAATCCGAGTTATAACGAAGAAGTTATGACCTGTCGAAGTTTCGCGACAAACCGGCACGGGGCCGAATGTCGTAAAAAGTGAGTTTTCGATAAACTACTTTTTGGCGTTAGTGATCTAAACGAAACTTGTAGTGTTCGTTAAACCGAGAGTAAGTATAAAAAGAACGCCCAAATCTGACTTCGTATGAGGAAGTTATGATTTTTCGAAGTTTCAGCTTAGCAGTAGACAGCTAAAAACTTGAATTTTAGATCGAGTGATTTTTAGACGACACGACCTAAACGAGAATCGAAGGTCTCGTCATTAGTAGCACAACGGTAAAAAGTCTGACGAAAACGGACGTCGGATGAAAAAGTTATGAATTTTTAACGGATTTCCTGTCCCGGTCTGTTAAAAATAATAATATAAAAAATAAAGTCAAAATTAGCCAACGAAGTCTAAACGAAAGTTGTAGAGCGTAATTTTACCTACGCGTGCATATAAAGAACGTCAAAAACGGAGCTCGTATGCGAAAGTTATGGATTTTAGAAGTTTTGGCGCGAAAACCGAGAAATTTCGCATAAGTGGCTTCGGCCACATCACCTTCGCTGAAAGAGTGTCACGTATCCGAAATTGGTGAGTCATGCGAGCCATGTTTTGCCTTTCCTCGCATGAACAGTAGCCGCGTGTCGGATTCTGATTCGACCGAAGGGAGGCCCAATCCGAAGCTTGCAGCTGGTCCGAGCCTCGCACCGCCTTAGCCTCCGAACCTCGCAGATGGTAACACGTGTCTTCTCTTCGCTGCTTCGGACCCTAGGCCGCGGTCCAATCAGGAGGCGACACCAAGGCCTCGCATGCGCAGCCCAATTGCAGCCACCTGCGGACCCTCGCCTGCGGATCCCACCACCGGAACCGACTTCGGACCCTTATAAATAGAAGGGGTATGCGAGCCTTCCCGGTTAGATTTGAAATTTTGCCATATTTAGCCCCTTTCTTCATATTTTCTTCATCTTAGCATCCCCCAAAGCCCCGGTATCGATCATAACCCCCGGAATACGCCACGAAGAGCCCGAGAAGCCGGAAAATTTATCTTTTTGGTTTCGAAGCCCGACCCTCGCATAGCCCGGTTTTTTAATAAAACTCTCGGTTTTATTAGAAACGAACGTTTTAGGGAACGAATTGCTGCCCGATTATCATCAAATCAAGTGAGTGTATAGTCACTTTCATTTTACACATAGATATGAAGTATTTACCTTAAAATACGTGCTATGTGTAAATATATTAATTGTTTATTTGAGGTGACTCTTGAGTTGATGTTTTATACAAGTTTTAAACTGTATAAATATTTTTATCTACAAATATGTTGGGTAGAACATGGGTAGATAATTGGTGTGTGATGAAATAAAGTGATGAGAGGCCTCGATGTGATTTGAGATTCAGTCATCTAGCGGAGTTTAGATGACGACCACGGACTTTCTAGACAGTCCAATGGAAAACATTAGCAGGTCCGCAACCTGTAGGTTTTAATGAACTAGAGTGTTCATTCGCTGTACTCCATCCCCCACATGGTTGCCTTTAGGACATGTATGGCTGAGGAAACCCCTTAGCAGTAGTGTCCATCCCGATGATATTCTTTAGGCTAGGTCCCTTGTGATAAGTGTTTAGGGACGTAAAGTGAGGATAACGGGAACGGGTAATCAGGGTTATCGTTGATTGGTGAAATTAATAAGTTTATTATTACTATGGGTTGAAAACCCTATATGCTCACCAGGCTCCCAAGCCTGACCCACTCAGTTTTTTTATGATTACAGGTAGTGGACCCCGAGCATAGTCGGAGGATGACGTGAGATTTTTGGATTATAGGCCAGTAGTTGTAAATAACTGTAGTAAGGCTTATAATGTCTTGTTTATGCTTTTGATCTGTATCGGAACATGACATCCCGAGGTTTTGATATATATGGAAAATATATACCTTCTTAATGAAGGGTTTTGATAAACTTTTATCATATGTTGTTTGGGGACCAATTCCGCAACATCTTTTGAAAAGATTTATCTGATTTTATTTTAAAAAGCATAAATTAAATCGGTCTTTTCTGGCCGAGAAATTAGGGGATGTCACAATTGGTATCAGAGCATTAGTTTAAGCGAACTAAGAAATTGTAGGATTTCTAGACTTAAACTTAGAATGCTAAGTGATGATTGTGAGATGAGTGTCTACCACATTTTAGACACGAGCACTAGTTTATTTTAGGAAAGATGCCTAAAATGCCCTTATGTGCTAAATGCTATGTGTTTGCCATGTGTGCCATTAATTGTTCGGATATATGGTTTGTTGCCGACCGGATCTGGAAACCTTATGTGTGTAGGATTCTAAGCGTATGATTACGAGATTAGAACTAACATGTAAACGTTTCGGAGTGATAAGGGAATTGAAATGTCTAACATGGATAAAGACCTAAATTCGCCTTATTCGGTATATAGATTGTAATGGCAAGAACTCATAGTGGAGTTGCAAATGCAAACGGAAACAGGGATCAACAGCCTCAACCTCAAGTAGTTGAGTAAGTACCTGTTGTAGGAGCTGTACCTGAGCCAATGACGATGGCTGGGGTACAAGCAATGATACAGACGATGCTGGATCGCCAAATGGAGGAGACGAGGCGATTACTACAACAGAATAGGGAAGAGACTACGATACCTGTTGAACAGCCCGTATTGAATGAAGGGCAATCAGTAGGAGGGAACTATAGTGGGACTCTTGGTCAAGCCAACCCACCGATAGTTAGACAAAACAACCATGATGGAGGAATTGATGGACGCGGGTGCAAATACAAAGATTTCATGGCATCTAAACCACCGTGTCTATCTGGAAGTCCGACGCCGGTGGAAGTCATGAATTGGATCTCCGAAATGGAGACGATGTTTGAAAGCTGTGAGTGCAGCAACAAACAAAATACCGCACTTGCAATTCCTCTGTTAAAATCTGGTGTACTGAGCTGGTGGAAGTTACTAGCTGATTCCATGCCCAAGGGAGAAGCTAGCAAGATGTCTTGGGAAGACTTTGTGCTACAACTGAAACTGCAATACTGCTCTGAGCAGGATCTTCTGGAAATCAACAATGAGTTCCAGAATTTAAAGAAGGGAAAGATGAGCGTTACTGAATACGCTGCTAGTTTTACGGAAAAAGATGAAGCTTGTTCCTTACCTAGTTCCAAATGAAATCACTAAGGTTAACAAGTTTGCCCTCGGATTACCAGCGGACTTTGGTCCGATGGTTAAACAAGCAACCACTTTGAAAGCCGCCATCTGGGCTGCTAAGAATGTTGAGGTTCAGATCAGAGAGAAAGGTCTTGAGAGGGCAGAAGTTGGTGAAAAGAGAAAATTTGAAGGAACTTCACGTTCCAACAAGAAAAGCAAATTTTCTAAGTCCAAGAAGTTTGGAGGAGGAGGAGGTGAAGTGAAATGGTGTGAGAAGTGCAAGAAAAAGCACTTTGGGAAATGCAGCGAGGGGGTGACTTGCTACAAATGTGGAAAGACTGGGCATTATGCCAACGTGTGTCCATCCGACAAGAGGGTATGTTTTGAGTGCCGTGAAGAAGGGCATGTTTTTAAAGACTGTCCAAAGAGGAAGGATGCAGCAAAGCCCAATCTACCACCAAAGCCGAAGGCGAGAGCCTTTCAGATGACCCTTGAAGCTGCAAAAGAAGAAGTCGATGTCGCTTCAGGTACCTTTCTCGTAAATGAATTGCCTGCCCAAATTTTGTTTGATTCTGGAGCCAATTACTCCTTTACTTCGCATGAATTTGGTAGAAAACTAGCTTTGCCTGTTGATAGACTAGTTAATGCCTTATTAGTCGAGATTGCTAGTGGCAAGTTTGTACCTGTTAGCCATTGTATGAAAAACATCATCATTGACTTGGATGGGAATAAGTTCCACGAGGAATTATTGCCCATCGAGTTAAATGGTTTCGACATAGTTTTAGGAATGGATTGGCTTAGCGCCAATGATGCCGAAATATGGTGTAGGCAGAAAATAGTAAAAGTAAACCCGCCAGGGAAAGAGTCGTTTATGGTGTACGGAGACAAACGCAGAGTAAACTCTGGAATCATTTCCCTAATGAAAGCCAGAAAGTGTTTGGCCAAGGGGTGTACATCATATTTAGCGTTCGTGATCGATGCTAAGAAGGAAAATAAAGAGGTGCAGAATATTCCGGTGGTGTGTGAATATCCGGAAGTCTTTCCCGAAGATCTTCCCGGATTGCCCCCTGATCGACAAGTTGAGTTTCGTATCGACTTGTTACCAGGAACGACGCCGATAGACAAAGCACCGTATCGATTAGCACCAACCGAAATGAAAGAACTTATGACACAACTTCAGGAGTTATTGGACAAAGGTTTCATTCGACCTAGTTCATCACCCTGGGGAGCCCCTGTGTTGTTTGTAAAGAAGAAAGACGGGAGCATGAGAATGTGCATCGATTACAGAGAGCTGAATAAAGCGACAATAAAGAACAAGTATCCGTTGCCGAGGATCGATGACCTGTTCGACCAGTTGCAAGGTTCGAGCTATTTCTCGAAGATCGGTCTTAGGTCAGGATACCATTAACTGAAGGTGAGGGAGCAGGATATCGAAAAGACTGCGTTCAGAACAAGATATGGACACTATGAATTTTTGGTTATGTCATTCGGATTAACCAATGCCCCAACAGCTTTCATGGTTTTAATGAACAGGGTTTGTAAACCATACCTTGATAAATCTGTGATAGTATTCATAGACGATATATTGATCTATTCGAAAAGCAAGCAGGAGCATGACAAGCATCTGCGTGAAGTGCTAGAAGTTTTGAAAAAGGAGAAGTTGTATGCAAAGTTCTCCAAATGTGAATTTTGGATTCAAGAAGTCCAATTTTTAGGTCATGTGGTTAACCAAGAAGGAATAATGGTTGACCCAGCAAAGATCGAAGTTGTGATGAAGTGGGAACAACCAAAAAGTCCTACGGAGATTCGAAGCTTTTTAGGATTAGCCGGATATTATCGCCGATTTATCCAAGGCTTTTCTTCGATCGCTACTCCATTAACAGCTTTGACCCACAAATGAGCTACTTATGCTTGGAATGAAAAGCATAAGGAGGCCTTTGAAAAGTTAAAGAAGAGACTGTGTGAAGCACCAATTCTTTCGTTACCTGAAGGAGTTGAGGACTTCGCAGTCTATAGTGATGCCTCTGGAGTTGGGTTAGGATGTGTTCTGACCCAAAGGGATAAAGTGATAGCGTATGCATCGAGGCAGTTGAAAGATCATGAAAAGAACTACCCCACTCATGATCTGGAGTTGGCAGCGGTAGTATTCGCCTTAAAGATATGGAGGCATTATCTTTATGGTACTAAGTGTAAACTTTTAACTGATCATAAGAGTCTTCAATATCTCTTTAATCAAAAGGAATTGAACAAGAGACAGCGGCGCTGGCTGGAACTACTCAAGGACTACGACTGTGAGATACTTTACCACCCTGGTAAAGCAAATGTTGTTGCTGATGCTCTCAGTCGGAAGGTAAATCTTGAAAAGAGAAGGCCAAGAGCGTTGAGAATTGAAGTCGTCTCGACGATTGTGGAAAGTATAAAGAAATCTCAGGAGGAAGCTTTAGAAAAGAATGACCGAAAGGAGGAACGTTTGGGAAAAACGTTGGTGTTTGATACAAACGGTCAGGGATTAAAGGTATTCAAAGATAGGATTTGGGTACCTAAGACGGGAGGAGTAAGAGGTCTTCTGATGGAAGAAGCTCACAAAACCATGTACTCAATTCATCCGGGTAGTACGAAAATGTATAGGGATCTAAAACCCTATTACTGGTGGCCGACGATGAAGCTCGATGTTGCTAAGTATGTGGTTGAGTGTGTAACATGTGCTAGGGTTAAGGCACAACATCAGAAACCGTATGGGAGTTTAGAACGTTTACCTGTACCCATGGGTAAATAGGAGGACATTACCATGGATTTTATGACTAAACTGCCCAAGACAAGGAACGGTCACGACATGATTTGGGTGGTCGTGGATCGCTTCACTAATAGTGCGCATGTCATAGCTGCGAACGAGAAATGGTCTATGGATAAACTTGCGAGTTCTTACGTGAAGGAAATTGTGAGGCTACACGGTGTTCCGTTAACGATTGTATCCGATCGTGACAACCGTTTTACCTCAAGGTTTTGGAGAAGTCTACAAGAGGAATTGGGTACCAAGTTGTGTTTAAGTACAACTTACCATCCTCAAACCGATGGTCAGAGCGAACGAACGATTCAAACATTGGAGGATATGCTGAGAGCATGTACCCTAGAATTCCAAGGTAATTGGGATGAACACTTACCTCTAGTAGAATTTTCCTATAATAATAGTTTCCACTCGAGCATCAAGATGGCACCTTATCACGCTTTGTATGGGGAGAAGTGTCGAACGCCATCATGCTGGTTGGAAGTTGGGGAAAAGCAGTTTATGGGACCTGAAATAGTCCATCAGACTGCTGAAAAGTTAAAAGTGATAAGGGAAAGGATGTTAGCTGCTCAAGATCGACAAAAGAGTTATGCTGACAAGAAAAGACAACCGATATCCTTCGATGTTGGAGATTCGGTTTTACTTAAAGTCTCGCCGTGGAAGGGACTTATAAGATTTGGTAAAAGAGGAAAGTTGAGTCCAAGGTTTATTGGACCATTTAAAGTTCTTCAGAGGATCGGGAATCAAGCTTACAAGCTAGAATTACCGGAAGAACTGGAGGGTATTCATAATACCTTTCATGTGTGCTATTTGATAAAGTTCACGGGAGATGTGCCCGACATAATTCCCATTTCTGAGTTAAGGTTGGATGAAAACAAGAGGTTGATCAAAGAACCTGAGGCAATCGTTGACCGTAAGACTAAGAAGCTGAGACGCAAGATAGTCGATTTAGTGCTTGTGCGTTGGAAACATACGAATGAGCCAAATCTCACTTGGGAAACGGAGAGTGACATGATGAGTCGCTACCCACATTTGTTTGCTGATGTGTGATTCCGGGGACATAATCATCTTAAGGGGGAGAGAATTGTAATGCCCGTGTTTCTAGGCTAGGCATTTATATTGACATTAAAGTCTAGGTTAACCTTTGTAACTCATTTTGAAGAAATGAAAAGGAATTATGTGAATATTATGTGAATTATGTGTTTTATGCTTAATTATTAGGGCTTAATTAATTAAGAATAAAAATGAGCGTCAAAAAATTAAATTTTAGATAAAGCCGATATCTATTAATAAACTTGTAGTGGGCGTGACAAGGATTACGGATATATAAAGAATGCCGAAATCCGAGTTATAACGAAGAAGTTATGACCTGTCGAAGTTTCGCGACAACCGGCACGGGGCCGAATGTCGTAAAAAGTGAGTTTTCGATAAACTACTTTTTGGCCTTAGTGATCTAAACGAAACTTGTAGTGTTCGTTAAACCGAGAGTAAGTATAAAAAGAACGCCCAAATTTGACTTCGTATGAGGAAGTTATGATTTTTCGAAGTTTCAGCTTAGCACTAGACAGCTAAAAACTCGAATTTTAGATCGAGTGATTTTTAGCCGACACGACCTAAACGAGAATCGAAGGTCTCGTCATTAGTAGCACAACGGTAAAAAGTCTGACGAAAACGGACGTCGGATGAAAAAGTTATGAATTTTTAACGGATTTCCTGTCCCGGTCTGTTAAAAATAATAATATAAAAATTAAAGTCAAAATTAGCCGACGAAGTCTAAACGAAAGTTGTAGAGCGTAATTTTACCTACGCGTGCATATAAAAACGTCAAAAATGGAGCTCGTATGCGAAAGTTATGGATTTTAGAAGTTTTGGCGCAAAAACCGAGAAATTTCGCATAGGTGGCTTCGGCCACGTCACCTTCGCTGAAAGAGTGTCACGTGTCCGAAATTGGTGAGTCATGCGAGCCATGTGTCGCCTTCCCTCGCATGAACAGTAGCCGCGTGTCGGATTCTGATTAGACCGAAGGGAAGCCCAATCCGAAGCTCGCAGCTGGTCCGAGCCTCGCACCGCCTTAGCCTCCGAACCTCGCAGATGGTAACACGTGTCTTCTCTTCGCTGCTTCGGACCCTAGGCCGCGGTCCAATCAGGAGGCGACACCAAGGCCTCGCATGCGCAGCCCACTTGCAGCCACCTGCGGACACTCGCCTGCGGACCCCACCACCGGAACCGACTTCGGACCCCTATAAATAGAAGGGGTATGCGAGCCTTCCCGGTTAGATTTGGAATTTTGCCATATTTAGCCCCTTTCTTCATATTTTCTTCATCTTAGCATCCCCCAAAGCCCCGGTATCGATCATAACTCCCGGAATACGCCACGAAGAGCCCGAGAAGCCCGAAAAATTTATCTTTTCGGTTTCGAAGCCCGATCCTCGCAGAGCCCGGTTTCTGAATAAAACTCCCGGTTTTATTAGAAACGAACGTTTTAGGGAACGAATTGCTGCCCGATTATCATCAAATCAAGTGAGTGTATAGTCACTTTTATTTTACACATAGATATGAAGTATTTACCTTAAAATACGTGCTATGTGTAAATATATTAATTGTTTATTTGAGGTGACTCTTGAGTTGATGTTTTATACAAGTTTTAAATTGTATAAGTATTTTTATTTACAAATATGTTGGGTAGAACATGCGTAGATAGTTGGTGTGTGATGAAATAAAGTGATGAGAGGCCTCGATGTGATTTGAGATTCAGTCATCTAGCGGAGTTTGGATGACGACCACAGACTTTCTAGACATTCCAGTGGAAAACATTAGCAGGTCCGCAACCTGTAGGTGTTAATGAACTAGAGTGTTCATTCGTTATACTCCATCCCCCACATGGTTGCCTTTAGGACATGTATGGCTGAGGAAACCCCTTAGCAGTAGTGTCCATCCCGATGATATTCTTTAGGCTAGGTCCCTTGTGATAAGTGTTTAGGGACGTAAAGTGAGGATAACGGGAACGGGTAATCAGGGTTATCGTTGATTGGTGAAATTAATAAGTTTATTATTACTGTGGGTTGAAAACCCTATATGCTCACCAGGCTCCCAAGCCTGACCCACTCAGTTTTTTTATGATTACAGGTAGTGGACCCCGAGCATAGTCAGAGGATGACGTGAGATTTTTGGATTATAGGCCAGTAGTTGTAAATAACTGTAGTAAGGCTTATAATGTCTTGTTTATGCTTTTGATCTGTATCGGAACATGACATCCCGAGGTTTTGATATATATGGAAAATATATACCTTCTTAATGAAGGGTTTTGATAAACTTTTATCATATGTTGTTTGGGGACCAATTCCGAAACATCTTTTGAAAAGATTTCTCTGATTTTATTTTAAAAAGCATAAATTAAATCGGTCTTTTCTGGCCGAGAAATTAGGGGATGTCACACAGCTCCCCTCCCATATCTAAACCCACTGATGCAAGGGGTGCTCAAACCCACAAATTAAAACCAAACATCATGCTCAAAACCTAGAAATTAACCTCAGAAATCATTGATGAAATCAAATCAAACCCCCAGCTCCATCTCCAACGATAAGCAACTGATTCAAGAATTAATCTTCAATGTTTTCTTCCTTAATTTATGTAACAGACAAGCCACACGAACATTATCCATTTCCCTTCCTACAGCTCCAATGATTTCAGTAAAGTCATCTGTCACCACCGCATCCTCCGCCACTACAAGCTACTTCCTGCAAAATTTATGAACCCCCTCGCTCTATTTCCTCTCACTCCACTACCCACTTTTGATTTTGGCTCCAGAAACCAAATCGAAAACGATTTTCAGATTCGATTTTAGTGGAAATTTCGATGTGGACTTCAATTTTCAGATTTAAGTTCACCAAGAAGCACCGTTGTAGTGAATCGACTCAGCCATCAACAACTCCATCGATTTAGGTGGAGGTCGATGCAGGTGGAGAAGGAAATGGGTGAAGATGGAGGTTTGGGATGACAACCGTGAAGCCAAGGTTCAAGCAAAAGATTTGGTGGTGGCGATGTGGGCTTGAATTTGTTTTTGGTGCTGATGGTTCCAATTGGGAAGATAACATCCGAGAGAGAGGGAGAGAGAGAGAGAGAGATGTTTATTTTGTTTTTGTTTTTCATTTTATTATAAGAATAAGAAAATAAATAAAAGAAATTAAAATATAATTATTTAAGGGGCATATTAGTCATTTTAGGTGGGATGTGGACCAAAAACACAAGAAAATACAACTATAGGGACCAAAACCACACAAGATATCTAAAATTGGACCAATGGTGCACCAACATTTCGTTTTTGACCAAAACTAGAGAATTTTGACAACCACAGGGACCATTTTTGCAATTTTGTCTTATTATTTTGTGTATGCATAACAAAGCAGAGAGTACTATTTATGATGCATAATGCACAAGTATTGGTAGGAGTGAGAAAAGAACATGAAAGGTTGGTCATGCAACAAGTTTATAATTATACATCTGATTATGATTGAATAACATAGATACAAATGTTGGCTCAAACTAGAATCTAAACAAAGCAAAAGAAAAAACTAAACCATTTCATTAAAATTATATTTACCACCTTAATAAATTACTAAATCACAGGAAAAAGAACCAAAAAAAGTTATAAATGTAAAATAAATTTTTTATCAATATATAAATTAGGTGAGTTGGAGAACGTGTATCAGGTACTTACAACATCATAAGTTATTGTTAAAAAAATCAGAAATACTTTTTTTTGAATATATATAAAATTTTCAATCATTTTTAAGTATATTAATTATATATAAGTTATAAAATACAATCTAACCCTGATCTATGATATATTTAGCATGTATTTTAAAAATTACATATTTTAAAATTGAAACTAAAGGATTTGTGTTCAAGTTTCATTTGGGAGGAATACGTAGATTTAAAATAGAATTATGGGGTGTAAGTTGGTCGTTAACAAAAACATATTATAACTCAAAATTATAATTAAACGTTTTGGGTAATCATTACAATGACAAAAATTAGAGGTAATCATATTAAAAGATCATATTTTTTGAAAATAACGTCATATTTTGTAAACTTTTAACTTTAGGAAATAAATTTTCTTGACCAATCAAACAAATCTATTTTAGTATAACTTTTGCAAAAGAATACTTTCTTATTCATTATTTATTTATTTTTGGAAATACTCGTTTTTCAACTAACTTCGTTTGCAATACATACCAGGATAGGATCCGCGGTTGACGTGGTCACGAACCATGATCACAAACATCATCTCAGTATTCCGTGGTGGCTTGTGCTCGTGATGGATTGTGTTCCGTTCAACGAGCCACAACGTCCAATCAATGCTCGATTCGACCAACACCCCTTTTGACCTAAATGACTAGCCGTTGAACGGTTGTTTTTCATTTTTTTTAAATAAATATTTACCTCTATAAAACCACAATATACAACCTAACTTTTTACACCGTTCTTATCATTCTCTATTTACATACACAAGTTTACAATCCAAAATCATGGATCCCAATTAGAATATCCCCCAAACTATCAAAACCGCAAACTCGATAACGCTTTTACGTTAGATACAACTCCCTGCCAATACCCGATCATGGAATCACCTCAAGGTGATTTTATGAATTTGCTCAAAATCGGTTCCCCTATCCAACAAACACAACTTTTTCAACAACAATACCAAGCTTTCCCGCCCTATAAATAACAATTTCAACCCGATTTTGTATATCAACAACCTTTACAACCACAATCATCACAACTACAACCTTCACAACTCACTCATTCGTCAGATTTTATATCGACAACACAAACTTCACCGCCACCCCATCCAAAAAACCATTTGAACCAATGCAACCGATAGGGTGCAATGGACGAAAGAGGAAGAAGAGAAGTTAGCACATACGTGGGTATCGGCTTCCCAAAACCAAATTGAAGGAGAATATCACACCTTTAATTGGTTTTGGTAAAAAGTATGAAACGTGTTCTATGATTTATTGAGAAGTGGAAGTCGAAATCTCGACCAAATTAGCTCGAAGTGGCACGATTTTAGACTAAAATGTACCAAATTCGGAGGAACTTACAACAACCTCAACAACCTACACAAAAGTTGGTCAAGTAATTTCGATGTGTTTAAGGCGGCCTTAGATCAATATGAAAAAAACAACGGCAGCCTGCAAACCTTTTCCATATCTCAAACCGTGGCTAAAACTGAAAGATGCTCCAAAATGGAAAGAGAAACCCGAAGGAACTTCACAAACCTCTTTCTGTTCAAAGCGTTCAAGAAACCCCAATATAACTTCCCAACAATTGAACGGACGAACACACATCGATATCAACGATGATCCGATAGATCTTGAAGACGAGCAACCTCTTCGTCGACACGTCGGAAGAAGTAAAGCAAAAAAGTGTCTTCTTCGGCTTCGGGATCTAGCGTTATCGATCATTTTGGAGAGAAATTTGATTGATATATCCAAATACAAGAGAGCAAGACGGTGATGATGAGTTGGTTGGGACAAAAAATGATAGAAGCATAAGCATCATTTCAAGAGGCAAAAACGACACATCAAACAAAAACTAATTTGTAGAAATTGAAAATGAAAGTGGACAACTACGAGAGTGAAGACTTGGAGATTTTTCTCGCGAAGAAAGAGTATGTTCGAGCCAAATATAGGAATAAGGGGTAGTTTTTTTATTTATGTTTTGCATTTTCATATTTTTTAACGTTGCGTTTTTTTTAGTTAATGTAATTTTTTAATGTAATGTCTTATTTTAATCAACGGAAAAAAAACTAGTTTAAAAAAACCATATGTTTTTAATATATTTTTGAATTAAATTTAAAGTAAAAAAATGATGTTGAGTGATGTGTTAGTGATATGTATCTTATGGTTTTAGTGGTAGGATGTTATAATGAGGTGACACCCACCCGATAGTGGTTAGTGATGTGTATTACTGATGACCTAATCAACTAATGAATTGATAAAAATACCAATAAATAAAAAACAAAAATAATGGAAGGTGGACTTTCTTTTGTCAACACTAGGGGTGTTCAAAAATATCCATACCTAAAAATCCGATCTGAAATTATCCGAAATTTTAGATATCCGGATTTTCGTATATCCGAAATTCGGATATCTTTTTTTTCGGATTCGGATACAAATAGTCATTTTATAAAATTTCAGATATTTTGGATTTACGATATCCGAAAAATATAATTTTTTATTAGTAATTTTATTTTAATTATCATGAGAAAATGAAATTACAAAGACTTTATTAGCAACTTAGAGTTAGTGCCTTAAGTGTTTTATGCTTCGTTTATGTATATCTTTAGTATATGAATACCTTAAACCATTTTACTTAACAAATAAAGGTTGTTTATTAGTTTTTTTAACAGCAAGTAACAAATGAGAGTTGTTTATTACTACTTAATCTATTGTAACCTTAGTTGTTTCAAAAATAAAGTGGTGGTTGTCGAGACTAACAAAATAAATAACCTTAAATCTTGTACACTAAAATAGTGTATAGTGGTAATGGGTTGAATCCGCGAAGATTAGTTCAATTTTATAACTCTATGAAAAATCTCTTTGTAAAAATACTTGTAATTGACAATAAAAGTAAAAATGGGGGTTTTGGTCTTTTGAAATACTTGAAATAAACTATAATTAAACTAAGATTTAAATAGAAAATTTTTTAAAAAAAACAAGGGTTTGATATAAAATCAACAAGAGAAAGATGGTTGACTTAAGTTTTCCTCACTTGAACATTTGATGAACATATCATTAGAATCCAATGGTGCAATACTTGTTTTAAATCCTTAATTTGGCTATAGTAATCCAAGAAGCTTGAGATTACCTAGACTTTTCTTAGTTATTAAAATTGTTAGAAAAGTTTATAACAATTTTCTTAGTCAAAGTCACAATTTCCATTAAGCATGTAATTAGTGAAAGACAACTAGCATTAAGAACCAAAAAGTCACCAAATCGAAGAGGAGTCAAATGCTTTCACTTCCATGTTGGAGAAAATGTTTTTATGATTGTTTGAGGTAAAACCAACACAAGAACCACTTGTTGTTTGCTAATTTGAAGATCTTTTCCTTAATCAAGAAATTAGCCAACTAATCACTACAAATACATTTAAACTCATGAATAAAAACACACAAGTAGTAATAAAATGTTAAAACAAAAAACATTCTCATAAAGATTCAAGAACAAGTTCATGGAGTCTTCAACATTCAACAAACATTCAAAGTGATATCACCAAAGTCAACCAAGATTAGTCTAGCCTAACATGGCTAAACACAAGAAGACAAAGTGAGGATAGATTGTACCAAACATTTAACAAGAATCAAGAGCTAAAAGATGATGTTCTTGAGGTGTTCTTAGTCTTCAAAAGTCTCAAAAGAATCTCACCAAATTACTCAAATAGAAGCCAAAAGTAAAATCACGAAATTATCCCTGCAGAAACTCACGCGGGCCGCGTGGTATTCTTGTGTGGGCCACGTGAACTTGCGGAGAATGGGTCATTTCCATTTGTTGGTCCTACATTGCTTTAGTCCACTGGCCCAGTTCGAGTCCGATCAACTTCTAGCTCATTTTTCTTCAAGTTCTCTTCATTTTAAGCCCAATTTGGCTTCTCCAAATGATCCATAGCTCACGCAATCGTCCGATCAATAATCTCCGCACGCTCGAAAATTCTTCCATTTCTTGCAAATTTAAAGTCCGTTTCCTCCAAGCCTTCAAATAATCAATAAGCCCACTCCATGAATCATCTCCATAACTATCAAGCCCAAAATCCTTGTTGTCCTCCAAGTCCAATTGCTTTCCAAAGATCCCGATCCGCTAGTTTCCTTAAAATCTACAATTATGCTCAAGAAACTAAAAAGTACCCAAAATGGTCACATAATAACAAAAGGGAAAATATGCATGAAAATTAGCTAACCTAGGAATTAAAAAAAATGCTAAAATAAACTATAAAAAGAAGTAAATAAAATGAAACTATCATAAAACAAACATTAGTTGATGCCTTTAACAAGACTAGGATATGCACAAATGAGAGTTGCTTATTACTACTTAATCTATTGTAACCTTAGTTGTTTCAAAATAAAGCAAACATTAGCTCATGCCTTTAACAGGACCAAGGTATGCGAGATATGTTTTCTATCTCCACTGAATGTGAAGCCTTTTACAATGAATGTTGGTTTATATTATTCTACTAGTTGTGACACCTATTTATTAAATAAGTTTATTTATAAAAAAGATTAAATATAAAGGTCTAAATATTTGAAAAGTTTGAATTTATAAGAAAAAATTAGAAAATTTTTGAATTATTAAAATTGAAGTGTTTTTTTCTCTTTTAAATTTAAACAAATAATTTAGATAAATAAACAAAGAAAACTAGTAGACTTTAATTTAGAAATTTAGAAATTTGAAAGTAATTTCTTTTATGAAATTGATATCCATTTATTATTAGATTTATTGTAATTATTACATTTAAATATTATGTGGAATTTAATAAAATGGAAAAAAATTCATAAAATGACACGTGGAAAAAAATTAATTTAAAATAACAACAAAATAACATATGACAAAAAGATCGTTATTTATTAAAATAGATATGCTAATACTTAATAGTGAATTATAGAAATCTTTTTGGTTTGAAAAACAAAGAAAACAAAGTAAAAGGCTTGGTCTTTGATTTTGAAGCGTATAGAAAGTTAAATACTCATGTGTTAATTTTGTTTATTGCATTATAATTTATGTTGAATTATTGATTATGTTTATATTTAATTGATTGTAACGGTATCCACATCAGTGCAATACTTACCCATCTTTCAATTAAGACACATCAATTTTGTAATTATCTCTCACATCAATAATTAACAATACTCTTTCAAAAATGGCCCCCACTGACACCTCAATAATTCATTTATATATTATTAATCATTTATATATATATATATATATATATATATATATATATATATATATATATATATATATATATATAGATTTCGAGTGTTTGTAATATAAATCTAGTATATAAATAAATAGAAATATTGTTAATTTCTTTTCTTAAAGATGAATAATTTATACTTTAATTATGTATGAGTGGTTTGAAAATATTTGAGTAAAAATAAAAGAATGAATTATATAGATAAAATATGATGGTGGGTGGTAGTAGGGATGAAAGTGGGTCCAAACCCGACCCGATTGGACCCGGACCCGGAAAACCCGGAAACCGGAATTGACGAATTATAAGACCCGAGAACTGGACCGGTATAAGGGAACCGGTTCCGGTTCGATTCCGGGTATCGGACCGGGTAAAATGGGTATGGAACCGGTTGGAACCGAAAATTGTTAATTGGAACCGGTTTCGTGTATTAGACCCGTAAACCCGGAAGTATAAATGTAAAAATTTACGTATTAGTTTCTCATATATAATGGAAAAATAAATACAGGCCAGCTTCTCAAATAACTTCTCATATAAAATGGAACGTAACATGTTAGGAAAAGAAAAAAAATAGTTTTATTTTTTGGCTGCAAGCTACAGATTTAAACTGCCATAATATTTTTTTGGGCTGCAATATTTAATGTATGGACAACAAAAGGAATGCAATTTGCATATATTTTTCCTGATTACAATCGTTAATTAATTTTTAAAAGACAATTGTGTTGCTTCATGCTCGACAGAAACAAAAAATAATAATAATAAATGAGAATTTTTTTTCTTTGGGCCACTTCCCCGATTTAATGAAGGCAAAAAGAAAAAAAAAAATCGGTTACAAGATCTCTGTAATGGAAGGGCAGAACTTTTTTTTTTCTCAATTCATGGGCAAGTTTTCTTTCCATTTAGCAATTGTTTGGGAGTTGGGACTAATACAATGTTTTTCTTAAAACATTATTGTTTAAACTTATTTCTCATTGATTATGACTTTGTTTTACAAGAGATGGACACATAGCAATATATTTCATATTTTGCTTGTCCAAGATGGTGACGTAGGAGACTCATGTCGATCACAATTGCTAAAGACAAAAATCGAGAATAAGGCTTGCATGGGTGCGTATCTAATGACTAGATCAACGTAATAAAAAAAGCTCTCTACATTCCGGGTCTTTATTAGCATAAACCGGTTCCGGACCAATTACCCGGTTCTGGTTCTTTTACCCGGTTCCGGTTCTTTTACCCGGTTTACCCGGACCCGATAGACCCATACCCGGAATACCCGGAACCCGGATAAGGTCATTATTAAAACCCAAAACCTGGACCGATTTAGCATATTCCGGTTCAACCGGTTCCGGTTCCGGTCCGGGTCCGGTTCCGGTTCCGGTTCTAAATCTCATCCCTATGTGGTAGGGTCCACAATGCAAGACGTTCACAGTATGAAAAATGAATACCTATGTGGCACATTTTCAAGTTGATGTGGCATTGCAAATGCTATCTGCAAGAGTCGATGCAAATGGTCTAAGTTGCAAGTAGTAAACAATAATAAAAGTGGTTTTTTCGGATATCCGGTTCATTATCGGAATCTGTATCCGAAATTTTGGATATCCAAAATTCGGTTATCCGAAATTTCGGATACGTATTCGGATATTAATATATACTATCCGAAATTTTCAGATATCTGATTTTGAACACCCCTCAACACCTTAAGGCTAACAAAAATAAGCTAGTTTATTGTAATTTGTTATTTGGTAAAAAAAATAGTTTATTATAACTTATAATTAAATTCTATAAGCTTATAAAGTTTTTTTTTTTAAATTCTATATATTTAATTATAGTATTAGTTTTTAGCTATATATCTAAGTATTTATTTATGTCAAACACTACAAACTTACAAGCTAGCTTATCAGTTTTCAGTTATTTTTCAGCTAGATGACCTATATAAAAAATAATCAGTCTTTTATTAAGAATTTTTTTTTTTTTTACTTTTGAAAAAATATATTTATTTGTCTTACTATTGGTTTGGCTCAGCAATTTGAGTAGTTTTATATGGGAAATGAGGAGGATGAAATGACCATCATTTTACAAACCGAACGTATTTTCAAATTTCAAAAGGTAAAATGCATAAATTAGTTAATAATAGTTTTCTAAACAGTAAATTACACGAATGGTCCCTATGGTTTGGGGTAATTTACATGTTTGGTCACTAACTTATTTTTTTAACTCGGAAGGTCCCTACTGTTTGTTTTTCTTACGCGTTTGGTCCATGTGTTACCTAAAAAGACTATTTTGCCATTGATTTTTAAATTTATTTAAATAAACACACCCTCAACCCCATTTCCATCTCACCTTACCTTATTTTACCTTACCTACCCCATCTTATTTAAATAAATTTAAAAATCAAGGGCAAAATAGTCTTTTAGGTAAGACAGGAACCAAACGCGCAACAAAAATAAATTATAGGGACCTTTCGAGTTAAAAAAATAAGTTAGGGACCAAACGTATAAATTAACCCAAACAATAGGGACCATTCGTGTAATTTACTCTTTTCTAAAAGGTTGCCATTTTATTATATAACAGCTCCCATATTGATATTTTACTGATTACCTCTCTAAAGTAAAAGAAAATTAAATGGAGAGTGGGGTTGGGATAATGGCGTGTACACCAGAACTGCACTGGATTATTATATATAAGTTATGATGCAAGAAAGGTCTGTGATGGTACCATTGCTATTGCAGGTGGTACAATTAAATGTTTCACCGTCAAATTTCCAATCATGCCCCTTATTAATACCCAAAATTCAATGCTGATGAATGCCCTTTGACTTGCTGTGTATTGTGTGCAACCAAGCATGAGACAGCTACATGACAAACAGACTCCATCATTGCTCTTGTCATTCTTCCCTTTCCTACATGGTAAATTGGTAATGGTGTACAAAATTTCATGAATTGAAATAGGTTATGTCTATGGTTTAGTTTTTGCTACTTATGTATTATTATAAATTATAAAATAGTTGTTGATTCGTTAGAATGGCCATTTTAAAGAAGCTAACATGCTACAAATGAAAAAAAGTTGTATTACATGGATGGAGATGACCTTTGGTTTGGTGCAGTTTCATGAGTTTTAGTTTCACGAGAGAGTAAGTTTTAAATTTCAACAAGTAAATGATATTCAAATTAACATGACATTACTATTTACTCATCGATCAATAATTAGATGTGACGATTTTAACCCATTTCCATAAAAAGTACAATATTTTGGTTGTATTTTATTGGTAACAAGTCATACATGTCGAATAAAACTACCTATAAACAAACTGCATAAAACATGCTAAAAAGTGTAAACTAGCTAAAAAAAACTAAGACCATAAGCTAAGCCGATCCAAAACATTTAGAAATGTATTTTGGTACGCGTATAAACTAAATTATTTTTTAAAATTATAGCAATTTAATATATATATATATATATATATATATATATATATATATATATATATATATATATATATATATATATATTGAGGATTACGAAGACAATAAAAATAGTTTATCATAACCATATAAAATAGCTTTAGATTAGACTGCACCAAGGGAGCACCGTCCTCGCCAACACCGCCCTCGGTGCGCAAAGATGAAGCGTTGGCTCATAGGGAGAAGAGAAGAGAGTAAGAGATTCTTGGGTGTGGGGCTTTGACCAATCTTTAATCAATTTCCAACCTTTTTTTTTTTTTTTTGAAAAAACTATCATTTTTATATAATTCAATTTTTTTATAAAATTCAAATTTCAAACTTTCTTTCCACCTACTATAAATACACATTAAACCTTCACATTTCAATACACAAAATCCTCATTACATATCTCAAAACCTCCATCATTTTATAAAAATGTCATCATCATTCTTCTTTACGTCATGGAATCAGAAAGCAGAAGAAACAACTCTTAGATGGTGATTCCTTAAGGCGCATTTCGATCCCTAAGTAAAGAGTTGTCTCGGTATTTGGTTTCACACAATACTATCTCAACCGACCCTAATGGTGTATGGGGTTAGCCCATACACAACATCAGTCCGACACAAAAACAATTGCCTACCCGGCTTGCCAAAGTCACGCCAAAAGCAAGAGTAGAGAAGAAAAGTAGAAGAGAATGATAGAAGGACACTCGGATGGATTATGGAATATCTTCGATCGTGTGCAGGAAATAAGATATGACAAATGACACAATATCTTAATATTATATTGGTAGACTAGCATACTAGCCAATATAATATTCACATGGCATTCCCTTCCCTTCCTATAAATAAAAGCTTCGTTCAACATTTCAGGTAAGTGTTTTAACTCACTTTAACTTCTTCTATGGAGACATCTCTGTCTCTGCACAGCTTGTTCCATCCCGCTAGGTGGAGTTGACTCTTTTTATACTAGCGATCTAACTTGATCGTCAAAGCTTGCTCTCACGGCACAGTCCTTGGCGTAAGTTTAACAGTCTTGTTTCTTGTTGTTGTCTAGGTTTTATAGTTGGAATCTAACCATGACGCACACCCGACGGACATACGAGCTAGAGCAAAGCCCGAAGAACCGATTATGAAACCCGATGTAGGAACGTTAGCGTCATCCGTACGAGCCCGAACAAAACAATCATTGTTATGTGCGGTCTAAAAAACTGCTCTCTTCGCAAGCTCTACAGATCTGTATTCTACCTTACTAAAAATCATACCTGCAACACAATATATACTGTGACCATGCATGCTTTGCTTACAACATACCTTATGAGCACATGCATAACCTCACACAGCACAATACAAAAAGGTGGTAACCAAAAGTGAAAATAATAAGTGGCTCTAGAATAATCACGTACACAAAATGCTTTAAAAAATAATAATAATAAAAGGTTACGCTGGAAAAATGCTTTAAAATTACATCTATTTTGCTTAAAAAATGTTACTCGGTACGATAAAGAATAAATGCAATTATAAATTTGTCACATTTAAATTATCTAAATTACTTGATACATAAATTTTATATTTTATACAATATAAATTTTAATTGACAAGCCTTAAAAAATAATATTGTCTGCAAACATACATACTAGCACATTTACTTTTGTACGTACAACTTCTAATGTTGTACACTTCAAGAATGAAATGCTTGAATAACCTCTAAAAAGTGACGTAAATTGTAGATTTTTAATATATATGCTACTTCAATAAATACTAGATAAGAGATGTCAAAGTAATTGTTGTCACCTTTACACTATGTTACACTATTCAGTTTTGTAGATTGACATCAATTTATACATAGATTTCCTTTAATACATTAATTTGTGAAAAAGAAAACAAAAATAGTACGATACACTTTCTAGTTAGCTAATGATGAGTTTTATAGGTTACAAAAATTATATAACGGAAAAACTTAACATTAAGTTTACATGCAACCTATTGGATCTAAGTTTTCTGTATTGGTTGCAACAAACAATTGAACATCAAGAACTATAGAAATAACCTACAATTTTCGAAATTCATAAAGGGATTAGGGTTTGTATACCTTTTGATTATTGTTGTAAATAATCAATAATTCCTTCTTAAACAAGCTTCAGAAAGCAAGCACATTGCTCACACCCAAAACCCTAGAATGAAGATGAGATATAATTTTCATTCCTATGCTTGTAGGTAAAGGCATAAACGAAAATTGATGGCCTTAGGGTCTTATTTATAATTTAGGTAACTCGCAAGCAAAGCAGAATGTGAATTGATGAAATAATATATTTAATCTTAATTTAAATCATTTCCTTTTATGCAACTAGGAGACTTCCAGAAACCCTAGAAAGACTCCCAATTTCGTTCACCCCTTGGATAATTCTAGAATTGCTTCTTTTGTTCAAATATTGAACAATTACAGTTCACCCCTTGCACCTTTAATTAATTTCAATTAATCCCAAATTAATTCCATATTAATTCTGATTAATAATTAATTAATTCCAATTGATTTCTTATTAATTCATTAACCGCATAGATTAACAAATCAATTATTCGACTATTGATCTCATGTAAATTTATTAATCACATAACAAATTAATATATCAATTATTTATTCCCAATTAATATATTAGACGGGTGGGAGCGGGCAACGCCTTTAGGCGTTATTCCGATGTGGACGACAAATAACGGCGTTATTACGCCCTCTACACCGCCCCCCTTGAATTTTTTTGGTGTTATGGTGGTAACGGGAGGATACGACGCATTTGATTGGAACGGTCACATTTTCGACGTTTGCAAACGGTCACAAATATAAAAAAAATACTTATTAATATAAATACACAACATTTTTATCTCTATTTTACCTACAAACTCACCAAATTCTTTCAACAATTCCTATTTCTTTCGATTTCATTTTTTTTCTAGTACTCTATTTAATTTAAAAAATGGATCATTTTGATCCGTTCCATCCATACAATCATGATATCGACGAGGATGATATGTTCGTGGGTATGATGTACCGATATGTTACGGACATGCTACCCTCAGAGCCAGTTCCACTACTGACCAAACATGCAGCGTTGAACAGAGATCGTGAAGAAGGGCATAGACGTCTATTACACGATTATTTTGCGGATAATTGTATCTACCAACCTAGTGATTTTAAAAGAAGGTTTTATTTGCGGAAAAAAGTGTTTCAACGAATAGTCAATACAATGGAAAACAGGTACCGTAATTACAGTTGTTTTAAAAATGAATTATATGTTCCTTAGATTATTAAATTATTGCTTTAAAAATTAAATATATCTTCTTTAGATTATTAAATAATTGTTTTAAAAATTAAATATAATTTCCTTAGATTATTAAATAATTGCTTTAAAAATTAAATATATGTTCTTTAGATTATTAAATAACTGTTTTAAAAATTAAATATATGTTCCTTAGATTATTAAATAACTGCTTTAAAAATTAAATATATGTTCTTTAGATTATTAAATAATTGTTTTAACAATTAAATTTATGTTTAGGTATGAATATTTCCAAATGATGTATGATGCAAGAGGTAAACGAGGTTTTACAGGGTTGTAAAAATCTGTTGCTGCAATCAAGCTTATGGCTTTGGGGGAGTCGTCCGATTCTATTGATGACTATATGAGAATGTCAGAGCGAACTACACGAGAAAGTTTGTATATATTGGCGAGAGGTGTTATCGAAACCTTCGGTGACAAATACTTGCACAAACCTTCATTGAATCACATGAAACAACTATATGCAGCACATGAAGAACGTCATGGTTTTCCGGGTATGCTTGGAAGCATTGATTTTACAAAGGGGATATGGAGAAATTGTCGTGTGGCGTGGAAAGGCCAATACACAAGTGGTCATCTTGGATCGCCTTCGTTAGTATTAGAGGCTGTTGCGTCACAAGACTGGTGGATTTGGCATGCTTTTTTCGGAGTTGCGGGTTCTAACAACGACGTAAACGTTCTTGATCAGTCACCAATATTTCAGGACCATTTAACAAGAAAGGCACCGGATGCTCCTTTCACATTAAATGGACATGAGTATAAGCTCGGGTATTACCTCACGGATGGAATATACCCACCATATTCCACGTTTGTGAAAGCGTTTCAACACCTGATAGAACCAAGAGACAATTTTTTCAAAAGAAGACAAGAAGGAGCACGTAAGGATGTGGAACATGCTTTCGAAGTTCTGAAAGCAAAATGGCACATAGTTGAACATGTGTCACGACCATATGAGTTAGACACTCTACGAGATATTATGTATGCATGTATCATTATGCATAACATGGTGATTGAAGATAAAGGACGAAACATTGCGGAGTATTCGCCTACGGAACCTGAACACATTCAATTTCAACAAGGGACAACAGAATACTTACATAGAGTCGTTGATATTCAAGATCAACGAAAACACAAACAACTTCGAGAAGACTTGGCAGATCATATCTACGACGACAGCGAAGATGAATAATTTAGATCAAAAATGTAATTTCTTTCGTCTTTTTTTCTTGGATTTTAGGTTTTTTAATGTTTTTATACTTAGTTGTAATTTTTTATGTTGTTTTTAATTTAGGATTTAAAATTTTATTTTTACTTTTAAATGTTATTTTTAATTTATGATTTAAGTTATATGATAATTATAAATATTATGACATAAGTTAAAAAAATTGTAAATATAGAAACTAAAAACATCAAAAAAAAATTAAAAAATAAAATAAAAATAAAGGGTGTTATTACATGTTATTTGGTGTTGCTCATTTCCACTTTGGGTGTTATAACACCCATGTATGACTAGGATGATGATGTGGCACCTTTTAGGTGTGGTAACATGCAATAACATGTTGCTCACACCCTGCAGCCTTAATCACATAATATGTTAACAAAACATTTCTCTTTCTCTCTCCTAATATCATTTCTAGCTATTTCTTGTTATAAGGGCAACCCAAAAGGACTTTACTTCTATTTTCAGGTTTATACCAATTTAGTTATGAGCTTAGACACGTTAATCCAACAGCTAACTACCATATACCCAACCTAAACTACCCAACTACTCGGTTCCCCGACTAAGGGACGACATTTAACAAATATTTAAACCCAACTTGATGCTCGGTTCCCCGACTAAGGGACGACAACTACCAAACCCAGGCTTCACCTATAATATCATGTTGCTCAGTTTCTTGGTTGTACGAGACTGGAAATACGGGGCTTACGTATGGATATTAGGTGATGCCAAAACCTCTTCAACTATCCAATTAAACCTGTAAAAACGCATAAACATTTACCTTTATACCCATCTAATAACACGAGATATGATCCACCGCCATTGTAAATGAACATTTTCCATCACCTGTTACAACCAATCCGGTAAAATGTTATCTGAAAACAATTTATTCAACCAATGCAACAAGTTCTAACCAGTGATATCCTAGTTACTTGTTAACCTCATGAATACCCCTTTGTAATTGAACATTTCCCATCACGTGTTATGTTTTGTTTTTAAGTTGATCAGTATGACGCTTAAATGGGGGAAGTTTGTTGGTGAATTATTTCACTAAGTGTGTTTAAGTGTAATAGACTGACTTGTTGACCAAAATTAATTTTGATGAGTATTAAACAGTTAAGGAAGGTGTGGAGTACACACTTGTTTAAGTTTATTCAAGATTTTAAGTAAGGGCTAAATTGATTTCGGAATTGGTTTGAAATCAGAACAAAAACAATTTCGAAATAAGCAAGCGTTGGACCGAAACTAATTTTGGAGTGTAGCTGATCTCGAACCAGAAATGACTTCGGAATGAAGTTGGTATCGGACTAATAATTAGTTCGTAATTTGAAGTGATGTGATTGCGATCAGATGCGAATGAGATTCCGTAATACCAGATGCGAATGCACTTTCGCAACGATAGTGTGTTACTGTTCAATTGCGATCGATCGCAACTAGTTGTAACACAATATTTTGGAACTTTCGCATCGAGTTGGATGGTACTGTTCATTTCGCATCAGCACGATCATTGATGTTTCACAACGGTATGATCCACATAGGATCGCATCGCAGTGACTCAATGGAACCATCGCAACGAACTTGTTTTCGCCACTATGAATCGCAAGAAACTTGCATCGGAACATGTGTTGGTCAGTGTTATATCCAATGGTTAAAACAATTGTTCTATATCAGGTTTGACTGTTGGTGGATATTCATCGGTTAAAATAATTGTACAGCGGTTAAAAACCCGTTTTGTGTCAGTTTTTTAAACGTTGCAATTGTCTTGTGACGGTTTTCAACCTATTGACATATTTAAGCAATTTTTTGGTCAGACTTAGAAATACAAATGGTACATTTCGTCGAAGCACTCAACGGGCAAAACAAAAACTTCTCATTCTCTTTCTTGTTCTCAAACTTTTGAGTATTATCCAATTGAAGATTTGGGAGTACCATCCAAATACTTCTATTTGAAAGTGTCAATCAAGATCTTAGAATTTCCAAGTGCTTTAATCTCAAATCACCAACATAAATAAAAGCATTTTTCTCACAAAAGACATATATTTAAAAAAAATATATTCTTTTTTTTAAATTATATAAATGTACTTTGAAAGTGAATTGCTATAATTCATAAAAATTGAACTAGGTTGTTGTTATTAACATATAATTCAAATGGTATACGTTATTAACATATATTGCAAAAATATAAAGCTACACAAATCGTCTATGTTATCTAATTCCAAAAATTCAAAAACAATTTACCTTTTTACAAATTATAACAATGAAAATTTGAAAGTAAAACATGTATTGAAAAAAAAAATCAACCTTTTGAAATATTATAGCAATGTACTTTGAAAGCATATTGTTATAATTCATAAAAAATAAAGTTTGGTTGTTGTTATTAACATACAATACAAATGGTATTTATTATTAACATATATTGCAAAAAATAAAGCTACACAAATAGTCTTTGTTATCTATATCCAAAAAAATTGACCTTTTTTACAAATTATAACAATGTACATTGCTATAAGACATATAAAAAATCATTTTTTTTAAATATAGCAATGTATTTTGAAAGTGCATTGCTAGAATTCATAAAAATGGAAGTAGGTTGTTGTTATTAACATATAATTCAAATGGTATATGTTATTCATATATATTGCAAAAACATAAAGCTACACAAATGGACTATATTATTTAATTCCATAAAAAAATTGACCTTTCTACAAATTATAGCAATGTACATTTGGAAGTACATTGATATAAGAAAGTGGTGATGGTATTTTATACAAATAAATATTAAAGCAATCAAATGAAAGGGGTATATTGTTATACGTTGGGTGTTGTCAATCGATTGTATATTGGTAAAACATAAAGCAACACAACTGGACTCTGTTTCAAATTTGACATTTTTATGTTTTTGTACGTTCAATTTAAAAGTATAGTGGTATCTTATGCAGATAAATACTAAAGCAACCGTCATACATAGACACAAATAAATGATAATCTATTTCATAATGTTGTTTTTAATAAATTTCCACATTTGCACACTACAAAACAAAGATGATGTATGTGTAGAATGCAAAGATAACAGTAATCAACATAAAAAAACTAACTAAGTAATAACCTGGTGTTGTTTGTTGTTTTTGTTTGTGTTTTTGTGGTGATGAAATCTGTGTAAGCAAACCCAAAATTTTGAAATTAGAAGAAAGACGTTGACGGTATAATTATTGACATGCAATACGAAGCTTGAAGGTATAAATGTAACTACGATTATGTGGGCTTGATTTTTTGGGATTTATATTCAATTAGACGTATTTAAATAAAGATGAATTAAAATAGAACATACAAAAACATAAAAATGGTATTTTAAATTGATTTTTTGGGATTTATATTCATTAGATAAAAATGGTATTTTAAATTTCATTTAAAGATGAATTAAAATAGATATTAATTTCAATTAAAATGCATTAAAACCGATGCTCTTTGATATAGGTAGGAAAAAAATATATGAGGGTTTATAAGGATGTCACGTTGCAAAGTAAGGTTGTAGAAGATGGACATGTGACAGTGTGACAGTTTAGGTTTTGTTTATTATAAGAGATAGATAGATTATTATTATGGCTGTTATTATTATTATTATAATTAACAAAGACGATTTTTTTTAGAATCTATTTCGGCCTACTACACATCAGTCTAGTCTAATATTAGTTTAATATTTATTGATTTGTATGTGTTTAACTACTTTCTCTTTATCTGCAATGATTAGACATCTCATTGTGAAACCCACACGTTATCCTTTGTTTATTGTGAAACCACCACTAATTTTTTTGTTTGTTTTTATCTTTTTCTTGCCTTTAAAAAATAGACAAATACATTATTATAATTTTTATAAACTACATTTAATATAATTTATTTGTTACACTTTTTAAAATGTAATGTATCTAAATAATAAAATTAGACACTTTTTTTATATAAAAAATAACGTGTATATTATTATTATTGTTATTATTAACTTTTATAACAAAGATCTTATATTGTATTCTTTCCGTTTTTTCAATAAAAAAGTAGGGTAAATTACACCAATCGTCCCTCGTGCATATGCCAGAAAGCGTGTTTAGTCCCTATTTTCAAAAATTAACTCGGACCGTCCCTCATGTCGTAAAAAGTTGCATGTTTCGTCCCTGGTGTCATAAAAAGACTATTTTACCCTTATATTTTTCTTTTTTCATTTATTTATTATGTATTTCTTATTAACCTATTAAAAATTATATAATATATTATTTTGGCCCACCCATTTTAGAATACCAGTTGACCATCTTTTTCGTATATTTAAAATCTACACCCAACCACCGCCCACCACTTATCACCGCCGCTCCGCCGGAAAACGCAACAATGTCAACGGACTTCCGACCACCTCTATAGACTCGAACAACCCTCTATCTCCACTTACCATCCTCACTTCACTAGAAACAACCAACATGTTAAATGACTTGACACGATCTACACAGTTGATGATGATGATGGTGTAGATCTAAAGCAGCATCGTAGATTGAGATGGTGGTGTGGATCTGAGACGATAAAGGTTTTCAAGTGAATAGGTGGTGATGACGGACGTAGGGTTTCACGATCCACACCCTTTAAAACCTTCCTCTGAGACACATATGCAAGAATGTTGTATGAATATCTTCTCTGGATGTTATTCTAGAGATCGTGTCAAGGGTTTTGTTAGTCGGGACACCAGATTCGTTTTTCCGGCGGCAAGGATGTTTCCAGATTTAATTTTCCGGCGACAAAAACTCACCGCATCTGTTTCTGTTCATCAGGGTTCCCACAACCACCACCATCATCTTCAATCGCCATCGTCATCAAGGTATGAACCGCCACCATACCACCATCAGCAGTTTCGCTGATGCCCTTCTTCTTTCTCCGCCTATCTTCTTCTTGTCCCACTCTCTGCATCTCGATGGTAGATTTGATTTCCATGTACGATTTATGGGTTTGATTTCGGGTTAGAGTGTAGGTTTGGAAATCAGAACTATTTGGGTTTCAGGTTGAATCTTCGTTTGATTTTGATTTCTAATTGATTTCCAAATTCTAAAACCATTTGATACATGTTTAAGATTTGGGAACTGCTTGTGAAAGGTGAAAATTGGGGTGGTCAGAGAAGAGCAGATCGGGAGAGGAGGATAACGGGTGTGTGGGGTAGGGTGGGATGGGGTGGGGTGAGGGGTGTTGGGAGAGGGGTCCATTTACTTTTTAAATTTTAAATAAGAATAAAAATTATCAGATTAATTGAAAAATAAATACATAAGGGCATTATGGTCATTTCAAATATGGAACGGACTAAAACTGCAACAAATTCTTCTTTGAGGGATGAACCGTGCAAATTTTAAACAAACGAGGGCCGGTCCGAGTTAATTTTTGAAAATAGGGACTAAACACGCTTTCTGGCATGTGTACGAGGGACGATTGGTGTAATTTACCCAAAAAGGTATTGTATTTTTCATTTTCTCCAACAATCCCTTAGTTTTTCATTATTTCTGAAACAATCTCAAAAATTAAAAATTCGATAAAACTTTTATATTTGAAAAGTTGTTTTGGAAAAAATAATGACTAAAAATGTCAAATTAAAAAATGCAAAGTAAAGACAATGTTTTTTTGAAGAAGAAAATAAATCTACTTTATTTATAAGTTTTTTTCTCATTCTAAACTTAAGTCTAAAGTTAAAATAATAATAATAACTAGAAAGGATTCTCCGGCGTTGTCGGGGTCGGAAGGTATAGCTTTGTAAAGTAAAGTAGCATGTTGAATTGAATTGAGATAATCTAGTAAAGGAAGATAAACAATGTCATCTAATTACATAAGTAAAGAAATCTAAATAATTATTTCTTACAATAAATGAGGAAAATAAAGAAATGGTGTCACAAATTGAACTTTATTGCCATGTATGGCAGCGGCCGGAAAACCAATCCGGAAAATATAGACCGTTGCTTTTTGTCCGTTAATATGAGGGTAATTTGGTCTTTTCAGTTAGTAGGGACTGAATTTGTGACCACGGGTAAACCATATGGACCATTTATGTAATTTTGGCGGTGGTGGTGGTGGTGGTGATGGCAGATGGTGGGTGACTTTATGGTATTAGGTGAGTACTTTCTAATAAATAAAACATTAATTTAAAACGAAAAAGAGAAATATAAATTAATAAAAAAATTAGATTAGGAGTAAAAGAGTAATTTCGGTTTCCATCGTTGTCCTCAATGTGTTAAATCTGGTAAACCACAGGGACCAAAAAAGACAAAAAGGAAGCAACTTTAAAATGACCCAAATATAGTTGAGGGACCATTTCTGTCAAAAAAAACACCATGTTTACTGTTCAAATTTTTCACATCTTTAATATATATACTGTTAAAATTTTTCACATCTTTAATATATATATATATATATATATATATATATATAATTATTATTCACATAATTGGCAATATTGATCATGGCCCAAAAATCAAGGTTTAATTTATAAGACACATTTTAACGAAATTGATAAAAGTTTGAGGGCTTAAGTTGTTAATGTGGAAACTATATATTATATAATATGACTAAATACTAATAATATGTAATAAAAAGCGAGGTTTATGAAAAATTCAAACCAAAGTGAAAGGGTTGTTTGTGAACAAAAGTATAAAGGTGAAGGGTCAATGTTGTAAGTAAAAATACTAATAATATGTAATAAAAGACGAGGGTTATGAAAAATTCAAACCAAAGTTAAAGGATTGTTTGTGAACAAAAGCATAAAGGTGAAGGGTCAATGTTGTAAGTAGTGGAGGAGAAAAGAGACCAAAAATGTGCCACTCTTAAAAATTTTCACAATCTTAATATATATAATAATAAACTTATTTAGTGCTTCGGTCATTGGACTTTTTCTAAATATATATTTTTTTATGATTATATTTATATTATTATTATATGAAAAAAAAATTATATATTTTTTTGTTCTATTAATCTTGTAAAAAAAATAAGTTTAAAAAGAAAATTCAAATAATAATAAAAGTAGAAATGATTAGTAATAATATAATAATTAAATGATAAAGTTAATGAAATGGTTAAACTAATTATAAAAATTAGTAAATATGATTAGGCTAAAAAAATAATAGGCTATTAAATTAAAATTAAATTAATGTGTAATAATATAATAATTAAATGATAAAGTTAATGAAATGGTGTATGAGAATGGTAGGTTGGTGTGTCCATAAGGTTGTACGGTGTGGCATTTGGTTTCCGTTCAATGAACTCGGCGAACACCAGGCCGAGGTCTCGGCATATCGAGCTCGGTTCGGCAACTCGGCGAGGATGAACCGATGAGAGAGAATTTTTTTCTTTTAACCCATTTATTACTTAAACCTCTTTTTCAAAAATTACCCTCTTTCCAAAAATACATAATTTCAAAAATATAACCGTTTTTTTTCAAAATTTTAAATTTTAAACCCTCAGTCTTTAACTATAAATATCCCCATCCCTATTCACTCTTCACCCTATTCAAATCTCTTTAATTTTATTCTCTTAACTTTCTTATTTTTCCATTCTTTTCTACACCTCATCACAAAAAATGGCTATTGTTTGGTCGACCGAAGAAGAGATCTTACTCTCTCGTTCATGGATTAATGTATCAGAAGATCCACACACAGTGACTACCTTTCGACTACTTTTTGGAGTAAAGTCGCCGATATATACAACCGCCAAACTCTTCAACCACGAAGAAAAGATCTACTCTACGCCAAATGGAGAAACGCCCACAAACTTACAACTCGGTTTACTATTGCGTTTCGTAGGGTGATGCAATGATGCCGGAAATGGTGAAAACAAAAATACTTTGCTACAGAATGCTCTTAAGGCTTACCGTGTTGAAACTGACAAAGATTTCAAGCTTGTTGAGTTTTGGAAAATTGTGAGGCAGAGCCCCAAGTGACGTGATGTTAGAATTTCTAGTGTGATGTTTCTAAATTTCTAGTGTTCCTGTGATATTTTTATTTTTTTTATTTTTTTTTTAATTTCTATGTTTTTTTTTTTTTTTGAATTTTAGTGTGATGTTTTTTTTTCTAAATTTCTAGTGTGATGTTTTTTTTTTAATTTCTATGTTTGTTTTAATGGAATTTAAGTTTTAAAAAAAAATAATATGTTTGCAATATTTATTTTCTAAATTAATTAAAAATAATATATATTTAGCATGGCAAGTATGGCAACTCGCACCTAGTAAATGATAAGTTTTGGCTAAAGTGTGTCAAAAATGACATGGGCCCTACGTGGACCGTGACAAGTGTGGCACCACACCCACCAGCCTAATAGGACCCATGAAAACTAGTGATATTGCAATTGCATGTTTCACTGCCAAATCTCCAATCATGCCCTTGTTTATACCCAAAATTCAACAAAACCTGATGCTGATGAATGCCCTTTGACTTGTTGTGTATTGGGTGCAACCAAGAGACAGCTACATGACAAACAGACTCTATCATTGCTCTTGTCATCCTTCCCTTTCCTACATGGTGATGGTGTACAAAATTCATGAATTATATCGGACTAGGATTTAAATAGCTTATGTGTCGTTTGGTTTTTGCTTCTATAAATAATTGCACCAACACAAACACATTTGTATATAAATATACTAGGCGTAACCTCGCGTGTTGCACAAGAATGCATTTAAGTGGTTAAAATAATTATGGGAAAAAATAGAAATATGTTGAAATTTATGTTTTTAGTCATGTTTTGGGCATTAACCGAATTATCAAATAACATAAAAATCCATCAACTTATATTTTGATACTATCTAATATAGTTCATACCTTATAAACTTTACTTTTACTTTTATAATATCCAATATATATTATAAGTTTTTGTATAACATTAATATAATCTACTTTTCTATGTCCGATAATAATTTTTGGATAAAATAAGAAATAAGTTGTTTTGAATGAGCTATTAATAAACAATATTGAACTAATAAACTTTGTATTACACTATTTATATTACACCAAAACATCCAAGGTTTCATATATGAACTTTCAAATATTAAACATTGAAATTAAGAACGAAGTCATACAAAATATATCGCTATACATAAATGTCATCAAAAGCTTTAAAATAAGTCGATTAGTAAATATGATATTTAATTTTAATTATATATTTTGCAAGACGTACGTTTGACTTTATGTTGGTGCGCCGAGAATCCTCTTCCTTAATTTGTATTTAAAAATATTAAGGTGAATAGGAATATAAAATAGATATTACTGAGCATTAATATAAATAATTAAAAAGGGTATGTAGATCTCCTATCACCGGTTAAAGACAACATACCTCTCTAGTGGTATCAATTCCTATGTGAAATTGAAGTAGTCATTCTATGTACACCTTGTTTTCTAATTACATAAACAAATATGAGTAACCAAACATAAAAATGTTATCTTTATGTAGGAAAAATATTTTAGTTAACTAACAAATTAAATAATATAAGTTTAAGAGTTAGGAGTTTCAAAACATTAATATTTTTATTAATCAATCAATTAAGTAACATATGTTGAAATTTTTACAATCATTATTAAAAAGCATTTGAAATATTAGATTTTAAATGAATTTTGGTTGAAGTGTTTTGAACTCTATTATAATATATATATATATATATATATATATATATATATATATATATATATATATATATATATAGGAGTAGGATCAAATGAGAATACCCAAAAGGTTGAGAACGCGAGAACATATCTGAACCATTTGAAAAACTAAATCTAAGGTTATTATTGAATGGGCCATTTATGTAAAGTTTTAAAAGTTACAGGTATTAAAGTGTAACTTCAAATGGTGATAAGGGTATTATAGTAATTGGACCTTTACCACCGTTATTTAATTCCTATAATTCCTCAATCACTCGCCTATTTCCTTCTATTTCCCATCTCTCTCTTCATCTCTCTCTGTAAACCTAGGTACGCCTCCACCCTACATCATCGATCCATCACAAAAGGGAAAAGAATGGTGAGACAGATTGGAATCTATGAAGCCAAAAAGGGGGAAAGGGAAACAGGATCTCTGAATTGCTTTTGATCAGAAGGAGAGGATTCACGAACGGAACAGGGATCTGGAGGCATAGTCGATTGGGGAATGTTCGATCCTCGTCTGATCGAGTGACAATGAACGGAAACAGGTCAGAAATCATTTGGGTTGCTCTCGGTTTTTTTGTTTGAATCAGCGAAAGAGCACTCCTACAAGTCGATGTTAGTTCATCGGTTTTCATTGGAGATTCTAGACCAACAATCGATTTCAAGTTGGAAGGTATGGTCTCGATTTTGCTTGAATGTTGCTGTGAAGATAAAGGTTGATGATGGAGGCTATGTCGATGGTGGTTTCCTGGTTACGAAGGGTAAAGGGTATGATTAGGGCTTCCTTTATCTTTCATTTATTCAGAATCAATTCATTGATATATCACCTTTATTCGATGTTTTGAGTTGCAAATCCATCTCTTTCACTTTAAATCCATCTCTTTCACTTTCAATTTTGTGTTTTTCCGATTTTGGGGTTTTCTATCAAGAACATGAAATGATGAAGTATGAAATTGTTTCAGGAGCGAAGAAAGAAGAATAGGGAGCACCTCCACCGATTTGGTGGTTCATCGCAGTAGTGGAGTGGCTGGGGCTATTCTGGCAACCTCTTCACCACTTCGTTTTCTTGTTCCAGTTACTGTCGATGAGAGGGGGAGGAAGGCAGAAAGAAAACGACAAAAGTGGGTGTTTGGGTTGCTTGGTGTGTCGTAAAACAGTGGGAGAAAACGGAGGGGCCTGCTACCCTTGGCTCGCCGGAAACCACCAGCAAACACCTCTGGTGGGGGTGTTTTTGTTGCACCTCGAAGATAGGAGAAAAAGAAGGGAGTGTGAGAGGAAATGGAAGAATGAAAAATTGTATTTATCTATGAATAGCAGTTATTCATTTGTGGATAGCAGTGCATTCATGTGTGAATAACAGTGAATGAATAGCAGTGCATTCATGTGTGAATAGAAGTGTATTCATTTGTGAATAACAGTGAATGAATGTATTTATTTATGATTAGAGGTATTCATTTATTCAATTCTGAATAACAGGGTACTCATTTGTTAATAGCAGTCTATTCATTTGTGAATAACAGTGTAAGCATGTGTTAATGAGTATATTTATTTATGATTAGAGGTATTCATTTTATTAAGAAATGATAATTTTTACACTCTTTTTATTTTCAATTGATTAAAAAAAGGAATTAGATTACTTGTAAATTGATGTGTATTTATTTGTGATTGGAGTAGTATCAGATTTTTGAAAAAAAAATCATTTATGAATACAAATGTATTAATTTGGTGTTCGATTTCTATTCATTTTTTTGAACACAAAAAAAACGTGAAATAGGAGAAAAAATGATTTTTTAAGAATTTTTTTTTCAGTTTTAAAATAAATTTTGGTAAAAATGTTTTTTATATTCCATTAATAAGAAAAATAAAAATTTGAATATTTATTTCTTTTTGGGTAACTGACCCTAAATTTAAGGGAATTTGATTGAATTTTATTTAATTAAAATATACATTTACTAGTATGCCCTTATATTGATTGGTCCAGAATTGTTCTCACGTTCTCAACCTTTTAGGTGTTCTCATTTGATCATCTCCCTATATATATATATATATATATATATATATATATATATATATATATATATATAGAGAGAGAGAGAGAGAGAGAGAAAGATGGAAAGTATAACATATGTATGAGTTTTAATTAATTATCATTTTGAAATGGTACAATTACAAAACAAAAAAATATATTTACAATATTTAATTAAATATTTTCGACATCACCCTATATAACATATGATAAATATATATACGATCAAACCACAATATACTGTAACATTTTGTTTATTTAATAAATAAATAGATAAAATTTGATGAACGAATAGTCGAAATAAATTCATATTATTTAGTGTAGTGTTGGCTTTGGGAAGCCAAATGTTATAAATCAGATTATTCGGGGGTAAAAAAGTAACTTTGGGATTTATTTCGAAAAGATTTTGGAGGCTAAGGGGCTATTTGGTAAGTATTAGACTTGATTTGTAAAGGAGTTCAGGAGGCTGGGTTAAAAAGGTAAAATTCGGGCTTAAAATGAAAAGAATTGGAGGAGCAGGGGTATAAAGAGTAAATTTTGGAGTTGGTTTGCAAAGATATTGATGGGGGAGGGACCAATCCTGCCATTATGGCAACATGTTTACGGGATCAGGGTATATAAACCCGTAAGCAGCGATCAAACCCTAACCCTAGCAAACCCTTTACAGCCGTCACCCCCTTATACCTCCCTCTTCATTTCCGGTAGCCGCGCACCACCATTGGAGCCTCCTCAGCCGCCGATCATCAAGACCGACAACCACCGTCCCGCTTGCTGCCTGGTCGATGAAACGCCACCATGCTCTCTCCAATCGTCGCCATGGAGCTTCTCAGCCACCGAAGCCAACCACCATTGCTAGCGCCGACGAAGCTTGCCGCCGCTGCTGTTTCCTGTGCTGCTACCGCCGCCACCCACGGTGTTGGGTTTATTTTTCGGGCATGACGTGTGTACCACTGCTGTACTCGGTGGTTCGAACCACCTTCTCCTCTCCTCTCCGTTCTGTTTGTGATACGACGCCACCACCACTCGAGTGGCTTCCCTCCGCCACTTGCTCCTTCGCTGATTGGATTGACGTGGCCGTCGCCGCCACGCGACTGTTTCACTGTAGCTGGCATTCTTCGCCGCTATTAAGTGCGTGTGTGTGTATTGGGCGTGTGTGTTCAGCTGTGTCTCACAAGATTGTGGGTGTCTCGGGTTGTTGCTGCCGGAGAAAGATCAAGGAGAAACCACCATGGCTGCCGGTCGTGGTGGCTGCCGCCTCAAAGACCTCCATGGAGGGTGTGTATGCTTCCGTAGGGTGTTATTTTTGTATGTGTGTTTTTTAGTGTTTGTGTGTGTTAATCGGATGGTATTGTAAATTGTAATAAGTGGAATAATGAAGGAAAAGTCTAAACCACCACCGTAGGGTGGTGGCTGCCGCCACCGGCCGCCGTGTCAGGTGGCGGTGTGTTTTGTTTGGTTTGTGACTCGTGGATGTTTGGGCAAGGGACTATTAAACCCTAATGGGCCAAAAGAAATCGTAGTGGGCCCAAAGAGACCTTAATGGGCCCAGTGAAGCCCTAATGGACCTAAAAGCCCAACCATTTGATTAATGGGCTAATATTTGGGTTGGAAACCCTAATTAGGGTTTGGAAAACCCTGATGGCTTAAAACCCTAATTTTTGGGAATTGATCGGGACACACACACGAGAATTATTTAATACACTTAAAATAATAAATTATAATCATTGGCAAATATACCTAAGGCAATAATGGACTTAATGGATTAAGCCCTTAATGGATTAAGTCCTTAATGGGTTAAGTAGGAACACTTAACCCTAATTGTCATTTAATGTGAAAACCCTATGTTTCACTTGGGCCTTGAGTTGGGCCTTCCTATAGGGTTTTGGTGGTTGGACTATAGATGGGCTATCCAAGAACAATTTAATGGACCAAAATAATTAGATGGGCTGTAGATAAGGCCCATGTGAGAGTCTTGGGCCCAATTTGGAAAATTGGGCCATAGATGGGCCTGTATGATTATGTGATATTGGGCCATGGGAATACAAATAGTTTGGACTAGAATAATTGAACGGGCCTTAAGGAAAGACCATGTAGAGGTCTGGGCCCAATTTGGAAAATTGGGCCATATGTTGGGCTTTGGCCCATTATTTGACTTTTGGGCTTTTGTAGTGTGAGTTTGACCTTGGGCTTGGAACCCAATTATTAATTGGGTATTGTTTGATGTTGACAGTTCGGGAATCTGTCAACCAGCAGCTGGAGTTTTATCTGCAGGACTTCAACAATGTCAGGTGAGTTATCCTCACTATACTCAAGGGTCTAAGGCACCAAGGCCGACCCTTTGAATTGTTATTTAGTTATATTATGCTAGTATGATCTGTTAGATCGGTATCCTAGAGGGTAGGATGATATTATGTGATGTGTGGTATGACCTGTTACTTCGGTATCCTAGAGGGTAGGATAATATTATGTGGTATGTGGTATGATCCGTTAGATCAGTTGTTGCCTATAGACTGTTATGTGATTATCTGTTATATGTGCACATGTTTGTTTGACGGTTGAGGCTTATCTGCTTTATGCGAAAGCCAATAGACCTGGTCATTCCAACCTGTTGGTTGTGGGTCGTGAGTATTCCATCCCGAGGATGATTGGACTCATAGTATGTGGGCATTCCAACCTGTTGGTTGTGGGCCGTGAGTATTCCATCCCGAGGATGATTGGACTCATAGTATGTGGGCATTCCAACCTGTTGGTTGTGGGCCTAGGGTATTCCAACCTGGTGGTTGATTGGAGCCATAGTGTGGTGGCATTCCAACCTGTTGGTTGAGGGTCTGGGGTATTCCAACCTGATGGTTGATCGGACCCATAGTGTGTTGGCATTCCAACCTGTTGGTTGAGGGCATGGGGTATTCCAACCTGATGGTTGATTGGACCCATAGTATGCTGTTTATGATTATATGTGTATTGTTGTGGGTATGGGTATTTTGGGGGAACTCACTAAGCTTTCGGGCTTACAGTTTCAGTTTATTGTTTCAGGTGCATCAGGGGATCATGGCAAGGCAAGGGCGTGATCGTACAGCTCCTCATAGTTCATGATTTTATGATTTGATTCTGGGAATACTCTGATGATTAAACTATTTTGAAAACAAACTGTAATAACTTAATGATTTTAAATGTTCTAAAAAGTTTTAAATTGGCTTGAATTTTATGGGTGTTACAAGTTGGTATCAGAGCCTTGGTTTGAGTTAATTGGAGGAACACTCGTGCGAATCCAGTCTCAAATCAAGGAAAGGATTTTAAAATGATCTTTAAATGGTTTTCAAAATAAGTAAAGGAGGATGCAGGGTGTACGATCAGTCGGAGCCAGTAAGTAGACCCCAAAATACCATACAGTTATTTGATTATGTGATATGTTAGAACAGCATGCTAGTGCTATGCTAGGGATCTTCAGGAATTGCATGATAGAATTGCCTGATTACATGATGCCTGCTAGCCTAGGGTTTCCTTTATATGAGATTGACATCATTACTGCGGTTGCTTAGTGTATGCATCACGGTTATACATAATTAAGATCTTATAGCCTGAGAATGTTTGATTTGGCCTTATGTTCTGTTCTTGTTTGAGTGGGAGCTTAGGGTAGGATTGGATATTCGAAAGTCTATAGGGTCCAGCATTATGTATGGCTAGCATACACTAGTGCTGCAGGGTTGGTGGAAGTTTCATTGATAGGTGGGTAGTGAGAGGCCGGGAGGCCAGTTATGAGATATTTAACATTCCTCTAGGAGTGAGGATCTAGCGCTCGCTATGTTATGTATATTGTTAGGGTGTTGTGGCGATACTTGAGACAAATATGGGTAGGTGTGGAAGGTAGTATGGGCCCGTACTACTGAAAGCACAGGACCCATACGCGTAGCAAGGAAGTCACAACCCCTAGGTTTGGGTAGGGAGTTGGTCCCCTGTCATTATATGGATTATCAGAGATCTTTCTGGAGTCTTACCAGAATAGTGGATACGAGACGACTTGAGACCGGATCCAGATTAGGATCGGGAGCTGGTAGCCAGGATAGGCCAGCATTGTCAGAGGACCGTGTCAGTGAGATCATCCGGGAGGAGGTGATCTGGGTTGTCAGGGAACATTTATGGGGATGTTTGGGTCTATCAAGACCGCCATGGTTGAGTAATTCGACGAGCGTTATGCAGCCATTTGCCGAGACGGATGCTGCGGCAGCTGTATCAGCTGTAACGACGGCAAGGGGAAGAGCTGGTCGAGCTTTTCAGTACCGGGACTTGTTACTGGGACATATTCTGACGAGCAGAGGGCTACAGTTACTTAGGACCAGGGAGATATTCTGTACTCGTGACATTCCGTGAGTTGAGCGGGAAAGAGTCTAACACATGAGTTTCTAGATTTGAGGCTTCGGGGGTTTTGCTCGAGGCCAGAATGTGAGTCGCGAGGACTCCGGAAAGGAGTAATGATTATGTTCAGCTAGAGTTATGCAGCTGTAATTAGAATGGTTAATTGATAGGATTGGAATGTTGTTTTCTAGGGCAAGGAATGTGCCCTTTCGGTTTACAAGCTCAAAGGATTGAGCAGACTTGTGACCCCAGGATCAGGTTGTATTCTAGCTCGGGGTTAGTTGGTCGTCGGGATTGGCGACAGTAGTTTAGCGCTGGTAAGCGCGGGTGGCTCGATGTGGCATGAGTAATTATGAGGTCCGGTTTGCCTTGGATCTCTTGTATCAGGCGGTAAGGATTGATGGTGCGATCTATTGCACTTTTGGGATTGTAGACTATGCCTTGGGATTAGTTTGTAGCCCGGTTTAGGGCATATGTTGCTTCAGCTACTGCAGTTCAGTTGGGGACGTTTGAGCGAGTGAGTGAGTCAGGGTGCGAACCCTGAATGGAATGATTTCTAGAGCCCGAGAGCGGGAGACTTGTTTGGAGCACCTTTGGAAGAAGGGTGTTATGAGGGAGGTGTGCGGATAGGGTCCCACGGGATGGTTATTCAGCATTGTCAGGATTCAGTAGTTTTAGTACCCGTTATTGATTGGCGGATGGGAGCGCCAAGGGAAGCAGCTCGTTGTTGAGACATTGGTTGGAGCATCTATTTTGGACTTCAAGATTTGGGTGTGGGATCATACGAGCAATAGGGATTGTTCGTTTCCATGGGATTCAGGAAGTGTTCATCTAGTTATTAGAAGCGTGTGATCATTTGGGGTTGGCTAGTATAGGAGTACTAATTGAAAGGGTCTGGTTGTCATCAGATCGATCGTTGGAAGTGAGAAGGATTGGGAATTCTCAAGTTTTCATGCATTGTGAACACTTAGTTGAATATAAGTGGGGGAGAATCGTCCTGGAACGCAGAAGCAGGATCGGTTTCGAAACTGGGATAAGTTTCGCATCGTTTTCAGGAAGGAAGACAACCCTAGTGGCTGCCTGGTTTGAGTGTTGTGTGAGTTGGGAGTTCGGTAAAACTCCCCAGCATATGAATCGCGTCTTCTCGGTGCTTGATAGCAGGATTTGGGGAATCAGGTTGGGATTCTAACCATGAGATACGTTCAGTTGTGTGTTAGGTCGAGTGCGTGTTCGACCGGTATGGAAAGTGTTTAAGACTGCGAGGGTAGCCGTAGGATTCACTAGCAACAGATAGTGCTAGAGGGATGTAAGTCTGTGGGTGTAGCCGCAACATTCACTAGGTTGGTAGATAGCATGAGCGCGTTGCTAGGACGCAGAAGGGACAATAGTAACCACCAGTTCGGGTGTAGCAGTGAGGATATGGAAACCCACAGATTGGATTTCGGAATTACCCAGACGGATTGGATAGGGTTGAGCCAGCGTTAAGACTATAGAAACATCACTACAGTAATGAGACCAAGGAAGCAATGGATTGCTTAAGGTTGCTTGTGTTGTGAGGCTACCATTGGTCATGTAGCAATCACTTTTAGCCGTGGATTTAGTAACGACGGGATTTGACGTATGGATCCAATCGATTGGATCAAGAGGTTGTTAGAGTCGCAGTGGCATGATAACTAGTGGCAACTAGTTCCAGGGAAGGATTTCGTTCGGAAGTCGTGTGAGGAAACTATGTGGGAGTCCTCTAGCTCTGCGACCGGGCCGGAACCCGGTATTTCAGATGAGTGTCACTCGGTTGTGGCGAATCAGAGGATTTTTTTGGATGAGATGCAAGGATAGGTCATTGGATTTCAAGTTATGGGTTAGACCCGAGTTATGTATATAGTGGTATTCCAATCTAAGGTATTCCATCATGAGGATGACTGAACCCTACGATTGAGTGGATCTGACGCGTTTGGTATCCCAACCCGAGGGTTGATTGGACCAAATGTGTGTGTGATACGAGGGTATTCCATCCTAGGGATGACTGGACCCGTCGTAGGCATCCCTGGTATTCCAGCCCGAGGCTGTTTGGGCCAGGTATGAGTATTTGTGCTTATGAGCCGGTTATTATATGTATGTGGTTCGGGAACTAAAGGATCATAGTTAGCAGTGTGGGATTTGTGATTCCGTTTTCTAGTGGGAACCTCAGGTTATCAGAAGTTGAGTAGCCAGTTGGGAGTTAAGTGTAATGCATTCGACAATGATCAGGTGTGGGCAGTCTGTCAGGAAGCCAGACCATCTCGAGACTCCAGATTTCGGATTGAGTAAATGTGATCATATTGTAAGGGATTCGTTATTTTTCCAGGTTTTAGAACCCTGCGAGGGTTGAATATGGTTGCCTTGGAAGGGCTAGAGTTTTGCTCGGGGTTATAGTTATGTCGTTTAAGTTGTTGGCGTATAAGGAATGATAAGAAACGATTTCGAGGACAAAATCTAATTTAAGTAGGGGAGAGTTGTAACATTATGTTTATTTAATAAATAAATAGATAAAATTTGATGAACGAATAGTCGAAATAAATTCATATTATTTAGTGTAGTGTTGGCTTTGGGAAGCCAAATGTTATAAATCAGATTATTCGGGGGTTAAAAAGTAACTTTGGGATTTATTTCGAAAAGATTTTGGAGGCTAAGGGGTTATTTGGTAAGTATTAGACTTGATTTGTAAAGGAGTTCAGGAGGCTGGGTTAAAAAGGTAAAATTCGGGCTTAAAATGAAAAGAATTGGAGGAGTAGGGGTATAAAGAGTAAATTTTGGAGTTGGTTTGCAAAGATATTGATGGGGGAGGGACCAATCCTGCCATTATGGCTTTACGGGATCAGGGTATATAAACCCGTAAGCACTGATCAAACCCTAACCCTAGCAAACCCTTTACATCCGTCACCCCCTTATACCTCCCTCTTCATTTCCGGTAGCTGCGCACCACCATTGGAGCCTCCTCAGCCGCCGATCGTCAAGACCGACAACCACCGTCCCGCTTGCTGCCTGGTCGATGAAACGCCACCCATGCTCTCTATTATAAAATCAACCAGATCATTTAAGCACCTTATCTTTTGTGCATCAAAATGGTCAGTGAACATTTTTTGTACATCAAGGTCCATCAACAAAGAAAAATAGTATTTTTTGTGATTTTTTATTTTTTGAAAAGGCATTTTTTTTGTGCTTTCTATACCATTAGTAATGTTACTATGTTATTGCCTATATTTTTCTTTTCATATATAACTTTTTTTCTTTATACCATTTTTTGCTATTTTTATTTTTATTTAGATATATATTTTGTGAAGTCTGATGGGTTTTGATACAAAATATAAATGTGTTTTTCCTAAAAACCGCAACGAAAGCTTTTAAAAATAACAAGTTTATTTTTGAGTTTATAACAAAACCAAATCATATATGATTCATTTATAAATGTTTGAATGATATTAAAAACAACTAAAAAGTGTTTTAGAATGACAACATTTGGAGTCCTTAAACCCATTGGGTTTTGGGTGTTGATGAAGATAAAAAAAAATCAAAAAGTATGATTTTCTCTATAAGTATCCATCATCAAGATTAAGGCATTTGGAATGCTAGTTCCCTCTTAAAAAGAAAGACACAAAGAGTACCAAAACCCAAGCCACAAACTTCAAAAGTGAAAGAGTTTCTAGCTAGGAAACTCGCGGCAATTTGGAGTGAAAATGAAGGGAAAAAACTAGCCACATTTCATGCAAGAAGTCCTTTTTTGTATCACATGCAAGGTAAGGGCAATGCCTATAAAATAATGTAAAGTAATACACTAGTTTAGGAGTATGGAAGACAAGAGACGAGGTTGACAAGCAACCTCCATGCCTCTTACATTTTCGACTTTATGGTCTCCAAAAAAGACAAAATAAACAAGTTACTTTCTTTATATAAAAGTCCAAATAACTAGTGAGTAATGGTTAACCAAAGTGTCCAAAACTTTGTACATGACTTATTAAATCATACAATAAGATATAATAACTAGTTATACTCTTTTTAATTATTATTTTCATAAAACAACAATTATTCCCTAAGTAAATACAAAAATTAATATTATTTATTAATAATCATATTAATAATAAATTTATAAAATGTGGCAAGTTGATAAAGGTATGACCGTATATGATCATATGTTATCAACAATATCACTCAATAATGATTTTTGGACATATAAATTCAACAAAGTGAACTTTCACGCTTTAGATAACTTTAAAAAATGTGAAAATAAATATTACAAACGCAATATTTTGATCCGTTACTATACAATAATCACAAACGTACAAATATGAATATAAAATGGTGTAGATATAAAATAATGTAAAAGTACTTTCGTCACATTAATTTGGATTCGTTACTTAAATAAGAATAAATTATAAGAAACATCAAGGCATAACATACTCGACCCTTCTAAATAAAATAGTTTAAAATAAGTAAATAACCCACGCTTGATCCTTGTGTTTTAGGGTTTCAAAGGCAAATATCTCTAGGATTTTGCCAAATTGCATCGACTTCTATAATTCCGGATAAAATTGCTCATATTTAGGTATTACACAATTAAAAAGCATGCACACATACTAATGTGTTGTTTGTTTTTTGTCTGCAGATTTTCTTGGCCTCTTTTGTCTGCGTCGCGCAGACCACACACAGACATTAAGCTTCGCAGACTGTTTGCTTTTTTGAAGAATACAAACCTAAAAAGGTATGTGCGTCCTCTTCTTGGCGCAGATGTGGACCAGAGTCTTCAAACCTATTTAGACATCTTCTAGCCTAAAAAACACATATATCTTAGTTTTTTTTTAACATAGATTTATTTCAACTTTATCTATGATAAACAATTTATATATATAAAAAAAGATTACAATACTTAAAGAAAAAAGGTTCGACGACACAATCATGAGTTTTGTGACAAATTTATAAATAAATATTTAATTACAATAATGGTCGTTGGAGCTGTTTATACAGATATGAAAAAAATCGTAATATGTTTAATATTTTTTGTGCCAAATTTTATTAAACATTATTTAATGCAAATATCATTCATTTCGTGGGATAATTGTTTATGGCCAGTTTTTAATTGATTTAATTGAAAAGGTAAAATGAAAATTTTGAAAATTTCATTTAAAATCAAAGTTTATATACATCCATTTTACGATTTAAATTCTTTTATCCTTAATTACAAATATCTTTGCGACCAAAATTTGTTGGTTTTTTATCAAATATATACGTTAATTTGTACCATTTTATTTTCACTTTTTATACAATAATACATAAAAGTTGATCTATATTTGCTAATTATCTATAATAAAGTCATAAAACTATTGCAAAATCTTTTAAGATTAAAAAAAAAATCGGTTTAATTAGATTTTAGTTTATTCTAGCAGTCTGCAGATGTTAAAAAACAAACAGTGTTTTTCTTTCATACTGCAGACGTTTGGTCCACATTTTCTCCTGCAGCGGTTTACATATATGGTTCACTGACTGCAGACATTTTGTCTTAGAGAAAACAAAGAACACCTAAATTTTGATGCATGGAAATGGATAAATAAGGAAAACAATTAGGGCAAACAGTTATTTACAAGAAGAAGAGAGAATACCATTATATAAGCTTTGTTTTCTCGTTAGGGCTGTTGATTTATAATAGGTATTAATCATTGGAACGTCGCCGCCGACCGCCATCTTTCCCTTTCGATCGTTGAGAGGAATTTGGAATTTCGTTGAGAGGAATTTGGAATTGCACAGTGAAGAAGAGGTTTCCAAGATTCAAGCACTAAAAGGCCCAAACGTCAAATTATTAACAGGTTTTAACTAATAAGGCCAAAACTGCAACTGTCAAATTTAAGATCATATTTGCAATTTCTTGTTGCTGGGATTCAGCTTTATGGGTTGCTACTTTGGCCCATTTAATTATCACTTGTAGGCCCACGAAAATAGCAATGAGGCTGCTATTTCATAGCGCCATTGGGCAAAAGGTCCTGCTAATGGATTACAATGTATCTCCCAGATGGTTGCAAACATGTATAAATTTGGGCCGGAATGAAATCATAGAAATGGGCTGTATTTTCTGTTGCTGCCTGGACCTTCTCACTAGTTAAAGCTAAGGGTGAGCATCGGAACAAGGTATCCGCTTTCGGAACCGGAACCGCCTTAAGCGGTTCCGATTCCGGTTCCTAAAATTTTGGAACCGCTACCCGCTGGGTACCCGCTAGAACCGATAGATATATATATATATATATATATATATATATATATATATATATATATATATATATATATTACATTAGTTTCTTTAATTGCACACATTGATACATGTACACAGTTTGAATGTTTGATTGGTAGGAATCGTAAACTCTAGTTATTTAAAGTTAAATAAAACTAAAAAAATGCTTCTGTTAAGAGTAAAAAATATGGCTAGGCATCAACAGTACCAGTAGCTAATGTTTTATAATATTGAAATATTTAAGAAAAGTTGCCATTATATGTGGACTTGGGAATTGGGATACAGACGGTGGCCAAAAACATCCCACATCGTTTGACGGATCAGTAAATGTGAAAGAAAGGAAGTTATAAATTAAAAGATGACCAACAAGTTGTAAATATGTTTGCATTTGGTCCCACATCGTTTGTGTGATCATGTGTATGAGAGGGATCTCATTATAAATTATGAGGACCTTTGATGGACAATCGATTGGAATTTTTAATATTTTTGTTTATAATAGTTTGAAAATTTTAAAAAGCGGGTATCCGGAACCGGAACCGGAAACGGTTCTTTAATTTTAGGAACCGGTGTGATTGGTTCCGGTTCCGGTTCCAACATCCTAGGAACCTTTGGTTCCGGCACACCAAATTTATATTCTTACAAAATAATTACTTTTTATTTTTTAAGTCGTTATATTTTACAAATCAAAATTTTATAACTAATTCAAAATTACTTCACATCATGGTCAAATTTTATATTATACGTATATGCTAATTTTTATTTGAAAATCACTTAAACCAAACTTTGTTTTGTTCCAATATTTCCACCAAGTCATTTTAGGGCGATCAACTAATTTACATGATAAAACAAAAGATTATATATTTAAAATATTTCGTAACAAAATCAAATTATGTTTTTATTAAGTTAAAATAATATATTTTTCATAATATAATTTATATAACCTCCACTAATTTCCTGTTGGCCTTAAAACTAAGAGATTATTTACATTTACTTTTAGAAAAACAAAAGAAATAGACTATCCTTTATCATACATAAATTGGTGTTCATATAAAACATGAATTTATCAGACACTCAAATATAATATGGTATAATTTAGCCATATAAAATTAGAGAGTCACACCACCAGGAGCTACAAGAAATTCGTGATAATTGTAAAATATGATATTGGATGCAAAAAAATCCACTCAAACATAATTGATTGGGAAACTTTATTAAGTATTTATTTTAATTGAAAAAAATATATTAAGTATTTGTCTAATAACATCGAATCATTCTTCTAAATATCATTTTATGTCATTTTACATTTAGCCTAAAACAACAAAATATCCGTAGAAAATGTTCTTAGTAAACTTAACAAGATGGACAAATCATGAAGTGGAACAATCTTTACTCAATACTGTTTATTGGAGACAGCACTATGTGGTATTTGGTATGGTCCATATAAACTGCTACCCCCAACAAATAAATTTGGATCTACACACATTTTGTGTATGAGATCAGTAATACGCTCAACAATAAATATATACCAAATAAATATACCCATGTTAATAAAATCGTATAGTATGGGTATTCATGTGCATGCAAAATCATGAACCAAACACCCCAAATGATGTTTTAGGAACCCACTTTGGTCCATGATATTTGGTCATGAATGCATGGATTAGGGTTTGAACTTTGACGTGGGTTGGGTTAATGATCATTACACGCACACATGTGACACCATGATTAACATAAGAAAAAGGGGGAAAAAGCTTCACTTATTACTTAACATTACACTTTGTCTTGCCTCACCATACTTTGATTAATTTCGAGCATTCGGTTTATGATTACATGTATTGTGTTAATTAATATGGAGTTCCCTTTTAATATACTCCATATGTTTTAAGTATACATATAGAAATCTTAATAAAGGGTGACTATACGACTGTGTATGTGTACTGACAAAGTGGTTACTGTGACTCCGTAATCAAAACCAAATATTTAACTAATTTATAGGGTGTCTAAATGGTAAAATAAGGTGTCCATTTAGTTAACCCCATATTACCTAATGAATTTTGATGTGTTTTTGAGAGTTGTGGAGCCCAAGATCGTGAGATAGTATTTGTGGGTTCCTAAAACAATGGTCAAAACTGGATTATTAGGAGATTAACCCAATGTCAAATTCATTGGGAAAGAGAAAAATAAATATTATTTTGATTAAAGAAGTATTAGAATCCCATAAATATGTGTGTAAACAACACAAAACAAAACTTGAGTTAATTAATGACTCCAGTGGGGAAGCACCATTAGAGCAGAAACTATTAAATAATAACTAAAAAGAAAAAGGAGCAGCTTTTGAGTTGACTTCACCTCCCAAAAAGTCTGCAGATTTAGAGGTGGTAAAGGGAATCCTATACCCTTCAACTAATTACCACTTAAATAAATATATATTCGTTTGTTTAAAAAAGAGTAACACTCAGGAAAAAGGAAACACTGTGTATTGGAGTATTATTCAATGTTTAAATAATTATCTTTATATTAAAACTATTATATTTTCTAATTTTAGTACATTTAGTATTTTTCTAATCGTAAAATTCAAGAAACCAGTTGTATATCAATGACTACTATCTTGACAAAACAATAATATAAACTAATTTCTAGAAATTATTCTGTTAAGCTTTATAATTAAAATTACTATAATGTTACATAGGACTTATTTGACAAACTTGTTGATAGTTGGAAAAGTGAAAAGTCGTAAATTGATATGTGTAAAAAGTTCGACAAAAATAGATATAATATTTTGAAATGTATAAAATTATATAAATTCATAAAATTAAAATTAAAAGCTCTAAAAAACAACTTGAAATATATTTTATGTTACGAGGCCTTTTTAAATAAAAGCTAAAAATTATATTACAAGCGAAACCATTTTTTTAATTTGAGTTTTTTTAAAAGTACTCAAAAGCTAGTTACTTTACTGATCATAACCGTAATCTCTTTCTGTTTCACGTATGTTGTGTACCCGATTTTCTTGGGTTATTCCGTTGTGAAGTACTAATTTAACCAAAATTAGAAAATATAAAAATCTTAATTATCATAAAAAGTATAACATGGTTTTTTGAGAACTGAGAATACCTTGGACTTTTATAAGCATTGCTTTTTTAAAAATATTTTTTCATTACTATTATTCATTTAACAAAATATCATTTATTTATTTATTTATTGTGTGTCACATATTATTATTGTGTAAAAAAGAAAAAGAAAATATAATGTTTATCGTACTTGCAACAAAATATGAAAAATACCTTTCACCACCAACAAAAATATATTATCACATATTCATCATTCATGATATGCTTTAAATCAAGTGTTAGAGGCTGGAAACATAACGTGTCATTATTAATGAAGATATATGTACATATTTTGTACGTATGTTTGGTATGTGAGAGCGGGTATATTCATAAAAATTAGAATATTTTGTTAATATAATGAAAAAATTAAAATCCATACATCTAAAATTTGAAGTGATCTGCCCTTATGAACAGATAGTTGTGGTTGTTTAGTTTAATAGTTGATTCTATCCTTGTTGATGGAATCCTCTCTTTATCTCTCAAATTCATAACTTAATAAGAAGAGTATTTCAAATCAAATATACCTTACATGCAAATAAAATGGTGGTCATGTGTGGTCTAAAAAGGAGGGTAAATTTGGAAAAGAGTTAATACATTGTGTTGGTCCTTAGTATATGTTGGCTTGTGGGGGTAGGGAATATTTAACTTTTGCACCCTTAAAAAGATGGGGCATTTTTTTGGCTTTACGAAGGGAGCAAAGTGGGAATAGGGAGCTCCACTCGTATTAAGAATCATGCATGTAGTAATTTACTATTATACCCTTGTGTATATTGTATTTTTTATTTTTTATTTTAATTGTGTGTGTGTGTGTGTGTGTGGGGGGGGGGGGGGGTTAAGAAAGGGATCATTTTTAATACGGATAATCGTTGTCTGACCTCATGCATCTTGTATACATATTGTATTTTATGTATATATAATAAAATTAAAAACGAACGGTTTTTCGTTATTTAAAAGATAATAATATTTAGACAATTTGGAACTATAAGGTTTTTTTTTTTTTTTTTTTTTTTTTTTTTTTTTTTTTTTTTTTGCTTAACTAAAACTAAATTCCTAACTTCACATGCAAAGGATAGGAAAAATCAAGACAAAATAAGTATAGATATCCAAAAATGACCTATACTTAAGTGTGCATTTGAAACCTATAGCTTTTAAGATATGAAATTGAAAATAAATTTCATATTTCTCTCATATTATTAAAAAGAAAAACCAAAATTACATGAATGATCCATTTGGTTTGATGAAATATGTATGTAGAGTCCAACTTCAAGAAAATGGACAAACTCGGTCATTATGTTTTGTCGAAATGACAGGCATGGTCCTTTTGACACACGGATGTCATTAAATTTCGATAAATGACATTTTTACTTTCTTAAATTATTAAAAAGAAAAAACAAAACTACATAAACGATCCATGTGGTTTGGAAAAATATGTATACACAGTCCAGCTTCAAGAAAAGGGACAAACTCGGTCATTATGTTTTGTCGAAATTGCAGGGATAGTCCTTCTGACACACAGCGTCAAAAAGATGTTAAATTTCCGCAAAATTACATTTTTACTTTTTTTTTCATATTTTCATATTTTATTAATATTTTCCTAAACTACTGTGGACCATCTCTGTAAAGTATTAGAACTATTAACATAATCTTGTGTGCATCTTTGTGGTACCAGTCGGAAATCCTAATCACTGACTACACCTTCAACGGAAACCCATATCATTGACGACGCCCTTCTTTATCTCCTTTGCCATTGAACCGTCGCCAAATTTCTCCATGTTCGTATGTTTGATTCGAAGCTACAAATGGTGATAACATAGCCCACGAGTATAGTTTAAACGAGTCAAGCTATTTGTGAGCTACTAGTGATCGAATCGTAAAAAACTCGACTCATTCTCGAGTTAAACGTGCTCGAACTTAGTTTTAGACTCATTTATTAAACGAGCTCGAGCCAAGCCTCATATATTTAGCTCAATTAGATTCGCGAGCCTAAACAAATTCATACATATTTATATAATAAAAGTTTTATTTTTAATTTTATATATATAATTATAATTAAATAGTTAAATATTAAATATTAAGTATCAAATAATTATAAACGAGCTTAAAAACGGAAAAAAAGATTGATCTTCAACTATAAGAAACCATTGAGAGTAAAATCAATTCTTGTATCTTGTAATTGATTACAGCAGATAGATTGCATATATGAGATATTAAGGAAGTAATTTACATAATGGTCCTTAGACTATAAAGCAACTAATGGATATGGTTTAATACGCCCCCACAAGCTAAGGGTGGGAGATGACCTGAAGCTTGGAATTAAGGTAAAGAAATTGTGTCGTTGATAGAGGTTTGGTTAAGATGTCAACAAGTTGATCATCATTTGAGATGAATTTAACATTCAATTCTCCTGCTCAGATTTTCTCTCGGACAAAATGAAAATCTATCTCGGTGTGCTTGTTGCTAGCATGGAAGACAGAATTAGCTGAAAGGTAGGTTGCACCAAGGTTATCACACCATAAAGTAGGTGAAGTGGTAGGTTGAATACTGAGTTCTTCGAGAAGAGTTTGAAGCCAAGTAAGTTCAGCAACGACATCTACTAGGGCTTTGTATTAAGATTCGGTTGATGAGCGAGAGACTGTTCGTTCTTTCCTAGAACACCATGAAATTAAAATGGAGACAAGGAAAATAACAAACCCCCCAGTGGATCGTCGATCATCAGGGCATCCAGCCCAATATGCATCAGAAAATGCATGAATAAAAGAACCAGAGTAGGTTAGAGTTGTGACAAATATGAAGCCCATGAGAATTTGTGTTGCGGAGATAACGTAGGAGATGCTTAATTGCTAGCCAATATGTGTTCGTAGGGGCATGCATGAACTCACATAATTTGTTGATAGCATATGCAATGTCCGTGTAACACCCGCAGATTCAGGTTATACGATTAATATATAATAAGCAATAAAGTGACTTTTTGATAGAAGATTATTTAGGGTAAATAATCCTAACTAAAGTTATAGCATATGTGGCAAGGACTCCGTATATATAAAGAACTAATCCGACTTCGTATGAAGAAGTCATGTTTCTTCGAAGTTTCGCGATTAAACCGATACGGCTATGCGCGTCGTAAAAAGTAAATTTTAGATGGGTTGCTTATTAGCCTAAGCACTCTAAACGAAAGTCATAATAATCATAAAACTGAGAGTGCACATATAGAGAACGTCCAAATCTGACTTCATATAAGGAAGTTATGGTTTTTCAAAGTTTTCAGTGCAGCTGTGTTAGCACGGAAACCAAAATTAAAATCGGTCGATTGTTATGAAAAACAATCTAAACGAGAGTCGAAGATCTCTTCAATATCTATTTGTCGATATAGACACAGTCGCAAACGGATATCGTATGAAAAAGTTATGAATTGTATACGAATTTTAGCAGGCTAAGCCTACTAAAAGTAAATAATAAAAATAAATTGAGAATTAGCCGACAGAGTCCAAAGGAAAGTTGTAGATCTCGTCGATAGCTACGCGTGGATACATAATACGTCGAAAACGAAGCTCATATGAAGAAGATATGAATTTTTGAACAAAATATAATTTTTTTGTGTGCAGCCACGCATCGCGCTTCTGACCCACCATAGGGTTTCGACATGTGTCACCACTCCGAAGATGCCACATCACCGACCTCGACCAAATGTGTGGCGCGTGCAGACAACATGCACGGTGCGCACATGATTTTCAGCCTTATATAAACCTCGATATTCATCCACTTTTCTCACAACTTTCACTCAAAACCTCTAAAACTCTCTCGTACCTCTAGTCCCGATACTTTCTAGTTTTTGGCTACTTTAGCGAGACTTTGGAGCGTTGGAGATATAGAGATTTCAGATCGAGATTCTGTCCGTGAAATTTCCCAGTTTTCGCTAGAAAATCTTTGTAAGTTAAACTACACTCTTATCGTTTTCGGTGTAACTTATATTTATGTTCATAGTCGTTATTGTGAACCTATAAATAAGATTTATCAGTAATTCCAAGTCATTATACTGATTAATCTACTTACGGGGATGATGTTTAGGCTGGATTTAGTGATGTGTTTAAAGTGAGGTTTCCAAATAGTATACTCTGTATACCAAACGGACCAAACCTCTGATATGATCCTACCTGGTTGTTCCTTCCTTGATAGATCTTGATGTAGATATTGGGATTAGTGAGGAATCTAGATTATTAGTAGTCACCATGAATATAAGGCTAAGACTTAGTGATATGAACCTAGGTCGCGTCAAAAGAAAAAGCCAAGTACCGAAGCGAAGCATTGACCGACTTTCCAGTCATCCACTTTAACAAGTGAGTGCATAGTTACTTTCTGATTACACATAAATACTATTATTCTAAATGCTTAAATGTAATGTGTGTTGTTTGACTGTGTTTATATATCTGCATAATATGATATAACTATTACTTGATTAAACCATATATAAATTGTTATAATTAAAATATGATTGGTTAGTGAAGGGTTGTGTGAAATAATAGATGAGAAGTTGTGATATGTTAGTAAAGGGTTGGGTAAAATAATAAATGAGAGGCTGAGGTAAGGACTGTGTGAAATAACAAGTTGTGACCCATTGTGCTGTAACTAAGGCACTATTGTATTGTTGTGTCTAGTCACCTAGGAATATATTAGTTAGTAAAATGTTGTGCAAAATAATGAGTTGTGACTGGATGTGCTATGACCAATGTACTATCATACTGTTGTGTTGTGCTTATAGTATTATTGTACTATTGTGCCTAAATTTTTAAGGAAGGATAGATGACAACTGCTGCTGGTAAAGATCCTTTAGGAAAGATCCCTCGAGATCATTATTTAAAGATTAGGAAGTGAGGATAACGGTAATGGGTAACTAGGTTATTTTTTTGTTGAAAAATGTATAATTAAATATTATTATATTGTGGGTTGAAAACTCTATATGCTCGCTAGGTTTCCCAACCTAACCCACTCAACTTCTTTGTATCACATGTAGCAGTACAAATGTACATAAATGATGAGATATTTAAGGAGATGTAGACTGATAGTCTAAGATACTGTAAGGCATGTTTATGCTTATGTTTTGTATCAGTTATGACATTCCTAGCTTTTATAAATCAATGAAAATTATTTATTTGGAAATAATTTTACCGGACCAAATTTCGCACTTATAAATAAACCATGTTTTGAATAACCATAAGTAAAAAGTTTTAAATAGACGTAAAAATGGGGATGTCACAATTTGTATCAGAGCATTAGTTTAAACGAACTACGAATCTTAGAGGATTTCGAGAGTTAAACTTAGAATGGTAAGCGATGATCGTGAGATTTATACCTATTATATTTTAGGTAGTATACCTGAATTGGCACAAACAATAGCTTATCTTAGGATAAGATTACTAATTTTCTCTTATGTGCTAAATGATTTGTAGTATGCCTAATTAGGTTGCCTACCTATATTACTAATACTTGAATAGATGAAAGGTCTATTTCCGACCATAACATAGAATAAAGAAATTTTATGTGGTCATGCTTCTAAACGTTTAATTACAGTATTAGAACTCGCATGTAACTTTTCGGAGCAATTAGGAGGATTATGCGTCTAAACATAACTAAAACCTTCTTTATCATAATATACTCGCAATTCTGATACATTGAACGCCTGCGTTGGTGTATAGATCGACATGGTGACAACTCGAAGCGGATTGGGAAATGGTAATTAGTAGTCTGAGCCTCATGCATCGAGCATACACCAGGGGTAATGCTTGCGTAAGAACCAATCCGCTTGAGAAAAAATGAGACAACTCATTTGAGAAAAATGAGACAACTCATTTGAGAAAAATGGAAGAAAGCCTACTGCACCCATCTTGCAACATGAGCTGAAAGAGGAACAGTCGAAGGAAGGAAATTACAGCTGGACTGTTAGCCAGGCTGAGCCCCAAGTAGTCAGAAAGAACAATTATGATGTAAGTATAAAGATTTTATGGATGCCAAACCGCCAAGTCTATCTGGGAGCCCAACACCAATGGAGTTTATGGACTGGATCTCAAAGATGGAGATAGTATTTGAGATATGCGACCACAGAAACCGACAGAGGACTGTTTTAGCGGTCATAAAACTATAGACTAGAGTGTTGACCTGATGGAAATTATTAGCTGACTCCATGCCGAAGGGAGAAGCAAGGAAGATGTCTTGGGAAACTTCCTTAAGGAGTTAAAAATGCAATACTGCTTTGGGCGTTCGTGGTCAGCCATTCTGTTTTCTGGTCAACTTGTGTACACCAAGCGTACAAGCTGAGTACGCTGGGCGTACTCAGCTGTGTTGACCAAGTTTGACTTTTTGACTTTGACCTGTTTTGAATAAGTTGACCTAAGGGTATTTGGGGTATTTTGAGTGGTAATTGAGACTGATCATTATTTGATGAATAGGTTATTGTTTGAGATGATATTCAGAGCTGTGTCCTATTCAACCATCTTTTTCAGACTGAGAGGTGAGTTTTTGTCACTGTACTTGCGGTTCGAAGGCACCGAGGCGGGCCCATTGGATTGATATCCTGTTATATACTCATTGATGATATGTAGAGTATGCAGCACATATGTATGATTATATGATAGTTTTTTATTGGTGTTAGACTGGTAGATCTGTAGGACTACCTGTGATTACTAGTTGTATGATTATTTGTATGTTGAGTATGTTTGTTATCTGTTATATGTCGACATGTTATGTTGGGGTTGAGACTTGTAACATCCATAAAATTCATGAAAATTTAAAACTTTTTCAAGCATTCAAAAACCATTATTTATTACAAAATGTTTTCAAAATAGTTTCATATCAAAGTATCCCATAAATCACAATCATAATATGTGAGGAGGTGCACGATCACGCCTTCGCCTTCCCGCGATCATCTGAAGTAGCTCAAATAAAATCCAAAACTGTAAGCCCGAAGCTTAGTGAGTTCCCCCAAAATACCAACACCATACAAATTGTAACATCCGGATTTCTAGGTATCATAATTTAAGTATTTATTTTTGAGTTAAGAAGAGGGTATCGACGAGTTGACGCCTCAACTCATCGAGTAGGATCGCGACTCATGGCTCGGATTAATGAAGGGACTCGACGAGTCCGCGCTGTTGACAGAAACCCTAAATCTTTGGGCCTGAGCCCTATTTAAAGGAATTTATAGCCATTCAATTGCGGCTACCTTCCCAGAAGAGAGAACCCTAGCGAGCTTGAGTGTGTAGAGTGAGAGAAAGAGCTATCTTGAGCATTTTGGTGTGATTTGCAAGAAAGGAGAAGAGTTCCAGCAAGAGGGGCCAAGGAAGGTTGTTGTTTTGAGTCATCCAAGCAAGGAGCTTCTTTCTGATGTACAAAATCGAACCCCTTTCCTTCCCTATCGTGTAGATTCCTTTTTTGGGGGTTAGGGCTTGAATCACTTCATCTTTGGGGTTTTAAATGCCTCAAACCCCTCTTGCTAGTTTGTGTTTTAGATCTGGACCCTTCTAGGTCCAGAGAGCCGAGAATATGAAGCTTTAGTAGAGTAAAACCTTAGGGTTTGAAGCTAGGAAACATTTATGGGGTTTTTATGGTATATTATGCAAGATACACCATGCATGGACACCAAGTTCAGACCTTTACGTGATTTTTGGGTGTTAGAAGGTCAGATCTATAAGTTAGAGAAACAGATCTGACCTCAGAAGGTCAAATGAGTATTGCCATGGAGGAAACTCGCCGAGTCCATAAGAGGACTCCACGAGTCGGATCGGGTTGCCCCGCGATTCGTGACCAGTGGTAACCCGTTGAGTTGAGAGGTTAACTCGACGAGTCGAGTGAGGCCTTAGAAGGATTCAAAGGATACGCATGAACTCGCCGAGTCACCCAAGTGCACTCGGCGAGTCTGGTCAGAGTTGGACCGTTGACTGGAATTGACTTTCGTTGACTTTTAGGGTTGGTCAACATTTGGATATTTGGACCATTGGAAGGGTAAAATGGTCTTTTTCCCTTCTGGGAGATTATAGGAAGGGATTAGTCTAGCCTATGAGAATCGTTGTTAATTAGAGATAAATTACTTTATGTGATTAGGCGGAGGCTAGATCGGGGATATCGAGCACGAGAGTTTACTAGACATCATACGAGGTGAGTCTTCACACTATACCTTACCTAGGGTGGTAATTATGTGTGACCGGAAGGTCTTATGTGCTATGACGAGTATGTGATATATGTTGCTATGTGATATGTATATGTTATGTATGTTTTGAGTAACATGATATGGACCAGAAGGTCAACAGGGTATGGACCGGAAGGTCAGCTGTGTATGGACCGGAAGGTCAACATGGTATGGACCGGAAGGTCAACAGAGTAGAACCGGAAGGTCTACTCGGATTATGGGACCGGAAGGCCCCTGAGACACATTGACCGGAAGGTCTCGTAGAGCTACAGCCTCGAGTGGCTTATGTGTTGTATGTAGTATTTTGGGGAATTCACTAAGCATTTATGCTTACCGTGTTATGTGATATGTGTTTCAGGTAGTAGCGAGGATCGCGGGAAGGCGCCTGCATGATTTGTACACACTGACATAGGATTTTGTATTTGAGATTTTGGGACGTGTTTTACCGTGATAACATTTGATACACTTATGTTTGATATGATTTAAATGAGGAATGTCATGTTTGAAAAATGAAAAATTGTTTTGAAAATTTACGTCGTTACAAGTTGGTATCAGAGCCTTGGTTTGAGGGATTCGGATGCACCTTCGGGCGTATCTGAACTCAAACTGAGGATTTGAGAAAATTTTTCATAAAAGAAACAATTTTTCTAAGAAGAGTAAAAGATTTTGATAAAAAGCAAAAGGGAGCAGTGTGTACGATCAGCCAGCGCCCGAACGGTGATTTCCCAAAATACCCTTACATTATGTGTTATGAGATATTATGTGATGTGCTACGCATGCTAGAGTAGGCAAGGTAAATCATATCTTAGGACTAGGGTGGCCTGATATGTGATGCCTTAGCCTAGGAGTTTATGCTGTTGTGAGTTGATTTGAGTGCACGTATGTAGCAGAGAGTAGCTTGTGAGAAGTCTGCTTAAGAGTAGGCTGAAGTCAGAGGGTATAGGGTACTTGCGAATTGGGATCCTAGGAGGAGGACTTGGTGTGAATACAAATACGGTGTGGAAGGTAGTATTGGGCCCGTACTACTGAAAGCACCGGATCGGTAAAAATACCAAGTAATAATCCTTAGGGTGCTAAGGAACAAGTAGGAACGGTTGATCGAGTGTGAGTAATCTCGGTCGAGTCTCTGATTATTTTATGTCTTATTTCAGAGGCATCATGGTAGGAACGAGCCACAACCCAGGAGGCAGTGGTACCAGTGGTACTAGCGATGAGGAGATCCGCAGGATGATTCACGAGGAGGTGGCCGCAGCCATTCGGGCAGAGATTCCGGAGATGTTTGGGTCTATCAAGACCACGCTGATTGAGACATTCGATGAGCGATATGCTGCTCTGACCGAGGCTGCTGTTGCTGCAGCCACTGCAGCTGTTGCCGTTGCTAGGCCGCAAGGGGGTGACTCGTTGCTGTACCGAGAGTTCAGCAACACGAAGCCACTAGAGTTTGATGGGACACAGGATCTGATAGCCGCGATGAGGTGGATCTATGACGTTGAGGGATGTTTCTACACTTGTTTCTGTCCGGAACATTTGAGAGTACGGTTTGCGCTGAACCAACTTCGCTTGGGAGCGAAGGACTGGTGGAAGTTTGTGACGGCAGATTTTACTCCTGCAGAGCTTACCGCGGTGACCTGGGAGAGGTTCACCAATATGTTCAGAGACGAGTATGTTCCCCCGGTGGAGAGGGAACGTTTGGCCCAAGAGTTCTTGTCCATCAAGCAGGGGACGGAGTCTGTGACGGTGATCACGCGGATGTTTCATGAGAGGGCGTTGTTCTGCCCTGAGCATGTGTCTACTGAGCAGCCACGCATGAGTCGATATTTGAGCATACTGAGGAGAGACATTCGGGAGTTCGTGGCGAACTCGACGTACCGAAGATTTGCTGAGCTCCAAGAAAATGCTCGGAAGAGGGAGATTGAGCTAGAGACTCAGGCCAGGGAGGAGGCCGAGTCTCAGAGGAGGGACAGGCGGCCAGTGCAGTCTCAACCGGCAGCCAAGCGGCCAAAGCCCGCAGATACGAGATCTGGAGGCCAGAAGGGCCGCACTTGTGGGAAGTGTGGTAAGGGACATGATGGAGTTTGTCGAGCAGGTGCTTGCTACAAATGTGGAAAGGAGGGGCATATAGCCAAGGATTGCCCCAAGGGATTTATGGTTTGCTTTCATTGCAACCAGACTGGCCATCGGAAGGCCGAGTGCCCACAGCTACTTCAGAAATCAGCGCAGGGATCTGCACCTGCTGCCAGAGCTACCGAGGCCCAGCCAGCGAAGGCCGAGGCACCGTAGGCTCGCGGGAGAGCCTTTCAGTTGACAGCGGAGGAGGTCCGCGCAACGCCCGATGTCGTGGCTGGTATGTATTCATTTATTTACTTATACTGAGTTTGAGATATTGTCCTTATATTGTGGTATGCATAGGTACTTTTCTTGTGAGTTCTGTACCTGCTTTAGTGTTATTTGACTCGGGTGCGAGTCGATCTTTCGTATCATTTGCGTTTAGCCAGCACATCAGTATCCGACGAGAGGCGTTGAGTCGACCTCTACGAGTTTCTATAGCCGACGAGCGAGCGGTTTATGCTACTGAGGTGATTCGAGGATGTGCACTCGAGATCTTCGGTGTTGAGTTCCCGATAGATCTGGTCCCAATTGCGACGGGGGACGTTTGTGTCATTGTGGGCATGGATTGGTTGAGCCGATTTGGAGCTATTATAGACTGCGAGCGTCAGATGGTGACGATACGAGACCCTAGTGGGGGAGTGCTGACAGTATATGGCGAGGGTACCCGATGTGGGTCGGCATTTTGCTCGGCTGCCAGAGCGAGACAGAGTATACAGCAAGGCTGTAGGGGGTTTATAGCCTGTGTGATGGATACACGAGTTGCCGCAGAGAGGCCGAGTTCTGTCGGTGAGGTTCCGATAGTGCGAGAATTTCCGGATGTTTTCCCCGAGGAGTTGCCGGGTGTGCCTCCCGAGAGGCAGGTGGAGTTTCGCATCGATCTGGTACCGGGGGCGGCACCTATTGCTAAGGTACCCTATCGCCTTGCGCCACCGGAGATGCAGGAGTTATCCTCGCAGCTTCAGGAGATGTTGGGAAAGGGATTCATCCGACCTAGTAGCTCGTCGTGGGGAGCGCCGATCCTTTTTGTCAAGAAAAAGGATGGTTCACACCGGATTTGCATTGATTACCGGGAGTTGAACAAGTTGACGGTCAAGAACTGTTATCCACTACCGAGGATCGATGATCTGTTCGATCAGTTGCAGGGAGCGTCTTGGTTCTCCAAGATAGACTTGAGGTATGGATATCATCAGATGAGGGTACGTGATGAGGATATCCAGAAGACGGCGTTTAGGACTCATTATGGGCATTACGAGTTCGTGGTGAGGCCTTTTGGGCTCACCAATGCACCAGCGGCGTTCATGGACCTCATGAACCGAGCATGCAGGCCGATGTTGGATCGATCGGTGATTGTGTTCATCGACGATATTCTAGTATATTCGAGATCCAGAGAGCAGCATGAGGAGCACCTGAGGGAGATCCTTGGAGTATTGAGATCGGAGAGGCTTTATACCAAATTCTCCAAGTGTGATTTCTGGTTACGAGAGGTCCAGTTCTTGGGACATCTCGTTAATCAGAATGGGATATTGGTCGATCCGGCCAAGATTGGGGCTGTGATGAGTTGGGAGGTGTCGAGATCCCCCACCGAGATCAGGAGTTTTCTGGGGTTGGTCGGCTACTATCGGAGATTTATCAGGGATTTCTCCAAGATTGTCGTTCCCTTCACCAGATTGACCCGGAAGGGCGTCGCTTTTACTTGGGGTCCGGAGCAGCAGACCTCGTTTGAGACGCTTCGCCAGAGATTATGCGAAGCCCCGGTGTTAACCCTTCCGGAAGGAATGGAGGATTTTGTGGTTTACTGTGATGCGTCTATATCAGGGTTGGGTGTGGTGCTTATGCAGAGAGGGCACGTGATAACATACGCATCGAGGCAGCTGAAGCCTCATGAGACGAGGTATCCCACCCACGATTTGGAGTTGGAGGCAGTGGTGTTCGCCCTCAAAATATGGTGTCATTATTTGTATGGGGTTCGGTGTACCGTATACACGGACCACAAGAGTTTGAAGTATCTGATGGATCAACCAACCTGAATATGCGCCAGAGGAGATGGTTGGATGTGGTAAAAGATTACGACTGTGAGATCCTGTACCACCCGGGCAAGGCTAACGTGGTAGTCGATGCTCTAAGCTGTAGGGCGGAGAGTGCCCCGATTCGAGATATATGTATGAGGATGACGGTGATGACTCCGGTGTTGGATACCATTCGAGAGGCCCAGGCAGAGGCTGTGAGACCGAAGAACCGCAAGAGGGAGCGGGTGATTGGACAGGTATCCGAGTTTGTGACGGATAGCCGGGGACTTATGACCTTTCGTGGTCGGATTTGGGTGCCGTATACGGGCGGGGCACGTAGCACTCTGATGGAGGAGGCGCATAGATCGAGATTTTCGATCCATCCCGGGGCCATTAAGATGTATTTGGACCTGAAGAGAGATTATTGGTGGCCCTGTATGAAGAGGGATGTTGCATGGGTAGTAGAGAGATGCTTGACCTGTCGTCGGGTTAAGGCTGAGCACCAGCGTCCGCATGGCAAATTGCAGCCATTGGAGGTTCCCCAGTGGAAGTGGGAACAAATTTCTATGGATTTTATCACCAAATTGCCGAGGACCGCGAGAGGTGTTGATGCGATTTGGGTGATTGTGGATCGGCTAACGAAGAGCGCTCACTTCCTTGCTATCAGTGAGAGCTCTTCTGCAGAGAGGCTGACAGAGATATATGTGAGGGAGGTGGTTTCGCGGCATGGAGTGCCGATCTCGATTGTGTCAGACCGAGATGTACGTTTCACTTCAAGGTTCTGGAAGAAGTTCCATGAGGCATTGGGTACGAGATTGCACTTCAGTACTGCTTACCACCCACAGACGGATGGACAGAGTGAGCGGACGATACAGACGCTCGAGGACATGCTTCGAGCATGTGTTATGGACTTCGGTGGAAGTTGGGATACATGCCTACCTTTGGCTGAATTTTTCTACAACAACAGCCACCATTCGAGTATTGGTATGCCTCCCTTTGAGCTTTTATATGGGAGGAGGTGTCGGACTCCCATCTGTTGGGGAGAGGTAGGGCAGCGAGTGATGGGTAGCACTAAGATAGTGCTTAAGACGACTGAGCAGATACAACAGGTCAGACAGAGGTTGCTGACAGCCTAGAGCCGCCAGAAGAGCTATGCAGATAGACAGCGATCCGAGCTCGAGTTTCAGGTTGGAGATTTCGTACTCCTGAAGGTATCTCCTTGGAAAGGAGTGATCCGATTCAGGAAGAGGGGCAAGCTGGGACCCTGATACATTGGTCCGTTCAGGATGACCGCGAGAGTGGGTAAGGTAGCATACCGTTTAGAGCTACCTGCGGAGTTGGGCCAGATTCATGATACCTTCCACGTATCCCAGTTGAGGAAGTGTATAGCCGATGAGACGGCAGCAGTGCCGCTAGAGGATATTCAGGTGGATGCGAGCCTGAATTACATTAAGAGGCCGATCGCAATCTTGGATCGGAAGATCAAGGTTCTGAGGAACAAGGAGGTGCCTCTGGTTCAGGTCCAGTGGCAACATCGGAGAGGGTCCGAGCTGACTTGGGAGCCGGAGACAGAGATGCAGGAGCAGCATCCAGAGTTGTTTGCAGAGTAAGACTTCGAGGGCGAAGTCTGATTCTAGTGGGGGAGAATTGTAACATCCGGATTTCCAAGTATCATAATTTAAGTATTTATTTTTGAGTTAAGAAGAGGGACTCGAAGAGTTAACGCCTAAACTCGTCGAGTAGGATCGCGACTGAGGACTCGGATTAATGAAGGGACTCGACGAGTCGATGAGTCGACTCGACGAGTCCGCCCTGTTGACAGGATCCCTAAATCTTTGGGCCTGAGCCCTATTTAAAGGCATTTATAGCCTTCAATTGCGGCTACCTTCCCAGAAGAGAGAACCCTAACGAGCTTGAGTGTGTAGAGTGAGAGAAAGAGTTATCTTGAGCTTTTTGGTGTGATTTGCGAGAAAGGAGAAGAGTTCCAGTAAGAGGGGCCAAGGAAGGTTGTTGTTCTGAGTCATCCAAGCAAGGAGCTTCTTTCTGAGGTACAAAATCGAACCCCTTTCCTTCCCTATCGTGTAGATTCCTTTTTTGGGGGTTAGGGCTTGAATCACTTCATCTTAGGGGTTTTGAATGCCTCAAACCCCTATTGCTAGTTTGTGTTTTAGATCTGGACCCTTCTAGGTCCAGAGAGCTGAGAATATGAAGCTTTAGTAGAGTAAAACCTTAGGGTTTGAAGCTAGGAAACATTTATGGGGTTTTTATGGTATATTATGCAAGATACACCATGCATGGACACCAAGTTCAGACCTTTACGTGATTTTTGGGTGTTAGAAGGCCAGATCTATAAGTTAGAGAAACAGATCTGACCTCAGAAGGTCAAATGAGTATTGCCATGGAGGAAACTCGTCGAGTCCATAAGAGGACTCGACGAGTCGGATCGGGTTGCCCCGCGATTCGTGACCAGTGGTAACCCGTTGAGTTGAGATGTTAACTCGACGAGCCGAGTGAGGCCTTAGAAGGATTCAGAGGATACGCATGAACTCGCCGAGTCACCCAAGTGCACTCGGCGAGTCTGGTCAGAGTTGGACCGTTGACTGGAATTGACTTTCGTTGACTTTTAGGGTTGGTCAGCATTTGGATATTTGGACCATTGGAGGGGTAAAATGGTCTTTTTCACTTCTGGGAGATTATAGGAAGGGATTAGTCTAGCCTATGAGAATCGTTGTTAATTAGAGATAAATTACTTTATGTGATTAGGCGGAGGCTAGATCGGGGATATCGAGCACGAGAGTTTACTAGACATCATACGAGGTGAGTCTTCACACTATACCTTACCTAGGGTGGTAATTATGCGTGACCGGAAGGTCTTATGTGCTATGACGAGTATGTGATATATGTTGCTATGTGATATGTATATGTTATGTATGTTTTGAGTAACATGATATGGACCAGAAGGTCAACAGGGTATGGACCGGAAGGTCAGCTGTGTATGGACCGGAAGGTCAACATGGTATGGACCGGAAGGTCAACAGAGTAGAACCGGAAGGTCTACTCGGATTATGGGACCAGAAGGCCCCTGAGACACATTGACCGGAAGGTCTCGTAGAGCTACAGCTTCGAGTGGCTTATGTGTTGTATGTAGTATTTTGGGGAATTCACTAAGCATTTATGCTTACCGTGTTATGTGATATGTGTTTCAGGTACTAGCGACGATCGCGGGAAGGCGCCTGCATGATTTGTACACACTGACATAGGATTTTGTATTTGAGATTCTGGGACGTGTTTTACCGTGATAACATTTGATACACTTATGTTTGATATGATTTAAATGAGGAATGACATGTTTTAAAAATGAAAAATTGTTTTGAAAATTTACGTCGTTACACAAACATAACCATATCATTGTTGGATTAGGTGTCTAATGTAACGCCCGTGTTTCTAGGCTAGACATTAATATTGACATAATAGTCTAGGTTAACCTTTGTAACTCATTTTGAAGAAATGAAAATGAATTATGTGAATATTATGTGTTTTATGTGTTTTATGCTTAATTACTAGGATTTAATTAATTAAGAATAAAAATGAGCGTCGAAAATAAATATTAGATAAAGCCGATATCTATTAAGAAAGTTGTAGTGGTCGTGACAAGGATTACGGATATATAAAGAATACCAAAATCCGAGTTATAACGAAGAAGTTTTGACCTGTCGAAGTTTCGCGACAAAACCGGCACGGTGCCGAATGTCGTAAAAAGTGAGTTTTTGATAAACTACTTTTTAGCCTTAGTGATCTAAACGAAAGTCGTAGTGTTCGTTAAACCGAGAGTATGTATAAAAAGAACGCCCAAATCTGACTTCGTATGAAGAAGTTATGATTTTTCTAAGTTTCAGCTTAGCAGTAGACAGCTAAAAACCCGAATTTTAGATCGAGTGATTTTTAGCATACACAACCTAAACGAGAATCGAAGGTCTCGTAAATAGTAGTACAACGGTAAAAAGACAGACGAAAACGGACGTCGGATGAAAAAGTTATGAATTTTTAACGGATTTCCTGTCCCGCTCTGTTAAAAATAATAATATAAAAATTAAAGTCAAAATTAGCATACGAAGTCTAAACGAAAGTTGTAGAGCGTAATTTTACCTACGCGTGCATATAAAGAACGTCAAAAACGGAGCTCGTATGCAAAAGTTATGAATTTTAGAAGATTTTGGCACAAAATTCGAGAAATTTCGCATAGATAAGCTTCACCCGGAAAAGCCACGTCACCTCGCATGAACAGTAGCCGCATGTCGCTTTCGGATTCGAACAAAGTCTCGGCCCTCGTACATCTGACGCGTGTGCACCCCCGTGTCCGAAGCAGCTTAGTCGTCCGGTGATGAGTCTCGTCTGAAGCCTGACGCGTGGTCTCGCATGCAAGACGTGTCCGAGCTTCGCTGCTGCCACCTGTCCGAGCCACGTGCCCTCGCCACCTGCTGCCTCGTGCCCTCGCTGCTGACTCACCTTCTCGACCGACCTCCGAACCTTGGCCCTATAAATAGAAGGCTTGCGAGCCTTCCTGGGTAATTTTGGAAAATTGTCCCTTTTCACCCATTTTTCAATATTTTCACTATTTCCACTTCCCCCAAAGCCCCGGGATTAACTCCAACGCCCAGAACACGCCCCAAAGTGCCCGAAGACCCAGAAAATTTTATCTTTTCGATTTTGAAGCCCGACCCTCGCAGAGCCCGGTTTCTCAATAAAACTTCCGGTTTTATTAGAAATGATCGTTTTAGGAAACGAAGTGATGCCCAATTATCGTTAAATCAGGTGAGTGTGTAGTTACTTTCACCTTACATATAGATATGAAGTATTTTATATAAAATACGTGCTGTGTGAATATATATTGTTTGTTTGTTTGAGATGAATGTTGAAGGAATGATTTATACATATTTTTAAATAATTTAAACTGTATATGTATTTTTATCTACAAAAATGTTGGGTAAAACATGGGTAGATGAAATAGTGGGTGTGTGATGAAAGGTGAGTTGGATAAATGAAATGATCAGTGATATAGATCATGAGTTGAGGGTGAGTAATGAAATATGAGAGAACCAATTACCCAAACGTGGCCCCCGTCATTCAGCAGAGTATGGATGACAACCATAGACTATTCTAGATGATCTGTGGAACACTAACAGGCTTGCAACTTGTAAGTGTGTGAACTATGTGTTCATCAGCTGTACTCTAAAAACCCATTGACATGTATTGCAGGGGGGGATTCCCGTGAATAATACTGTCGATAAATAAGAGCTATGGACTTAGCACTTGTTGTATAAACCCTGACGACGATGTGACTTCGTGCCTATTTGACATAAATTGCTGAGGGAAAGCAATGTTGTCACCCCGATGTTTGTCTTATTTGACATAAATTGTAGAGGAAAGCAATGTTGTCACCCTATTGGTTGTCTTGTTTGACATAAATTGCTGAGGAAAGCAATGTTGTCACCTTATTGGTTGTTTTATGTTAGGTTATCTTGTTTGACATAAATTGTTGAGGAAAGCAATGTTGTCACCCCTAATGAAAATCCTTAGGCTAGGTCCATTGTGATAGTTGTTTTAGGGACGTAAAGTGAGGATAATGGGAATGGGTAATTAGAGTTATTTTTGGTTGATGAAATTAATAAAATTATTGTTGATTGATGAACTTAATAAGTTTATTATTTATTGTGGGTTGAAAACCCTATATGCTCACGAGGCTTCCAAGCCTGACCCACTCAGCTTTTTATGTTACAGGTAGTAGACCCTGAGCATAGTCAGATGATGATGAGAGATTTTTGGATTATAGGCCATTAGTTGTAAATAACTGTTGTAAGGCTTATAATGTATTGTTTATGCTTTTGATCTGTATCGAAACATGACATCCCGAGGTTTTGATATAAAATGAAAATATATATTTCTTAAAGAAAGGTTTTAATAAATTTTTATCATGTTTTGTTTTGGGAACAAATTCCGCAACAACTTTAAAAAGGATTACTCTGGTTTTATTTTAAAAAGCATAAATTAAATCGGTCTTTTCTGGCCGTGAATTTGGGGATGTCACATCTAAGTTCATAACTATTTCTCGAATGTACTTGGTCCGGTTGACATGGTCCATTTGGGTTGCATGGCATTGCAACACTTGGATAGACTAAATGAGAGAAAAGACACTTATGGTTTATTAAGATATTATAAGTTCTAATATATTAATAATATTATTTAATTAGTTTTGATTAAGAATTAATTTAGAATTAATTTGGTGATAAAAAAGAAGACTAATTAAATCTATGGGGTTGATTGTGTAAATCATCCATTCTTTTATAGTGGGCTAATGATCCATGGTTTATTGGATTGGGCTAAGTCCATAAGGTGCTCCATGGGTGCTCCATGGAGGTTATAAACCCATGGATCGTGGAATATGAAAAGCCATGTCAATTAGGGTTTACATGGTGTAACCCTACTTGTGACACAACTATAAAAGGACCCCATGGGCTACCAAAATCGGCACTATGTGTAGAACAAGAGGGCTAGCTGATTTTGAGTGAGTGTGGACTTCTCTCAAAGTTATTCCAAGTGTTGTCATGTTGTGTGAAACATTTGAGGCATCGCACTTGAGGTGCTAGGCTCACAAAGTTCTCAAGGAATCCAAGCAACAAAAAGGTATGTTCTTCATACTAGCTTTTATGTTTCAAAGTTCCCCATGCCATGCTAGTTAGGTTAAGAACCTTGGAAAATCAAATTTGCATGTATCTTAGTAAAACATAGATCCAAGGTTTCTAGGGTTGCATGCACACCTTAAGAGTGTTAGAATGCTCAAAACCCTTCAATCATAACAAACAAACAGCATGCATACTGAGCCATCAGCCTGACTGGACCGCCTCGCAGGGCCATCAGCCTATCTGGACCACTCTCTGAGCCATCGACACGTCTGGACCGCCTCACGGGCCTTCAACCTATCCGGACCGCTCGTCGGGCCTTCAGCCTGACTAGTAGGCCCTTACCGGGTCTGTAGTCTATCCGGGCCACCCTGGGTATGTTGGCCTAGAGCACAAAGCAGAGACCGCCTCAACCCATCCCCAATCACACAATCAACACATAAATATCAAATGCTAGCATATACAAACAGTCATACCGATCTAACAGATCACTAATCATAGCATCATCCTATATACCAGGATGCCGACCTAACCGGTTACTAACATAGCATCATCCTATATACAGGCGACCGACCTAACAGGTCACTAAGCATATCATCATGCAATAACCAGAATAACAATCCAAAAATAAGGTCCAACATTGGTGCCTTCGACCCTGTTGGTATAGTGAGTACAACTCACCTCACATTGCTGAAGTCTCGCGGACAAAACCTTAGCTGTTGGATGACAGATTCCCGAACTGTCAACATCACAACAACACCCAATTAATAATTGGGTTCCAATACATAACCATAAGTCCATGCTCGGGGTAAAAAGACTAATTTACCCCCAACCTAGCTTGATTCAAGCCCAAGGCCCAAACTCACACTCCAAAAGCCCAAAAGTCAACCAATGAACCAAAGCCCAACATATGGCCCAATTTTCCAAATTGGGCCCAAACCCCTCACATGGTCTTACCTTAAGGCCCAACCATTTATTCTAGTCCAAACACTTGGCATTCGAATGGTCAGTTATCTCATAATCATCAAGGCCCAATTATGGTCCATCTATGGCCCAATTTTCCAAATTGGGCCCAAGCCTTTCCAGTGGGCTTTATCCTAAAGCCCATCCAAATATTCTAGTCCATATACTTGTTCTTGGATGGCCCATCAGTAGCCCAATCACCAAAGCCCAACAAACAGGCCCAACGCAAGGCCCAAACAAAATGTGGGGTTTCACATAAAATGACGATTAGGGTTAAGTGTTCTTACTTAACCCATTAAGGGCTTAACCCATTAAGGACTTAATACATTAAGTCCATCACTCTACTAGGTCAAACATATAATGTCGTCGGGATTAATTCATAATTCCAATCCAATGGTCCAAACATGTGGGTCCCGACAATTCCAAATTAACATATCCAAAAATTAGGGTTTTCTAAACCCTAATTAGGGTTTCAAACCAAATCATGTTCCAATTAGTCCATTTGTTAAGATTTTAGGTTAATTAATTGTTAATGAATTTGGGCACCACCCACTACCACCTCGGGTAGTGGCGGTCAATGGAGGCTCACGACGGCGGCCACCACCTCACGGTGGTGGTGACAGATTTCCTTAATTATTCCGGCCACTAATCACAATTATACAACAATGTCCAAATACACACACACACACATAAAATAACACACACGCACACTCAGCCACCCTTGTGGAAGGCGGTGGTTGGAGGTGACAGCCACCACCTCACGGTGGTGGTGGTGGCTTTTCTCGTGAAATTTGGCCAAGCAAACAAATGCCCACAAATTGAAACACATACTTCTTTTTTTGAAGGCTGAACGCGACCACCCACCTGGTGGCGTATGGCTACAGCGGTGACACAGAATAGCGGGCAACAGCAACGACTAACGGCGGAAGACGATAGCGGTGGAACAGTCGCTGAAGTGGTGGCGGCGGACAGCAGCGACTATGTCTTCAACGGGGACAACGCAGCGGCAGGAGAATAGAGGAGAGTAAGAGAGAGAGAGAGAGAGAGAGAGAGAGAGAGAAAGAGAGAAAGAGAGAGAGAGAGAGAGCGACCAAACCACGACTACGGAAGCCTCGCAAACGTCGGTCTTTCGATCTCTACGAATAAATCACGTCGGAGTAGCGATCCTTCGTCTTCGCCGATAGCTAGATAGTGACGGCGGCTTCTCGGTGGTTTTCCGACTCCAACAACGGTGGTCAACTTCGATGGTTCAGAATGGATGGTGGCGGCGACCGGAGATGAAGGGAGACATAAGGAGGGTGGCAGATGTGTTTAGTTTAGGGTTAGCGTTACCGAGGTTGATGGGTGATATACCCCGACTCACATAAACTTCATTCCATAATGACGCAAATGGTCCTTCCTTCTCCTTTTTCTTTCAACTTACGTCCGTAATTTACCCTTTTAGCCCCAGCCTCTAAAAATCCTTTCATAACAAGCCCAATATTCTACCAAACAGCCCCACCTCTACAAATTATTTTCAACTGAAGTCCATATATTACCATTCAGCCCCTTAGCGTCCAAAATCTTTAAATTTAGGTCCAATATTACCAAACACTCCCTGACCTCTGAAAATCTTTACAAAATAAATCATGTTATTACACTTTTAACCCCCAACGTCCAAATTAAATTATTTAACCCCCGAATAATCCAAATTATAACATTTGGCTCCCCGAAAACAACACTCCACTAAATATTATGGATTTTTGGGCTACTCTTCATTCATTAATTTTATCTATTTGTTTATCTAATAAACGAGATGTTACAATTCTTCCCCACTTAAATTAGATTTCGACCTCGAAATCATTCCTTACCATCCTTGTCACGCCAAACCACTCAAGTGACATGGCCACAATCCCGAGCACAACCGCAACCTTCCCAAGGCAATCAAAACCAGCCCTCACAGGTTTTGACTATGAGTAAAAATAATACTTTTTCTGAGTTTAGAAAGTATAAAACATAGTTTAAAAGTGTCATCCTGACTCATACTTGTCTCCAACATATAGTATATATATCCTAGGTATAATAGTTTACTTATTAAATAAGTGATATACCTAAAATCTCCATATACTTAAATCAAGGAAGGTTACTACATATAAATATTATTTCAATTCTATACGGGTATATATATACTAGGTATAATCGTTTACTTAATGAATAAGTAAAATACTTATAAATTCCTTGTACCTAGAGTATAAGTGTTTGGTAAACTTATACTTAACATTCATACTTGTATATCGACAAAGTATAATGCTTCTAAAATTGTGCTACCACGTGTCCATAACCGTTGCTATATGACATACAAGACCTTTGAAAAAAAAAATCCCACCAATGGTTCCACGAAGGATTCTACCATTGATGCCAATAAAGATTATGCTCAGGGTACCACGAAGGATTCCACCAATATAAAAACACCGTGCGCTTCATCGACGTCAGATCAATAAAACAAATAAAAGGACAGTTCGTCACTCGCCAAATATTGGGTTGTAGCTAGCAACCACGAGTGGGGTTGTCAACCCGTATAGTTTCATACACGACTTCCTCGCTCACACGGGATTAGCGGTTACAAGTCAGAGGATTTCCCCTAAGGTTCTCAATGTTAGTTGATGAATATAATAACTCATGTAGACTTTGTCGAATTCCTAAAGTTCTAATAGTAAAAGCATATTCGTGTATAAAACCTTAAGTTACTAGACTATGCTTTAAACATTACTCCTAATTTCATAATACTTAGGCAGTACAACAGCTATAACTTGAAATAAAAACCAGGTTTTATCTAACATAAAACCAATAATAGCAACATACTTAACAAGTATATATAGAACTCCCGAATATAACTTCAGGGCTATATTAGTAACATACCAGATTTTATCTAACATAAAACCAATAATAACAACATACTTAACAATTAGTATATAGAACTCTCGAGTATAACTCCGGGGCTATAACAAAATAGTATATAGAACTCCCGAGTACAACTCTGGGGCTATAACACAATTTAGTATATAGAATTCCCAAGTATAACTTTGGGGATATATTAGTAACATTTATGATGACAACATGCTAACAAGTTTAAGATAGTTGTATGTTTTCAATATATCAAATATATTCTAGGTATATATGATACAAAACAACTATATCCCGATTAATATAAGTATCTATGTTGATATGAATATACTATCATATAAACTTAATATTAACTTTTATACAATATTTAGCAAGCATTTCCCCCGAAAACATTAAAAAGTGGGGCCGTGAAACTCACCCTAGTAGCGTGATCTATACAATCTAACTGAAAAACGGTCAGAGGCTCGTCGTTGTTAGGCTCGGGAAGGGAAAAGAACTTCGGAAAACGAGAGAGAATGAACGTAAAAGGTGTGACAATTGAATGCGCCTCGATTGCTATTTATAGGATGCTTTGGGACCTCTCACGTCGTGAGAAATCAATGACCACGTCGTGAGGCCTGGCTGCATCACCTCGTAGACTTGCCATTTGCATTTCTAGCTTCGAAAGGTGTCCGGATGACATCTCACGTCTTGAGGATGATATGCTCACGTCGTGAGGTTCCATGAGTCATTCCGTAGCCTTCCCAGGTGTTTTCTAGCCTCGATTAGTGTCCTGGATCATTCTCATATCGTGAGAATACATGCTCACGTCGTGCGCTCTGACAAATTAGGGTTTCTGCTACGTGTTATGCTCTCAGACTGCTACATCTTCAGAATATCATAACTTTTGCATACGAGCTCCGTTTTTGACGTTCTTTATATCTACGTGTAGGTATTTCCGAGTACTACAACTTTCTTTTAGATTCCAATAGGTAATTCTAAGTCTATTTCAAAATCCTCTTGTTATAGAGGCTATAGTGTTAGAATTTATCATAACTTCTTCATGCGAAGTAAATTGATTAGACTTGTAGTGTTGAATGAAAATTTCATTAAAGATTAAAGTAAATTGATTATAATATGTGTTTGTTATATTTATGGGAATTATCTTTTACCTAATTTTGACTGGTGTTATACCTGTGTATATGTCAGAGTTAATGAGAGTATCATTGTATTCAAAGTGTTGTATGTTGATGACATACACTCATAGGAAACATTGGTCATGCGATGGAAAATGTAACAACTTGGCTCGGGAAATGTTTCGCTATGAAAGACTTAGAGGAAACAACATACATACTTGGTATTAGTATCTACCAGGATATATCAAAACGTTTAATAAGACTTAGTCAGAGTACATATATGGATAAAGTGTTGAAAAGATTTAATATGAAAAATTCCAAGAAAAACATCGTTCCAATGCATCATAGCGTGAAATTGAGTAAGACTCAATGTCTTAGTTCTATTGATGAACATTAGAGAATGAGTCAAGTCTCATATGTTTCGACTATAAGATCGATCATGTACGTTATGACATGTACTCACACTGATGTGTCATATACCCTAAACATGGTGAGTTGATATCTAGAAAATTGGGGACTAAGTCATTGGACGGCTATCAAGAACATTCCAAAGTATTTGAGAAATACAAAATACATGTTACTATGGTGGAGAATAAGAGCATGTTGTTAAGTGGTGTAATGAAACAAGTTTCCAAATAGATAAAGATGATTCAAAGTCACATACTGGATGGGTATTCGCATTGAATGGAGGTGCGGTGACATGGAAAAGTTTCAAACAGGAAACAGTGGTAGACTCTACACGTGAGTCTGAATATATAGCTTCAAGTGAAGCGTCCAAGGAAGCTACATGGATCAGAAACTTCATAAGCGACATTGGAGTTGTTCAATGTAACAAAGACCCATTAGAGAATAAAAGGAAAATGCATTGGGTTTCTTGTGACGTTGGGGGTCTTGGAGTGGGGAGTCTTAGATCGATGAACATTGCTCTTCTTTCGAAATGGCGGTGGAGATTAAAAGTTGAAGATAATTCCCTTTGGTCCTCATGTATTGAGACAACTTATAAAATTAATTGTACCGATGGTGAACCGTTAGCAAAATGTGGCATCGCGGGAACTTTGGCTTTCTATATATCAAATTAATAAGGAACTCGACGAATGAGATTTATCTCTTCATCATAATTTCTATAGGAAGATGAGGGATTAAAATCTTACTCACTTTTGGAAAGACAAGTGGTGTAATGATCATACCTTTAAAGAGTCTTTCCGAAATTATATATGCTTAAGACAAACAAAAACGACATGGTCTCAGAGAGGTTTACGAGAGTTGATGAGGTTGTTTTTCAGGGGAATTGGAATAAACTACCTTGTAAAGACATGGAGACCAAATAGTTGAAATGTTTAATTTTGATACTGATGGCTACCTGTTTGTCCACTGCTCTGGAGAAATGGCTTTAGAAGGCGGATGTTTTAGGTTTGTTTTCGGTTAATGGTGAATAAATTGGTGCTTGACAGCCGTGTTCATGGTTTTAAATGGATAAGTCGGGTGCGATTGTTAATAAATAGACTTTTGAGTGGCTATTGATCTTTTGAGGAGAGATATTAACTTAATTTCTACTATGTGTCATTTTTGTAAAGGTGACTAGGAGGATGTTGAATATATATATATATATATATATATATATATATATATATATGTGACATTTTTGTTGTCATTTGGAATTGATTTATGACATGGATTGGTGAAGTGCATTTAATTTCCAAAAGCACATTGGAGTTGGTCGATATTTTGAAAGCCTCGTTTCAAAGAAAGAAAAAGGAACAAACTTAGATCGACTTTATTTTAGTTTTTGATTTGGATAATTTGTAAGGTTCACAATGTTTTGGTGTTTAATAGAAAGAGATGCTATCATTTTAAAGCGACGGATGATATTTGGTTGGTGGCGTACAAATGAATCAAACATAAATCATCGTTCAGTTTTATTAATTGGTTTGACGGATGTATTTATCATTTTAATGCTTGTAATTTGAAATTTTGTACTTTGGTTTTGTTCTACCGTCTCCCTAATTGTTTAATGCCTGTTAAAAATAAAAATTATTGTTTTTGTTGTTCTTGTTTTTTTTTTGTTTTTTTTTTTAAATTTATAATATCATATAAATGTAGACCACTTGAGACTATAAAAGTAAACAGCCGCAGCACTCACCAGTGACTAGACTCCTCTCTCTGAGATACAAAACCAAAAAACTCATCAAAGGTCAACAAGCTCCTCCAAAAAAGAAACCAGAAAGAGAAAGAGAAAGAGAAAGAGAAGAGCGTTCATCTCTCTCTCTACTCCACGGAAGTTCAATTAATGGCCGCCAGTAGCAAGAGTAAACGCTGAATCTACAACCTACCCATCATCATTAACTGTAGAAACCCCCATCTTTCTTCCTTCATCCCTTCCTTTCGCTTATTTCTCTCTCTAAAAACCCTCCTCGGTATTCGTGTCAGCCATCTACTCTCTTCAATTATTCTTCAAAACCCACATCCCATTGTCCGATTCATCTCCTTTTGCTCAATACCCACATCGAGATCTGTTTTCCTGAAGGTTTTTTGGGTGAGAGAATGGGAAGTAAATGGAGGAAAGTGAAGATGGCTTTGGCGTCTAATTTATGTGTTTATGTGCCCACGGCTGATACAGACGATTCTCCGCCGCATTCCGATGGGTTTTCCGATGCAGCCTTGTTGTCTCCCTCTCCGGCGGGGTGGAGCATGAGTGGCTCTGCTACTCGACCGGCGTCTCCCAGTTTACGATTGTCTAAAAGCTTCAACAGATCTTCTAAGGTTTATTTTATTGCTTATATATTTAATTTATTGTTAAACATTTGACCATCGAATCTTGGATTTGTTTATTATCTATCAGAAATTTGATTATCCTGTTTTTTCCTTTATTTTTCTTGGTGGCAGTTTTTGTTTTTTTCTCTGGTTTGTTGATTAAAAAGAGAAGAATAAAATTAAGTCAAATTAACTTCCAAAAGAGGACCAAAATCAAGGGGGAAAAAGGTGAAAATGAAATCTAATGATAAAAAATAATTTAATTTAATTTTCTGGGTTAGATCTTATGCTTCCATTGCTTTAAACTCTAAGCTTTTCTTGTTGAATTTTGCTTTATTCCCCTAAAAAAATCTACAGTGGAGCACTAATACACAGGAAACGAGAATATTATCATTTTTTTTTCAAACGCATGTTTTAAATATCGATATCACTAATTTCTCTCTTCCCTTTGTGAGTTTGAAGGTCAATCCTTAATTTCTTGTGATCATTCATATGTTTTTCGTTCCTTGGGTTCCATATTCGTTTTAAACCAGCAAATAATAAAAAACGACTCCTTAAAAGGACCCAGAAAACAAAAATTAGAGTACCCTAATTTTTCGAATTTGATTGCATCATGCTTGATTGAACTCTTGTGAACCTTTTAATATTTTTATATGTGTGAACATTTGAAAAAAATGCATTTTTTGAGGGATATGCTCCAGTTAAAGAGGAACATATTTGTATGGTAATGGGTTCTTTTGATGCTATCCAACTTTTCAAGATTTTATTTTTTGTTATATTATTTAATTTCGACTTTGCCAATATGAACTTGTGATATGCTGATTCGATTACAAATCGCTCTCATGGGCACTTAAAAGATTTTTGCTCAATAAATTAACTAATTTAGCAACTATTCGTGCTTTACATTTCCTTTTCACTATATGATGATATGATTCCTCTTTATGAAAAAGTAAATATTTAGACTTGTGGTTGGCCTCATTTGTTGACTATCAGTTTCTGGGCCTCATAAACCTTGTAATCAAATACATGAATCAAGAAAGATGAAAGAAAATCCAAAGACAACCAAACATCTGTCTTCTTTGACATCTTATAATGCACTTTTTTCTTGGTTTTGGGTTGTAGTTGTTGTTTGTGTTCCTCTTTGTTGTCTTGCATATTGTCTTGTAGCTGCTACACTGAGTCTTGTTTTGACTTTTAAATGTCAAACAAAATGCTTTTTGATGTCGAAATTGGTATAAAATTGTTTAGTTTTGTGATTAAATTTTTGAAATTCAAAAGGATCATTATCTCGAGCTGTTTACGGTTTTCAAGAAGGTTAAAAGCGTTCAAAGGTCATTTCTATTTTTGGTAATTATCCGATTCTCATTGTATTTGATTCACTAATAGTATATATATGTTGTTTTATGACAGAAAACATGCACAATATGTTTAGCTTCAATGAAACGTGGAGAAGGACAAGCCATATTCACAGCAGAATGTTCACATTCGTTCCATTTCCAGTGTATTGCTTCAAATGTGAAACATGGGAATCACATTTGCCCTGTTTGCAGAGCAAAATGGAAAGCAGTTCCATTATTGGGTCCCACAAATTCCGGCCCTCCATTAGGAAGAACAAGAATAAACCCTGTAAATTGGTCACAAGACAATCCAGTAATGACCTTACTCCGCCCAAACAGCCCCCGCCACGTCACCGCCACATCACCGATTTTCCCGGGCCCCGAACCACCCGTTTTTAATGATGATGAACCGTTAAACCTTAAATATTCAAATAAAACTCGCTCAGATTCAGACAAGTCTTTGTTAAAAAGGGTATCAGTCAAAACATACACCGAGGTCCCATCAGTTCCTCAGTTTACTTCTGTTGATGATTTCACTGTTTTGATCCACCTCAAAGCTCCAGCTTCTGTTTCAGGGGTTAAATCAAGTAACACAAACCAAGGTCAAAGTCAAGGTCCCACCTTTAGTCAAGTTAACCAGACCCCACGTGCCCCGGTTGATCTTGTCACTGTTCTTGACATCAGCGGTAGCATGGCGGGAACAAAGCTTGCTCTTCTGAAACGGGCCATGGGTTTTGTGATACAGAATCTCGGGCCTGCTGATAGACTGGCGGTGATTGCATTCTCCTCCTCTGCCCGCCGCCTCTTCCCCCTCCGGAAAATGTCGGATTCCGGGAAGCAACAGGCTCTCCAAGCTGTCAACTCATTGGTGGCTAATGGCGGGACCAATATTGCTGAAGGTTTAAGAAAAGGGGCGAAGGTTATGGAAGATCGAAGGGAGAACAACCCGGTTGCTAGCATAATCCTGTTATCTGATGGACAAGACACTTATACTGTAAATGGAAATTCCAATTCCGGTGGCCGGAAAAACCAATTGACCTATGAATTACTTGTTCCGAGGTCTATTGAAAACTCCGGAATCAAGATTCCGGTCCATGCGTTTGGGTTTGGAACGGATCACGATGCTTCTTCGATGCACTCGATCTCGGAGATTTCCGGTGGGACGTTTTCGTTTATTGAAACGGAAGGTGTGATTCAAGATGCTTTTGCACAATGTATTGGTGGACTTTTGAGTGTTGTGGTGAAAGGTGCGAAAGTGATGATTGAAAGTGTGAACCCTAATGTTGTTCTCAGATCTTTAAAAGCTGGAAGCTACAAGAATGAGTTAATGGCAGATGGGAAATCTGGATGTATTGATGTTGGGGATTTATACGCTGATGAAGAACGGGATTTTCTTGTTTCGGTCAACATCCCGACAGAGTTGACTTTAAACGAGACTTGTTTGTTGAAAGTTGGATGCCATTACACGGATCCGTTGACCAAAGAGACAGTCAACTTAGAGAGTGAAGATGTCAGGATTGAAAGAACCGAAAAGGTTGGTGAACAGGTTGTGGTACTGGTATCCATTGAAGTTGATAGACAAAAGAATAGGTTACAAGCGGCTGAAGCCATGGTACAAGCGAGAGCTGCAGCTGAAGAAGGTGATTTGTCAAATGCCATTTGTACCCTTGAGAAGTGCAGGCGGGTTCTGTCTGAAACGGTGTCGGGTAAGTCAGGTGACCGGCTGTGTATGGGTCTGGATGCTGAGCTCAAGGCCATGCAGGAACGAATGGCGAGCAGACACATGTATGAAGCATCTGGAAGGGCTTATATATTGTCAGGGCTAAGCTCACACTCATGGCAACGAGCCACGGCTCGTGGTGACTCCACAGATGGCTCGAGCCTGGTTCAAGCGTATCAAACCCCATCAATGCTTGAGATGTTGACTCGATCTCAAGCTTCTCTTTTGGGCAGCAGCCTTGGTTCGGGTCAGGGTCAGGGTCAGAGAGTGGTTCGTCCTGTTTGGTCATTTGCATCATCGCATTCACAGCCCAAACCAAGGTAAAGTCAAAAGTGTTTAACATTTTGTTTTTCGAGGGGGGTAGGAAGGAAGGAGGCGCGATTTTGGGTGTTGATATTTCGTGCTTTTTTTTATGTAAAGCAATAAATAAAAATGGGGGTATGTTTAAGATTGGGGGAGGAGAGGGTATAAATGGTGAAAGATAAGGGGTTAGGATGGTTGATTTTGTTTTTGTGGTTTAAATGTTTTTCCTTGTGTAATTTTTGGGGGTGATGTACATAAGGAGAAATGGTTTTTTTTTTTTTTTGGGTATAAGTTTGTAATTGTGGGGGGATGATTGGGGGTGATGGGTTTGGTTTTATTTATTATGACATAAAGAGTTAAGTTAAGACGCCTATAATATGTGATTCTTTCTTTCGCAACTTTTATGTTTATCGTCTTTTTTTTTTGTTACTTTCATATGGGGTTTGACCTTTTTTCCATGCAATTGGGTGGATTATAAAAGATAGTGAGAGAGATTGAAGTTTTGACCTTTTTTTAGTACTAATGTCCATCTTTTACTGCATGATGTACAAGTCAATGTAGAGGGAGGGCCAGTGCAAAGATCTTGTTTTGTTGCCCCATGTCTCGAAAGGGGGAAAAGGTAGTTCTTGAAGGTTGGGCCTTTTCTTTTATATATAGGTATAACTTTGAATGCATAGGTTAAAAGATGCAAAATTTGATTCATAACATACAAGTCAGTAATGCATAAGGTACAAGTTGATATACATGGTATTGTTAAAAAGGTAAATAGCATAAAAAAACACTCCGTTTACATCAAAATTTTAATTTGACACCGTGTTTTTTTTTGTCTCAAATTTGACACTGTGTTTTTCAATTTGTTACAATTCTGATCACTTGACCGGTTAATCAGGTTACATGCTAACGTGTCAGTTTTGATGATGTGGCATGCTGACATGATATGCTGATGTGTCAAAAATGAATTTTTTCCCACAAAAAACAGTAAGTTTTCACTTTTTTTTCGATTTTGACACTAAGTTTAATTTTTTCTTTCAATTTTGACACTATGTTTTTTTGTTCCAAATCGAACATCATTTTTTTCAATTTTGACCATTTTCTATTTGAAACCGTATAAATATATTTTTTTATTACATTTTAAACCGTATAAATATATATTTTTTGTTTAAAAACCACATTATATATATTAAATCCAAAGGAGCTTAGGAATAGTACCTTTTTAGGTTTTAGGTTTTTGCCACAAAAGTTTATTGAATTTGACACTTTTAGTCCCTAAAGTCAAAATTTTTATATTTTTGCCTTTTAATTAAGTTTTTTGTGTCTTAAGGTTTTTGCCACAAATCTTTAATGACTTTTGACACTTTTAGTCCTTGCAGTCAAAGGTTTTATATTTTGGTGTTTTTGCCACAAATCTTTAATAAATTTGACACTTTCTGTCATTGTAGTCAAAACTTTTACATTTTGACATAAAAAACACAGAAAACTCACCATATTTTCTCAACTTTGACAACTTTAACATTATTGCCACAACATTTTTGGATTTTCTACACCAATGTCCCTTCTTTTCGTTGTACACTTTTGACATCTAATTTTAGGGGTTGTCGACTTTCTCCCCTATTTATGGTGATTTACAATTTCAACACATATTTTTTAAAGTTAGCCGATTTTTTCCATATTACCCCAAAAGCGGCGTAGCCGTTGGTTCTTTACTAGTTTTTATTTAAATACAAGGTTTTTTTTTTTTTTTTTTTTTTTTTTTTACATTTAAAGTATAATGTGTAAATATGCATTAGTTATATCATGAGAATCAAACTAACCATAAGCTTCTAATAAGATGTGAAAATTTCAAGGGTTGTAAACTTGACATCCGGGTGTTAATCGACTACACGCCTCCAAACCTACAAACTCATTTTAAAGTTGCGTATTTAATATAAAATACGGTTTTTATATAACTAATACATATTTATACATAAAATTATGGTTTGAATGTAAAAAAAAACTTGTATTTCTACAAAACTATGGTTTTTAATTTAAATGGAAAATTGTCAAAATTGAACAAAAATTGATAAATGATGTTCGATTTGGAACAAAAAAAACATAGTGTCAAAATTGAAAAAAAATTAAACTTAGTGTCAAAATCGAAAAAAAGTGAAAACTTACTGTTTTTTGTGGCAAAAAAAATTCAATTTTGACACGTCAGCATATCATGTCAGCATGCTACATCATCAAAACTGACACGTCATCATGTCACGTCAGCATGTAACCTGGTTAAACGGTCAAGTGGTCGGAATTGTAACAAATTGGAAAACACAGTGTCAAATTTGAGACAAAAAAAACACGGTGTCAAATTAAAATTTTGGTGTAAACGGAATGTTTTTTATGCTATTTACTCTTGCCTTTACGGAAAGTGAATTGAATTGTTTGGTTTATTTAAGTAAAAGGTACAAACTCCAATACGAAATTTGTAAGCAAGGTACCACTTTTGATGCATAGGATACAAGTACGTTGTGGCAAAAGGTGTACGTAGGTTTGGCGTTTTCATAGGATACAACTTGTGATGCATAAGGTACAAGTATTGGTTTGGTGTTTTTAGCATTGAAACAGAAAAAGGGTTTACCATGCATGAGAAATAGAAATGGAAAGTGAAATTGATTGGATGATTGATTTGAGGATGAGGATGAGGCTGATTGAAAAAGGAACAACTTTTGATCACATTGTTCACACATGGGTGGCCCATGTCACGATGGTGTAACATCATCGTCATGGACTGCTTTTGATGCAGGTGTTTTACACTACACTAAGGTCTATGCCTATGGTTTCCAAGTAGGCAAGTACGCTTGTTTGTACTTCATGCATTGGAAGCTTGTATATTATTCATTTACAGTGTTCATTGCTTTCGATATGTCAATTCTGAAATTGTTTATCGATGGTTGTATCTCCCACCAAAAATTCATGAGAATGCACAACATCAACTATTCATTTGTTATTGTTGATATATTTTCTCGTATCCTTCAACAAGCAAACAAGCATACATAATCATTAAACAAATGCCAAGTTTTTATAACAATAAACAACTTATATATCACAACTTTTTGTATTGAACTCTTTAGAATTAAATAGATTATTATTTTATTTTCCATGACTTTACCAAAAAATTTCTACATACATTTAAGAATTAAAACTTTTTTTTCCTTTGAAGAATTCAAAGACTATTTAACTCCATATAATGGCACCCTATAATGGTAATGTTTAATGAATTGAATGTTAATTAGGGATGTCATTTCTTTCGTTGTTTTATTAAACAATGCATTGTGGATGCTCTTAATCCTTAAACTTATAATTTTTTGTCATCATTTTGGACAGCAATTATTAAAAAATGTATACGAAGAAGATATTTGTGAATTTTGACAATAATATATAATAGCTAAAAACCTTCTAAAAAAAGAAGAAATTTATATGCCTTAAAAGAACATAGTTTTAAGATATGATTCAAACCTTTCCTAATAAATAAAAATAATTTTGACACTTGTCAACTTCTAATGCATTATACCAAATGACTTTTTCTTATTATTTTCAGTATATTTTTTTCCACATGTTATTTTATGGTTTTTCTTTTTTATTAAATTGCAGATAGTATTTAAGTATAATAGTAAATGCATAGCAATTTCATTAATTGACTTTTCTTTATAATTTCAAAATTATTAAATTAAAGTCTCATTAGTTTTCTTTGTTTATTTATCTAAGTTATTTGTTTAAATTTAAAAGAGAAAAAAAACTTTAATTTTAATAATTCAATATTTTTTTTCACTTTTCTTATAAATTCAAACTTTTCAAATGTTTAGAATTTTATATTTAATTTTCTTTTAAATCAACACATATAATACATGACTTTTGCATCTAGCTAGTCTGATCTATAACAAAGTTAAAGCCGATCCTAAAATTTTGTTACTTTTGGAAACAAACACAAACCGTGTGGCATGTGATGTGTTTCACCAAATGAGTCGATTCTGGATTACTTACGATTTTTTGGTTTCAGTTATGTGCATAACCTAATTGAAAAGAAACAGGGACAATGGATCCGTATTTGTAACATTTTATAACATCAGGACTGTAAATGTATTTAGCAAAAAATAATTTTCACATGAAGAAGAAAGCGAAACATCATCGTATTCATTTCCTCTGTCTCTGTTCATCCAATTACAAGACTGTAATCAGTAATTACTGTGCCAGTTGTCTTGATTTAATGTTAAAGTTAAACCATGGTGCTCGAGGATCGTTATTGATCAACTCTGAATTAAATTTTCAAAGGGCTCAATTCCTTTGGTTAAAATGAGTTAACTGGATATTGTTTAGTGATCCCGGATCCGATAATATTATAAGTTTAATTGACTACAGTTGATTGGGGGAAATTTTCTATAAGCTTGTGTCTACTGTATTGATATTGTGGGAGGTGGATATTCAACCACTCGTTGTTTTGGTAATACTGACAATCTTCTTTTGTTCTGCTTGCATGTTTTTGTAATGTAAAAGGAGTTACGTATTTTCTTTGTTTTACAACAAAACTAAAACATGTTTAGCAAGAATGTTACGTTTTGGAAGAAAAAGAGAGGAAGAACATTTAAGAATTAAAAGACAAAAAAATGTATTTTGTTAGTTTTTAATTAATATATTTTGAAAATGGTTTAGTATTTGTTGTAACAAAAGACCTAAAACTGTTAAATTATGGGGACATGCATGCATGGAGCAGAAACAAGAAAGTGATGCAGTGAAGGGACTAACCAGTGTCTCAGATGTACTTGAGCAGCCCCATTTATTTTCTTCATATCGTACATAGTGGTGGTGTCGTATCCAAAACTTGCTTTTTTAAAGCAAAGCAAAACATTAATTAAGAAGAAGCAAAAACTGAATGTTTCATATATGGCAGAAAACCACCTTTTTAGGCCATGCTCCATGATTCATTCTGTTTGTTTCCAGCAGTGTTAAAATTGAAATCAATCAAACTCAAAATAAACACAATCTTAAGCAGATTAATTTTATGTTTAACAAAATCTAACCTTTGGATTTTGGAACACAAAGTTTTTTTCAATGTTATAATTCACTTTTCTCTATAAAATATAGAAAATTAATTAGGTAAAAATTAAATTAAATTATTTTCCATTTTAAAAAAAATATATATCAACCAAACAATAGCTCTTAATTCTCTGTACCACCTTTTTATTCAGTTTGTTTCCATCAGTGTTAAAATTGACTGAACACAATCTTAAGTAGATTAATAGATGTTTAACAAAATCTAACCCTTGGTACACAAAGTTTGTTTCAATGTTATAATTCACTTTGTTTCAGTCTCATATGATTTGTAGGTCAAGAACCCACCACCTTACTTCATAGACCATGTATGATTCCTAGAGCATGTTTGGTACAGGGAATTAGGAGCTGTTGTTTGGTTAGTATTTAAAAAGGAGAATGGAAAATAATTTAGTTTTATTTCTATCTAATTAATTCTCTATATTTTATAGAGAAAAGGAGAGAAATAATTCCCTGGGAAATAGAAAAGAAAACAGAGAACTGGGCTCCAATTAATCAGTCTCACGATCGAAGTTTCTCACATGATTTTGGATCGACTTTTTACATGTTTATTATTGGACATATTGGACATAATTTTAAGTAGTATGGTTTATATATATATATATATATATATATATATATATATATATATATATATATATATATATATATATATATATATATATATATATATAAGAATGATCATTTGAGAACTTATAGTTTCCCGAGAACCCGAGAACTAAACAATAACCGTTAGATTAAAATAATAGAGGGTTAGGATACTTCGTGGCATTTTCGTAAATATCTGAAAATAAAATGGGGCGGGGGCATCTTATTAAAATAAATCAGGGACATTTAATCACGTCAACTCTTTATGCCATCTCTCTCTCTCTCTCTCTACCCTTCATCACACCTCCGATCTCAAATCGTCGGATCTCAAGTGTGACAGGATGTGAAGAACTGCATCGTATAGTTCATCGGAACCTACACAGATCATATACAAAGAAGCATTAGGTCGGTCGTTTTCTTCTGAATCTGATCTTGACTTGTCGAATTTGGAGAAGACAGTCCTATCGAATGTCCAGTTGGAGTGGAATCGATCGTATAGAGATCCAATCGAATGTCCGTTTGGAGAAGACGATCCTCTGTCGATCGAGTATTACAGCTCCTCCGATGGATCGATTTTTTGACGCCTTCTGATCTCACAAAAACGTACATAGCTACAGATCTTAAATCGACAGTAGGCGACGATCTCTCCTTCCAGTGGTAAATATCTCGTTCTCGTGTCTTCTTCCTCGATTGATCAAGTCGCGGAGATTTCTCTTTCCTATGGTATAAATCTATTTTATTCTATTCATTTTAATCGATTAATTGAGTCACAAAGTCTTCATTAAGACAATTACTCAAATGTAATTGCAATTAGAAGGTATTGTGAACTGATAGAAACATAAATTCCTTGATTCTAGCACTTAGTTCCTGTTACCTATGTTACTTCTTTTCTTTTTCAACGATTAAGTTCTGAACTTTTATCAATTATCATATAGTGATATTGTGCTCTTTAAATCGATTAAGTTCGTTTATGTGATAACTGATCACTGGATTCACTAATCTAGCAGTAGAGATGAGCATGTAGTAGTTGAAGGGTCTAGTGTATAAATCTTATAAGTGTGATATGATATATATAATTCTTGCACTTCTTTTTCTTTGTAAAAGTTCCAGCCATTTTGCCCCTGGACCGATTTGACCCTATTTTGGACACATTTTCCCTTCAAAATATCCCTTTTCATCCTGTTTTGGACACATCAACCTGTTTTGGCTACACATCTGCAACTTTTCATCTTGATGGTCTCATTCTAGGAACTGGTACTTCTGGATCTATTGTTAAAACTGGGATGTGAAGAGTCAGGTAAAATCCCAAAACTGCCCCTGGTTCATTGTTTTTCTGTATCTTATATCATTTGATTTTTGTACGCAAATGTTGCAAGGTTTGATGGGCATGCTGGGGACTGCAATATCATTTTTAGAAAATGGTTACTTCCTTGCTGTAAGTGTTTAGCTTTAAATGCAATATTTACAAAAATGGCCCCTGTACTTTTTTGAATTTAACAGTTTTTAGTCTAAAATTGAAACTTTTATTACTTTTGGTCCTTTTTTCAAGGTTTCATATCGGTTCTGGTCCCTGGAAGTTTGAAATGAAGAACAAAATCATAACAAGCCCGAGGGACCTTGAAAAATAATTTAACTAAGGGTGAAATTATATCACGTGCCATTTTGTAAAAGTTCATTTTCACTTATAGTCTCTTTCAAATAATTTCATAACTTTAATTTCTTACAGGGATATTTTAGCCTTCTGATTACATGTGATTTACATGTGAATCACATGTAATTAATATGTGATTCACATGTAAATCACATGTGATTCACATGTAAATCACATGTGATTCACATGTAAATCACAAGTGAATCATATATGAATTCCATGTGATTTACATGTAAATCACAAGCGAATCACATATGCATTACATGATTCACATGTAAATCACAAGTGAATCACATATGAAATACAAGTGATTCAAATGTAAATCACAAGTGAATCTTAAAAGATACAATCACATGTGAATCTTACATGATTTACATCAATTTTTTTTTATTTTCTTGTAGATTTGGAAGAAAATTGGGAAAAAATTGAAGAGGCGAAAAGTGATAAATTGAAGAAAATATAGAAATCTTGACATAAAGACATGAAGGCGCTTTGAAATTTTGTAGCATTTTTTGTTTTTTATATTTTATTTTGTATGGAATAAAATAGTTGTACTATTGTGTTTATAGATTAGTAAGTAAAAATTGATTTTTTTATGATTTATTTACGAGTATTATAGTACAAAAAATATGTATACATGCACCTTAAAAAATATGCATATATGCTCCTAAAATATTTATTTTTTTGGTTAAAAAAACTATAGATTTTTTTAAAAAAATATTCCATATATATTTTTTTAAAATTTACTACGTTTTAAAATTTTGTTGTTGCTTAAAAAATGCCGTTATTGTTTATAATGTGAATTTGAGAGCTTTTTATTAATATTTCAAATAATACTAAAAATAAAATGGGATTGGTATGATGACGATCATGCTCTTAATGAATTAATTTTGATCCAACGCTCCACCTTTAGTTCTCGGGTTCTCGGGAAACTATGAGTTTTCAACAGATCTCACCTATATATATATATATATATATATATATATATATATATATATATATATATATATATATATATATATATCATTAGTATATATAAAAGCCCTTTTATTCTGAGGCAGTCTATATTGAATTCATAGGGTTCCGATTCCTCCACGTAACCCCCTCCCGGAACGACACAACGTTTTCACTTACCTTTTCCGATTCTGTTTACTCATCCGTGTTCTTCTACATCATTCTGAAGGCACATATCGGTTCATCATCTTGTAGATCCGAACATTTCTTCCGCTAAATGGATTTCCATTATTATGCAAGCAATATAAAATTCGTCCAATTCTTCACCGCAAATATTCTGAATAAGAATGGCAACATTAATCGTTATGCCATCACCATCTTCCTACTGGTAGGTTTTCTACATGAACCCTAATTTGATTGAACTGAGAACACAAACCTTAATTTGATTACCCTAATTTGATTTCAGTTCTTGTTACTTCTTACCGTCAATCTTATCAATGTTTTTTTTCGTTTAAACTGGTCGATTCTCCTCTGATCTGTAAACTCGAATTGGCTAAAAATCGGTCCAGGATTAACATTTTCGTTCCACATACTAATTATAATATCGTTTCTCCAATTCCACTTATAATTAATGATTGCCACATGTGAAATAGATTGTAGAGAGTTTAAATCTTTTACTTCTACTTATGATTAAAGATTGCAACAGGGGACAATAGGTATTGATTGGTTGCGTTAACATTGTATACCTCTGACATTTTAATTATGTAAAAGTGTTAGATTTTTTTTAAAAAAAATGCATATCTTATTGCAATCTATTTTCCCTATTGTTTTTAATGGTTCAAAAGGGGCGGTTGAAATTTCATCAAACAAAGCTTGTGAGATATCAAATTTCGATTCTTGTTAAAAGTCTACATTAATTTTTAATTTCTATGGGTTATTTAAATACTCCCACATTTGACAACACCTACGAAGGACAATAAGTAATCCTATATTCCCATTGTAGAAATTACTGCAATTTTACATTATTTTGGCTATATCAGCTAAACACTTAACCATGTTTCATAAGATACTTAAACGCAACTGTCATACCATATATTTTTACAATTTCTAATGTTGTGTTTGTGGTGTGATTGCAAACCAACAACTTTTGTTAATATGAAAAAAAATCAAAGTTTGAAATGCGCTTGACTGTGTAATTCTTTTCTTATGTAGCTATGTTTGTGATTTGTTTATATACAATCTGGTCTTGGAAACTTAGAGTTGGCTTGCACCTGTTTCAAAAAATTAAATCGAATTTTGGACCAGGTAAAGCACTAAAACAGTGGAACAACCAAATAATTAGTTGATACTTGCATTTAAGTATAATACAAATTTTTTTTTCGGTTAATTGATCCTGTTCGACTATTTCTATTGAACTAGATCTTGAAGTACTCAAGTGATGCCAACCAACAAGTCACGCACACATGTGAAGGTTAAATTCAAGGCAGATCCATATTCGCTTGCAAAAAATGAGTTATGCCTCCCCCTGTTTGCACCGCCTCATATACGGTGTGTCATTCTTCATTCTCCCCTTCTTCTGTACACATCCACCTATTATTCTCTCCATTCAAGAAATATTGATAGTTCATTCCACCGCTTTCAGGTCTCCTTCAACACAATATTATCATAGTCTGACCCAACACCACCATAACCCTTTACAACCAGATGATGATGGTGGGTTTGATTTTGTTTTAACATCCTAATATCATTCTATATTTCCTTTATTCTTCAATCTTTTATCCACACCTCTCTTCCGAAAGTTACATCTTCATCTTCTCAACAGGTTTATTAAATTCCTTTAACTCTTAGTGTAACACCGTAAATTTTCAAACAAAATTTTCATTTTAATTTCACATAATTCTCATAACACTTTTCACAAAAATCTCATTTATTTAATTTACAAAATACAACTCCATAATTATTTAATTAATAATCCAGGATCCTCAAAACATAACTTTTTCTCTAGTGTGTACAATCAAGCCGGCGCCTTCCCGCGATCCTGAAAAGAACCTGAAACACATATCACATAACACGGTAAACATGAAGCTTAGTGAGTTCCCCAAAATACCACATACACAGATAATAAGCCTCTCATGGCTATAGCTCGTTGGACCCTCCGGTCCGGTCTCAGTGTGGACCCTCCGGTCTCACAGATTGTTGGACCCTCCGGTCTCACGGATTGTTGGACCCTCCAGTCCGGTCTCAGTGTGGACCCTCCGGTCTCACGGCTCGTTGGACTCTCCGGTCCGGTCTCAGTAACATATAATGTAGCATACATATATCACACAGACAAGATGCATAACTCAAGTAAACATATAAGACCCTCCGGTCACTCATAGATACCACTCATGGTAAGTATAGTGAGAAGACTCACCTCGGATGATGAACAACCCCTATAAACGCTGCTGCTACGCACCGACCACTAACTCGGTGCCAAACCCACAATTATCCCAATTAGGAACTCAGTACAAACTCTCACTTATTAGGTCTAAAGGTAGTCCACTAACCAGCCCATCAATGACCTAAAACCCATTGGGCCCACCAAGGCCCAATAATAAATGGGCTCTCCCGAGGCCCAACTCTCTCACATCTAATGGCAAGCTCAACATCGGGGACACTAGGGCAGTACGCGGGGAGTACAGGAATTACGCTCGGCGTACTCCCCAGATTCACTCTTTCTACTCATTTGGTCTTAAACGGTTAAGACATTACCTCAAATCCCAGATCTGGACTCCCTAATGGCACTTACTCCATAACGTCAATGACTTTAAGCCTTTGTATGGCTGAAAAGGTCACAAACACCCAAAACACTCACTTCCTTATCTCAAAAAGCTCCTATCTCATGCATGGCTTGATTCCAACGTCCAAGATTGGATTTTTATGACATAACACCATTAAATACACTCAAAGGGGTTGATCTTAGTCTCTGGAGCTCAATATCTCATAAAGTCTCCACTTTTTGGGACAAAACCCTAAAATACTCTAATATGATGCTCAAAACAAAAGAGTGAGAAAGCTTGAAGCTTTATACCTCCATATGAAGCTTCCAACTCAGATATGCTCAGATCCAAGGCCTGGACTTGTCACTCCTTCTTCTCCAAAGCTCCTTCTTACTCCAAGAACACACCAAAATCACTTAAGGCTCTCAAATGCACTCACAAGCTTCATGAACGAAGGATTAGGGTTTTAGAGGGTTTATTGACTGAGGATGGTGGCCAGGAATGAGGCCATCTCATTCTTTATATAGGGACACATCCAAAGTTAGGGTTTCCACTCTGTGCCTAGTACGCCCAGCGTACTAGGTGGCTCCGCTTAAAAATCACGCACATGAGTACGCTAAGCGTACACACACGTACGCCCAGCGTACTCTGCTGCCACCTTTTTCAATTAAAGGACTTATTCTGCCATAACTTCAAACTTCCATTGCTTCCACGATATAACTCTGTTTCCAATGAATCTCATATCCTCGGAAAGGTGTCAAGATGCTCTACGCTTCCAGTAACTCGTCGCAACCCCGAGACTTCCGCATGCCCGGGTTGCAGCCCACAAACCCTAATCTCGGACGATCCGAAACAGTTGTGTACCGTCTTTAATAATAATAAAAGGCAGTAGTAGACACACATATAGTTGTAATTGAGCTTTTTAATATGTTTTTTTTCTTGACGTTAATAATAATATAAGAAAAAAGACTAGGCCCTGTCGATATATGACGAATATCATAACTTTATGAATTGTCTATGTAGAGATTAATCAATTAGGCGTGGCCAAGACGTCCACTAATCCCCTAAAGAGTTATTGGATATTAATACGAGCTTAATCAATAGTAAAAGTAAAAACAAAATATTGAGATGAAACTAATCAAAGATAAATAAAAATACAATGATTATAATAGCTTATAGCAAATCTTTTTTTATTTTAAGAAAATTTAATTTAAATATTATAATATAAATAACTGAAAAATAAAATGTGTTTAGTAATGGTTAAAAAATTAAATTATATAATTATAAATAATAATACAAAAAAATAATATTAATGTAAATACATGCAAAGTTGATGGGTTTTCAATAAGTATACTAAAAATAATTTATTAATATTTTATCAAGTTTATATATATATATATATATATATATATATATATATATATATATATGCTAGCTTTGAGGTATAGAGAAACTGACATTGCCAACTATTGTTGTAAAAAAAATATATTTAACAAAGAAGACACCTAAAGGTAAAAAAAGAAAGCAATAAATATGTCAATGGTTTTGACTTTAAGGTAGTAATAGTTTTGATCCAAAATTTGAGTGCCATTAACAACACCCCCTTCAAGCTTTCACATAAATCACAAATTATAAAGTGCATTGACGATAATGAACCTTCAACTTTCCATAATTGTACACATTTAGACCCTAATCTTTCAACTTTAACCATTGTACAGCTTTAGTCCTCAACATTGAACTTTATTTTCGGATTAGAACTCTTTCAGCAAACTGACCCCAACTTCTACGTCAATTCTGAACTGGAAAAAGACTAAATCTGCGAAAACTCAAAACTTCAAACTTGTAGATAATCGTGTCTAGTTTCCGGAACATATTGAATCGCCTAAATCGGAACCCAAAGGAGGCAGATATAATGAAAACACTGAGACGTGGTCAATTTGTCAAACATCTTTTATTCACCTTTATTCGCTCGTGATGAATTTATCTTCTTTCGAATCCGTCAATTCCATGTCGAAACTATTTGTACATTATAATATGAGTCCAACTCCCACCAAGACTCATAGAATAAGTGGTGGGGGCCCAAGAAGCTTAGGCGATCTTGTATTCACAAGATAAAATCCATCAATTCCTTATTGATTTTTGAACTTCATAAGAGGAAGTCTAACTCCCACCAAAACCCGTAGACTAGGCGGTGGGGAACCCATGAGACAAAGGTTGCACTTGCAATAACAAGTAAAATGAATATCGTCAATTCTGATGCAAAACACAACGTGCTATATTTTGGATTTCGTGCAAAGAAAACCAACTCCCACCAACCTGTAGAATAACTGGAGGGGAACTCAAGAAACTCGAGTTGCACTTGTGATGACAAGTGGTGATGAAAGCAATCAATTTAGATGAGAAGCATGTGGTGCTATATTTTGGATTTCGTGCAAGAAAACCATATCCCACCAACCTGTAGAATAAGAGGACGGGACCTAAGAAGCTTAGGTGAACTTGTAAAAACAAGTTAATGAACCGTCAATTCCTTTAAGAACTTTGGACTTCATAAGAAGAAGCCCAATCCCATCGTCCTATAGAATAAGAGATGATGAACCCATGCAAGACAGGTCAAAAACCCAACTGAATGGGAACAAAAATACCAACCGGAAAATATTAGGTCAATTACACTCATTAATGTAAATTTATCTTTTTTAAGCTCAAAAAATGATGTAAATTGTATAATCCGGGGACAAAAAATACATTTTTAATTCATTTAGTGATCGAAAAACGAGCACTAAACATCTGTCTAAGGGTTTAGACATAGCAATGGTTTGCTACAGTATTCATTAGTACTTTGAAATGAAGAATTTAAGTATTGGATTAACCCACGCTTAGAGAATTACTTCATGGAATTTATCACGGGTAATTCTGAGACGATAATATCGTATAATCTTCAAACGGAGATATATGAGTTGTTGTTTACAAATTGGTTGTGCATTGATAATGCGTAAACGCATCAGTAACTTGATGTTATAAAACATATTGTTGTGCGTGATTTGATGAGTAAATAGTACAAACATATAAGTCAAAGTGTATCTGTTCCTTTTTCCCTAACGGGAAAAGTGATATCTTGGGCCCCTCCATGATTTGATGTTGACTTATGTGCCGGGCCCGGCCAGGGCTGAATTGATGTGTTCAATGTGGTTCTTTGTCATTACTAATCAGAAATCGGGAAACAAACTGTTGGACGATGAGAATGATTCTATTCCATGTCATTTGTCCACACGATATCTTGCAGAATAGAGTATTATATGATCACTTATCTTAGGACACATAACTGACTGGGTCAGAGTTCGACAACGGCTTTGAGAGCTACAATTTGCTAATCAGTTTTGAAGGATATACTGGTAACTATAGTTATTAGACTTATCCAAGTGGGAGACTGTTGGATTAGGTTTCTAAGCCCATAACTATAATTAGTATGTATTTAAATTGATAGTAGCACAATCATTTTGGGTTGCCCTCATAACTAGCAACTAGACATGATGACTTTTGGAGAGAGGTTGGATTTATTATTTAATTAATAAATTGGAGTAAATGATTTATTAATGTAGTATGAAAATAATATATTAATTAGAAATCATATTATTTAATTAATATTTAACCAGAAATTAATGATTAAAATAATTAATTGAAAGTGTAGGGACTAATGTATAATTGTTCAATAGTTGAGCAAGAGGTTCCAGAACCTTCCTAGAAGGTGGTGGACGGTTTTACTAAGGATAATTAGGGTTTCTATATTATCCTAAGTAGATAATTAAGGAGGTGGATAATTACCAGTTTGAATTAATAATATTTAATTCAAATTAGGGTTATCCAGTGTATCCTATCTGCACTATAAATAGACCCATAGGGCTTCTCATTTTCGGCCACTCTAAACCTTAGAAGGATAGCCAAAAATTTCAAGCCTCCTCTCCTCTCTCCTCTCTCATCCTCTTGCCAAGTTTTGGGTGTGATCTATCAGAGGTGTGACACTTGTGACACTTATTCTCAAGCTTCAAGAAGTCTTGGATTTACATTGTTATTACTACATAACAATCAAAGGTATGTTTACTATCTTATGTTACGAATTTCGAAAATAGTATATACCTCTTAGGGTTTTCCATATGATGTTCAATACTTGTATGTTCAATTAGAGAAAACATAGATCAAATCAATTAGAGTTGCATGCACACATATGATTGTTTGTTATGCTAAAAACCCATCACTCTCGGCCTTCATCACATTGCAGGACCGCCTCAACCCAACATCCCATCATATATTAACATATATCATATCAAACCCTAGCTAGCATATACAGACAGTCATACATATCTTCCAGATCACTAAGCATAACATCATTCTATATACGAGGATATAGATCTAATAGATCACTACATCATACAATCATGCGATAAGCCAAGAAAACAATCCAAAGGGGCTGGCCTTGGTGCCTTCGACCCAAAAGTACAGTGAGGAAGACTCACCTCGCAAACTGAACAAAACTGATGAGGTCCGACTCCGAATCTCAACTCTCTAATCGATACCTATTTCCACCAAGTGACCAATTCCATCAAAATCCCAAAATACCCTCAAGGTCAAACTTGGTCAAAGTCAAAGTCAACTGGTCAAACCCACTAAGTCAACTGATTCAACCTAGCCGAGTCAACTCAACAAGGCTGACCCAGTGCGAGTACGTGGGGCGTACTCCGGAGGTACTCATGGCGTACACGAAGCTTCGCAGTTGACCACCCAATTGTGGTGGTTGATCGAGTACGTGGGGCGTACTGCTATGTACGTGGGGCGTACCATCGCAGCCTCCAAACTCCATTTAGTGCTTAATGGCTTAAGCACTTAAGTCCATATTAAAGATCTGAGGTCCAAATACACTCTAGAGTTATAAAGTTTCCAACTTTATGACTTTACAAGCCCAAAAGTGCTTAACAAAAAGTCTTAATCCATTAAGACCTTCTACAAGATGCATGAAGCAAATCTAACAAATGGGACCTCATTTTTATGGCTTAAGACCCATCCTAGGATCTGAAAGGATAACTCAAATCGACAAGAACAAACCACACACAAGATGAGACTTTTGGGACCAAAAAGTAACATAAAAACACCCAAAATGAGATCTAGCAAACAAGTCATCAAGGTGTGAACTTCATACCTTCTAATGATGGAGAAGGATGCAAAACTCCCAGATCCAAGCTTTCTTCAAGCTTTCAAGCTTCACCACCACCTTCCTCTTCCTTTGGAACACACAAAAACTCACTCTAAACCTTCCAAGAGCTCAAATGAAGCTAGGATTTGCAAGAGAACACGAATATGCTGATGAAGGCTGGAAATGAGAAGAGAAATGAGGCTTAATGTTGCTTAAATACCACCCAAACCCTAAAAATTAGGGTTTCCTTCTTTAACTAGTATGCCCCGCGTACATAAGTGTACACCCAACGTACACACATGTACGCATGCCGTACTTCTCCTGCCAAAATTACTAAAATGCCACTAGGGCTTCAAGGCACTTTCTCTTAGGACTTAGGGACCGAAATTTCATACATAAAATTATAGGGATGAATTTAAAAGTACCTTATCATTGGGATGTTACAATAATACGCTAACAGCCCCCCGCTGTTCGATCGGTAGTGGAACCACGAACGTTCAAACTGGACCGAAAGTCAAGAAAAAGCGTTGAAGGAAGACTTTTGGTGAAAATATCGTCATATTGAGACGAGGAAGGCACATGAAGAACGCGAACTTGCCCGCTAGCAACTTTGTCTCGAACAAAGTGAAGATCAATTTCATTGTGCTTGGTCCGTTGATGTTGAACAAGATTAGATGACATATATATCGCACTAATATTATCACAATAACAAGTGTGGCACGATGTGGAGAGTAATGTAGCTCACGAAGTAGATTTTGAATCCAAGTTGTTTCAGCAACATCGTTAGCAACTCCACGGTACTCAGCCTCGACACTGGACCAAGATATGGTGTGTTGTCTCGTAGATGACCAAGACAAGAGGTTGTGCCCTAGAAACACACAATATCCAGATGTTGATCGTCTAGTAACATGGCATCCAGCCCAATCTGCATCAGAATATGCAATGAGATCTCGATTAGGAGAAGCGAAGATCTGTAGACCATGATCAGGTGTACCACAAATATAGCGAAGGATCCGTTTAAGGGCTATGAAATGCGGCTCTCTAGGATCATGCAGGTATAAGCATATCTGTTGCACAACATATGTTATGTCTAGACGAGTAAATGTAAGATATTCCAAGCCCCGACCAAACTGCAATATAAAGTAGGGTCAACAACGGGAGGGTCATAGCTGTCAAACTTCATTGACAGGTCTGCTAGAGTCGTGGTTGGCTTATAATTTTGCATTAAAATTCGTTTGAGAATCTCTTGAGCATATTTTTGTTAAGACAAGAACATGTCGTCTGAAGTTCTGGTAACCGAAATGCCTAACAAATAGTGAAGGTCACCGAGATCTGACATAGAAAACTCCGAGCTGAGAACAAATGCGATATGAGAGAGCAGTTGAGGTGAAGAGCCTGTGAGAATGATATCATCCACATATAGAAGCAAATATGTGATGTATGAGCCCTGCTTGTATATAAATAATGAAGAATAACACCCGCTATGCACAAAACCAATCCGTGAAAAAATAAAGTAAATCGTTGAAACAAGGCACGGGGTGCCTGTTTAAGGCCGTATAAAGACCGATGGAGAAGACACACGTGATCCGGTTTAGACGGATCACGAAAACCAGGAGGTTGTTGCATGTAGACCGTCTCCTGAAGGTGACCATGAAGGAATGCATTCTTCACATCAAGTTGTCGAATGAGCCACTTATGAGTGTCTGCAATGCTAAGAATCATACGAATAGTGGTAGGTTTGACGACTAGACTAAAAGTGTCATCACATTCGATGCCCGGTTTCTGATTGCGGCTGTTAGCAACAATACGAGCTTTAGAGCGAGAAAAAGAACCATCGGCATTGAGCTTCTTTTTAAAAAGCCAAATACAATTCACCAAGTTAGCAGTGGGAGGTCGTGGCATAAGGATCCAAGTCTGATTAGTAATAAGATCAGAATGTTCTTCTTGCATTGCTTTAAGCCAGTTGGGATCTTGAAATTCCTGTAGATAATTACGGTGAAGAGGAGAAGAATATTCAACATGGAGATTAAGTTTTTAAATGGGTTTCGTGATTCCCCATTTCGCACGAGTGAGCATAGGGTGTTGAGAGGATGTGGGAATCGGAGTTTGGACAGGAGGGGTATTTGGTTGAGATAGATCCGGAAGCAGATCAACAGCTCCGGTGGAAGGTTGTTCGACAATAGAGGGAGAGAGGGGGCGTCATGAACATCTGAGGTGTTTGAAGTAGTGTTTTCGTAGATGGGATTGTCACGAATAACGGAGGCAACGGAAGAAGGAAAAGTAACAAGAGTGATGTTGTCAAGAAACGAATAAAAGGGAGAGATATTTGGTGTAATGGAACCAAAAGGAAAGACCGTTTCATCAAAAACAACATGTCTTGAAATGATAATTTGCTTATAATAGAGGTCGAGACATCGATATCCCCTATGGTTGGAGGGATAGTCGAGAAAGAGACATGGTTTTGATTTTGGAGAGAGTTTATGTGAAGTGACGATGTGAGGATAACATAAGCACCCAAAGACCCGAAGATGAGTATTTGATGGTTTTTGATTGTAAAGTTTTTGAAACGGAATTTCATTTTTGATAGTAGTAGAGGGAAGGATGTTTAATAAGTGAACAACCTTGCAAAGAGCTTCAACCCAATAGCCGGGAGGAAGACGAGCATGAAAAAGAAGGGTACAAACAACATTGTTGATTGTACATAACATACGTTCAGATTTACCGCTCAACATTGGGTATGTGAGGACACAAAAAATGCATACATATACCGTTTTGATCACAAAAATGATGAAACTGATTGTTATCAAATTCACCCCCATTATCACATTGAAAAGCTTTAAGTCAGTTTTGAATTGATTGAGAATAAGAGAACGAAAGTGCATAAATTTTGAAAATACCTCAGCTTTAGCACGAAGGGGATAAACCCATAAATAATGAGTGAAGTTATCAAGAAAAATCACATAATATTTAATGCCACTGATACTAGTATAGGAGATGTCCACACATGAATGAACAATTTCAAAAGGATATAAAGTACTAGAAGTAGATAAACTGAAAGGTAACTTGACATGTTTTCCCAACTGACATGCATGACATAGGTTTGACATTTTATTTTTTGGACATGAAATAAAACTACTATCAACTAATTGCTTGAATACATGTTGACCGGGGTGACCGAGACGCTGATGCCAAAGAGACGGAGAAAGGGACACAAGTGCTTGAGGAGTCAGAGTGGTGACAGGGTAGAGATCACTCGAGCTATCACATCGCATGAGAATTTGACGGGTATGCAAATCCTTCACAGAAAAACCAAATGGGTCAAATTCAATAGAGCAAATATTTTCACGAATAAAGCGACACACAAAAATAAGATTCTTTATGATTTGAGGAGTAATAAGGACATTTTTTAAATGTAAAGTATGATAAGGATTAGAAAGCGGGATAGAAGAATGACCAGATTTGGTTACAGGAATTTCAGATCCGTTCCCAACTAAAACAAATGCATAAGAATTTTGATTATTAGTGACACTATTGAGAATACCTGCATTCGCATGAAGGTGAGATGAAGCACCCGTGTCTATAAACCATCCCCCGTTTCTTTGGATCATTTAGCTACATAGTTTTAAATGCGTTAGGGATCGTGGTAGCTTGATCTGTAACAGTAGATGAAAACCAGAGAGCTTGTGGAGATTGTGGGTTGATTAATGCTTGTTGAAACGAACCAGAAGTAGGAGTCAGCCCAGTAAAAAAAGATTGTTGTTGTTGGGTTGGTCCAAGTGTATTGCGCAGCTTACCTTGCTGAAGTGGAGCATGTGAGAACGGGGTTGGAAGTAAACCATGTTGAGATTGTGAAGTTGCTGTCAAGGCTAAGGGATACCAACCAAACCCCCACCCCATCGGAGCCTTTTTTGCTGTCACAGTTGTCCCGACCACCATTCCGTCCACCACGGAATGAATTACGCGACCCATTGTTTTGAGAGATAGTCTCAGCAACAAGAACAGTTTGAGATGACGAATTATCGGAGTGAACATATTGACTTGAATTGAGTTTTTTTGTTGGTCTTGTCACTCTTGTGTTATCTGTTGTTCTTCGCACAATAGCATAGATCTAGTCTCCATGAAGCTAGTAAAGGAGTTTTGTGCCTGATGGTGGTGGCTATGTATTGAAATTTTGGTGACAGGCCATTGAGGGTATAGACGATTAGGGTCCTTTCCGGAACAGGGGCTTCTATGTTTTCAAGGAGATCAGCGAGGGACTTGATATGTGTGTAGAAATCAGCAATAGACGAGTCCCTAATGGTGATGTTACATAGTTCCCCCTCGACTTGGATGGCTTTGGTGTCCTTGTTATCGCGAAACAGTTTTTCAAGAGTCTGCCATAGTTGAAACGCAATAGACTTTCTTTTTAGTGTCATGTGAAGAAGAGATTGAGAGAGGGTACTGTACAACCAAGACTTCACAATTGAATCAACTCGATTCCATTCTTTAGAGTCAGATGATGCAGGAGTTTTGTCATTAGAAGGTTCAAGATGATCAGCCACTCTGTATCCAATACAATGAGTTTCGAAAAACACACGCCATATATCATAGTTCATGTAGTCAAGATCTAGAACCAGGGGGACATCATATTTGATGTTAATCCCGACTTGAGGCTTGTCAGAGAGAGGACGAGGAGCACCGTTAGTCATGATGTAAAGAGAAGGTTAACAAAGAATAGAAGAAATCGAGAGGAAGGAGATGCAGCCGTCGCTAGGTTTATCACAAGGAAGAACAAAGCTTTGATACCATGCAAACGTGATTAATTTCCCATGTCCTTGATTACCTTCACGAGATACAATAAATACAAAGTATAAGAGGGCCAAATACAAAAAAGGCCTAATACATCTAATGGGCTATACAAAATACATAAAGTATGACAATAATAATACACTAACAATCTTTGGATCTATTTGTAACTTATTATTTTATATTAGAACTATGTTTTCCAATACAAGATGTATAAAAAAATATTAATCGACAATTATATAAACTATTTAGTAACAATTAATGTTAAAATAAAAAATTATAAACATAAAAGATGCATATTTGACAAATTAAGATGTATATCAAATTTATTTTTATATATAAAAATGTTGTTTGAAAATAAATAAACATGACAAAAAAAACTCATTTCAATTTTATCGTTTAATACAATTAAACAAAATAAATGAGTCTCAAAAACATTTATTTAGTGAATTTCTGTTCTACCAGTAAAATCAAATATATTTCCCCCTTAATTATCGTTCTCTTTGTTTCCATTATCGGTTGCAATTCTATCTCTATACCAATTTACCAAACATGCCTTTAAATCTTACAAACACTAAAATAATACAAAAAATACATCATCTTCATGTGTATGTATGTGTAGTTTTACGAGCAATGTTTTAAAAACCGGTTTGAACCGGCCGGTCGAACCGGTTGGACCGGGACCGGGGAAGGGAACGGGATCAACTATCACCGGTTTTACATCGATTTCTGAACCGGATTGAACCGGCCGGTTTTTAGAAAAACCTGGTTGAACCGGTCAAAATAAACCAGTTGAACCGTTTTAATCAAATAAAAGCACATAGAAAAGAACCATTTTCATAATAAACTTTGGTGATTTTTTTCCAAATGTATGTATTTTTCTCTAAATAAAAACATACGGTAAATGTTATAAAGCTTTTTTGATGTGTTTGTATTCATATAAAACTATATTTTGTTTCGGTATTATACTTTATTTTCTTTTTGACATATATTGATTGATGTAAACATTAAAACTTATGGTTATATGTTTTATGGTTATATGTTGTTTTAATGTATTTGAAGTGATCTACAACTTATTTTTATGTTTGAACTTGTAAACGTCAAATTAATGATTTATATATGTATGTATGTATAGGAAAATAGGAAAAAATATGAAAATGATAGAAACCAGTGGACCCGGCGGTTGAACCGGTTAAACTGGTTGAACCGGAAACCGGTCACTACTATACCGGTTCAATTAAAAAACCGGTTTTTAAAACATTGTTTACAAAGAGACTTTTGCTGGGTGGGCCGCGATTAAATGCCCGTTTTATCATTTTAGTAAGGGCACTCATGTATGTAGCCCATCTACTCTTCTACCTTATTGTTCTATTCATCTCATCGCATCTGCCCAATTATCTTTTGATTCTTTTGCAAAGCAGAAGGAATTTTGCAATCCTTTGTTTCGATTTTTTTATTTAAATCTTGAAGCTTTGATCCTCCTTTTTGAAGTCCACCGTTTTCAAAGACAAAACGTACTCCAAAACATCATATATTGATCAACTTCTACATTTTTTTTATCTAAATTTTGTTACTGTTGGTGTCAAAACCCACACAAATCTCAGAACACTAGTATAATATTCGATGATAAATTGTTACTTGATCTTATTATCGTAAAACCATATTTTTAAATTTCAAGTACATGAATGTTACTTTAACTTTAAACTTTCATTCATATTTCCTTATTTATAGAAATTTCCAACATAGCTATGTCACAATTAAAAAAAGAAACTGTAAATATGTGGAACGGATGAAAGAAATGGATTAATCCAATGATGGTCTAATATGTAATTTATCTATTTATTCTTACATTTAAAGTATGCATTTAGTATACTAACATGATCAAGTCGAGTTCAAGTTTTAACCCAACCCTCATATGTTTTTAGATCCATGAAACTTGACAGTTAATTCAGGTAATCATCGTATAACCTCAATATATCGAGTTTAAGATCACCCAAATAATTGGCAGAAATAATATACCGACAAAATTTTACGTTTGGGGTAATTTTCTGGACAAACCAGAGAAATCAAGAACCAATATTTAAAAATGGTTCAAGATCGACACCTTAATTACAAAAAATATCCCTACCATTTATTTAATCCTCAACCTAATTCCCCTTCTAATAATCTCCCTCAATCACTCAACTCGATTCAATTCCCATTTTCTTCATTTTGATTATTTTCTTTTATTCTTGATGCTGGCGACACATTTTTGGCACCCCGATCACGAGACTTCGATTTTAACCTTAAACCGACCCCAAACATCTTGCACAAACTATTCCAACTTATCCCTTTACTCTTCACAATCTTATCGATCTCTTTCTTCATGCTCAAACACTCTTTTTCAAGCTCAGAAACACGGCCCCGCATGTCATCCACCGCCACGACCCGCCGATCGCTTCCTCCGGTGGTCAAAAGATGCACGTTCCCACTTTCCGGCAGCACCATGCTGCTGCTCAGGTGTGTCTGTGAATTGTAGTTGTCAGAGACATATAAGCAGCCGGCGACAGATGTCCGCAGCCGGAGCTGCTCGAAGAAGAGAACCTGAACTATGAAACGGAGCGGCAATCTCTCATTCTGGGCGGCGTGTGTGCTGGCTTCTAGTGACAGTTTCTGGCAGTCCATCAACCGGCAGAGTAGCTCCCGGTCGGAATCTGTCAGCCATGGATGTGCCTGTAAAATTACGATTACAAGGTTTCGTCATTTGACTTCGAACTTCCGCTTCAAAATTTTAGAAATTTCTATGACTAAAATTGAAAAAAGATTTTGTCCCTCTTTATATGATTGCAAATGGTACGTATAAGAAAATCTTTATCCTGAATTTCTAACAAATTCGGTCTCAATTTTGACTTTAAAAGTCAACTGTACCTTGAGATATATATCTATTGCTCGATACATTCCGTCATCGATTGACCTTGCAAAATCAGGGACAGTAGCAGCCAAAGATTGAAACTTTTCGAGCTTTAAGTTAACATCGGATGCCACCTCAGCAAGATAGTTGTCGATGAGATTAGCCACCATCGTCACGGGTGTAAGCGAGTGAGAATTCCTGATTAAATCATCATCATTGTCTTCTAAGCAACCCGAACCAGTAATTTCACTTCCATCTTGATCGCGATCTCGATCTGCAACCATGAAATGATCAAGCATCCTTTGAACACAATCGATCTCATAAAGTGTCTCACTTGAATACCCCATATTAGGAATGAGAATATCTTCAATGGAAGCTTGATCCATCTGCAACCCGACCCGTCTTTCCAAATTCTCAAGGCACAAAGGGCTACAATGTAAAATCATCGCTGTTTTTAGCAGCCTGAGGAGGAGTTTCGTGGGAACAACACCTTTTTGACTCGGGAGCAAGTCAACTATCTCTTCAAGAAGAGTCTTTTGATCCAAATATGAATCGAAAAAAGAAGAAAGATTCACATTTGGAATCATCGATTGTCTACCAAGTAAAGGAAGATGCTTTTTTGCATAGAACATGAGTGATCCAGCTATCCTTTCTTGATCCAAACTTGTTGATTCAATGGCTAAGATGAATCGTCTGTAAAGAGGTAATTTCAACCCTGAAACATCTTCATACCACCAATCTTGATTTGGTGAAGAACTGGTTTGGATTCCATTCCAGATTACAGTAGCAAAAGGGTTTTCTCTCATGCTTGAAACTGGCCACCCTAATAAATCTTTATCTGAAGAACAAGCTTTCAATGCAAGAGAATCGATGCATCTTGAAACAATTTGAAGATCCTCTGCATATTCCACCACTTCTTCACATGATTCCAGTGCTTTTAGGGTATCGTTCCAGTTATCAAAAATTTCATTAAGGAAGTTTTCGGTTTGACTGATGAGATTTTCATCTCCATATTCTTCGGTCATTTGAAGATACTCGGATGCACAACGAAGATGAACTACATTGTTTGAGTTAAGTTCTAGTTTGACACCATAGCAGAATTTAGCAACGAGGAGAAAGCTTTTTGGGCCTCCTGGTAGATCATGAAGTTTAACAACACAAGATCGTTTTTCATCCCCAAAGCTAATCTTTTTTTCATCATCCGAAGAATCTCCAATGAGATTTTCCAATGTTTTGCTTCTAGATAATAACGGAAACTGCAAGTTATGCCAAGAAAAAAGTCAACTCAAACTAGTTACAAAATTCACAAATTTTATTTATTCATCCTACTGTGTATATGATATTGATACTAATAAACCAAGTGACGACCTACCTTGTGAAGATGGAATGAAATGTCTCCAACTTCAATGGTAACATCACTCGGAAGGCCAGAAGAACATGTCCTGCAGATATTAATGTGAAATTTTGTTATGAATTTGATACAAACTTTCTTCCTACGCATAATGATTCTTATAAGCTTAATGCATTTAACAAAATTTTACTGAAAATATGAGAGAATTCCATTCCAAAAGTATTTGTTTTGACCCTTGGATTTCAAAATGTAGGTCTTCTTTTAAAATTAAGGCAGTAACTTCTTCGATCAAAGAAATTTTCCCAGATGTTCTAATTTACTGCATTATTATTCGTTCACACAAAGTATTACTATATTAGACCCACGTCCAAAAAACATCGAGGACGATGCTTAAACATTCATCTCGAAATCCAAGCAAAACCCTTCAAACAGATTAATTAATAGTCAGGATTCAGTTACGAATGTGGATATTAAAAGAAACCCAGAAAACAATTTACATCCCAGAATTAAAAACCCCCAGTAAAAGGGCGTCGAGATTTCACGATTGGGGACAAAAAGAAACTATCGAAATCGAAGAATTCCAAATGTGGGTATCGATCAAAATTATGAATCAATATTTACGATTGACGTGAAATTTAAACACATAACATGCGAAAAACAGAAGAACGACTAACCAGGTTTTTTCGTCCTGATCGAGATGAAAAACCTCTGATTTAGATCCTAACTTCATGCACGCCATCGCCATATATGCGTGGTTTCAGTTGTTCAGTTTTCAAGTGCAATGCGATTGGAAGCGTATATATACATAAATTTTTTAATGAATCGAGTAAAAAAAACACAGTCAGAGTGTGTGATAGAAATGATGATTACCAATGGGGGCAAAGGAGGCAAGGGTAATGAGTAAAAACGCACTCTCTTTCTCTGTCTTGTGGGTGTGGAGGGAGCGATGGTCCCTAGTCTATAGGGAGAAAAATCCAGGGGATAGAAGAATCTGTTCTTGCTGTTGCTTGCATAACTAAATTAAATACAAGTCCCTAACTATTAGTCAACTAGCATTATTAGTCCTTTGAAAACTTTGTTTTGTAAATTTAATCATAAATATTTGATTTCATTTCATTTGGTTTGTAAGGCTAACAACAACATTAAAGAACGTTTTCTTCATTCGTATCCTACATCGTTATGCATTTAAAAACTTTGTTTTGTAAATTTAATCATAAATATTTGATTTGATTTGATTTTAAAGGACATTTTATTCATTTGTATCCTACATCATTATGTGAAGTTTAAGATAGTAACAAGACTCAAACTATATATGATCACTAGGGGTGTTAAAAAATATCCGTATCCGGAATTCCGATCCGAAATTATAAAATTCTGAGTCTGAATTATTCGAAAAATCGGATATCCGAAATTTCGAATATCCGATTTTTCGAAATCGGAATTGGATAATGATTTTCTGATTTTTCGGATATCCGATATCCGAAAATTTTGATTTTAGTTTATACATTATTTGTTATTTTAATTGCATATGTCTTATGATATGAATGTTAGTAACTAAAATATATTCATAATACCCTTAATTAAAAAACTATATTACTTCATATGCCTTTTTAATTTAAAAATATGCATTTCTAGTTTAAAATTGTCATATGCCTTTCCAATTTGAACAAAATTTCAAATTTTTGGATATCTGATTTTGGTTTCTAAATTCATATCCGAAATTTCGGATACGGAATCAGATACCAAAAATCAACTATCTTAAATTTCGGATATCCGGTTATGAACATCCTTAATGATCACTTATAAGACACTAACTCTTATATTATGTAAGATATATATGTAGTTCGATATTGTTTCTCCAAGAAAAAGTTTTTATGAAGATATGAGGGGTCATATCGCATCGATATGAGATACAAAAAAAAAAATTATACTCATTAAATTTTGATTTTTTTTTAAATCAAAATTTCTAAGCTTGTTAGTAACCAAATTTTCTATAAATTTATACCACAATCAGATGAATCTAAATGATAATATACGCCACTCATGCCAACTGAAAGATTAATACTTAGGTGCTTCTTCGTATCAAGAACAATTTCACAAATTTTTTATGAATGTATGATCTTTGATTTTGTGAAAATTATGACAAAAAAAATACAAATTTAAAGAGGTTGAAGAAAAATATAATAAAATATATAATGACTTGATGGGTGATTACGATTAAACAGAAGGATTACATGTCATTAACGTATTTAAAAAAGTTGAGGCATGGTGATATATAAACCCATTAGATTATTATTAGTAGGGGAAATATGGTTTTGTAACTCTAATAATTACAAATTGTCATGTGCGAAAGAGGAGAAGCGAAAGTCGATCAAAGGGATATAAGGAAGAAAGAAACATCAACTAGGGTTTAAGGAAGAATATTTGGTCTTGGTTTCACAGTTTAAAGTAAGATCACATCTATGTTTTGTATTTATTTGTACAAGTAGATATTAGTTGAAACCAATCATTAAATGTGATCTCAGTTCATAGTATACTTATTTGTTTTGATATTCATGTGGATTGATTCAATATCGTGATCATTCCTTACCAAAGAAACCGAAAGATGAATTCAATAAAGGACATCACATATCACCAATGACTATGGTTATGCTTGGCAAACATGTAAGGGGGCGAGGCTACTCAGTACTCATCATTCCTAATGGTTTGCCTACACGCCCCTTATATGAGGTTATGTCATTGGCATGAAAAATCTCCTCCATGTCAACCCTCATATTATCCTCCAATTTCTTTCTAGGACGACATCCCTCTCTCTCTTACCATTAATTACTATTAACTCAACCCTTTTTATTGTCGTTGATGTTAGTCTCCTTATGACATATCCATACCACTTTAAATGTCATTCTCTCAGTTTTTGGTGATTTATGTTACTCCCAATGAGTTTCATATAGTCGTTTATGGTATCCTATCCAACAAACTTCGACCTCAATTTCACTTCAACATCCTCATCTAGCTAACATGTAAAATTCCATCTTCAGTTTCAACAGTACCTTCTTGTCATGCAAGACTCATTAAGCCGCCATCTACTTTAACCGACACGCCTATATGCGATGGTGGTGATGTCTACCTCCACATCCCTTTTGTGCCTCTACATCCCTCTTGTATTGACCATGGACCCTAAATACTTGAAACTCTCCTTTAGTTAAAGAACCAACCGTTATGCATACATATACTCCTTCTTCATTTGCCTTCCCATTAAAATTGCACCAAAAATATTTTGCTTTTAACGATATTTATTCATATGCCTTTCTATTTTATGTCGTCCTACAAGTGTCCAACCGAGCATTCAACTCAACCTTAGACTTAGCCGTCAACACAATGACGTTGGCAAAAGCATACACCAAGATAATTGCTCATGTATCTCTTTAGACATCTCGTCCAAAATCCACTTGAAAGTATATAGGTCGAGAGTCAAACCTTGATGTAACCCAACTTCTATCGGAAATAAGTTTATGTCTCTTAGACTAGGGTTCGAACACATGACGTAGATCAAAAATACATATCACGAATAGCCATGATATATATATAAGAGAAACCTCTCTATCTTCCAAGGTTCTCCAAATTATATTTCGGTGAACATTGTCATAAAAGTTATAACATTATTTTATATCAAACATACATGATAGCAAACGGCGGTGGCCTTCAAATTGGAAGAGTTTTGAACCTTATGACTTATTTTTAAAAAATAAATAAATAATAGTAATTTAAGAATAAAAGAAAATAATGATAAAAGTTATGCATGGATGTTGCGCCAAGCGTAGATGAAGATGATCAGAAGTTGTCTGCATGATATGTTAAGTAGACTGGTGACCTGTAACCTGTAATAGTCTATCCCAATGACTAAATCAATACAATCGTAAAGTTTAAGGTCTAATTTAACACGATTTGTAATTTAGGGACTAAATGAAGACAAACCATATATTATATTTTAATACCAATTTTATCATTAATTCTTAAAATAATTATGAAATTTGGTAGAAATGTTCAAACCAAACATTTATAGAATTTAGGATAATTGATTTGATGTCTAACATTCGTGCTATTATATACATAAATTAATATTAAAAATGACACATACGTCAAACATCATGGTTATTTGATTTACGTTCTTTTGTAATGTTAACATAAAACATGTTTGTTAAAACTATTATTTGAGAACCGTTCTTCAATAAAAATACAAACACTAACTATATACAGTAATTTTAATTTATTTTTAAGCGTAACATTAGTATTGTTATTTTAATTATGTTTTTTAATAAATTTCTTATCGGTAACCGGGTTGAGGAGGTCATACGTTGTCGGGTCATGTGCGGGGACCAAACCAAGCCTTTTCTCAGTTTCTGAAAAAAGGAGGAAATTTAATTGTTATTTAAGGACCTCGAGTCTCGCAATTCACAATTTTAGTCCTCGCAATTGCAAGTGGTTTTGGTTTAGGTGATTATTTAATTAGTGGCAGAATTTCGTATATGCCCTTACTAAACATGTAAATATCGTATTTGTCCGGTCTAAACTTTAAATATTGTATTTGTCATTCTTAATGTTTTTTAATATCATATATACCCCAATCTATTTTTTTTAATAATTTTTAACATTTAATAATCTTTTTTTATATTTTTAAATAATTAAAATTAAAATTAAAATAAATTGACCATAATGCCCTTTATTCTTAATTCCCTTCTCGGACACATCAATTGTATTTCTCCCCACCCCTAAATCCCAATACTTTATGCATCACTGTCGATCGCAAGTTTCCCCTGTGTTTACAAACATTCATCTTCTATTATTGAAGAATTCTCTATCTGGGTTTTCTCCAATTGCACGTAATTTCGATTAATTAGCTGGTTCATCATCTTTGCGTGTACACATACGTAACTATCTTCTTCTCGCTGTATCTTGATTCTTCCCTTTGAACATTCAATAACGATTGTTGGGTTGATAGAAAATGGCAAAAAGTGTGGCGTTGAATCGAGTGATTCCAAGCAAAGGGTTGATGAATCAATAACAAAAGAATAAGGAAAGGGGAAGAAATTATGGAAGAAGATGAAGTATCAGCTGGTTGAATACCACTCGTTGCCTGCGTATATGAAAGTGAAGAAAAAACAGATGGATTCTTGTTTGTATGATGTTATTGACTGGTGAGAACTCCATTCCAGATTACAGAGGTTTGTGTGATGTTATTTACTGGTAACGTTGCAGTGGGAGGGGGCTTGTATGGGTTATGACATGAACAAGCTTTTATAACTATAGAATTTATGCAGCGTGAGATGAGGTTGAGGTTTTCTGCATCTGAAAGAACTTCTTCACAGCTTTCAAGAGCATCTATGGTGTCTGACCAGGTAGTGAACACTTATTGTAGGAAGGTCTTTGTTTATGTGATTAGGTTTTCATCTCCATAATCATCTGTTATGTGGAGGTAGTCTGAAGCACATCGAAGGCTGATAACATTTTAGGAAATGAGTTCTAGCTTTACTATAACAAAATTTGGCTATAAGTTCAAATGCTTTACATCCACCAGGTATGTGATGTACTGCGATGAGAGGTATTAACAGGAACGAAAACTAAAGATAGGGAAGTAGGCATCGATTGTAAGTAATTTTAATATGTGCTGTATTGGAATTTAGAACTAAGGGCATTATTGTCCATTTATAATGTTTTTTTAATTATAATGATTTAAGATAATGAAAAAGAATTATAAACCAATAAAAATTATTAAAAAATAGATTTGGGTATATATGATATTAAAAAACATTAAGAATGACAAATATGATATTTAGAGTTTAGACCGGATAAATACGATATTTAGATGTTTAGTAAGGGCATATACGAAATTGTGCCTTAATTAGTAGACCTCTAACACATACATAAATACATAATTACATATGCACAATATATAGTTATAGGACGACAAAGTCTTCGAGTTGGTATTCAAATGGGTTAGATGTTCTTGATTAGGTGAATCTTCATAAACATTGTAGCATGTTGGTGGTTGCTCGATATAGAATATACCAACTTGAAATGTCCCAAAAATACAAACCAAAAAATTCTTTTTAAAATCATTTATAAAACCATAAATACCATCATCATCATATAAAATCATAAACCAAGTATCTCAAAATATCGTAATATCTGTCAACATATCAAAAGCTCATAATAAATATCATAGTAAATCTCCCAAGCTAGAAAACTAAGGTGTGTGTCATGCGATCATCCCGAGCCCTTCCCTTTGCTAGCTGAAGTACCTGAAACCAAACTGAAAACTGTAAGCACGAAACTTAGCGAACTCCTCCAAACTACCACATACCATGCACATAACATATAACATGTAACATAAACTTTGGGACACCGCCCAGCTGCATCGGGACGAACCCAACATCGGGCTCACCCCGACATCAGACCATGTCTAGCATCGGGCTTATCCCGACACAGACACAACATATCATATATCATAAACACATAACATAAGCATATAACATACATCGGGCTTACCCCCGACATCGGACCGAAGCCTGGAACACATAACAGATAACATATAAGCTAACATGCATCGGGCTTACCCCGGAACACATAACATATAACAGATACACTAACATACATCGGGCTTGCCCCGGAACACATACCACATAACATGCATGAATCACAAAGACATCAAGCATACATATACTCTTCTCGGGACCGCCCTGACATCAGACCGAAGCCCGGAACTACTAATCATCTAAACGTGCCGACATTGTGGCCTTAGACCCATTCCTACTGGAGAGAAACTCACCTCTCAAACTGGATGTTGAACTCGTGTGTGAGGAATCTCTGTTGGCTGCTCCCACGACTCCCCGGCTAACTCTATACAATAATACTTAGTCAGAAAACTGAGAATCCTTTTACGGGTAAAATGACCATTTTACCCCTGTTCTAACTTTGGACCATATCCAAGGCCCAATTCCAACTAATCCTTCTAAGTCCACTGATGATGTATGGTCCATTAGCATGACCTGGACCGCTCTAGTGTGCCAGCCTAGCCTGGTGCGCTCCCGCCAGCCCTACCTGGCGCTCCCTTACCAACCTTGTCGGGGACTCCCTTGCCAGCCTCGTTGGGGACTCTCCTGCTGATTTATATGACTTAGTCCAGTCCAATGTCATTGGTCGCATACCAATAACATCGGACTGGGGGGGACTTGATGATGTATGGTCTATTAGCATGGCCTAGACCACTCTAGCGTACCAGCCCTGCCTGGTGCACTCACGCCAGCCTCGCTGAGGACTCCCTTGCCAGCCTTGCTGGGGGACTCCCCTGCCGGCCCGGCCTGGCACCCCCTGGCCTGGCTCTCCCTTGCCAGCCTTGTTGGGGACTCCCTTACCAACCTCGCTGGGGACTCTCCTGCCGGCCCAACCCCGGCGCTCCCTTACCAGCCTTTCCTGGTGCGCACCCGCCGGCCTTGCCTGGTACGCGTTCGCCAGCCCCGCCCGGCGCCTCCGGGCGGCCTCGCCCAGCTCCTTGCTAGCTGGGCCTGAATTGGGCTGGCCCAAGGCCTGACTTAATTCCCCTTGACCTAATTGTCCCCTATATAATGAACAGTACCACCTCCATGGAGGGGGATCTTCCCCTTGGCTCATCCGCCACACTATACCCCGGACAGGTGGCTCATCCGCCACCCGCCGCCGTCAGCCACCATACACCACCACCAGCACCAAGATGGTCCTCTCTAGCTAAAGAGAGCCATCTCAGATCTACCAGATGATCTAACTTGACCGTCGGAGTCCGCTCCCGGGGCACAGTCCCTGGGGCAGCTCTAGCTAGAGAGGACCATCTTGGTGCTGATGGTGGTGTATGGTGGCTGACGGCGGCGGGTGGCAGTTGAGCCACCCAGCCGGGTTATAGTGTGACGGTTGAGCCAAGGGGAAGATCCCCCTCCATGGAAGAGGTATTGTTCATTATATAGGGGACAATTAGGTCAAGGGGAATTAAGTCAGGCCTTGGGCCAGCCCAATTCAGGCCCAGCTAGCAAGGAGTTGGGCGAGCCGCCCGGAGGCGTTGAGCGGGGCTGGAGAGCGCGCACCATGCAAGGCTGGCGGGCGCGCACCAGGAAAGTCTGGTAAGGGAGCGCCAGGCTGGGCCGGCAGGAGAGTCCCCAGCGAAGCTGGCAAGGGAGTCCCCAGCAAGGCTAGCAAGGGAGAGCCAGGCCAGGGGGCGCCAAGTCGGGCTGGCGAGGTAGTCCCCAGCAAGGTTGGCAAGGGAGTCCCCAGCGAGGCTGGCGGGAGTGCACCAGGCAGGGCTAGCACGCTAGAGTGGTCTAGGCCATGCTAATATACCATACATCATCAAGTCCCCCCAGTCTGATGTTATTGGTACGCGACCAATGACATTGGACTGGACTAAGTCATATAAACCAGCAGGAGAGTCCCCAACGAGGCTGGCAAGGGAGTCCCCGACAAGGTTGGTAAGGGAGCGCCAGGTAGGGCTGGCGGGAGCGCCCCAGGCTAGGCTGGCACACTAGAGCGGTCCAGGTCATGCTAATTGACCATACATCATCAAGTCCCCCCAGTCCGATGTTATTGGTACACAACCAATGCCATTGGACTGGACTTAGTCATGTGAACTGTACGTCATCAAGTCCCCCTAGTCTGATGCGATTGGGTTGCTGACAATCGGATCAGACTAGACAAAGCACCAATACATTAAATAATAGAGAGAATGGTTGAACCTCGCCCATGAGAGCCGTGGAGTTGTGCGACGAGCCGAACACTGCTTATGTAGCTTAAGCTGACTTGATACTCCTTCATTTAGAGGAGTGTGATCCGTCGGTGAGATGCGGCATAACTGTTGCCGACAATGTTATGCAGAGCGGGGCTGTTAAAGTATGTTACACGACGCTGATGTCGATAAAATGTCGGGCCAGGGTGGCTAAGAAGCGTAAGCTCGCCATTCAGTCTCTGAGACTGTTATTCGACACGATTGTTGTGGTAGTCATGCGCATATGGAATGTCACCGATATCCGCCTACATAGTCTGCATTAATAACCGTCTTGAAGGTATTTCTTGCTTAGGCTACACCTAGCTGGATTCCCCCCAGTCTGATGTGGGTAGCGTAGGTAGCCGCATCAGACTATGTTGTCAAACCAATAAACCGTAAGGTTGTTGACCATAATATAAGTGGCAGAGATTCTGAGAGCTGTGCGATCAGGTTGCTAGCGAGGGTCACGCAGTGAGACTATTTCCGATAACCAGACAATAGAAGTGTTGAGGGTAGGCAGTGAGGCTATTGGTAGGAAATACGCAGCGAGACTGTTGCTGAGAGCCAAGTAGTGAAGATGCTGAGGGATACGCGGCGAGGCTAAAGGTAAGGGTTGAGCAGCGAGGCCGTTGCCGAGAGCCAGGCAACGAAGATGCCGAGAGATACAAGACGAGGCTACAGGTAAGGGTTGCGCAGCGAGGCCGTTGCCGAGAGCCGGGCAACGAAGATGCTGAGGGATACGAGACGAGGCTACAGGTAAGGGTTGCACAGCGAGGCCATTACCGAGGGCCAGGCAACAGAGATGCTGAGAGGTTGTAGGTTGCAGGGATGCTGTCTTGATAACCTTCTTGTTGGAGAATAACCTCGCTATAGCGGGATGTAGTGTGGAAAACGCTTCATCAATCGACGGAGAACAAAAGAACCATGATGATTATGAGAGAGGGAGCACCGAGAGCGCGGTGTTAGGCGTGGAATAGGCTTCTGATGCGCGACTTATGGTGCGCAGCTTAGAATAATAGCTTGGGCTTAGCAGCCAACGATCATGGAGATGTTACGCGGGAGAGCATCGCTCGGAATGGATCGGGCTTGGCTGCCAGCGATCGTAAGTACATCACGCGGGAAACATCGCGTGGATTCATATAGACAAAGGTTGCAAGCCTTTGAGCCTCGTCGGCAGAGCATGCTGCTGTAGTGGAGTCGGGATGGGGATCCAGGCGACTCGAGACGAGGGTACTGAACCTCGCATGCGGAGCTTTCTGAGAAGCCATGCGAATCAAGGCAAGGATGTTGAACCTCGCATGCGGAGCTTGCCGCTGTAACAGAGTCGGACCGAGAAGCCAGACGACTCAAGGCGAGGGTATTAAGCCTCACATGCGGAGCTTGCCGCTATAATGGAGTCGGGCTGAGAAGCCAGACGACTCAAGGCGAGGGAATTGAACCTCGCATGCGGAGCTTGCCGCTATAATGGAGTCGGGCTGAGAAGCTAGACGACTCAAGGCGAGGGTATTGAACCTCGCATGCGGAGCTTGTCGCTATAATGGAGTCGGGCTGAGAAGCAAGACGACTCAAGGCGAGGGTATTGAACCTCGCATGCGGAGCTTGCCGCTATAATGGAGTCGGGCTGAGAAGCCAAATGACTCAAGGCGAGGGTATTGAACCTCGCATGCGGAGCTTGCCGCTATAATGGAGTCGGGCTGAGAAGCCAGACGACTCAAGGCGAGGGAATTGAACCTCGCATGCGGAGCTTGCCGCTATAATGGAGTCGGGCTGAGAAGCCAGACGACTCAAGGCGAGGGAATTGAACCTCGCATGCGGGGCTTGCCGCTATAATGGAGTCGGGTTGAGAAGCAATACGACTCAAGGCGAGGGTATTGAACCTCGCATGCGGAGCTTGCCGCTATAATGGAGTCGGGCTGAGAAGCCAGACGAATTAAGGCGAGGGAATTGAACCTCGCAATGTTGGGCATAGTGGCCGACAATCTATGTGTGCGGCGCAGACCGAAGTATGATGGCACCTGACGCTTTGTTGTACGATTAGCTGTAGTGACGATTAGTTCTTCGTTGTCTTGGTTGTCTGCCAAGGGTTACACGGCGATGCTACTTAGAGCTGGATAGTGTAACTGCTGTCAAGCGGTGCGTAGCGAGACTGCTGTCGAGATCTGGTCAACAAGGCCATTGAGAACTGAGCATCGAACTGCTAGCGATGGATGAGCAACACGACTACTGAGAGATGGGCAACAAGACTACCGAGGTTTGAACCACGAGGCTGCTCTTTCGATCTGGAATATTAGTGTCACCTCGGGAATGCGCTATCATGCATAACATCAGCTCTTCATGTACTTTAACTCTGCCCATTCGGAATAAAAATCAATTATGCATAGTGTCGTACCAACCCTACTCCTCCCCCCCTTTAGAAGAGGTGAGGAATGGAAACAATGGATGCATAGTTGTAGGAAATTAGGCGACACAACTACTGAGAAAGAGCTAAGCGACCCAGGTACTAACAAAAATAGGGTAGCGCAACTGGCACGACTCCTGGGAGTTAGACAACGTAACTGCTGATGACTAGGCTTTGCAGCTGCTGAGCTGCGTCGCATGGCTGGTGAGGGTCAGGCTACACAACTGCTGAGGTTCAGGCAGTGCAGCTATTGAGAGCTGAGCAACGAGACTTCCTGAAGTTGGTCAACACGACTGCTAATAGCCGAGCACCACAGTTGCTGAGGGTTATTTCGAAACGTCACGAGTAGTAGTAGCGTACTACTCTTCTCCCTCTTTTTTTTTTTGAAACGTTGAGTTAGTCGGACCGCATCTTCTAAAATCGGACTTAGCTTGACTAAATTGGAGCACATTAGCATTAAGTTGTTAATTTTAGCCTATATTTTATTATTGTTGATGTAGCCCGATATAATAAAATGCCGATTTGCTAGAAGCCTAAAATATTTTAGAGCCCACTCAAGAGATGATTGGCCCAAGTTCAACAATACAACCCCTTTTCTAGAAGAGGCCCAATTGTTAATAATAACTTTCTCTTTTTTGTGAGGCCCATCAACTTATGAGAAACCCAAAACATAAGCCCACTTATGAATAATCAGCTCATTAGCCCAAATTTTGTGTTTGTTGTGCGGTACGTATTCGATCAAAGACACAAAGAGATACCACACGCGACACAAAGAGATACCACACGCGTGTGCCTATCGTCTCCAGTTTCCTTCATGTGATGATTGCCTAGTTTCTCACGTTCAAGGAGGCAAAAAGAGTGGATCCCATATGGATCTGAAGGAGTCGGATCAATGAATGGTCTTGGTTGCTCTTTCATCGGCGACTGTCGTTGATTGTGAGGGGATCGGAACGCGTCGTCACATGAAGGTAAATCAGGCGAGTCAACGACTTTGAGCAGGCGGCTCGTCTGCTGCGTCACCCGCTCCAGGTGATCGGTGGCTGGAAGTGGTGATTCTCGATGATTACTTCTCTAGGGTTCGATGGATACAAACGGCGATTAGCTATGATCGAGTGGAGTTGCAGGTTCCGCGGCGTTGTTGTTGTAGGAGGATCTTGGAGCAGCAAGCTTAGCCGGCGATGCAGGTTAGTTGAGTCAGGTGGCCCCGATTTGTGGCTGGAGGCGATTTGGTGGTGCCCTAACTCCGGCGAGCGATAATTGATTGAACATAGGGATGCGGCGGTGACTGGGATGGCCGGAGATGGCAGCGGTGCTTCCACCGTCGGGGTTTGCAATGGTGCGTCGCTGGTTCTGAACTTGGCGGAGATAGAGGTGTCGGGTCCCGACAGCCACCACTTGGAGAACAAAGTGGCTGTGGTTGAAATTGGTGGAAGAGATTAGCGAATCTGCAGTTGTTTGGTGATGATTTCGGCGATTTCCTGTTGGAGGTTTACAATAGGCTGATGCGCCTCAATTTTGGTTGAAGGGATCGATTTCTGAGTTCGTCGGTGGCCATGGGGGTTGCCAATTGCTATCCGTGTTATTTAACCGGTGGAGTTGCGGCTCCGCTTACCGGCAGCGATAGTAGAGATCACGGATGTCGGTTGGTGATGCCCGGGTTCCGACCACCTGTGGTGCAGTTCCGAGGGGCTGCTGGCTGGATGCTTTGGTGCATAGAGAGTCGGACCAGATGCCCAGATGGGTCCCATGTGAATTTGGTTTTGTCTTTTGTCGGTTCATGTACGACCGAGTTTGGCGTTTTGTGTGTACCATACCAGCTATCCCCTTTTTTTGTTTTGTTTTTTACTGTAGCTCTAGAGTAATAGGTAGGTGCGGCTTTTGTGGTAAGGGTGTCAAATGTATCTTGGAAAGGATGAATTTTTTTTTTTTTGAAAAAAGTAAACTGTAAGTGGCAATGGTAAATTTGAGGTTGTGAATCCAATAATTTTGATGGGTTATGGTAAAAACGGGTATATGGTTTTTTTGGATGGTTTGTGAAATGTACAAGCAATAAAGCTTCACGTACAGAAGATAGTCTTTAAAGGATGGGTTTGAGTAATGCCACCACACATATTGGTGATGTACAAGCAATATAAAATTTCTTACAATTTCAAGAAATGGTAAAAGCTCAACTACAACTGATTTTCTGATAACATAAAAACTTGTAAAAATTTATTTTTTTTCTCCCATCAAGACTTCTCTTTTATTCTGAAGAGTTTTATAAAATATACAAGCTATATAGCTGTATGCACAAACAATTGTTGCAGAGATAGGATTACATATAAAAAATCATAGCTAAAAACGATTTCTTGGTAATACATAAACTGAAATAAAACTCTTAAAAACTTCTTTTCTTCCTACTTGCTGAACAAATCCTCAGAATATAAAAAGAAACAGATCTGAGAAGAGTTTTGTTCATAGTAAATTATGAACTAAAAGATTTTCTTGCTAATCATGAACTGAAAATAGAATAAAAGCTTATAGAGGCTTATTTTCCCCTCATTTTGCTCAATAAATCATCAAGATAAGCTGGAATAAGGTAAAACTAATAAAAACTTCTGTTCTTTTTCCAAATCTACCCAATAAACAACAAAAGTTTCTTTTCTTTTCAGACTTGCTGAAAAACACCAAAACATAAACAAAAACGAATCTGAAAGGGCTTTTTTCTCATAAACTTTCTTTTCTTCTTCAGCTTGCTCAACAAGCTATCAAGATGTGAGCAAGAGCAGATCTAGAAAAAATTTCGTTTTCCTCCTTTAAGCTTTGGGGGAAACATTAAATAAACACCTTCAACATAGTTTTGCCAAAAAAATCAGAAATCAAAAACGATTTCATTTAGAAAAACAACTGGAGATAGGTAAAACACCATGAGAACTTCATTTCTTCTCAGATTGCTTGAAAAAACACCAAAATAAAAAACGAAAATGGGTTAAGAAGTCATAAGAAATTCTTTCTTCACTACTTGCTGAAGAACCCATCAAAATATAGATGAAAATTGGATCTTATGAAGTCTTTTAAAACTTGAGAGTTGCTCAAATGAACTAAACCAAGCATATTTAGACTTCTGAACAACAAACAAAGTAGATCTAACGATCTAAACAAAAAACTCAACAGATCTTGAGATCTGACCGAAAAAATAGGCTGATCAAAAGATTCATACGAAAAACTAAACAGATCAATAGATCTGAACGAAAAATTCATAAAAATTTCTTTTCTCTTCATCCTACTCAAGAAACCCCCAAAATATGAACCAAAAAACGATTCTAAGAAGAATTTTGCAAACTTGGGGAGTGTTTGAGTGAAGGAAATCATATAGATGTATAGATCTGAACTAAAAAACGTGATGGATCTACAGATCTAAAAGATGGTGAAGCAAATTTGAACAGATCTTGGCAAAAAATAAAAAGACCTGAACAAATGATACTAGAAATTAACAGATATGAGGAAACCTGTGATGAAAATCCATCAGATCTGAACAGATGTGAGGAAGAACGAGCTTGAAACCAATTGATGTTTTTGCTACTTGCTCGAATCCGGGATGGCGCCAAATGATGCGACCTGGCTCCGAACCACCTGCTCTGAGGGAGTGTTTCTACGCCGGAGACGGATCTGCGAGGTCACAACAGACAAGCCCGTTAGAGCCGCCCCAGGGACTGTGCCCCAGGAGCGGACTCCGACGGTCAAGTTAGATCATCTGGTAGATCTGAGATGGCTCTCTTTAGCTAGAGAGGACCATCTTGGTGCTGGTGGTGGTGTATGGTGGCTGACGGCGGCGGGTGGCGGATGAGCCACCTGTCCGGGGTATAGTGTGGCGGCTGAGCCAAGGGGAAGATCCCCCTCCATGGAGGTAGTACTGTTCATTATATAAGGGACAATTAGGTCAAGGGGAATTAAGTCAGGCCTTGGGCCAGCCCAATTCAGGCCCAGCTAGCAAGGAGCTGGGCGAGGCCGCCCGGAGGCGTCGGGCGGGGCTGGCGAGCGCGCACCAGGCAAGGCCGGCGGGCGCGCACCAGGAAGGGCTGGGCCGGCAGGAGAGTCCCCAGCAAGGCTGGAAAGGGAGAGCCAGGCCAGGGGGCGCCAGGCCGGGCCGGCAGGGGAGTCCCCAGCAAGGCTGGCAAGGGAGTCCTCAGCGAGGCTGGTGGGAGTGCACCAGGCAGGGCTGGTACGCTAGAGTGGTCTAGGCCATGCTAATAGACCATACATCATCAAGTCCCCCCCAGTCCGATGTTATTGGTATGCGACCAATGACATTGGACTGGACTAAGTCATATAAACCAGCTGGAGAGTCCCCAGCGAGGCTGGCGAGGGAGTCCCCGGCAAGGTTGGTAAGGGAGCGCCAGGTAGGGCTGGCGGGAGCGCACCAGGCTAGGCTGGCACACTAGAGCGGTCCAGGTCATGCTAATGGACCATACATCATCAAGTCCCCCCAGTCCGATGTTATTGGTACACAACCAATGACATTGGACTGGACTTAGTCATGTGAATTGTACGTCATCATCCACTAATGGCCCACTAAGGCCCACTAATGGCCTAATTTTCTAAATTAGGCCCAACTTCTCAAATGGGCCTTCACTAAGCCCAATCATGTCCTTGGTCCAAAATCTGAGTTCTGATGGCCCACTAAGGCCCAATAACTGATAAGTCCAATAGTTGGCCCAAACTGAGGCCCAAAAGGTAAAAGCCCAATACTGTTCAGTACGCGGGCGTACTCCTCTGTACGCAGTGCGTACCTGCTGTATGGCTTGTACGCTGCGCGTACTGGATGGTACGCCCAACATACTATCCTGTAAAGCACCTTTCCCCATTAAGCACTCAATACACAACTCCAGAGGCTATAACTACAGATCCAAGTCCTTTTCAACGTCCTAGTCCATACAGTCGATCACTTGGTGGCTTGCAACCCACCAAATGAGCCCAAACATAGAATAATAGCAACTAACTCCATAGAAATGGCTAGATCTCATGCATGGTTCCATAAAAGCCTCAAAGATTGAAGCTTTATTGCTAAAGGAATGCTTTAAGCTCCAAGGGTGGCAACCCTAAGCTCAAGAACAAAGTTGCATGATAAAGATCCATCCTTTGGACCTAAAAAGGTCCAAAGCTCCATAATCCTAGATCTAAGCTTCTAAGAGGAAAGTTAGAAGTTTTATACCTCCTTTAAGTGCTAAAAGATGAAATAGTTCCAGATCCTTGAGCTCAAAATACTCAAGCTCTTCTTCTCCAACTCCTCTTCATTTCTTCCAAGCTTTTCTTCACCAAAAATAAGCTCAAGAGGTCAAACACACACAACAATGGAGTATGAGCGCGTATTAGGGTTTTATGAGGGTGAGGGGTTGGTAAGGAGGCTAGGGGTGGCTATAATGGGGTATTTATGTGTCTTAAACCCTAAAAATTAGGGTTTTGGCATCTGCTCACGTACGCTGCGCCTACTCCTGGTACGCTGCACGTACGTGCGCGCACCCCCGTATCCAATGCATGCCTCTACGCCACGTGTACACCAAGGCTACACCCATCGTACGTCTTATGGGCGGCCTAATTCTTTGGCCCATTTGCTTAAGTCCAATCCAATAGTCCTTTTTATCCGTATTTGGCCCAACAATAATTTAAGAAATAATTAATAATTAATACCTCAAATGACGGTCGTTACAATTTATGGTTTTTTGGTTATCAGTTTAAAAGTCAATATTAAAGGTCATATTTTGATGGTTGCTAAAATGATATAGAATATACATTTTATGGTTTAAAAATTCGACAAATGATAATCATAAAATTAACCACATGATTTTTCAAGATCGAAGAAAATAACTTAGATTTTACGGATTTATAGAAATTATCATATAATTTGAAATGATCATATCAGACCCAAGATCCAATAGATACTTAACCATTTAATGTGGTCCCTATACTTAAGGAGAATATGAATTGTCATGCACACATGTGAGTTCAAAGATATGCTATCCAAGATATTTTAGGACGAGGTTTGATAACTCAAACATTGAGATAAACACGACAATGGTTGTTAATAATATATTTCAGTCAGGTCTAGATAAATCAGTCAAGCCTTGAAGACAATAACTCAACAAAGTATTCACGATAATATAAAAGTATGAATATGAACAAGAACAAAGAGAATAAAAGATAATGATTGTGTGAATGGTTCTTGATTTGATATTTCAAAGGTGAAAAACGACAAGGAATTACATGAATGTTGATCCTATTTATACTAACATAGGACAAATCACATTAGGAGACATTTGTACTAAAAGCTGATCACAAATCAACCACCTGACACATTGGTGTGGTTGGCCTTTATCTCCTACATGCACTACTGAACATAAGAAAAAATACAACAAGACAAAATTGTACTAGCATAGAATCACCCAGTCTTCAACTTCGGATTACAAAACACTTCGGTAGGGATGGCAAAAAAACCCGACCCCGACGGGGAAACCCGATTCCCGAAGTTTTCGGGTCGGTTCGGGTCGCTCTTATCGGGTGTCGGGCCAGGTATCGGGTCCTTATCGGATATTTTTTCGGGTTCGGGTCAGGGAGTGGGGAGTGTCTGCCCCGCCCCGCCCTGAATATATATATATATATATATATATATATATATATATATATATATATATATAAATAATATTACACTTCTGCCCCTGGTGGAAGACTAACCCTAAAATCACACATTCACGCATCACGCTTCACTTCTAGGTTCCAGCTGACTCATTATTTCAAATTGACAAAATCACAATTTTCAGCTATGGTCCGATGATCGATCGATCGTTTTCATCATTCATTTTCATCGAAGTCGACTAATCGAGTACACCACCGTTGATCAATAAGAAGCTATTGCGACCATCGTCCAGTAAGTGTCGTCCGACAAGCAGCGTCCTGAAGCTCGTTCCGTTTCATCGAAGACTCGAAGTCTCGAATCGTTGCCCCGTTGGTTTGACAGTTTCACTCGTCTATCACGGTATCCCCATTCACCCCTCGCAGCCTATCTTTGTCGTTGCCTCGTTGGAGAATCGTTGGAGAATCGGCAATCCAGGTAAGAATAATGCTTAATTGAACTCTGATGATTTCGAATATGATTGATGATTTCGAACTCTGATGGATTTGAATATGATTTATGATCATCTCGAATCCAGTTGCCTCTTTATGATGAATTGATTTTGGATTTCAAATATGATTTATGAATTGGTTTTGGATAATAGTGAATTGAACTGATTTGTACCGATAAATCTGTTTTGTGATATACAAATGCATATATTAGTTGATTTCTTTTCAAATGAACATATTTGTTGAGTCTGATATGACATTGGTTTGAGTTGAACAATTGGTTTCTAATTTGTAATATGTTTCTGATCTGTTTAGACTTATCTGTTTGAATCTGATTTGAGGTAATTTCCGAATTCTAATCTATTTAGACAGATTTGTTGAGTCTGATATGACATTGGTTTTTATTTTTCAGGAAATATGAATTCAAACAGTCAAAATCATGATCCAACTACAAGTAGTCAAGATGTGGGAGGTTCGGGTTCTAATCAACAAAATACTGATTATGTGGATCAACAAGATGGGACAAATATTAATGATACAGTTTTTGATGAAGATGGAGATGAAGTGGTTGGTTTGAAAAGGGCAACACGTTCACCGGCATGGCAACATTTTATAAAATTTAAATTGAATGGTGAAGTTAAGGCAAGATGTAAATATTTCTCTAAAGTATTGGGTGCAGATAGCAAGAATGGCACAAAACATTTACTTGCACATTATAAGCGTTGTATACACAAACCTTTTACAGATATTCGCCAATCTATCTTGGTGCAAGAAAAAAAGAAAGTAGATGGTACTACAACACATGTTTCAAATTATACATTTAATGCTGATACTTCAAGGAAGGATTTGGCTGAAATGATTATTGTGCATGAGTATCCGCTTTCAATTGTAGAGCATCATGGATTTAGGAAGTTTATGGGAGGTCTTCAACCTTTGTTTAAGGTTCCTTGTCGAAACACCATCAAGGGCGACATCAAAAGTATTTATGATTACGAAAGGGATAAAACTATGAGTTTGTTAGCAAAGAACAAAAGCAGAATTGCAGTTACTACCGATATGTGGACATCTAATCATCAAAAAAAGGGTTTATGGCTATCACAACACATTTTGTAGATCAAAACTGGAATTTGCAAAGCAGAATTATGAGGTATATTATACTTATTTAACTACAATTTATACATACTTATTATTTATATGTTAATATTAACATATATATTTATATATTCTTAAACAGGTTTATTTACGTGCCTTGTCCGCATACATCTGATGTTCTTGACGACATACTTTATGTTACTTTGTGTGATTGGAATCTTGATAGGAAAGTGTCAACTCTTACTGTGGATAATTTCACCACAAATGATGCAATTATCAGGATATTATTAGAGAAACTTCCTCCAAAATCACTAATGATGAATGGTGATTTGTTTCATATGCGTTGTTGCGCACATATTCTCAATCTTATTGTCCAAGATGGCTTATCTCTCATTAAATTTGAGATTGAGAGAATCAGAGAGAGTGTTGCATTTTGGTCTGCATCACCAAAGAGGGAGCAAAATTTTGTGACAGCAGCAGAACAATTGGGAATACCATACTCAAAGAAGTTGATACTTGACTGCAAGACGCGGTGGAACTCTACATTCTTGATGTTGAGTGTTGCTATAAGCTACAAAGAGGTTTTCGATCGGGTAAAGACAAGAGACCCGAAGTATACATGTTTTCCTACAGACAAGGATTGGGAGTTGGCTAGTGAGATTTGTGAAAGATTACAACTTTTTTATGAGGTGACTGTTATGTTCTCTGGTTCAAAGTATCCTACAGCTAATATTTTTTTTCCTTTGATATGTGAGATTGGGTATTCTTTGCGTGAGTGGACGAAATCTCCTATTGAGGAGATTAGGGTGATGGTTGACCAAATGGTTTCTAAGTTCAATAAGTATTGGTCTGTAATTCATGGGATAATGGGAATGGCAGTGGTTTTAGATCCACGATACAAGTTAAAGTTTGTGGAGTTACTTTTGCATGTGCTTTATGGAGAAGAAAAGGCAAAGATTCAATTTCAAAATTTGGAGGGGTTTGTTAAAACTTTGTTTCAAGAGTACGAGTCAAGTAATGCATCTAAAAAAAGGAAGAGTGAAGGTATTGTATTCTTCTTATTGTTTATATAATAAATAGAACATTATCTTAAATTATTAACATTTGTATACTAAACATTAGGTGTTTATGGTGGTTCAGTTCCCGGTTCATCTTCATTGGGTTCTAGTATCTCTTCCGGTCATCGTGTTGGATTCAAAAAGCTCTTATCGGATATTGCTTCTATTACTAGAGATGATGATGAATCAGGAGGTATGAGTGAGTTGGATAACTACTTGAAGGAGAAATTGTTGCCTAAAGACTTGGAACTTGATTTGTTGGCGTGGTGGGAAACAAATGGGATTAAGTACCCGATACTACAAAGGATAGGTAAAGATATATTAGCTACTAGGTTAAAACCTGTGGAACCCACGAGTGATAGATTAACATAACTTATATTTTAGAAATAAAAATTAAAGAAAGAGCAACATAATTTCATTTGCCTAATGTTGAATGCATGATTTTATGAAAACTAAAAAATTAAATAGAAATGTAGTGCATTGTTATTTCTGACTATAAAAAGACTATTTTGGAAAAAAGAAATAAAAATCTTGACTGATAAACATCCATCCCATGTATCTTTTATATTTTAGTATCCCACTTTTAATATTGACCTTGTGTTTCCTGATAACCTCATCTTTAAAAAAGATACCTCTAATGCCCCTATCTTCATATAAGCAAGGGCCTCGAAATGATAGAAGCATAAGACAGGGGGCAAGGCAGCAAGGCAGCTAACTCTGATTTGATCAGCATTATAGAATGATAAAAATCCTTAGTACCCAATTACAACTTTGGATAAGACTTAAGAGTATCAATAATATAACTAAACTTTGAAGACCATGGATCTCTAAAAGCCGATGAAAGAAAAGACCACAAATTATCTTCAAAATGGCAAAAAAGAGCAAATGCAGATGTGCAAATTGAATTGCAGCACACAGGAGGTATTTGTAGTAAATTTACTTACATATCTTTGCTAAAATTTTCAATTTTTAGTGTATAAACGGAGCATCCTTCATTATGTCCTGAAATGAAATTTAATCATGGAGATATTAATAAGAACCTTTACCAAAACTTACACATACCGTGCATCTTGGAATGGGTAACCCCAATTCGTTTCATAAAATACATTTAAAAAATAAGAAAGGTGAACAAAGTATTTTGCAGGTCATTCATTTAGTTTTTAGAAATATTAACTAAATGGTAAAGAAATATGCTTCTTTATGCTTTATCATCAAATCTGAAAGATCAACAACAATGGAAATAAGTGGAAAAATTAAGCAATTAATTAAAAAATATTATACAAACCTTTCATTGTTTGAGGGTTGATGTGATATAAGGAAGAGCACCTTCGCATCTATTGTTAATCCCCAACTAGCTTTCATATTATGAGTAAAGTTTTTGAACTGTAATAAATTTAAATAATAGAACTTAATGCTGGATTTTAAGATGCTATCAATGAAATAAAACGCAAATAGATGAAGATTGGTATAAAGTACCTCAGTTGCTATGGATAATGTGTTTTACTTCATCCCTACATTATTTTGGCCCATAATCATGTTGGAATAGAATCCTATATATCAATATGCTTGAAGTTAATTGGTACATGTCACATTAGATACCTTAAATGGTACTACATGAGTACATGGTGTTAATTGAGATGCCACATGATGGGTATTGTGTGAGTACCCCTTGAGTGGATCTATGATATCGTTAAAAATGATATAATATAGTATAATGTTTGCAACAGATGTTTACAAATTGTGAAGTAAATAGCAAGTTACTTGTATTGTGAAGTAATGCAAAAAAAGGGAAAGTTAGTTTTTTCAAGCTAAATAGCAACGCACTTTTTTTATCTCATACAAAAACAGCAAGTTATTTTTTTTCACGGTAAACAACAACGTAATTTTCATTGTCTATTTATTGTGACCTGATGCAAAGAAAATGACAAATGTTTCATGCTAAATAACAATGTTTTCCCGCACAAAATAACAATGCATCTTCCTTTTTTATTTATTGTGCCCAGATGCAAAATTGGCAAGTTAGGTTCACTTTTTAATGCTAAATAGCAACATACTTTTCTTTTTCTATATTTCTGCAACCTAATGCATAATAAGGAAACTTATTTTATCTTTTCGAGCTAAATAACAACCTAGTTTCTGTCTTTTTTTGTAACTAATGCAAAAAATAGGACAAGGTAGTTTGTTTTTTTTTTACGCTAAAAAACAATGTATTTTTCTTTTTGTATTCTTTTTTTTGACATGATCCGAAAAGGTTTTTTTTTGTGCTAAATTGTAATGTATTTTCCTTTGTCTAGTTTTTCTTACCCAATGCAAGAATGCAAAAAATACGACTTAGTTTCTTTTTTCACGGTAAATAGTAACACATTTCACCCATCATAAGTAGGGATACAGAGAGAATGGACAATTGTCCAATCCTTAACATCCTCCTGCAAAATAGCGACACACTTTATATTTTCACCTATAATAAGTTGATAACAATCTACTTTTATTCATTCTTCTACTGTTTATAGTAATATGATTAAGCAAACAGTTAAAGAACTTACGAAAAAAAATAAGAAATGAATGTTAGTGATAAAGTTTGAAGATTTACCATGTGTAGAGGCTCCCCTGTTCTTATTCGTGCATTAGGTCGAGCAAGTTTAGATTCAAATGGAGTTCTTGGTCGGACTTCTCTAAATTCTTCCCATTCCTCTCGAGAAAGCATCCTAACAGTGCCTTGACCAGGTGGAGCATTCTGTATCTTCTTCTCTATCCTTTCTTGTGATGTTGAATCATCATACTATCAATCATTATAGAAACAAATCAATTTCTGAATTTCTAATCTGTGCTTTAGCAATTAGCAATTAGCAATTAGCAATCAGATCAGCAATCATCCATAGAAACGATTGGAGGTTTAGGTTTTATACGCGAACACAACTGTATTTCGATCGATTATAACAAAATTAATAAACGCAAACAAATTTGTTGAGGTTGAAAGAAACGGTGTACCATCATGAGAAGCTTGGCGAAAAGTTGAAAGGAACTGTATTTCGATCGATAATGCATATATTCAATCGACAAATAAAACGATTATAAGAGACAGATTCTTAGAAAACGCATAAACCCTAGTCGATGATTCTGCTCTGATGCCAAAACATCCCATTATAATCCCTTGATACCGATAGATCATCTTTGTTTTGTGATCAATGCGTAAATCACGGCTTCAATTTGGTAGAATTTGGGAAGATTTGAATTTTGATTTTGATTTGATTTAGAGAGGAATGATTACGGAAACTACTACTTCAATACGGCATATATTACAAGTCAAAGGAAGTAGGGCAATTTCGGAAATTTAGTTAGATGATAGGAGCGGGAAAAATAGATTGGGATGGGCTAAGAGAATGTCACGTGGCAGTTAATGTACTGTTTTATTAGAAGAGAATATTCTTGTTTCCACTGTTGCATCGGAATCAACTTTCAGCACTAGTGGAAGATTAGTAAGTCCTCATCGTAGTCGACTTCATCCAAAGACATTGGAGGCTTTAATGTGTGCTCAAAGTTGGTTGTTGAATGAAATTCGAGGTAGTATACTATTTTATATTAATTATATGAAATTATGAATCTTTTTTGCATATTAATAATATTAATTTTATACAACAACTTGTTCTGAAGAGACCGAGGCATATTGTCATTTTGTTGAATTTGATTATGATGTGGAAGAGGTAAAACGCCACTTCTAAGAATATTAATTTTATATAGTTTTCATGATTTGGTTTGATTTTGAGTTTGTTTAGTATTTTGTAGGAAAACACTAAAGAAAGTGGGACAACAAGTTTGGATGATTTTGTTTGATTTTAAGTTTGTTTTAATGTTAAGTGGTAATGTATTATTGTGATGAATTAGTTTTTTTATATTGTGTACTTGGGTGTTTTGGTTGGTTGGTTGTTGTGACAATATTAGACTATTAGTAATTTTTATTTGGTTAAATGATTTAAGAACTTATTTGGTATTTTAAGCATATGCAACGTCTTAATTTATCATTCTGTATTTGTAGTTTTTCCTTTTTCTTTCTGCCACATTTCGGGTTTTAGGGTCGGGTTTTCGGGTAGTTATCGGGTTTCGGGTTTAGGGTCGGGTTCGGGGAAAGTTTCAGCCCCGACGGGGCGCCCCGATAAGAAACTCGTCGGGCATCGGGTCGGGGTCGGGTACACATTTAGAAATCGAGTTCGGGTTTGGGAAACCATGCCCCGCCCCGTTGCCATCACTACACTTCGGACATTCATCAATTCAGATACATACCAAGCTCGGAATCGTACTTATTTCAGATAACCTAAGGATCACTTTCTTGTTCTATCAATCTCCCCCTAAGTGACCTTAGCTATCCTTTTCATCCTCAATCCTCTTTGTCAAAAGTGAACAAGTAAGACTTATGTATCCAACTTCAAACCTCAATCCACCAGGTGAGTTGTTCAATGAGCTACTTCTTGGTGTCTTCTGAGGCTTGTGAATTTGTTGATCTTGAAATGAACCGTAACGTCTCAAAAATCACAACAATTTTAAACTTTTCAAAAACAACCTATTTACTCAAAAAGTGTTTACATAACCATTGTTTCCAAAAACATTATTTAAAATCAGAGTCTCCCAAGATCCAACAACATAAAACCAAGGATGTGTACGGTCACGCCTTCACCTTGCCACAGTCCTCAGAAGCACCTGAAACAAAACTAAAACTGTAAGCCAACGCTTAGTGAGTTCCCCCAAAGTACCACCACATAAACATAACAAGCAACAACATGAATACAGAGCCTATTTGTGTCATGCATGGACGTAAAGTTAGCCACTTTACGTGGGTTTCCAACCCTTGGGTATCAGATCTACATTTTCTAAGCATTAGATTCGAAAAAGGGGTTAAATGTGTCAAGAGTGGGAAAACTCGACGAGTTGTCCTGATAACTCAGCGAGTTGGCTCGAGTTTTCCCGCTTCTTTGGATATTGTAGTAACTCGACAAGTTGGTATGTATACTCGACGAGTTGGGTCAACATGGACTGTTGACCTTGACTATTGACGTTGAGTTTGACCATGGTTGACCAAGTTTGACTTTGAGGGTATTTTGGGTATTTCAAGTTTGAGGGTATTGATGAACCAATGAATCGAGTAATGAATTAATCAGAGTATGAATTCAAGTAAGAATATGATATTTGAACACACGATGTAAATATGATCTTGTTATGCTCTATTATGCTTTCGAATTCTTTACAGAGAATAGTAGACAAGTCTGTAAAAGTTCTTATCTAACTCTAGTAAATAACCCTATTTATAGGGAACTGAAAGCATACAAAAAATATACTAAGGCATTGACTCTAAAGCTTCAAATAAAAGCGCCCTAGTAAAATACATTACAAAATATTCGAAGAGTCCAAAACATACTTCGACTAACTACAACAATTCGACCCTTACGATCTCCCCCTTTGTAATCATAGTCGAAGTCTTCAATTTGTAAGAAGTGTGATTGAATACAGTAATACTCTTCGAATCTCCGTGTACCAGGAGATAATCTTCTTCAGCTCTTTCTTGTCGCCTTCATTGTTCTTCTTGCAATGATTCATACGAACAATCAAGTTCGTATATTGAGATGTTGAATATCTCTCGACTTCACTTGCTTGGAATAAGAACCGTTTAGACTTTCCAGCTTTGTCTTTTCCTGCGAAGACAATTCCAAAAGGCTTCAGGCAAATTTCACCATCAGCATACTTATTCAATTCAGCCTGAGTCTTCGTAGGAGCCATCGGAGCTTTAATTTCCATTCCTTTAGCAGTAGCTAATTCAACATCTGTTAGTGCCAAGCACTCATAATAGTTTTCGATAAAAATCTTGATGTGAGCTACTCCAAGCTTGAATTCATCTGGTTCTGTGTTTTGAAGGTATGAGAATGATTTGTCTTTCAAAAGTAATGCAACTTGTATAAGATCATACAAGTTCATTAATGGAAAATCTGCAACAGTGAATTCGCAAATATTTTCATTTGCCCTGGCAACCACATACTTAACATTTTGGACTGTGTTTTCGAAAACCACATCCTTTTTCATACTTATGACCTTCTTGATTTTTATTGAAGACCAAACTTCCTCAGGGGCTTTTCCAAGAACAGCATGAAAACGAATTTTCATGTGTGTACCTTCATCTTTATTTTTAAAATTCTCTTTTGCTTTGAACCGAGGCATGATAAACATCATTTCGTTTATGGGAAAATCCAGCTGGCCTGCATCAGTATTTGTGACCAAATAACTCTGCTTTGGTTTCTTCTCAAATGAATACATGTGATTGAATGCAACCTTGGCCTCGATTGTTTCATAGTTATAGTGTTTAGTTGGATCCCCTTTATCCATTCCCTTCGGATCATTTGCTCGCTGAGCCATAATGCTTTGAACTATTCTGAGCTTTTCGATTTCAGCATCAACTTCAACCTTCTTTTCTTCTTTTGATTTTTCCACAACAATCAATTTCCCTTTATCTTTCAATGCTTGATTGTCAGTTGTCTCTTTTGGTTTTGAACCACTCCCACCAATCTCCGAAGATTTACCAATCACAATTCCTTTCGAAATTGGTCTTGCAATTGGCATTGTTGTTACGACTGTTGAAGTCACCTGTTCAGCAGAAACAATTATTGGTTTTGTTATAGGGATTTTCGAAGAAAAGACTTTTCCCACAACTTTCGCATCTTCTCCACTAGTCTTCGACTCACTAGTTTTTCTTTCTCCCCCTTGCACCCCTGTGAAAACAGGTGGGGCATTTGTGGTTGGAAGAAGACTTGATATGCGAAAGAGAGGAGCAAGTTGCTTGTTGAGAATGGCTTCGAATTGGATAAACTTCTGAGATAAAAATTCAGGAGTAATCAATGGAGAAGAAACCGGCCTATCAGAAATCTCTTTTAACTCCTTAAGCAACTTAAGCACTTCTTCAAAGCTTGCACTTTCGCATGTTGAAAGTTGAGTAATTTGAGGACTCAAATTTTCATACAACTTAACAAATCGAGTGACTGCGTCACAAATGATATCAACCTTTTGATGCAATGATGCATAGTCATGTTGAACAGTTGCTATTTCTCTTTTCATATCTTCACGAAGTTCGTGAATTTGCAAGTTGACATCCTCTCGAACTTTCTTCACATCTTGAATAAAAAGAACATGTCGTTCCTTTGCAACATTCTTCAATTCTTTCAGATTACCAGCAAACTTCGAACTCTGAGAATTTATCCGAATTTCATTGTTTTGATCATTATGATCAATCTTCTCCAAGACTCGAGATTCAGAATCTTTAAGCATCCCCGATACTTTACTTATGATTCTGGATTCAAACACCTTCAACAATGAATCAACTTCAATACTTGAAACAGACGAACCAACCCCTAGATCTGCTTGAGATTGAATGACAGAATTCAACTTTTGATTTATAATCTTAAACTGCTTCATGGTCATCAGCATGTGATCTGGAAACTGCTCTTCTTCTTCATGAAACTCCAAGTCTTCAAACATACCGCCAAACCCCTCATTATCCATACAAACAGTTTCTTGAATAGGTGAAGTTGTTTTGGGTGGCTCAGTAGATTGAGAAGAAAAAATAGATGTAAAGGGTTGAGCAAGAATGTGTTCGAATGTTGGGGAATCAGTTGTTGAAGTAAGAGGAGTAGAAGATAATGGTAAAGAAACAGTACTTGCAAAAGGAGCAGAAGTAGATGGATCTGTAGCTTCATTTTTCGAACCTCCTTCACCCATATTGACATTTGCATATGTATCAAATACGTGTGCAGGGATGCCTGAAGTTCGAACCTCCTCAGGAACTGATTTGGCAATCGAATCTTCGGGTGGTATGACAACTGTCTTCTCAGGAGTGAAACTTTCGGTGATAATAGTAAACTCTGGAGTTTCAGGAATTCTTTCACTATCATCATCTGTTGACTCAGTAGAGATTACAAGTTTTCGAGTCTTCTTCTTCTTTTTCTTTGACAAATGCTTTGCCATGTCTTCAGCCCTTCGTTTCTTGGACACCGGTGAAGCAGGTGTGGGCACTTCTCTAATTAGAATCCCTTGATGAGTTATTTGAGGTTTTCGAACCACTTTGTGCGTTGGAGACTTGCTTTTGTGAGTGGACTTTATTTTAATTCTTCGAAACATGCCAGTCTTCGAAGGAAGGACTACATGTTCTCGTGTTTCTTCAATAATGGGCTCAATTACTTGAGTCTCAGCAACAATCACTTCAACTTTTTCAGGCTTCTTCTTTGGAGATTTCGAAGATTTGGACTCAGTTTCATGCTTTCTCGACTTCTTGGTTTTCTTATCATCTCCTCCCAGTAAAACACCAGTTTTAATTGAAGAATCAATTATCGTCAAATAGGCTACCAATACAGGATTCGAAGAATCAACACTTTTAAGCATCACATCTGGAATACGAGCAACTGTAGGAAAAACATCAGCATTATCTGTAACCTCCTTCGGATAGTGGTAAGATGGAAAAACTGCTTTGTCTTCATCATTGGGTACCAAAATCCCTTCCTTATTGTAAAAGTGTTGCAAAATCAAACTCCAGTATCTTGCACACGAAATACCATGAATAGCATTCGTGTGTTCTACACCCTTTTGGAATTCCTTCCACATCTGTGTAGAATAATCTACTTGAAGATCATAGTAGATTCCAGCAACCATGACATAAACCTCCATTCTTCCTTTATCAAGGCCAGCTGATCTCCCAGTCAAACAGCGTAGAAAAATACCAAATAAGAAATTCCAGATTCGTGGAAGACCAGATTTTTTAAAATCACTAATCTTGGACAATGGTGGCTGATATCCCATCCCATTAAACATGTGAACGATTTGTGGAAAAGTAAATGAAACATATGGAGGCAAATTCGGAATATCAAGAATTTGGCAAAATAGTTTCTTGGTTAGCCTGACCTATTTGTCGTTCACCAGATGAAAAGTAATCGTATCAGTTGCTTTGTTATATGTCGCAGTTGATCCTGCTTGAGAAAGCCAGGACAATGGAACAGAGAAAGAGTTGAACATCGCTTTGGCCAAAACCGAGTTCTTCAAAGCAACTATGAGCATCTTTAATTCTTCCGGGTACTGAGAAACGTCATCCTCCAAGTAGTAGTTTGTTGCTTGAATCTTCATTATTGGTAATGAAGAGGCATCTTCAGTGGTATGAGAATCAACATGAGCAGAAGTCGCCATTGTTAGGGTTTGAAGATGATGATGAACAGAGAATTTTGGGAAATTTGCTTTTTGATCGCGTAAACTGACAATGAACCCCTGGAATTCCCTTTTATATGTAACCCTTAAATTTGAATTTGAAGCGGGATATGTATTTAATGATATTCGATGTGGCACCTTGAAAACCGGACCATTACTGCGTAAAAGTAGCCATGCGTCAAAAAGTAGCTGTCACATCGCCTTGAGAAACGGACAAAATACCATACGTCATTTATAAACAGCTTGTCTTGTAATCCCCAAGAAAATTGTAACCGTGAGAACCCTTCGAATGGAAGCAAGGCTCTTTCACTTTTGGGATGAAAAGCGAAGTCATACGCCAGAAGTTCGAAATCATCAGCCTGAGTTAGTATTACTCAGAACCTCAAGGATTTCGTGAGTGCTGTGTTCCAAAGAATAGAGACGAGAAACAAATATAATAAAAATATGGGATATTGTGATGTCAAACCATTGACACAAAAGCAGATGAAATCCCGGGCAAAGATTACTTCATTAATCATTAAGAGAAATGATCAATAGCTTGTGTGGGTTCTCGTGAATTACAATCGAATACTTGTTGATAAGTATCAAAGGGCTTCTTTTATAATGCTTCGAGGATGGTTTAAAATTTCGTTACATGTCATCCTAAACATAAGGTGAGAAATTGTAACAGAAATTACTTGTTTGACTAGTGTAGTTAGTGACAAGTTGGCGTTGAAAATTTTTGAAATGACTAGGACATTCGAATGAAACTCACACGTAAATCATATTTAAGAAAAATATTTGTGTTCTGGATCTTGTTGGGTAACAAACATCGTGGGTTTCGAATGTTTGATCAAGACCACTCATTCGAAATGAATATGATTTGGAGTTTCGAATTTTGGTACAGAAACAAAAGTTTCGTGAAAATCTAGAACTTAGTTCCCCGTCAATTCCTTAAAAAGATAATGAAATTTGGGTTTCACTTTCATCACGGTCTCATGATGTCAGATCATAAACACAGAGTTTTGATATATCTAAGTCTCGATGGGTTTGATCAGAGACCTCTCGGACATATGTCTTCGTGTGTGATCGTGAAAGAATTTTATGGATGAAAAAGATTGATGTAAAACACGAAAAGTACCTCTGTTGTGTTTGGACCAAACAGTAAACTCTTAACTCATTTTGAGAAGAGTAAGGTAGCTCAAAGACTAATGTGAATATAAGCCTGATTGGGAAGAATTCTTCGTATGAATAATTTCATTAAGGCTTTCTTACACACTCATTGAGTCATGGAGGCTTTGGTCAACATAGAGCAGCATGCTTCTAGGGACATCCTAACTAGTTCGAATGATGAAAAATTTATCGATTCATACGAAAAATGTACCGTACCCGAGTACTGCAAGCATAATCTCCACTGTATCTTCATGAGAATCTGCAACAAACTACTAAAAAGAAATAGGAATCAAAATATTTTTGATGTTTTGATTTTTTGAAAATAAAGACAGAACAAACGAAAATCTTTTTGAATTTTTAATTTTTTCGAAAATTAAATGACAAAATAAACGAAAATCTTTTTGGATTTTGGAATTTTCTGAAAATTAAATGACAAAACAAACGAAAATCTTTTTGGATTTTGGAATTTTCTGAAAATTAAATGACAAAACAAACGAACATCTTTTTGGATTTTTGAATTTTCGAAAATTGAAATAGTACTTGATGCAAATATGCAAAATTTTATCATCCCCTTATAAGTAACAAATGTACGAATTCGAAGAGGTCGAAGCGTTGACTATGAACAGTAACAGCTGAATCAACCCTTAAAATAAGTAACAAATGTGCGAATTCGAAGGGGTCGAAGCGTTGACTATGAACAGTAACCTCTGAATCAACCCTTAAAATAAGTAACAAATGTGCGAATTCGAAGGGGTCGAAGCGTTGACTATGAACAGTAACCTCTGAATGCTGAATGAGTTTGCATTATCTTTTAGTCAGCGCCTCTGAATCATTCCTTATCATGCATCATTCTTCTTTTTCGCATGGAACAGAATTTCCGTCGATCATTCCAAGTCCTTCTATAATCTTCACAAGGGATTTTTCATCCAAACCTTTCGTGAAAATGTCAGCTAACTGATCAGTTGTTTTCACGAAATGTACTTCAATATTTCCATATTCCACGTGATCTTTGATGAAATGATAACGAAGAGCTATATGTTTAGTCTTCGAATGCTGCACAGGGTTATGACAAATTCTTATCGCACTTTGAGAATCACAATATAATGGAATCTTTTTCATATTAATTGCATAATCACGCAATTGACTTTGGATTCATATTATTTGTGAAGTGCAAGCAGCATCAGCCACATATTCTGCTTCAGCTGTTGAAATTGATACGCATGTTTGCTTTTTCGACTGCCAGCTCACCAATTTGCCATCAAGAAATTGACATCCACCACTTGTGCTTTTTCGATCAAGATTACAACCACCCAGGTCTGCACCGAATATGCTTGTACAAAGAACCCAGTGTTCGAAGGATACCACAATCCTAACGAAATTGTTCCTTTAAGATAACGAAAGATATTCTTCACAGCAGTGAGATGTGGTTCTCGTGGATTAGACTGATACCTAGCACAATTACACACAGAAAACATGATATCAGGTCTACTAGCTGTAAGATAAAGTAATGAACCAATCATGCTCCTATATAAAGTTATGTCAACGGCAGGTTTATCTAACGAAGTTGTAAGCTTTATGCCCGTTGCCATTGGAACTCGTAACTTCGTGCTATTCGTCAATCCAAACTTTTCCAACAGATTCTTCGTATATTTTTCTTGATTAATAAAAATTCCTTTTCTGTTTTGACGAATATTCAAACCAAGAAAATTATTGATGTTTCCCATCATGCTCATTTCGAACTTACTTTTCATCAAATCTTCGAATTCTCTAGACAAAGCAGGGTCAGTCGAGCCAAAAATAATATCATCAACATAAATTTGAACAAGCATTAGATGATTCCCCACTTTCTTTCGAAATAATGTGGGATTAACTGATCCTTGTTTAAATTTAGATTGTTTCAAAAATGAGGTAAGAGTTGCATACCATGCTCGTGGTGCTTGTTTCAGACCATAAACTACCTTATCTAAAATATAAACATGATTTGGAAATTCTTCGTTAATAAAACCTGGGGGTTGTTCCACGTAAACAGTTTCTTCAAGCTCTCCATTTATAAAGGCACATTTCACGTCCATTTGATAAACATCAAAATCTTTGTGAGCTGCATAAGCCAGAAATATACGAACCGCCTCGAGTCTTGCGACAGGGGCAAAATTTTCTTCATAGTCGATTCCTTCTTGTTGTGAATATCCTTTAACAACAAGTCTGGCTTTGTTTCGAACAATATTTCCATCTTTGTCGGTTTCATTTTTGAAAATCCATTTTAACCCGACAATCGAAACATTTTCAGGTTTAGGAATTAACCTCCAAACCTTGTTTCGTTCAAATTCAGACAATTCAGATTGCATTGCAACAACCCAATCTGAGTGTTCCATTGCAATCTTAACTGTTTTTGGTTCAATCTTAGAAATGAAAACATTGAACATGCAAAATTCTTGATGAGTATTCAATACCTCATTCTTGCACGAATTTGAGCTCTTGTTAAAACTCCCTCTTGTGGATTCCCAATTACTTGATCCTTCAGATGATCTTTTGTCCACTTTTCCATTGGCGGATATGCTGGATCAAATTCCAAAGGTGCATCTTCGTATATATCATCGTTTTCTGAGCCTACAATCGAACAAGCATCATCAAAATCATTATTATCTTCAATATTTTCTGAATGCTCCCCCTCAACATCATCATTCATCCTTTCTTTTTCCCCCTCGAAAGAATGCTGTTCGTCATCTAGTGTATTCGAATCCAAGTGCTCCCCCTCCACTGGATTGTTTTGCATACTTTCGCCATTTTCTGGAGAATATGATGTTGAAGCATCATTAAGCTTTGTTAGTTCAGAGATATGATTATCACTTGCATTGATTTCAGCATCAACAGCATGATCTGAAATTCCAAAAATTAAATCATAATCAATATCTAATGTTTGTGAGGATTCAGATTCATCTTGTACGTTTTTCAGAATTGGATGATTTTCAAACTGAGTTGTTGTTTGTTTAATGTAGTAATCATCAAATGTAAGATTAAAAGTTTCTTCAACTTTTCGTGTTCTTTTATTCAACACATGATATGCAACTGAATTATGCGAATATCCCAAGAAAATCCCTTCATCTGCTTTTGCTTGAAATTTCGTAAGATTATCCTTGAGATTCACAATGAAGCACCTGCATCCGAAAACATGTAAAAATTTGACATTAGGTTTTCGATTGTTGAGAATTTCATATGGAGTAATGTTGAAACGACGATGAATAAACGATCTGTTTTGAGTGAAACATGCGGTTGATACTGCTTCAGCCCAAAGATATTGTGGAAGATTCACATATGCCAACATAGTCCTTGCCGCTTCGCATAGAGACCTATTTCTTCGTTCAACAACACCGTTTTGTTGTGGTGTGTATGGAGATGAAAAATTATGCGAAATCCCTTTGTCCACCAAAAATGAATCAAGAACATTGTTCTTAAATTCAGTTCCATGATCACTCTTAATTTTTCGAACAATCTTCTTCAATGTTGTTTCCATCTTTTTGATAAAGTCAATCATGATTTGTGCAACTTCAGATTTAAGCCTGAGAAAATAAACCCACGTAAATCTGGAAAAATCATCAACAATCACTAAAATGTACCGTTTCTTGTTGAGAGTTGAAACAGTCGAAGGACCACACAAATCAATATGTAAGAGCTCCAGAGGTGCAACTATTTTCGAATCAATCGTAATTGGATGACCTTGTTTATTTTGCTTGCCAACTTCACAAGCTGCACATAAAGAATCATTGTCAAATTTAAGTATAGGTAAACCTCTTACCAGATCTTGTACCACAAGTTTATTGATGTTTCGAAAATTGAGATGAGAAAGTCTTCAATGCCAAAGCCAACTTAAGTCTGATGTTGCTTTCGAAAGAAGACATATAGCAGGTTTCCATACTATCGGATTGATGTCCAAAGTGAACATGTCACCTTTCCTTTTGGATTTCAGTAACACCTCTTTTGTTGTGACATTCGAAATAATACTTCCTTCTTCGTTAAAATGAACTTGACTGCCAGTGCCCACAACAAGTTGAGAAACACTTATCAAGTTATGTTGAAGACCTTCAACATATGCCACCCGATTCACTGTGAATTGACCATTCGTGATCTTCCCATATCCTTTGACTTGACATTTTTGATTGTTCCCAAACTTCACTACTCCAACATTTTTGAGACTTCGAAAATCACGTAAATTCTCCTTCTTCCCAGTCGTGTGACGAGAGCAACCACTATCGATGTACCACTTGTTATCATATTGCTCATCACATAGTACCTACATTCAATGGAAAAATTTAGGTACCCAAGGCTTTTTGGGTCCTTGGAAATTAGATTTCAATTTCGAATGTAATGAAGAACTTTTAACCCAATCACAAACTTTTGTTTTGAGACTATCAATTAAGTTCACTTCTTCATTTAAAGGAACCGAAACATAAGTTTTTGATGATTTCGAATGTTCACTGACATTACCCTTCGAATTCTGAGTTTGTGAATGAACATTCTTTGCTTTTATAACCGGTTTCCATGCTTTGACTGATATGTTCGAATCCTTAGACGATGAACTGCCATTTGATGAATTATTCACATACTTTTCATATGCCTCGTGAATTTGCTCCTTTGAAAATGTATTTGACTGAGACATCTTTCCTTTTCCTTCAAGCCAATGATCAATGTTCTTCCTTGACGTTATTCCTTTTTCTCGTGAAGTTTTCATAGTTTCTTTCTTCGTTTGATTTGGAAAATTTGGCTTTATAGGAACAAAATCAACTTTTGGTTTTGTTATAAAAGATTTAGCATATGATGTATCAACTGTTGTTTTAAAATGTTGACGTTGAAAGAATTTTTGATTTGGTTTTGAGTTATTTGAAAATTTTCTTGGAATATTAGTTTCTGAAACTTTCGAAAACCTTGGTTGTTTATTCACTTCAGACTTTGAATGATTTGATTGAGATGAGTGTTGAGGTTTTGTTGAAAAAGATGAATTTTTAGCTTTGAAAACATTTTTGGGTGATTGTGATTCACACTTCTTTTGAGACTCAACATTTTGCCAAAATATTTTCTTTCTTGCTTGTCTTTTTGAAATGTTGTTTTCCTTCGAAAATTTGTCAATTTGATCTTTGAATTCCTTGGAGTTTAATTTGACAACTTTTTCACATTCCTTTTCAACCTGTTTTGAATTCTCTTTTTCAATTTCTGATTTTTCAACCCATTTTCTTTGTGGTTTTTGACGTTGGAAAACATACGAATTCTTTGTTAAGTTGTTTTCAACTGTGCTTTGATTTGCGAAAAAACCTTCATCAGTTGTTTTTGAATTATCCTCTTCAACTAACTTCTTTAATTCTGGTTTGATTTTCTCAACATTTCCAGTAGTTACAAAAACTTGATTTGGAAAAATGACATTATCTGTACATTTGAAATTTGGATAAACCACTGAATTCGTTTCAAGATAGTGTTCACCTTTTTCATTCATCACTTTTTCGAACTTTTGTGTATCACCATACACCTGATCAACCACAATTCGAGGACTTTCTTCTTCCTTTGAAGATTTCTTTTCCTTCGAAATGTTCACTTCATCTTCATCATCACTATCATCAGTTTGGCTGTCTTTGAGATCCACGAAGTTCATATCATAAACTTTCGAAGTTGAGGGTATATCAGTTTCATTTTCAACCATCAAATCCTTAACTTTTTCTTTTCCTTTAGATGTTGAAGCAACATTAACAACAGACAACTGAGAACAATCAACATCTTCAAGTTCACTAATTTCACTAATATTGTTAGAATTATCTTCAATATCAACAAAATTAGATTAAGAATCAGATGTTGAATTCTCAGTCTTTTTCAAAATTTGAATTTGTTCAGATTTAGTCAAAGTATCATTCACTATATTAACTAATTCACTCACATCAAGACATTCATCAATTTTGACAATTCCATATTTATATCTATCATCATGGACTCTGTCAAAATCAGCTATTATTTTCTCACAATCATAGGAAATATTATCTACCTTGGCTATTTCGAATGCTAGGAAAGGTAGTAATTTTCTATGTTGCTCTTTACTTATATCACATGAATGATGTAAATCAGTTAATTTGCTATAAAGTCGTTTAGCAGAATTACAATAGATGTTTCTTTGTGCTAGCAAAAGTTTAACATCACTCGATAACCTATCCCTATCACACATTATATTTGTCATTTGTAATTCCAAACATTCAATTTTGCTTATTTTCATGTCTAATCTCTTTTTGACCTCTAACAACTCCATTGACAACTTGTTGGCCTCATTGCTAGCAGACACAACAATTGAATCAAAATAAGTAACCGTCTCATCAAAAGAAATTAGTTCAGAGTCATAAGCATGTGTAGGAATATTAAAAGATTCGAGAATTTTACGTACCTTTGTTGTCATTGGAGATTTGTCAGCTGCTTTGGATACGAAGCATCGTCCCCTCACTTCGAATTTCTCATCATCTGAGTCCTCCTCCATTTTCGCATACAACGCTCCATGCGTTGGATTCCTCATTTCCTCATCGTCTGACCCGGATGACCAGATTTGATAAGTTCCATCTTCATCCTCATGCTCACCCTTTGCAACCAATGACAAATTCTTTGCTTTAGCACGAACCACCTCAAGCTTCTCTGCATAGTATGCCTCATCTTTGACTTTATTCTTCCTCTCATCCTTCTTTCGAAGCATACAGTCATTTGCAAGATGATTCGCACCATTGCAATAATGACAATCTATTCCTGCATCACCTTTCAGCTTCTTCTCACCCTTTCCATCAGCTATCTTCGAATCTTGCTTCTCAACTTTCTTTTTCTCCTCAACAACATTTTTACTCACAAAATTTCCTTTCACCTTAGCAAGCTTAGTCTTTGAATTGAATGGCTTTTGGAAAAATTTCTTGACACGATTATTTGAGTAAAATGCTATTGCTTCATCATCCGAATTCATGATGAATCCTTCTTCTTCCTCGGAATCACCATTTTCAGCTTCTTTCTCAGAAATCTTTGATACAAGAGCTAGTGGACCTCCCAAATTCAACTTCGATTCCTCAGCAATTTCATTTACCTCAATTTCGTGTGTTTTCAATTGATTGTACAAATCATTGAGAGTTGATGTATCAAAACTTTGCTGATTCGTCACCATCATACTCACACATCTCCATTCTTTTCAAAGCCCTATTACAAAGATGAGATTGAATTCCATTGATGTCCTGGTAATTCCATAGCGATTGCACCGATAGATTAACTCGTTCAGACGATCATAGTAAACTTCAATTGTTTCTCCTTCTTTTTGTTTGAAATCTTTCAACTCAACCAAACACTGTTTAACTGAATTGATTTTTGTCTTCTCACTTCCTTGAAATTTATCTTTCAGATTGTTCCAGACTTCCTTTGTAGTTGTACAACTCCTAACGTAATTGTACACAATTGGAGGTAATGCACCTCGTAGTTCCCTCATACACCTCTTCTCCAGTTTCTTCAGACGATCAGTTTGATTATCAACTCCAGAATTTGTAGAAGATGATCCAATTGGTTGAACATTCACTGGAACATTGACATTTCCAGTGATACATGACCATAATTCTTCATCCAGACCATTCAGATAATCCTGCATACGATCAGCCCACTGATCATAGTATTCAGGAATTAGCATTGGAATTTTGGTTGATGAACCTAGCAGATGAGAAAACGAGGTCATCGAATTGAGATTGAAACTCGCCATTGTTGTACGGAAGAAGATTTTGAGAAGTTTGAAAAGATTTGAGAATTTGAAAACAAACTAGATGAATCAAATCGAATTGATGAGAATAACACTCGATTCAACAACTCAAATGCATAATCGAATCACAGACTAAGATCTAGACAATTTTTCACTTTCAAAAAGTGCGGAAACTTTTGAATCAAAAAGTTGATTCAAAAACTTTTTGAACAGCGTGAAAATCAGATCAAAGATATGATTCCTGCTCTGATACCAATTGATGAACCAATGAATCGAGTAATGAATTAATCAGAGTATGAATTCAAGTAAGAATATGAGATTTGAACACACGATGTAAATATGATCTTGTTATGCTCTATTATGCTTTCGAATTCTTTACAGAGAATAGTAGACAAGTCTGTAAAAGTTCTTATCTAACTCTAGTAAATAACCCTATTTATAGGGAACTGAAAGCATACAAAAAATATACTAAGGCATTGACTCTAAAGCTTCGAATAAAAGTGCCCTAGTAAAATACATTACAAAATATTCGAAGAGTCCAAAACATACTTCGACTAATTACAACAATTTGACCCTTACAGTATTTTGGGTATTTCGGGGTTTTTATAGAAATGGTCACATGGTGGTTGTAGGCATTTGAGTCCGGAGTTGAGTTTGGAGTTGGATTGTAACGGTTCAGCACTACTTGTGAGGTGTGTATTCCTCACTGTACTTGTTGGGTCGAAGGCACCAAGGTTGGCCCTTTGGATTGTTATCCTGATTATCGTATGATCGAGTATTGTAGTTATTTGTTAGATCTGTATCCTGATAGATAGGATAATGTTATGCTTGTTGATATGTATGATCTGTGCTTGCCTATTGATTGATTATGTGTTTATGAGTTATGTATATGTCGACATGTGTGTGTGTGTGTGGTCGGGTTGAGGCGGTCCTGCTTTGTACTGAAGGCCAAGAGACCCAGGGCGGTCCGGATAGACTGAAGGCCCTGCGAGGCGGTCCGGTCAGGCCGAAGGCCCGACGAGCGTTCCAGATAGGTTGTAGGCCCTACGAGGCGGTTCATTCATGCCGAAGGCTCGGGAGCGGTCCAGATATGTTGTAGGCCCTGCGAGGCGGTCCAGTCAGGCTGAAGGCTCATTTATGCATGATGTTGTTTGTTATGATTATGTGGTGGTATTTTGGGGAAGACTCACTAAGCTCTGGGCTTACAGTTTTTTTATTATGTTTCAGGTACCTCAGATGATCGCGGGAATGTGAAGGCTTGATCGTGCACCTCCTCGTATTTTGTGTTATGATTTATGGGAAAACTCTGATGTGGAACTTATTTTGAAAACAATATGTAATAAACGATAGTTTTGGATTTATTTAAAAGTTTTAAAATTTTTAAAATTTTATGGATGTTACAAGTTGGTATCAGAGCCTTGGTTTGAGTGAATTGGAGGAACACTCGTGTGAATCCAATCTCAAACTAAGGAAAAGATTTTCAAAATGATTTTCAAACGGTTTTCAAAATACCAAAGGAGGATGCGATGTGTACGATCAGCCGGAGCCAGTAAGTAGACCCCAAAATACCATACTATTATTTAATATTGTGATATGTTAGATCAGCATGCTAGTGATAGGTTAGGGATCTTCAGGAATTGCATGATAGAATTGCCTGATTATATTATGTCTGAAAGCCTAGGGCCTTTCTTTTATGGAATTGACATCATTACTGTAGTTGCTTAGTGTATGCATCATGGTTATATATAGCTAAGATCTTATAGTCTGAGAATGTTTGGTCTGGCCTTATTTCCTGTTCTAGCATACACGAGTGCTGCGGGGTTGATGGAAGTTTCATGGATTAGTCGTGTGGGGTCAGTCGACTAGGTGTGAGATGTTTAGCCTTTCCTCTAGGGAGTGAGGATCGAGTGTTCGTCTATGCTTATGAGTTTTGTTAGGGTGTTGTGATGATCCTTGAGACAAACATGGGTAGGTGTGGAAGGTAGTATGGGCCCGTACTACTGGAAGCACATGACCCGTGCACGTAGCAAGGAAGTCACAACCCCTAGGGATTCGTTGGGAGTTGGTTCCCCGATATGATATGTGGATTATGTGATATTGTAACACCCGTGTTTCAGGGCTAAACATTTTTAGATGACGTAATAGTATAGGTCAACTATTGTAACTCTTTTTGAAGTAATAAAAATGAATTATTTGAATACTATGTGAATTATGTGTATTTGTGTGCTTATAACTTATTTATAAATGTATAATAAATAAAGAACAAAAATAAGCGTCAAAATTAAAGTGTGATATAAGCCCAATATCTTTACATAAAGTTTTAGTGGTCGAAACAAGGATTCAGGGGATATAAACAACGCCGAAATCCGAGTTATAACGAAGAAGTTATGACCCGTCGAAGTTTCGCGACGGAACAAGCACGATACCGGGAAGCGTAAATAGTGAATTTACGATAGAGCGAGTTTTAGCCTTAGCGATCTAAACGAAAGTCGTAGAATACGTTAAACCGAGAGCGTCCATAAAAAGAACGCCCAAATCTGACTTCGTATGAGGAAGTTATGATTTTTTCGAAGTTTCGATTTAGCAGTGTACAACCCGAAGTTCGAATATTAGATCGAGCGGTTTTAGCCGACACAACCTAAACGAGAATCGAAGATCTCGTTAATAGTAGCATAACGATAAAAAGACAGACGAAAACGGACGTCGGATGAAGAAGTTATGAGATTTTAACGGACCAATCTTGTCCCGGCCTGTTAATAATTTAACTTTTAAAATAAAGGCAAAAGTAGCCGACGGAGTCTAAAGGAAAGTTGTAGAGTACGTTCCCAACTACGCGTGGATATAAAGAACGTCGAAAACGGAGATCGTATGCGAAAGTTATGATTTTTAGAAGTTAAGTGTGCAATTTGTGAAACTGTGATGACGTGGCACGATCCTAGCCTTCCCTTGCTCCCCACGGCCTCGCACCAGATGAAGACACGTCGCCTTCGCTCTACGCCCTGCGTCCGAGGCCGGGTATGCCCAGCGTACTTCGGTTCTTATCCGGATCCGAGGCTGACCACCAGGAGCGTGACACGTGCGAGACAGCTGGTCTTCTTATCCGAAGTTACGCCCCGCGTAACCTGCTGAACGCCCAACGTTCGTCCAAAGCCAGCAGCCTATAAATAGCTGCGAGATTTCTCGGATTTTTCACACCATTCTCCTTCTCTCTCTAAACTACTTTCTCTCTCTAAGGGTTTTAACCCCCCTAAACCCTAGGAAACCTCCCTAGCACCCGAAGGAAGCCCCGAGGCTCCCGGAGTCCCGAGAAAAAGGGTCTTTCAGTTCGGAAACGCTGCTCCAAGCGAAGCCCGGTTTTCTTTAAAATCCGCTGTAAGTGAGCTACGCCTATGAAATTTTTAATATAGCTTTTAAATAATTATAGTAATGTTATTAGGTCCTTAAAATAATTATTTGGGCTATTATTATGAGTTATATAGAGTGTTGTTTAACGCTTATATAATAATAATAATAATAGCTAGACTATTAATTAGTCGCGGTTAATGTTAGACTAAACCCTAGTGGTATTGATACTAGGTTTTGTCGAGGGAAAATTATTTTGAGATAACGAAGCGCTATTCAAGTGCAGAGTCACCACCTTTCAGGTGAGTGCATAGTCACTTTAATCTTACACATAGATATGAAGTATTTTAATATAAAGTACATGTTATGCGTGCATATTGTCTGAATACTTGCTGTCTATGCTGGGTGAAAGATTTTTATACATGTTTTAAATGATTTAAACTGTATATGTATTTTATATCTACAAAATGTTGGGGTAAAACATGGGTAGATGTAATAGACGATGTGTGATAAATTGATGAGAGGCCTCGATGTTGTTCTTGTTGATTCTGTTATCTAGCGGAGTATGGATGACGACCACGGACTCTTCTAGACAGTCCAGTGGAACGCTAGCAGGCTCGCAACCTGTAGGTGTTTGTGAACGATGTGTTCACTGGTGTACTCCATCGCCCTCATGGTTGCCTTTAGGACATTTATTGCTGAGGAACCCCTTAGCAGTAGTGTCCATCCTGATGATGATCCTTAGGCTAGGTTATTGTTGATTGATGAAATTAATAAACTTAGGCTAGGTTATAATAGGTATTTAGGGACGTAAAGTGAGGATAACGGGAACGGGTAATCGGGTTATTGTTGATTGATGAAATTAATAAACTTATTTATTGTGAGTTGAAAACCCTATGTGCTCACCAGGCTCCCAAGCCTGACCCACTCAGTTTCATGTATTACAGGTAGTGGCGCTCGAGCATAGATGTGATGTTTTGGATGAGGGGTTACAGATATAGGCCTGTAGATATGAAATAATGTAGTAAGGCTTATGTTGTACTGTTTATGCTTTTGATCTGTATCGAACATGACATCCCGAGTCTTTTAATGAAATACATTTCTTTGGAAATACTTTTGATAAATCTTTATCATATTTTGTTTTGGGACAAATTACGCAACACTTTTATTTAAAATGTTACTCTGATTTTCAAACGAGCATAAACAAAATCGGTCTTTTCTGGCCGCGAAAATGGGGATGTCACAGTTGGTATCAGAGCATTAGTTGAAGCGAACTAGGAACTTGTAGGATTTCTAGACTTAAACTTAGAATGCTAAGCGATGATTGTGAGATGTGAGCACTAACTTATTTTAGGAATTGTGCCTAAAATGCTTTTATGTGCTAAATGCTTTGTGCCTGATATTCTGTTATTTGTTCGGATCTATGGTCTATTGCCGACCGGATCTGGAAACCTTATGTGTTTAGGATTCTAAACGTACGACTACGATATTAGAACTAACATGTAAACGTTTCAGAGTAATAAGGACGGTTTAAACGACTATCCTAAATAAAGATCTAAATTCACCTTATTCGGTGTATAGATCAAAATGGCAAGAACCCGCAGTGGAGTCGGGAATGCAAATGGGAACAGAAACTAACTGTTGGGTTATGAGCATTCTAACACTCCTAAGTGTACATGCAACCCTAAATACCTTGGATCTATGTTTTCTCTATTATACATACAATTATGAACATCCAAGGTATTATCCTAATCTAGCATACAAAATAATAAATATAACAAGATAGAATACATACCTCTTTGATGTAGAATGTCTTCATGAAGCTTAAGTGCCTAGTGCCCCAAGTGTGACACCTCAAATGGTTCACACAACACCAAATACACTTGGAATAACTTGAGAGAAACATGAACACTCCTTGAAATCGTCTAGCCCTCACACTCACACATTAGTCCACGATTTCTTGAGCCATGAGATTCTTTTATCTGGTGGCTATTAGGGTTACACCATGTAACTCATAACTTTACCCATTCCTTATGCTCCATGGATTTTAACCTCCATGGAGTATCCATGGGTCACCCCATGGACTTAGTCCAACATAAGGAATCTTGGATCACAAGCCCACATATATAAGAATGAATGATTTACACAATCAACCCATATATTTAATTAGTCTCCTTTTGATCACTTAATTAATTCCAAATTAATTCTTGATCAATACTAATTAAATAACCTTATTAATATATTAGAACTTATAATATATTAACCAACCTTAAGTGTTATTTCTCTCATTATAGTCTATCCAAATGCATGATGCCATGCAACCCAAATGGACCATGCCGGGTCGGGTCAAGTCTTACCAATTATAGTTATGGACTTAGACATTAATCCAACAGTCTCCCACTTGGATAAGTCTAAAACTATTATTGCGTATGACTTCAGGAACCGATTAGCAATCGTAGCTCTCAAAAGCTTCTGTCGAACTCTGACCTTGTCGATGAACTCTGACCTTTATCAATGACTTGTCCATTAGATAAGGGATCATATATTCCTCCATTCTAGATATCATATGGACTGAGACATGGATTATCAATCATTCTCTCTATCCATTTGTTGTTTCCCGATTTCCGATTCATGATGACTGACTGATTGAACAAATCAAATCAGTCCTGGCTTGGCCAAGCACTCACATGTATCATCTTTAAATCATCGAGGGGCCCACAGATATCGCTTTTATCCCGAAGGTAAAAGGAATGGATAAACTTTGACTCATATGGCTTGTTCTACTACTTGTTGAATCATACACAAAGGCACGTTTTATAACATCGAGTTACCAATGCGTTTTCGTGCAATCAATGTATAACCAACTCATAGTAACAACTCATATCTCTAGGTTTGAAGAATATAAGATATTATCGTCTCATGATCACTCGTGATAAAATCCATGAAGTGATTCAAATGAGCGCGGGTTGAATCCAATACTCAGAACTTATGAGCACTCATGAGTGTTGTAGCACCACTTTGTCCACCAACTTGGACCTCTACAAACCAACCCATGACAGTCTTGATTCATATCTACTTCCAACATATGACCGACTGTGGATGGTTTGAATAACTTAATCATTCAGGAAGAGCGACTTAGTTATTCTGGAAGTCAAAACATGCAAAGTGAAACACAAGAATAAATGAATCAAATATGGTATCAAACCCTATGAATATAAATAAACACTTTTATTTATCACCATACTGATTACTCATTATTCATTGTTTCGGTTTTATCAACTTTATACTTGAATTTAAAACAATAGTTGTCCCATGCTCCAAGCATGTACACTATGTTTTCTAAACACTAGTCATGCCATACACCAAGTATGCATACTATGTTTTTCTATGATCTTTACTTTGTAAAATAGATCAATTGAACATCACTCCAATGATCCTCTTTTCACAGTCCCAAATCCTTACTGCAAATGCAAGAATTCCAAATTCATGCCATTTACTGAAATCTGTTAGATTCTAAACTTATATGCATTGATCCTCTTAATGATTATGCACGAAGTCAGAAAGACTTGACAACAATCATTACAGAGCATTCCAAAGGAGATCAGCTCCTTGGAAACATCCTTCTTTCATTAAGTTTCCTAATCTTACACAGATTGAATAATTTCTAACTTTGAAACATTTCCATATTCCATTTTGACTATCACTTCTGAACAAGAGTTGCCTCCTTACAGATTATGTCAATATGGTCCTTCCAGAATTAACATTATACTTCCAACTGTCTTTGAGCAACCAATCTTTGGTAAACCTTAGATTGTCCTCAACAATTGCTTAATCATTTTAGTCATATCCAATTCTAGACCTTTTCCCTTCATAATGCCCCAGGCATTTGGACAATTTTAGAAAGGATGAATATTGCACATGTAATCGATCCTATATCCGAAGCATATGGGACATGATTCATGATGTCTCACATAAAGACTAAACCAGTCTTTTGCTATAATATTTCCATTTCAATTTGCCAAGTTCTCAAAATTCAGATTATGAAAAGGGATGCCGTAATCATAATCGAATTTTAGAACGCAAATAATGGACCCATATATAGAATTTCCTTATGTTGAGCCATTCCAACATGAAATTCATATATATATATATATCCTTGATTAAATACGATTAAAATCTCAATCTAAGCTTTTAGAATTGAAATGAAGTATAATTTCCTCTCCCTTAATTATAGCAAAACAACTTTTTCAACCCCTGCAACCTCACGAATTGAAACTTTTGTTTTCTATAATTAACATTGCTAACTTGCAACCTTTGTCATAATTATCATGCTCCCACTAACATGATGATTATTAGCATAACACTTATGCTCCCACTAGCTTTGACATGTACTCAGAAATCAGCTGACTTTCTTACCAAAGTTCAGATTTCTGATACTAGATTGTTTTGATAAAACTTTATCAAAATCATACACCTCTCTTAGATAGCTCACATGTGTGTCTAAACAATTTTAGAACTATGAAAAGGGATGCCGTAATCATAGTCTCAATTGTTTAGACCTTTGCCACTTCTCACAAGTCCATGTTAGTGTGCCGGTAAACCACACACGCTCCACTAACGACTTTGAGAATGCAAATATCACAATTGCTATCTAGCTAAAATCTACTTAGTGAAAGTGTTTCATCACCATCATTTTCATGAATCGGAGAGAAACCTTATGACACTTAGATTTAATAGTGTATGTGTTCTTATCCATGTGAATTTGTCAAAACCATAATCACAAGACAAGGTTAGTGACAAATCCAAACTCATATTGATTAAACTTGTGCAATCTTAAATTCTTGCCATTTGGCAGCTCAGGTGCCTGCCATTGCTTCCAAGTAGTTGTGCAACCAATTGAGAACTCTCAGAACTCCTATGCAAAGCCAACTTGAATAGGCACAAAAATTTCAACACGATAGGTTATAAACCTCAAGTCGTGTGCTAGTGAAGGACTTTAGGTTTTATTCTTGATTAAGTCTTGAAACTTTCAAGAGCTTTAAGACTCCCACTGTCCTCTTGACATATAAGACTCCCTTGTCAAATATTCAAGAGATAGTGCGGATTCTTTATCAAGACTAACACTTTACATAATTGGCCTAAGTTGGTCTCTGTTTTATCCAAAACATCACAACTTACCAATTTCAAATGTACAAGAGTAGATAACCTTTTACTCTTACATTTGACTAGTGTTAACAAACCCTCTTTAAGATATGTCACTCAAGTTACAATCTTGGAGTATGACTCTAAGAATTGTTTTGGAACGAAGTATGACTCATCTTTTTTATTTAACCATTTCAACAATTCATGACTCATCTTCTTACTCATAAGAATGCACTAAGATGACTTTAGAGGACCAATTGTGATATGGTATCTTAATCATTAAGATGATCATAAACATGATACTAAAGTACTCTCCCATCTTTTCAGATTTGAGAAACTTTTATCTTTCTGCCATACTTTGATTCTTCTTATTCGTTCTGTCTCACATTGAAACTTCTCCAATGCTACAGACTTATACTTAAACTTATAAGTATAACCATATTTACTGAACATAAGTAAATCATGACGAATAGTCTTCTTGATCTTTTGTGGTGGACTTGACCAGTGCACAAGAATGTGTACTCGATCCCTTAGTCCTTTCCTTATTCACATAAGGAATTAGTCTTAATTTTCCAAGCTGAAAGTTCTCATTCATCATACTATACAACTTGCATGATTCCAAGTTTCGGTCCAATTGAACCTTGGGTGATGAGAATCTTTCCTTATTTGGTAATATTAGACACTACCACAACCAAAAGAATCAAATCCATTTTTCCAATATTGCTATCAATGGAATCTTATAAGCAACAACTTTTCACAAATGCCATTGTAAGGATACTTAAAATAAATAAAATCAAAACCTTTTTCTTTTATTTTAAAACTTTGCGGAAAAACTTATCCTTACAATCCATATGAAAACCTTGTTGTTATCTATTCCTAAGCAATATAAATATCATAACTCTTAAGTAATAGCCCAAAATTCTGATCACCGAACCATGCGATTGAAATCCGTCTTCGCGATCAGAATCAGCATGTACTTAATAGAGTTAGACAATGGACTTTACCTGAAGTAGAGCCAAACTTATTGACTTTAACATCCTTAGGTAAATTTGGCAGCTTCGTAACCAATGCCCCTTCCTTTGGCAATAGTTACCTATGGACCCTTGATAATGGGACTATCTCAGACTTCGCCTCTCTCTTTACCATTGGGTCAACCGAGTTGACTATGGCCGATCCCTTTCCATTGGGAAGAGAGAGATTTACTGGATATCCAATGTCATCATTGTCAATGTCCATAGCGTTTTAGGAAGTTGATCTTAGCAAATAGATAAGATCATTAAGGGTCTTGTCTTAGTCTGTTTCATAGGATTCCCAAAATAACTCACTATGTGACTTAGAAAGTAGTTGAGCCACCAACTTTCTCAAGACTTTGACACCCAACTCTCCCGGCTTGTCAATATGTGACTACATCTCCAAGATGTGATCACACCTAGACCTTGCCTTGCCAATAGGGCTTGAGTGACCTTAAACTTTTTAGGAACTTGTGGGTTAGGGAGAATAATTGGAGGAGGTGAAAGAAGTATGATATCCATGGGACATCATCTTCATTTAGGAAAGCTTGTTTCAAGAGATTTGGGAAGATCATAAATGTCTAGACCAGACATCTTTTTGGGAGATATTTAAGATAGTTGATTTAAAGTCCTTAATATGACACCCAATATGAAATATTAAGGCTAGGACCCAACAAACTATTTTATAACTTAGAAGAGGGATGCCGTAATCCAAGCTATAAAATATTTGAAGGTAGGTGAATGACGATTCACCAATTTCCACCATGAAAAATGAAATAATTTATTAGGTTTTAATTGGATTTGAAAGTCCTAGATCTTTGAGATTCATTGAACTGTTCAAAGGCATGTTTCAATCTCGAGTGTGCCCTTCAGGTTTTGTGACTGGGATGCCGAGGATCACAAAACAAGGTGTGAATAACCATGCAAATATACTTGGTACCCTTAATATTTACCCCTTAATCAGTGTGCCGGTTAACCACACACGCTCCACCGATACTATGATAAATATTAAGTTACCCTTTGCCTACCTTGTTAAGTCCAGGTTAGTGTGTCGGTTAACCACACACCCTCCACTAACGACTTAAGCAAAGTGCAAAGTGTAATTTCATGGGTTAGCACCAAATTCACATTTTCCTAAGTAACTAAGATTGGGTATTAATAAGAGTTTAGTTACTTAGTATTTATCATTAATACTTTTAATGAAAGGAGAATTATAGTCCTTGTCCTACCCGTTCGGCTAACGACCCTCCACCAGTCAAGGAAGCGGTGGGTGAGAGTGGACACCCATTAAACTGCCATTTTATAGGCAGTAACCTTATACCCCCCTTATAGACCGGCTTCGTGAATGAGGCCTGCTAACGGTAAGACTGACTTTACTCTTATACATATATATAAATATTATTAACTTATAATATTATAAAGTATAAGGGTTGAATTTTAACTTTTAAAATTCTAAGGGCTAACTTGGAATTAAAGTATTCATAAGTGAAAACTTTTCAAATTCCAAAACTTGAGGGCAAGTTTTGAAACTATTCAAAACTAATTAATTCCATAACTTATGAGTTAAAAGTAGTTTTAATTAAAAAAAAAAACTCTTCAAGTTCCATAACTTGAGGACAAGTTATGGAAGACTTTAAACTAATTAATAAAAAAAATAACTTTTTTTTATTGTAACTTATGGAACTAATTAAGGTTACACTTTTTTTTTAATTTAATCAAGAGACTCTTGAACCTCCATAACTTGAGGACAAGTTATGGAGTCATAAAACCATTTAATTAGAACTAGACTCTTCATTTTGTAACCTTTGCCAACTTTTATGAGTTTTATGATTCTTAAATGTGACTTTTCATATAACTTGAGGACAAGTTACAAAAACACACTTTGGAATCAACTCTTAGATTAAAATGGATTGAAAACAACTATTTCACACAACTTTTCTATTAATCTAAGAACCTCATAAGAACAAGATAATTCAAATCATCAATCTTCAAGAAATTAGCATGAACATACAAACTAATACAAATCTTGAAATTATGACAATTATCTTAGAAATTGGATTAGCATGAACATTACCACATCAAAAACAAGTTTATAATTCCAAAAACATCTTAGGGTAATGTTCCTAGTCCAATTCCAGCCAAAACAATCGAATATATGCATCCAACTCGATTTTTCAGCTACTTTCGCAAGTATAACAAGAAAACAAACCTGGCTCTGATACCACTGTTGGGTTATGAGCATTCTAACACTCCTAAGTGTACATGCAACCCTAAATACCTTGGATCTATGTTTTCTCTATTATACATACAATTATGAACATCCAAGGTATTATCCTAATCTAGCATACAAAATAATAAATATAACAAGATAGAATATATACCTTTTTGATGTAGAATGTCTTCATGAAGCTTAAGTGCCTAGTGCCCCAAGTGTGACACCTCAAATGGTTCACACAACACCAAATACACTTGGAATAACTTGAGAGAAACTTGAACACTCCTTGAAATCGTCTAGCCCTCACACTCACACATTAGTCCACGATTTCTTGAGCCATGAGATTCTTTTATCTGGTGGCTATTAGGGTTACACCATGTAACTCATAACTTTACCTATTCCTTATGCTCCATGGATTTTAACCTCCATGGAGTATCCATGGGTCACCCCATGGACTTAGTCCAACATAAGGAATCTTGGATCACAAGCCCACATATATAAGAATGAATGATTTACACAATCAACCCATATATTTAATTAGTCTCCTTTTGATCACTTAATTAATTCCAAATTAATTCTTGATCAATACTAATTAAATAACCTTATTAATATATTAGAACTTATAATATATTAACCAACCTTAAGTGTTATTTCTCTCATTATAGTCTATCCAAATGCATGATGCCATGCAACCCAAATGGACCATGTCAGGTCGGGTCAAGTCTTACCAATTATAGTTATGGACTTAGACATTAATCCAACACTAACCCCCAATGATTGAGCAAATACCGGTTGTGGTAGCCGCTGCTGAGCCAATAACGATGGCCGGAGTGCAAGCGATGATCCAGATGATGTTGGATCGTCAAATGGAGGAAACCAGATGTTTGCTCCAATAGAATCGAGAGGAGGCTACCATACCAATCGAACATCCCGAATTGAACGAAGGGCAGTTTGAGGATGGGAACTACAGTGGAACCATTGGTCAAGCCAACCCACCAATAGTTCGACAAATCAATCAGGATGACGGAGTCGAGAGGAATGGATGCAAGTACAAGGATTTTCTGACTTGCAAGCCATCGACCTTCACTGGAAAGGAAGATCCGATCGGGGTCATGGATTGGATCTCGGAGATGGAATTAGCTTTCATGACGTGTGGTTGCAGAGGCAAACTACAGACCACGTTTGCAGTGCGTCAGTTCCGAGGAGGCGCCGTGCGTTGGTGGAATACCCTGGGGAAGACCTTGAGCCCCTGCAGCTGACATGGGCGGAGTTTTTAGTACAATTCAAACGAAAGTACTGCTCAGCCCAAAACCTGCTCGAGCTAGAGAACCAGTTTCTGACCCTGAAGAAGGGAAGCATGTCAATCGATGAATACACAAACAACTTGACATAGAAAATGGAGTTTGCCTTGCGTCTTGTCCCGGATGAGCTAACAAAGATCGACAAGTACGCTAAGGGACTCCCATGGGAGTATGTGTTGGATTAATGTCTAAGTCCATAACTATAATTGGTAAGACTTGACCCGACCCGGCATGGTCCATTTGGGTTGCATGGCATCATGCATTTGGATAGACTATAATGAGAGAAATAACACTTAAGGTTGGTTAATATATTATAAGTTCTAATATATTAATAAGGTTATTTAATTAGTATTGATCAAGAATTAATTTGGAATTAATTAAGTGATCAAAAGGAGACTAATTAAATATATGGGTTGATTGTGTAAATCATTCATTCTTATATATGTGGGCTTGTGATCCAAGATTCCTTATGTTGGACTAAGTCCATGGGGTGATCCATGGATACTCCATGGAGGTTAAAATCCATGGAGCATAAGGAATGGGTAAAGTTATGAGTTACATGGTGTAACCCTAATAGCCACCATATAAAAGAATCTCATGGCTCAAGAAATCGTGCACTAATGTGTGAATATGAGGGCTAGACGATTTCAAGGAGTGTTCCATTTCTCTCAAGTCATTCCATGTGCATTTGGTGTTGTGTGAACCATTTGAGGTGTCACACTTGGGGCACTAGGCACTCAAGCTTCATGGAGACAAGCTACATCAAACAAAGGTATGTATTTTATCCATTTGATTACCCAAGTATCAAGTATTGTATGCTAGATAGGGTAATACCTTGGAAAGTTCATAATTGCATGTATAATAGAGAAAACATAGATCCAAGGTATTTAGGGTTGCATGTACACTTAGGAGTGTTAGAATGCGCAAAACCCATCAGTGGTATCAGAGCCAAGGCTTGTTTTCTTGTTATACTTGCAAAATTAGCTGAAAAATCGAATTTTGGAACCCCTGACAGCATATATTCGACTGTTTTGGCTAGAAATGGACTAGGAACATTACCCTTAGATGTTTTTGGACTTATAAACTTGTTTTTGATGTGGTAATGTTCATGCTAATCCAATTTCAAAGATAATTGTCAATAGATTCATGTTTTGTATTAGTTTAAAAGTTATGCTAATTACTTGGAAAAAAATTTGATGTGAATTATCTTTGTTCATATAAGTTTCTTAGACTAATAGAAAAGTTAATTGATTATGTGTTTTCAATCCATTTTAATCTAAGAGTTGATTCTAAAATGTGTTTTTGTAACTTGTCCTCAAGTTATATGAAAAGTCACATTTAAGTTTCATAAAACTCATAAAAAGTTGGCAATGGTTACAAAAATGAAGAGTCTTGTCCTCATTAAATGGTTTTATGACTCCATAACTTGTCCTCAAGTTATGGAGGTTCAAGAGTCACTTCATTAAATGATAAAATGTGTAACCTTAATTAGTTCCATAAGTTACAAAAATAAAGAAAAGTTACATTCTTTTATTAGTTTAAAGTCTTCCATAACTTGTCCTCAAGTTATGGAACTTGAAGGGTTTTTTTTTAATTAAAACTACTTTAAACACATAAGTTATGGAATTAATTAGTTTTGAATATTTTCAAAACTTGCCCTCAAGTTTTGGAATTTGTAAAGTTTTCCCCATGAATACTTTAATTCCAAGTTAGCCCTTAGAATTTTAAAAGTTAAAATTCAACCCTTATACTTTATAGTATTATAAGTTAATAATAAATATATGTATAAGAGCAAGTCAGTTTTACCGTTAGTAGGCCTCATTCACGAAGCCGGTCTATAAGGGGGGTATAAGGTTACTGCCTATAAAATGGCAGTTTAATGGGTGTCCACTCTCACCCACCGCTTCCTTGACTGGTGGAGGGTCGTTAGCCGAACGGGTAGGACAAGGACTATAATTCTCCCATTCATTAAAAGTATTAATGATAAATACTAAGTAACTAAACACTTATAAATTCCCAATCTTAGTTACTTAGGAAAATGTGAATAAGGTGCTAATCCATGAAATTACACTTTGCACTTTGTTTAAACCGTTAGTGGAGCGTGTGTGGTTAACCGGCACACTAACCTGGATTTAACAAAGTAGGCAAAGGGTAACTTAATATTTATCATAGTATCGGTGAAGCTCGTGTGGTTAACCGACACATCGATTGAGGGGTAATATTAAGGGTACCAAGTATATTTGCATGGTTACTTCACACCTTGTTTTGTGATCCTCGGCATCCCAGTCACAAAACCTGAAGGGCACACTCGAGATTGAAACATGCCATTGAAAAGTTCAATGAATCTCAAAAGATCTAGGAGTTTCAAATCCAATTAAAAACCTAATTACATTATTTCGTTTTTCATGGTGGAAATTGGTAAATCGTCATTTACCTACCTTCAACTATTTTATAACTCGGATTACGGCATCCCTCTTCCAGTTATAAATAGGTTGTTGGATCATAGCCTTAATATTTCATATTGGGTGTTATATTAAGGACTTTAGATCAACTATCTTGAATATCTCCCAAAAGATGTCTAGTTCAGACATCTATGATCTTCCCAAATCTCTTGGAACTTTACTTCCTCCACCTCCTCCAATTATTCTCCCTAACCCACAAGTTCAAGGTCACTCAAGCCCTAATGGCAAGCAAGGTCTATGTGTGATCACATCTTAGAGATGAAGTCACATATTGCCAAGCTGGGAGAGTTGGGTGTCAAAGTCTTGAGAAAGTTGGATGTTCAATCACTTTCTAAGTCACATAGTGAGTTCCTTTGGGACTACTATGAAACAGACTATGACATGAACCTTAATGATCATATCTATTTGCTTGGTGCTGCTGAATCAGCAATGATTTGGAACGATAGTAAAGCAAATTTGATTAGAAGATCAACTTCCCAAAAACTTTATGGACAGTGACAATGGTGACACTGGAAATCCAGAAAAAGCATTCTCTTCCCAATGGAAAGGGATTGGCCATAGTCAACTCGGTTGACCAAATGGTAAGGAGAAAGGCTAAGTCTGAGATAGTCCCATTACCAAAGGGTCCATATGTTTATTTTGCCAAAGGAAGGGGCGTTGATTGCAAAGCTGTCAAGTTTACCTAAGGATGTTAAAGTCAATAAGTCTGACTCTACTTCAGGTAGAGCCCATTATCTAACTCTGTTAAGTTTCTATTCTAAGATCCTCATTACATGATGTGACTGGGTCACATGTTGATGTTTTAAGAATCAAAGAATAGAGAGAAAGCTTAAAGGAAGTATATGCTGATTCTGATCGCGTAGGTGGATTTCGATCGCATCAGAATTTTGAAGTTGTTACTTAGGAGTTATGATATATTGCTTAGGAATAGATAACAACAAGTTTTTCCGTACGCATTTGCACTATAAGGATAAGTTTTTTCCGCAAAGTTTTGAAATAAAATAAAAGTTTTTAATTTTATATTTATTTTAAATATCCTTACAAGTGGCATTTGTGAAAAATGGTTGTTTATATGATTCCATTGATAGCAATATTTGAAAAAAAATGGACTTGATTCTTTCGTTTGTGGTAGTGTCATAATTTACCAGATAAGGAAAGATTCTCATTCCCAAGGCTTCAGTTGGATAGAAACTTGGAATCATGCAAGTTGAATAGTATGATGAATGAGAACTTTCAAGATTAAGACTTGTTCACATGGATGTGTGAGTCAAGTTAAGGACTAAAGGGATCGAGTACACATTCTTGTGCACTGGTCAAGTCCACCACAAAGCTCGTTAAGACTATTCGTCATGATTTACTAAATTTTAGTAAATATGGTTATACTTACAAGTTTAAGTATAATTCTGAAACATTGGAAAAGTCTCAATGTATGGCAGAACGAATGGGAAGAATCAAATTAGGCAGACAGATAAAAGTTTCTCAAATCTGAAAAGATGGGAGAGTACTTTAGTATCATGTTTTGTGATCATCTTAATGATTAAAGAACCACATCACAATTAGTCTTCTAAGGACATCTTAGTGCATTCTTATGACTAAGAAGAGGAGTCATGAATTGTTGAAATGGTTAAATCAAGAAGATGAGTCATACTTCGTTTCAAAACAAGTCTTAGAGTCATACTCCAAGACTATAAGTTGAGTGACATATCTTAAAGAAAGGTTTATAACACTTGTCAAATGTAAGAGTAAAAGTGTCATACTCTTGTACATTTGAAGTTGGTAAGTTGTGATGTTTTGGATTAAACAAAGACCAACTAAGGCCAATTGTGTGAAGTGTTTGTCTTGATAAAGAATCCGCACTATCTCTTGAATATTTGGCAAGATAGTCTTATATGTCAAGAGGACAGTGGGAGTCTTAAAGATCCTAAAAAGAATTTCAAGAACTAATCAAGAATAAAACCTGAGGTTCTTCACTAGCACACGACTTGAGGTTTATAACCTATCATGTTGACATATTCTGTGCCCATTCCAGTTAAAGTTGGCTTTGCATAGGAGTTCTGAAAGTTCTCAATTGGTTGCATAACAACTTGGAAGCAATGACAGGCCCTGTACTGCCAGGTGGCAAGAAGTTAAGATTGCATAAGTTCAGTCCATATGAGTTTGGATTTGTCATTATCCTTGTCTTGTGACTATGGTTTTGACGATTCACATGGATAAGAACACATACACCATAAAATCTAAGGGTCATAAGGTTTCTCTCCGATTCATGAAAATGATGGTGAGGAAACACTTCCACCAAGTAGATTTGAAGCAGATGGCAAAAGGTCTAAACAATTGAGACTATGATTACGGCATCCCTTTTCATAGTTCTGAAATTGTTTAGACACACATGCATGCTATCTAAGGAAAGGTGTATGATTTTGATAAAGTTTTATCAAAGCATCTCGTATCAGAAATCTGAACTTTGGTAAGGAAGTCAATAAAGTATTGATTTCTAGAAGTCCAGCTGATTTCTGAGTACATGTCAAAGCTAGTGGGAGCATAAGTGTTATGCTAATAATCATCATGTTAGTGGGAGCATGATAATTATTGTTAGTGTTGCAAGTTAGCAATGTTAATTATAGAAAACAAAAGTTTCAATTCGTGAGGCTGCAGGGATTGAAAAAGTTGTTTTGCTATAATTAAGGGAGAGGATATACTTCATTTCAGTTCTAAAGGCTTAGATTGAGACCTTAATCATCTTTAGTCAAGAATATATATATGAATTTCATGTTGGATTGGTTCAACTTAAGGAAATTCTATATATTGCGTTCTCAAAATTCGATTATGATTACAGCATCCCTCTTCATAGTCAAATTTTGAAAACATGGCAAATAAAAATATTGTAGCAAAAGACTGGTCTAGAATCATGTCTTTATGTGAGACATCATGAATCGTGTACCATTTGCTTTGGGTACAGGATCGATTGCATGTGCTATAATATTTGTCATTTCTAAATTTTTCCAAATGCCCAGAGGCATTAAGAAGGGAAAAGGTCTAGAATTGGATATGACAAAAATGATTAAGCAATTGTCGAGGACAATCTGAGGTTTACCAAAGATTGGTTGCTCAGGGACAGTTGGAAGTATAGTGCTAATTTTGGAAGGACCATATTGACATATTCTGAAAAGAGGCATCTCTTATTCCGAAGTGATAGTCAAAATGAGAATATGGAGTTGTCTCCATAGGTGGAAGTTATCTGTGTAAGATTAGAAAACTTAATGCAAGAAGCATGTCCAAAGCAATGTACTTTGAATATGAGACTTAGTTTCCATGGAGTTGATCTCCATTGGAATACCTTATAATAACTGTTGACAAGTCTTTGTGACTTTGTACATATTCATTACAGGAGGGTCAGTGCATATAAGTTTAAAATCTAAACAGATTTCGATAAATGATAGGAATTTGAAATTCTCACATTTTTCGATAAGGATTTGGGAGTGTGAAATTAGAATCATTGAAATTATGTTCAATTGGTTTATTTCACAAAGTAAGGATCATAGACAAACATAGAGTGCATACTTGGTGTATGGCAAAGCTATTGTTTAAGAAAAACATAGTGTACATGCTTGGAGCATGGGACAGCTAGTGTTTTTAATTCAAGTATAAAGTTGATAAAACCGAAACAATGAATAATGAGTAATCAGTATGGTGATAAATAAAAGTGTTTATTTATATTCATAGGGTATGATACCATATTTGATTCATTTATTCTTGTGTTTCACTTTGCATGTTTTGACTTCCAGAATAACTAAGTCGCTCTTCCTGAATGATTAAGTTATTCAAACCATCCACAGTCGGTCATATGTTGGAAGTAGATATGAATCAAGACTGTCATGGGTTGGTTTGTAGAGGTCCAAGTTGGTGGACAAAGTGGTGCTACAACACTCATGAGTGCTCATAAGTTCTGAGTATTGGATTCAACCCGCGCTCATTTGAATCACTTCATGGATTTTATCACGAGTGATCATGAGACGATAATATCTTATATTCTTCAAACCTAGAGATATGAGTTGTTACTATGAGTTGGTTGTACATTGATTGCACGAAAACGCATTCGGTAACTCGATGTTATAAAACGTGCCTTTGTGTATGATTCAACAAGTAGTAGAACAAGCCATATGAGTCGAAGTTTATCCATTCCTTTTACCTTCGGGATAAAAGAGATATCTGTGGGCCCCTTGATGATTTAAAGATGATACATGTGAGTGCTTGGCCAAGCCAGGACTGATTTGATTTGTTCAATCAGTCAGTCATCATGAATCGGAAATCGGGAAACAACAAATGGACAGAGAGAATGATTATAATCCATGTCTCAGTCCATATGATATCTAGAATGGAGGAATATATGATCCCTTATCTAATGGACAAGTCATTGACAAAGGTCAGAGTTCATCGACAAGGTCAGAGTTCGACAGAAGCTTTTGAGAGCTACGATTGCTGATCGGTTCCTGAAGTCATACGCAATAATAGTTTTAGACTTATCCAAGTGGGAGACTGTTGGATTAATGTCTAAGTCCATAACTATAATTGGTAAGAATTGACCCGACCCGGCATGGTCCATTTGGGTTGCATGGCATCATGCATTTGGATAGACTATAATGAGAGAAATAACACTTAAGGTTGGTTAATATATTATAAGTTCTAATATACTAATAAGGTTATTTAATTAGTATTGATCAAGAATTAATTTGGAATTAATTAAGTGATCAAAAGGAGACTAATTAAATATATGGGTTGATTGTGTAAATCATTCATTCTTATATATGTGGGCTTGTGATCCAAGATTCCTTATGTTGGACTAAGTCCATGGGGTGACCCATGGATACTCCATGGAGGTTAAAATCCATGGAGCATAAGGAATGGGTAAAGTTATGAGTTACATGGTGTAACCCTAATAGCCACCATATAAAAGAATCCCATGGCTCAAGAAATCGTGCACTAATGTGTGAATATGAGGGCTAGACGATTTCAAGGAGTGTTCCATTTCTCTCAAGTCATTCCATGTGCATTTGGTGTTGTGTGAACCATTTGAGGTGTCACACTTGGGGCACTAGGCACTCAAGCTTCATGGAGACAAGCTACATCAAACAAAGGTATGTATTCTATCCATTTGATTACCCAAGTATCAAGTATTGTATGCTAGATAGGGTAATACCTTGGAAAGTTCATAATTGCATGTATAATAGAGAAAACATAGATCCAAGGTATTTAGGGTTGCATGTACACTTAGGAGTGTTAGAATGCGCAAAACCCATCAGTATGCAGTGCCAGTACGTCAGGCACATACTCTAGAGGCAGCTATCTGGGCTGCCAAGTATGTGGAGGATATGATTAAGGGAAGAGCTGCCAGCAAGGTTGAGGTTTGCGAGAAGAGGAAGTTCGAGGGGTTTGCAAATCCTAACAATAAGAAGAGCAAGTTCGGTTCAAAGAAGTTCGGTAAAGGAGGAAATGAATCGAAATGGTGCGAGGAGTGCAAGAAGAAGCACTCGAGAAAATGTAGCGAGGAAGTAACTTGCTACAAGTATGGGAAGACGGGGTACTATGCCAATGAGTGCACCATCAACAAGAGGGTGTGCTACGAGTGCCGTGAAGAAGGGCATATTGCTAAGGATTGCCCGAAGAAGAAAGACGCGGCAAGGCCCAACATTCCACCGAAGCCGAAGGCGAGAGCCTTCCAGATGACGCTCGAGGTTGCGAAGGATGCAGCAGACGTCACTTCAGGTACCTTTCTTGTAAATGGATTGCCTGCCAATATACTGTTTGATTCCGAAGCAAACTACTCCTTTTTGTCGCATAAATTTGGTGGGAAACTAGCATTGCCTGTAGAAAAACTTGATAATGCTCTAATTGTGGAAGTTGCCAGTGGCAAGTTCGTACCTGTTAGTAACCGTATTAGGAACATCGTCATCGACCTAAACGGAAACGAATTCCACGAAGAGCTATTACCCATAGGGTTGAACGGTTTCGATATCGTTTTTGGTATGGATTGGCTTAGCGCCAACGATGCGAAGATTCAATTCCGAAAGAAGATAGTAAGGGTAAGCCCACCCAGAAAATAGTCATTTATGGTGTACGGGGACAAACGCCGAGTAAATTCTGGAATCATCTCCCTGATGAAATCCAGAAAATGTTTGTCCAAGGGATGTGCATCATACTTGGCATTTGTAATTGATGCTAAGAAGGAAAAGAAAGAGGTGCAGAATATACCGGTCGTGTGTGATTATCCGGAAGTCTTTCCCGAAGATCTTCCCGGATTACCACCTAATAGAAGAGTGGAGTTTCGAATAGACTTGTTACCAGGTACAACACCGATAGCAAAGGCACCTTACCGATTGGCACCGACGGAGATGAAGGAGCTCATGACGCAACTTCAGGAGCTGTTGGACAACGATTTCATTCGACCTAGTTCATCAACCTGGGGAGCTCCGGTGCTATTCGTAAAGAAGAAAGACGGAAGCATGAGGATGTGCATAGACTACAGAGAGCTGAACAAGGCAATGATAAAGAACAAGTACCCATTGCCGAGGATTGATGACCTATTCGATCAGCTGCAAGGTTCGAGCTATTTCTCAAAGATCGATCATAGGTCAGGATATCATCAGTTGAAAGTGAGAGATCAGGATATTGAGAAGACTGCATTCATAACGAGATATGGACACTACGAGTTCTTAGTTATGTCATTTGGACTAACCAATGCTCCAGCAGCATTCATGGATTTGATGAACAGGGTTTGTAAACCATTCCTCGATAAATCCGTGATAGTGTTCATCGACGACATTCTGATCTACTCGAAAAGTCAGGAGGAGCATGGCAAGCATCTACGAGAGGTGTTAGAGGTATTAAAGAAGGAGAAGTTGTATGAAAAGTTCTCCAAGTGTGATTTTTGGATCCGAGAAGTCCAATTCTTGGGTCATGTGGTTAACCAGGATGGAATAATGGTTGACCCAGCAAAAATCGAAGCTGTAATGAAGTGGGAACGTCCAAAGAGTCCCACGGAGATTCGAAGCTTTCTAGGATTAGCCGGATATTACCGAAGATTTATCCAAGGCTTTTCTTCGATAGCTGCTCCATTGACAGCGTTGACCCACAAAGGAGCTACATATTCATGGAGTGAGAAACACGATGAGGCATTCGAGAAGCTAAAGAAGAAGTTATGTGAAGCACCGATTCTTTCTCTACCCGATGGGGTCGAAGACTTCGCAGTCTACAGTGACGCATCTGGAGTCGGGTTGGGTTGTGTTCTGACCCAAAGAGAAAAGGTGATAGCATATGCCTCTCGAGAATTGAAAGAACACGAAAAGAACTACCCCACTCATGATCTGGAGTTGGCAGCGGTAGTACTCACCTTAAAGATATGGAGGCATTTGTTGGATTAATGTCTAAGTCCATAACTATAATTGGTAAGACTTGACCCGACCCGGCATGGTCCATTTGGGTTGCATGGCATCATGCATTTGGATAGACTATAATGAGAGAAATAACACTTAAGGTTGGTTAATATATTATAAGTTCTAATATATTAATAAGGTTATTTAATTAGTATTGATCAAGAATTAATTTGGAATTAATTAAGTGATCAAAAGGAGACTAATTAAATATATGGGTTGATTGTGTAAATCATTCATTCTTATATATGTGGACTTGTGATCCAAGATTCCTTATGTTGGACTAAGTCCATGGGGTGACCCATGGATACTCCATGGAGCATAAGGAATGGGTAAAGTTATGAGTTACATGGTGTAACCCTAATAGCCACCAGATAAAAGAATCTCATGGCTCAAGAAATCGTGGACTAATGTGTGAGTGTGAGGGCTAGACGATTTCAAGGAGTGTTCAAGTTTCTCTCAAGTTATTCCAAGTGTATTTGGTGTTGTGTGAACCATTTGAGGTGTCACACTTGGGGCACTAGGCACTCAAGCTTCATGAAGTCATTCTAAATCAAAGAGGTATGTATTCTAACATGTTATATTTGATATGAATCAAAGTTTTGGTATGCTAGTTAGTATAATACCTTGGATATTCATATTTGCATGTATCTTAGAGAAAACATAGATCCAAGGTATTTAGGGTTGCATGTACACTTAGGAGTGTTAGAATGCTTAAAACCCATCAGTGGTATCAGAGCCAGGTTTGTTTTCTTGTTATACTTGCAAAATTAGCTGAAAAATCGAATTGTATTAGTTTAAAAGTTATGCTAATTACTTGAAAAAAATTTGATGTGAATTATCTTTGTTCATATGAGTTTATTAGATTAATATAAAAGTTAATTGATTATGTGTTTTCAATCCATTTTAATCTAAGAGTTGATTCTAAAATGTGTTTTTGTAACTTGTCCTCAAGTTATATGAAAAGTCACATTTAAGTTTCATAAAACTCATAAAAAGTTGGCAATGGTTACAAAAATGAAGAGTCTTGTCCTCATTAAATGGTTTTATGACTCCATAACTTGTCCTCAAGTTATGGAGGTTCAAGAGTCACTTCATTAAATGATAAAATGTGTAACCTTAATTAGTTCCATAAGTTACAAAAATAAAGAAAAGTTACATTCTTTTATTAGTTTAAAGTCTTCCATAACTTGTGCTCAAGTTATGGAACTTGAAGGGTTTTTTTTTAATTAAAACTACTTTAAACACATAAGTTATGGAATTAATTAGTTTTGAATATTTTCAAAACTTGCCCTCAAGTTTTGGAATTTGTAAAGTTTTCCCCATGAATACTTTAATTCCAAGTTAGCCCTTAGAATTTTAAAAGTTAAAATTCAACCCTTATACTTTATAGTATTATAAGTTAATAATAAATATATGTATAAGAGCAAGTCAGTCTTACCGTTAGTAGGCCTCATTCACGAAGCCGGTCTATAAGGGGGGTATAAGGTTACTGCCTATAAAATGGCAGTTTAATGGGTGTCCACTCTCACCCACCGCTTCCTTGACTGGTGGAGGGTCGTTAGCCGAACGGGTAGGACAAGGACTATAATTCTCCCTTCATTAAAAGTATTAATGATAAATACTAAGTAACTAAACACTTATAAATTCCCAATCTTAGTTACTTAGGAAAATGTGAATAAGGTGCTAATCCATGAAATTACATTTTGCACTTTGTTTAAACCGTTAGTGGAGCGTGTGTGGTTAACCGGCACACTAACCTGGATTTAACAAAGTAGGCAAAGGGTAACTTAATATTTATCATAGTATCGGTGGAGCTCGTGTGGTTAACCGGCACATCGATTGAGGGGTAAATATTAAGGGTACCAAGTATATTTGCATGGTTACTTCACACCTTGTTTTGTGATCCTCGGCATCCCAGTCACAAAACCTGAAGGGCACACTCGAGATTGAAACATGCCATTGAAAAGTTCAATGAATCTCAAAAGATCTAGGAGTTTCAAATCCAATTAAAAACCTAATTACATTATTTCGTTTTTCATGGTGGAAATTGGTAAATCGTCATTTACCTACCTTCAACTATTTTATAACTCGGATTACGGCATCCCTCTTCTAAGTTATAAAATAGTTTGTTGGGTCCTAGCCTTAATATTTCATATTGGGTGTCATATTAAGGACTTTAAATCAACTATCTTGAATATCTCCCAAAAAGATGTCTGGTCTAGACATTTATGATCTTCCTAAATCTCTTGAAACAAGCTTTCCTAAATGAAGATGATGTCCCATGGATATCATACTTCTTTCACCTCCTCCAATTATTCTCCCTAACCCACAAGTTCCTAAAAAGTTTAAGGTCACTCAAGCCCTATTGGCAAGGCAAGGTCTAGGTGTGATCACATCTTGGAGATGTAGTCACATATTGACAAACCGGGAGAGTTGGGTGTCAAAGTCTTGAGAAAGTTGGTGGCTCAACTACTTTCTAAGTCACATAGTGAGTTCTTTTGGGAATCCTATGAAACAGACTAAGACAAGACCCTTAATGATCTTATCTATTTGCTAAGATCAACTTCCTAAAACGCTATGGACATTGACAATGATGACATTGGATATCCAGTAAAGCTCTCTCTTCCCAATGGAAAGGGATCGGCTATAGTCAACTCGGTTGACCAAATGGTAAAGAGAAAGGCTAAGTCTGAGATAGTCCCATTATCAAGGGTCCATTGCCAAAGAAAGGGGCATTGGTTGCGAAGCTGCCAAATTTACCTAAGGATGTTAAAGTCAATAACTTTTACTCTACTTCAGGTAAAGTCCACTATCTAACTCTGCTAAGTTTCTATTCTGAGATTCTTGATACATGATGTGACTGGGTCACAATGTGATGTTTTAAGAATCAAAGAAAAAGTGAAGAAACTTAATGAAATAATATGCTAAATTTGATCGCATAGATGGATTTCTATCACATAGTTTGAAGATCGGATTCTTGAGCTACTTCTTAGGAGTTATGATATTTTGCTTAGGAATAGATAACAACAAGTTTTCATATGGATTGTAAGGATGAGTTTTTTCCACAAAGTTTTAAAATAAAAGGTAAATCTTTTGATTTTATTTATTTTAAAATATCCTTACAATGGCATTTGTGAAAAACTGTGTTGCTTATAAGATTCCATTAAGAGCAAGAGTGGAAATATGAATTTGATTCTTTCATTTGTGGTAGTGTCTAAATTTACCAAATAAGGAAAGATTCTCATCACCCAAGTTTCAATTGGACCGAAACTTGGAATCATGCAATTTGTAGAGCATGATGAATGAGAACCTTCAAGCATTGGAAAAATTAAGACTAACTACTTGTTCACATGGATGTGTGAGTCAAGTAACGGACTAAGGGATCGAGTACACATTCTTGTGCACTGATTAAGTCCACCACAAAAGATCGATAAGACTATTCGTCATGATTTACTAAAGTTTAGTAAATATGGTTATACTTACAGGCTTAAGTATAATTCTGAAGCATTGGAAAAAAACATTCAGTGTATGGCGGAACGAATGAGAAGAATCAAATTAGGCAGAAGGATAAAAGTTTCTCAAATCTGAAAAGATGGGAGAGTACTTTAGTATCATGTTATATAATCATCTTAATGATTAAGAGACCTTATCACAATTCATCATCTAAGTGCATTATGGTAGCTAAGAAGAGGAGTTATGAATTGTTGAAGTGGTTAAATCAAGAAAATGAGTCATATTTCATTCCAAAACAATTCTTAGAGTCATACTCCAAGATTGTAACTTGAGTGACATGTCTTAAAGAAGGTTTAAAAACACTTGTCAAATGTAAGAGTAAAAGGTTTCTACTCTTGTACATTTGAAATTGGTAAGTTGTGATGTTTTGGATAAAACAAAGACCAACTAAGGCCAATTGTGTGAAGTGTTAGTCTTGATAAAGAATCCGCACTATCTCTTGAATATTTGACAAGGGAGTCTTATATGTCAAGAGGACAGTAGGAGTCTTAAAGCTCTTGAAAGTTTCAAGACTTAATCAAGAATAAAACCTAAAGTCCTTCACTAGCACACGACTTGAGGTTTATAACCTATCGTGTTGAAATTTTTGTGCCTATTCAAGTTGGCTTTGCATAGAAGTTCTGAGAGTTCTCAATTGGTTGCACAACTACTTGGAAGCAATGGCAGGCACCTGAGCTGCCAAATGGCAAGAATTTAAGATTGCACAAGTTTAATTAATATGAGTTTGGATTTGTCACTAACCTTGTCTTGTGATTATGGTTTTGACAAATTCACATGGATAAGAACACATACACTATTAAATCTAAGTGTCATAAGGTTTCTCTCCGATTCATGAAAATGATGGTGAGGAAACACTTTCACTAAGTAGATTTTAGCTAGATAGCAATTGTGATATTTGCATTCTCAAAGTCGTTAGTGGAGCGTGTGTGGTTTACCGGCACACTAACATGGACTTGTGAGAAGTGGAAAAGGTCTAAACAATTGAGACTATGATTACGGCATCCCTTTTCATAGTTCTAAAATTGTTTAGACACACATGTGAGCTATCTAAGAGAGGTGTATGATTTTGATAAAGTTTTATCAAAACAATCTAGTATCAGAAATCTGAACTTTGGTAAGAAAGTCAGCTGATTTCTGAGTACATGTCAAAGCTAGTGGGAGCATAAGTGTTATGCTAATAATCATCATTTTAGTGGGAGCATGATAATTATGACAAAGGTTGCAAGTTAGCAATGTTAATTATAGAAAACAAAAGTTTCAATTCGTGAGGCTGCAGGGGTTGAAAAAGTTGTTTTGCTATAATTAAGGGAGAGGAAATTATACTTCATTTCAATTCTAAAAGCTTAGATTGAGATTTTAATCGTATTTAATCAAGGATATATATATATATATGAATTTCATGTTGGAATGGCTCAACATAAGGAAATTCTATATATGGGTCCATTATTTGCGTTCTAAAATTTGATTATGATTACGGCATCCCTTTTCATAATCTGAATTTTGAGAACTTGGCAAATTGAAATGGAAATATTATAGCAAAAGACTGGTTTAGTCTTTATGTGAGACATCATGAATCGTGTCCCATATGCTTCGGATATAGGATCGATTACATGTGCTATATTCATCCTTTCTAAAATTTTCCAAATGCCTGGGGCATTATGAAGGAAAAAGGTCTAGAATTGGATATGACTAAAATGATTAAGCAATTGTCGAGGACAATCTAAGGTTTACCAAAGATTGGTTGCTCAAGGACAGTTGGAAGTATAATGTTAATTCTGGAAGGACCATATTGACATAATCTGTAAGGAGGCAACTCTTGTTCAGAAGTGATAGTCAAAATGGAATATGGAAATGTTTCAAAGTTAGAAATTATTCAATTTGTGTAAGATTAGGAAACTTAATGAAAGAAGAATGTTTCCAAGGAGCTTATCTCCTTTGGAATGCTCTGTAATGATTGTTGTCAAGTCTTTCTAACTTTGTGCATAATCATTAAGAGGATCAATGCATATAAGTTTAGAATCTAACATATTTCAGTAAATGGCATGAATTTGGAATTCTTGCATTTGCAGTAAGGATTTGGGACTGTGAAAAGAGGATCATTGGAGTGATGTTCAATTGATCTATTTCACAAAGTAAAGATCATAGACAAACATAGTATGCATACTTGGTGTATGGCATGACTAGTGTTTAGAAGACATAGTGTACATGATTGGAGCATGGGACAACTATTGTTTTAAATTCAATAATAAAGTTGATAGCTGAAACAGTATACAATGAATAATGTGTAATCATATGGTGATAAATAAAAGGTGTTTTATTTATGTTCATAGGTTTTGATACCATATTGGATTCACTTATTATTGTGTTTCACTGTGGATGTTTTAACTTCCATAATAACTAGGTCATTGTTCTGGATGACTAAGTTATTCAAACCATCCACAGTCGGTCATATGTTGGAAGTAGATATGAATCAAGACTGTCATGGGTTGGCTTGTAGAGGTCTAAGATGTTGGACAAAGGGCTACAACACTCATGAGTGCTCATAAGTTCTGAGTATTGGATTCAACCCGCGCTCACTGGAATCACTTCATGGATTTTATCACGAGTGATCATGAGATGATAATATCTTATATTCTTCAAACCTAGAGATATGAGTTGTTACTATGAGTTGGTTGTACATTGATTGCACGAAAACGCATTCGGTAACTCGAAGTTATAAAACGTGCCTTTGTGTATGATTCAACAAGTAGTAGAACAAGCCATATGAGTCGAAGTTTATCCATTCCTTTTACCTTCGAGATAAAAGCGATATATGTGGGCCCCTCGATGATTTAAAGATGATACATGTGAGTGCTTGGTCAAGCCAGGACTGATTTGATTTGTTCAATCAGTCAGTCATCATGAATCGGAAATCGGGAAACAACAAATGGACAGAGAGAATGATTGATAATCCATGTCTCAGTCCATATGATATCTAGAATGGAGGAATATATGATCCCTTATCTAATGGACAAGTCATCGACAAGGTCAGAGTTCGACAGAAGCTTTTGAGAGCTACGATTGCTGATCGGTTCCTGAAGTCATACGCAATAATAGTTTTAGACTTATCCAAGTGGGAGACTGTTGGATTAATGTCTAAGTCCATAACTATAATTGATAAGACTTGACCCGACCCGACATGGTCCATTTGGGTTGCATGGCATCATGCATTTGGATAGACTATAATGAGAGAAATAACACTTAAGGTTGGTTAATATATTATAAGTTCTAATATATTAATAAGGTTATTTAATTAGTATTGATCAAGAATTAATTTGGAATTAATTAAGTGATCAAAAGGAGACTAATTAAATATATGGGTTGATTGTGTAAATCATTCATTCTTATATATGTGGGCTTGTGATCCAAGATTCCTTATGTTGGACTAAGTCCATGGGGTGACCCATGGATACTCCATGGAGGTTAAAATCCATGGAGCATAAGGAATGGGTAAAGTTATGAGTTACATGGTGTAACCCTAATAGCCACCATATAAAAGAATCCCATGGCTCAAGAAATCGTGCACTAATGTGTGAATATGAGGGCTAGACGATTTCAAGGAGTGTTCCATTTCTCTCAAGTCATTCCATGTGCATTTGGTGTTGTGTGAACCATTTGAGGTGTCACACTTGGGGCACTAGGCACTCAAGCTTCATGAAGTCATTCTACATCAAAGAGGTATGTATTCTAACATGTTATATTTCATATGAATCAAAGTTTTGGTATGCTAGTTAGTATAATACCTTGGATATTCATATTTGCATGTATCTTAGAGAAAACATAAATCCAAGGTATTTAGGGTTGCATGTACACTTATGAGTGTTAGAATGCTCAAAACCCATCAGCATTACCTCTATGGCACGAAGTGCAAGCTTTTCACTGATCATAAGAGTCTCCAGTATCTCTTTAATCAGAAAGAATTGAACATGAGACAACGACGCTGGCTTGAATTACTCAAGGACTACCACTATGAGATACTTTACCACCCCGGTAAAGCAAATGTTGTTGTTGATGCTCTCAGTCGGAAAGTCAATCTTGAAAGGAAAAGGCCAAGAGCGTTGAGAATTGAAGTTGTCTCGACAATTGTGGAAAGTATCAAGAAAGCTCAAGAAGAAGCTTCAGAAAAGAATGACCGAAAGGAAGAACGTTTGGGAAAGACGTTGGTATTCGGTACAAACCGTCAAGGACTGAAGGTATTCCAAGATCGGATTTGGGTGCCCAAGACGGGAGGAATAAGAGATCTTCTGATGGAAGAAGCTCACAAGACCATGTACTCAATTTATCCCGGTAGAACTAAAATGTATAGGGACCTAAACCCCTACTACTGGTAGCCGACGATGAAGCTCGATGTTGCAAAGTATGTGGTCGAGTGTGTAACATGTGCGAGAGTTAAGGCACAACATCAGAAACCATACGGGAGTTTAGAACCTTTACCTGTACCCATGGGTAAATGGGAAGACATCACCATGGATTTTGTGACTAAACTACCCAAGACGAAGAGCGGTCACGACATGATTTGGGTGGTCGTGGATCGTTTCACAAAGAGTGCACACTTCATAGCTGCCAACGAAAGGTGGTCTATGGATAAGCTTGCAAATGCTTACGTGAAGGAAATTATGAGACTTCACGGTGTTCCTCTAACGATTGTATCCGATCGTGATAGTCGTTTCACGTCGAGGTTTTGGAGGAGTCTACAAGAGGAACTGGGTACGAAGTTGTGTTTGAGTACAGCTTACCATCCGCAGACTGATGGTCAGAGCGAAAGAACGATTCAAACACTTGAAGATATGCTGAGAGCATGTACCCTTGAGTTCCAAGGTAACTGGGATGAGCACTTACCTCTAGTAGAATTTTCCTACAATAACAGTTTCCACTCGAGCATCAAGATGGCACCCTATCAAGCTTTGTACGGACAGAAGTGTCGTACGCCGTCTTGTTGGCTTGAGGCCGGAGAGAAGCAGTTTATGGGCCCCAAGATAGTCCATGAGACTGCTGAGATTCTGAAGGTAATTAGGGAAAGAATGTTAGCAGCTCAGGATCGTCAGAAGAGCTATGCTGACAAGAAAAGACAACCGATGAACTTCGAAGTTGGGGATTCGGTTTTGCTTAAAGTCTCACCATGGAAGGGACTTATAAGATTCGGAAAACGAGGAAAGTTGAGTCCAAGGTTTATTGGACCATTCAAAGTTCTTCAGAAGATTGGGAACCAAGCTTACAAGCTCGAATTACCCGAAGAACTAGATGGTATTCATAACACCTTCCATGTGTGTTATTTGAGGAAGTTCACGGGAGAAGTTCCTGACATAATTCCAATCTCAGAATTAAGAATGGATGAGAACAAGAGGCTGATCGAAGAGCCCGAGGCAATTATTGACTGTAAGACTAAGAAGTTACGATGCAAGATGGTCGACTTAGTGCTAGTCCGATGGAAACATTCGAATGGGCTGAATCTCACTTGGGAAACAGAAAGTGACATGATGAGTCGCTACCCACACCTGTTTGTTGATGCATGATTCCGAGACGAAATCATCCTAAGGGGGAGAGAATTGTAACGCCCGAGTTTCAGGGCTAAGCATTTTTAGATGATGTAATAATATAGGTCAACTATTATAACTCTTTTTGAAGTAATAAAAATGAATTATTTGAATACTATCTGAATTATGTGTATTTGTGTGCTTATAACTTATTTATAAATATATAATAAATAATGAACAAAAATAAGCGTCAAAATTGAAGTGTGAGATAAGCCCAATATCTTTACATAAAGTTGTAGTGGTCGAAACAAGGATTCCGGGGATATAAAGAACGCCGAAATCCGAGTTATAATGAAGAAGTTATGACCCGTCGAAGTTTCGCGACGGAACCGGCACGATACCGGGAAGCGTAAATAGTGAATTTACAATAGAGCGAGTTTTAGCCTTAGCGATCTAAACAAAAGTCGTAGAATACGTTAAACCGAGAGCGTCCATAAAAAGAACGCCCAAATCTGACTTCGTATGAGGAAGTTATGATTTTTTCGAAGTTTCGATTTAGCAGTGTACAGCCCGAAGTTCGAATATTAGATCGAGCGGTTTTTGCCGACACAACCTAAACGAGAATCGAAGATCTCGTTAATAGTAGCATAACGATAAAAAGACAGACGAAAACGGACGTCGGATGAAGAAGTTATGAGATTTTAACGGACCAATCTTGTCCCGGCCTGTTAATAATTTAACTTTTAAAATAAAGGCAAAAGTAGCCCGACGGAGTCTAAAGGAAAGTTGTAGAGTACGTTCCCAACTACGCGTGGATATAAAGAACGTCGAAAACGGAGCTCGTATGCGAAAGTTATGATTTTTAGAAGTTAAGTGTGCAATTTGCGAAACTGTGATGACGTGGCACGATCCTAGCCTTCCCTTGCTCCCCACGGCCTCGCACCAGATGAAGACACGTCGCCTTTGCTCTACGCCCCGCGTCCAAGGCCGGGTACGCCCAGCGTACTTCGGTTCTTATCCGGATCTGAGGCTGACCACCAGGAGCGTGACACGTGCGAGACAGCTGGTCTTCTTATCCGAAGTTACGCCCCGCGTAACCTGCTGAACGCCCAGCGTTCGTCCAAAGCCAGCAGCCTATAAATAGCTGCGAGATTTCTCGGATTTTTCACACCATTCTCCTTCCCTCTCTAAACTACTTTCTCTCTCTAAGGGTTTTAACCCCCCCTAAACCCTAGGAAACCTCCCTAGCACCTGAAGGAAGCCCCGAGGCTCCCGGAGTCCCGAGAAAAAGGGTCTTTCGGTTCGGAAACGCTGCTCCAAGCGAAGCCCGATTTTCTTTAAAATCCGCTGTAAGTGAGCTACGCCTATGAAATTTTTAATATAGCTTTTAAATAATTATAGTAATGTTATTAGGTCCTTAAAATAATTATTTGGGCTATTATTATGAGTTATATAGAGTGTTGTTTAACGCTTATATAATAATAATAATAATAGCTAGACTATTAATTAGTCGCGGTTAATGTTAGACTAAACCCTAGTGGTATTGATACTAGGTTTTGTCGAGGGAAAATTATTTTGAGATAACGAAGCGCTATTCAAGTGCAGAGTCACCACCTTTCAGGTGAGTGCATAGTCACTTTCATCTTACACATAGATATGAAGTATTTTAATATAAATTACGTGCTATGCGTGCATATTGTCTGAATACTTGCTGTCTATGCTGGGTGAAAGATTTTTATACATGTTTTAAATGATTTAAACTGTATATGTATTTTATATCTACAAAAATGTTGGGGTAAAACATGGGTAGATGTAATAGACGATGTGTGATAAAATGATGAGAGGCCTCGATGTTGTTCTTGTTGATTCTGTCATTTAGCGGAGTATGGATGACGACCACGGACTCTTCTAGACAGTCCAGTGGAACGCTAGCAGGCTCGCCACCTGTAGGTGTTTGTGAACGATGTGTTCACTGGTGTACTCCATCCCCCTCATGGTTGCCTTTAGGACATTTATTGCTGAGGAACCCCTTAGCAGTAGTGTCCATCCTGATGATGATCCTTAGGCTAGGTTATTGTTGATTGATGAAATTAATAAACTTAGGCTAGGTTATAATAGGTGTTTAGGGACGTAAAGTGAGGATAACGGGAACGGGTAATCGGGTTATTGTTGATTGATGAAATTAATAAACTTGTTTATTGTGGGTTGAAAACCCTATGTGCTCACCAGGCTCCAAAGCCTGACCCATTCAGTTTCATGTATTACAGGTAGTGGCGCTCGAGCATAGATGTGATGTTTTGGAGGAGGGGTTACGGATATAGGCCTGTAGATATGAAATAATGTAGTAAGGCTTATATTGTACTGTTTATGCTTTTGATCTGTATCGAACATGACATCCTGATGTTTTTAATGAAATACATTTCTACGGAAATGCTTTGATAAATCTTTATCATATTTTATTTTGGGAACAAATTCTGCAACACTTTTATTTAAAATGTTACGCTGATTTTTAAACAAAGCATAAACAAAATCGGTCTTTTCTGGCCGTGAAAATGGGGATGTCACAGATATCTTCCTCGTGTATTTTCAGTATGGTGACTACGAGACGATTTGAGATTGGATCCGGGTCGGGACTGGGAGCTGGCAGTCAGGATGGGCCAGCATTGTCAGAGGACCGCGTCAGGGAGATCTTCCGTGAGGAGGTGGTTGCTATTGTCTGGGGTCAGATACCAGAGATGTCCGGGTCTATCAAGACCGCGATGATGGTGTTCTTTGATGATCCCTACGCAGCCATTGCTGAGACGGCTGCTGTTGCAGCCTCCGCAACCGTGGCGGCTACAGGTGTTGGGACAGGGCGGATCTTTCAGTATCGGGACTTAGATAATACGAAGGCCCCGTCTTTCGATGGATTCCAGGACCCGATTGTGGCCATGAGGTGACTATCTAATGTGGTGAGGTGTTTCTTCACGTGTTCATGCTCTGCTGACCAGAAGGTCAGGTGCGCTCTGAACCTTCTGAGGCCCGGAGCGAAGAATTGGTGGAGACTTGTTACGGGATCGTACTCTGATGAGCAGAGGGCTGTTGTATATTGGGATCAGTTCAGAGATATGTTTCGTACTTATTGCATTCCTCGGGTCGAGCGAGAGAGGTTGGCTCAGGAGTTTTTAGAACTGAGGCAGGGATTGGATTTGGTGATGGAGATCACCCGGATGTTTATTGAGAGGGTGATATTTTGTCCTTAGTTTGCTTCAGAGCAGGCTCAAATGACTCGTTATCTGAGCATGCTCATGACGGATATCAGCCAGTTTGTTTCTACCCAGCGGTGTGATACTTTGTTGGAGTTACAGGAGGCCGCCAGGCGGTGTGAGCTTGAGATAGAGTTTCAGTTGAGAGAGCAGAGGCAGGCCCCAACACAGTCGCAGCCGGTGCCAAAGCGGTTCAAGGACGTTGATTCTAGGTCTGGAGGTCAGCGAGGTCACGCTTGTGGGAAGCGCAGAAAGGTTCACGTCGGAGCATGTCGATCTAGTAGTGGGTGCCACAAATGTGGCAAGGATGGGCATTATGCAAGGGACTACCGCTAGTCCGCCCCGGTTCAGAGTATGAGGATTTGCTATCATTGTGATCAGGTTGGCCATGTGAAGTTCAACTGTCTGTTGCTTGCCGCCAAGACGGTGCAGACTCCCGCGCCAGCTACATTGAGGATCACTGACGGGGGTCAGGGCAGGGCGGAACCCCCGAGGGCTCGAGGTCGCGCTTTCCAGCTCACTGTCGAGGAGGCCAGGACAGCACCAGATGTTGTGACTGGTATGTTTCTATCTCTTATCTTATTGATTATGTTTGTTTTATGCTCTTATGTTTGTACCTCTGTTAGGTACGTTCCTAGTGAACTCCTTGCCTGCTTTAGTTTTGTTTGACTCGGGTGCGAGTCAGTCTTTTGTTTTTTGGTCCTTCAGTAGGGAGTTTGTTTCGCCTATGGGGGAGTTGGAGTGTCCGTTGCGAGTTTCTATCGCCAAAGAACATGGGGTTTATGCTTCTTCGGTTTATCAGGGTTGCGTTCTAGAGATCTTCGGGGTATCCTTTCCAATTAATTTGATTTTGTTTCCTATTGGGAAAAACGATATTTGTGGTCCCCTAGATGATTTGATGTCGACATCTTAAGCGCTTAGCCAATCCTGTATTGAATTGATGTGTTCTATTGGTAGTCTGAATCAATCGTCATAAATCAGAAATCGAGAAACAAAACTTGGACAATGAGATTGATTATAATCCATGTCTCATGTCCATACGATATCTTGTAGATCGGAGGAATATTTGATCACTTATCTTAGGACACGTAACTGACTGGGTCAGATTTCAACAACGACTTTGAGAGCTACAATTTGCTAATTACTTTTAGAAGTTATACTGGCAACTATAGTTATTAGACTTATCCAAGTGGGAGACTGTTGGATTAGGTGTCTAAGCCCATAACTATAATTGGTATATACTTGAATTGATAGTAGCACATTCATTTTGGGTTACCCTCAAAACTAGCAACTAGACAAGATGATACTTGGAGAGAGAGGCCTATACTACAAAAAGCATGGGACTCACACTTGAATCAGGGAAAGTCACAAGGTTACCAAGGAGCTAGTACTTGATTCCATTTTATTCAAGTATGTCGTTACCATCGTTTTGGTAATGACTAAGAAGATGATTGTTTTTCCGACCCTAGTGGTCATATCAAATCGAGTCCGACTATGATGAGTATGTTACGTGGTTCAGAGAACCAAGTTCGATGTAACATCCGACTTAAGCCAGAAGATTGAAGTGAAAGATAATCGAAGCGATAAATAGGAGTATCGCGATCATTGTTAAAGTAAGAAGCTTGTAGCTACAAATGCTACATGCTAGAATGTAATTATATCACATTATAATATGAAGGAAGGTACATTCCATTATGGAATTTGACTTTAAAATACCTGAGTCTAAGCGTTGCATCATACGATGAGAGGTCATTAGAACATGACCCATCGATCTATTATAGTAATCGAAAGAAAGAACTTCTCATAAGTCTGTTAAGAAGAAAAAGGAGTCTCCAATACAAATTGATTTTGTAACTCTAAGGTTACGATTGAAAGTCCAACGCGAAATAGAAAGCGGGTGCAAGATCGAGCATCGCCTGCAGTTAAGAAGTCCAAGAGTTAGATACTCATTCGAAGGAACATAGGAGTTACGATTATTACCTAGGATGAAAAAATATCGCATGGAGTCATTATACAAGCCCTATTTTGTTGATGATTTCGAGACGTAATCATCCCAAGGGGGAGATAATTGTAGCGCCCGCAGATTCGGACTAGTCAATTTAGAGACAATAAGCGTCAAAAATGACTTTTTGATGGAAGATTATTTATAATAAATAATCTTAACTAAGTTATAGTATATGTCACAAGGGTTCCGTACATATAAAGAACGCTGAAATCCGAGTTATAACGAAGAAGTTATGGCCTGTCGAAGTTTCGCGACAAAACCGGACGACACCGGGAATCGTAAAAAGTGAATTTACAATAAAGTAATTTTTAGCCTTAGTTATGTAAAAGAAAGTTGTAGAGTACGTCTCCACCTACGCGTGGATATAAAGAACGTCAAAAATGGAGCTCGTATGCAAAAGTTATGACCTTCCGAAGATGTAGTTGTTTGAGAGCATGACACGTGGCAGAAACCCTAATCTGTCAGGGCTCACGATGTGAGCATGTTTTCTCACGACGTGAGGAGTCAAACGGACACTTTTCAAGGCTAGAATGTAGATGGCAAGCCTACAGAAGTTTAGGGCTCACGACGTGAGCATGAATTCTCACGATGTGAGGAGTCAAACGGACACCTTCCGAAGCTACGGACGAAACTGGCAAGTCTACGAGGTGATCAGCCATGGCTTACAACGTGAGCATTGATTCTCACGATGTGAGAGGGCCAAAAAATGCCTATAAATAGCAATTTCGACCCATTCATTCCTTACACCAAACCTTCTTTCCCTCTCTCGTTTGCTGAAGGCGTTCCTTGTCCCGAGCCCGACGATCACAAACCGTTGACCGTTTCTAGTTAGATTCTATCAAATCACGCTACTAATGTGCGTGCATAGTTACTTTCATCTTACATATATATATATGAATTATTTAATATAAAATAACGTGCAATGTGTGCAAATTATCTGTGTTCTTGATATCTTTGTTGGATGAACAATTTTATACATGTTTTAAATGATTTAAACTGTATATGTGTTTTATATCTACAAATATGTTGTGTAAAACATGGGTAGATGAATTAGATGATGTGTAATGAAATAAAAATTGATGAGAGTTCTCGATGTTTAAGATGATCTAGTCATCTAGCGGAGTATAGACAACGACCACGGATTATTCTAGACAGTCCAGTGGAATGTTAGCAGGCTCGTAACCTGTAGGTGTTTTTGAACTAGGTGTTCATTAAGTATTTTTGAACTAAGTGTTCACTAGGTATTTTTGAACTAAGTGTTCACCAGGTGTTTTTGAACTACGTGTTCACTAGGTGTTTTTGAACTACGTGTTCACCAGATGTACTCTAAATATCCTGGCAGCTGCGCCTAAAGGATAATATTGGCAGCCGTGCCTAACCTTTGAACTACATGTTCACTAGTTGTAATCTATAAACCCTGGCAGCGATGGACTTTGTGCCTATTCCTTAGGACAATCCTTAGGAATGAATGAATGAATGATTCTTAGGGTAAATCCTTAAGATAAGGGGGATGGGTGTTTGGGTTAATTGCTTGATGATGAAGCATAATAACTTTATTATTGTGGGTTGAAAACCCTATGTATTCACCAGGTTTCCCAACCTGGCCCACTCAGTTTATTTGTATCACAGGTATCGATACGAAGCTACATTACACTGAGAGATTAAAGGAGATGTAAATCACTAGTGTAAATGAATGTAAAGACTGTTTATGCTTATGTTTCTGTATTGACGATGACATCCCAATGTTTTGAAATGAATAAAATGAATTTCTTCGGGAATGCTCTGATAATGTATTTGTCATGTTTTTATGGGAACAAATTCCGCAACATTATTCTTTAAAAATGAATACTCTGATTTTCAAATAAGCATAAATAAAATTTTTAAAATGACCGTGAATTTGGGGATGTCACACATGCTGTAACATCCCAAAATTCAAGACCAAAAATTTCATTTTTAAATAAGTTGTTATATAAAACCAACAGTATAAAAACGTTCATATTAATATCTCGTGTCAAAACCAAAGTGTCAATAATCAAAACATATTATCATAAAACCATATCAGAGTGTAATCCCAAAGATCTCATGTGCGGAAAACCATAGTGTGATGCGCTGCGATCGAGCCGGCTCCTTTCCTTTGAAAACGAGTACCTGAAACCAAAACTGTAAACCGTAAGCACGAAGCTTAGTGAGTTCCCCCATCATACCACATACCATACTACTAACATACTTTACATATACTGTCAGGCATATCTGCGTGCCTGACCTACCCCTTCGGTCCTTTCGACCGGATACTACCTAGCATATCTGGGTGCTAGCCTCCCCTTCGGTCCTCTCGACCGGATACCGCCTAGCATATCTGGGTGCTGGCCTCCCCTTCGGTCCTCTCGACCGGATACTGCCTAGCATATCTGGGTGCTGGCCTACCCCTTCGGTCCTGTCGACCGGATACTAGGGACTATTTCACCCCACTACTACTACCACATAAAACCCTAGCATATAAATATAAATCACATACTGCCTAGCATATCTGGGTGCTGGCCTCCCCTTCGGTCCTGTCGACCGGTGACTGGGGACTATTTCACCCCCCACTACTACCACATAATATCATATCACATATATCATAATCTGTCTAGCATAGCTGGGTACTAATCTACCCCTTCGGTCCTATCGACCGGTAACTGGGGACTATTTCACCCCCTACTACTACCACTGTCACATAACATCATATCATGCTAGCACATAAAACATAATAGGTAGCAGCAAACCTAGATGAATATCACAAAGACAATCATCTAACATACAACTCCTACTAGTGGGCCGGCATTGTGGCCGTAGACCCACCGCTACTAGAAGGTAACTCACCTCACACTGCTGAAGTCCCGTAGACACAATCCCACACTGCTGAAGTCCCGCAGACTCAACCCCAGCTGCTGGATGACAGATTCTCGAACTGTCAATAACAAACATCACCCAATTAATAATTGGGTTCCACTACATAATCATAAGTACGTGCTCTGGATAATTACTACATTACCCTAAGCTTGGCGTATTCAAGCCCAAGGCCCAATCCATAGGCCCAAAGTCAACTAGGAAATCAAAGCCCAACACATTGGGCCCAAGCCTATATATGGTTTATTCTAAGGCCCAGCATCATATAATCATTAAGGACCAAATTGTGGCCCATCTATGGCCCAATTTTCCAAATTGGGCCCAACTCCTCATATGGGCCTTACCTCAAAGCCCATTAATTATTCTAGTCCATTTGTTTGATCTTGGATGGCCCATTAATAATCCAATCAAGGCCCAATCGAAAGGCCCAACAATAAAACCCAAGTGAAATTAGGGTTTCTCATAAAATGATGATTAGGGTTAAGCTTCCTACTTAATCCATTAAGGACTTAATCCATTTAGTCCCACAAAACCTTAGGTTAATTTGCAATGATTATTAATTATTAATTTAAGTTCATTAGACAATTCTCATGCGGTTCTGATAATCCAAAATTATGGTTTTATGGCTTTAGGGTTTTCTAAACCCTAATTAGGGTTTCCAACCCATATTAGCCAAATAGGCCCATTAGCTAGATCCTTAAGCCCATTAGGGTTTTCCTTAGGTCAATTAGGGTCCATTAGACCCATTAGGGTTTTCACTAAGCCCATTAGGCTTCATTGGGCTCGTTAGGCTTACAAGGCCCATTAGGGTTTCGAGCACCCCAAACGAATCAAACTCAACTAGGCAAGCACACCGCCACCCGACACGGCGGCTGGTGGTGGCAGCCACCACCTCACGGTGGTGGTTAGGGTTCTTTCTCATTATTCCATTTTGTTACAATTACAATTCCCATCTAATTAACACACGCACACCCTAATCAAATTACAAATACACACACACACGAAAATACACCCACCCATGGTGGTACACGGCGACAGCCACCACCTCACGGTGGTGGCAGTGGCGGTCTTCCATGATTTTCTGACTTCACACCCATAAAACACGACTCTTGCTCGGAATGGGAAACCAACCACCTATTTGGTGGCGTATGGCAGCGGCAATGGTGATTTCACGTCGGCAGTCACCACCTCGTGGTGGTGGCGGTGGTTCCTAGTGGTTCCCAGTCGAACAGCCACACCCACACACGAGCATTGGAGCTGAAACACACCCATACGAACTCATGGCCACTCCCATGGTAGCTGGTGGTGACGAGACAAGGCAACGATGACTAAAATGGAAAGAAACGGCAGCAGGAGGTGGTTTTGCGATGACAGCCACCACCTCTCAGTGGTGGCGAAGGCTCCTCTTGGTCTTTTCCCATCATCCAGTCAACACATGCACTGATGGAGCACACACGAATCTTCGGCGACATCACCTTCAATGGAAACGGGCGGCAGTGGAGAGAAAACGCGACTGAAGTGGCGAAGGGATGATGGCGGTGATTGCTCACAGCTGCTCCGGCCTTGGAGACTTCCGTTGCAGCGCTGGTCGTCGCCGGTCATCTCGGTCCTTCGGTGGTTTGGTTGGTCGGAGAAACAAGGGAGAATGGGGGGGGGTGGCGACTGGTGATGGGAGGCACAAGGATGGAGATGGCGGCTGCTTAATACCGCTAGGGTTAGGGTTTAGCATGTAGAATAAGGTGACGGGTTTAATACCTGTATCCCAACCAAACTTGCGTCCAAATAACAGCTTTGGTCCCTCCTTCCCGTTTTCTTTTCAAGATAAATCCCAATTTTACCCTTTAAACCCTCAACAATAAAATCCATTACAAGTTAGGTACAAAATTTACCCATTACACCCCTGTTTCCATAATTCCTCTCAAATTAAATCCCTAGTTTACCAAATAGCCCCTTAGACTCCAAAATCTCCTCAAATGAAGTCCCATAAATTACCATTTAGTCCCTGACTTCAATAATACTTACAAATTAAGTCCGGATTTTACACTTTTCACCCCCGATCTCTAAAATTGTGACAATTGGTTCCTCAAGACCAACACCTTGCTATATAATTTATTGATTTTAGGGCTACAACTTGACAATTTATTTATTTAACAAATGGGGTGTTACAACTCTCCCCCACTTAATTTAGATTTCGTCCTCGAAATCAATTTTTACCATTCCTTACACGCCCAACCACTCTAGCAACATAGTCACCATCCTGGGCACACCCTAGCCTTCCCAGGGTAGCCGTGACCAATCTTCGTAAAGCCCTAAAATCCGCAGGTGAACGAATACCTCGCAACAAGATCACATGCACTCTGTCTGAAATCTGTTGTCTCGAGATGGTCTTAATCCCTGACAGACCACTCATACTGAATCATTATCGTTGAATCTAGTCTGTTTATTCCTCAACTGACTACTCAACTTCTGATAACCTGTGGTCCCCACTAAAAAACTAATATTACAGACCCAATTATCCCTGCAATTCATTTAGCATAACCTAAACAATCTGGTATTCCGTCCGAACTTGCAACCTAGAACACAAATACCAATACTGCCCGAACACTGAACTGCCTGAAGCACTATGTTGCTACATAGCTGCTTCCTAAAATCTATCGAGACCTTCCTGGTCTTAATTCATCCGTCTGTCATCTGAATTTACCGGGTTCCAGCCCGGTCGCCGAGCTAAAAGGGCTCCCACATAGTCGTCTCATGCGACTTCTGAACGAAATCCTTCTCGGAAACTAGTTGCCACTAGTTATCATGTCACCGAGGCTCTAATAACCTTCTGATTTAAATGATCGGGTCCATGCGTCAAATCCTGACGTCACAAAATCTGAGGCTAAAAGTGATTGCTACATGATCAACGGTAGACTTATATCACAAACGACCTTAAGCAATTCCTTGCTTCCTTGATCTCGTAACTGTAGTGGCGTTCCTACAGTCCTATCACTGGCTCAACCAGATCTAATTCGTCTGGGTAATTCCGGAACCCAATCTGTGGATTTCCATATCCTCACTGCTACACCCGAACTGGTGGGTACTACTGTTCGTTCCGCGTTCCAACAACACGCTCATGCTATCTACCAACCTAGTGAATGCTACGGCTACCCGCAGTCTCACGACACTCTATTACTATCTGACCGCTAGTGAATGCTACGGCTACCCTCGTAGTCTTACAACACTTCCCATGCTAACTGACCACTAGTGAATGCTACGGCTACCCCCGCAGTCTTACAACACTTCCCATGCTAACTGACCACTAGTGAATGCTACGGTTACCCCCGTAGTCTTACAACACTTCCCATACTAACTGGCCACTAGTGAATGCTACGGCTACCCCCGTAGTCTTACAACACTTTCCATACTATTTGACTACTAGTGCTGCTACGGCTACCCCCGTAGTCTTACAACACTTTCCATACTATCTGGCTACTAGTGAATGCTACGGCCACCCCCGTAGTCTTACAACACTTTCCATACCGGGTCGAACACGCACTCGACCTAACACATCACTGAACTAGAGTCCTAACCGGAACTCTAACCTGGTTCCCGAAACCTGCTATCATGTGACCCCGCTGTATCAGTACCGTACCCATGCCCGTGATCAAAGCGTCACAGTAACCCACGAAATCATCTACACCCTCTGGCAGGGTGAGAATCGGTGCCCCGCACAACCGCTGTCTGAGAGTCTCGAAGGCTGCCAGCTGCTCAGGCCCTCAACGAAAGGCCACCGACTTCTTGGTCAGTCGGGTCAAAGGAACTGCAATCTCGGAGAAGTCCCGTATAAATCTCCGGTGATAACCCGCTAGACCCAGGGAACTCTGAATCTCAGTTGGAGATCTCGGAATCTCCCACTGCATCACGGCCTCTATTTTGGCCGAATCGACCAGAATACCCTTCTGGTTGACAAGGTACCCAAGAGATTGCACCTTGCGCAACCAGAACTCACAGTTGGAAAACTTTATAAAAAGTCTCTCCCCCACTTAGATTCGACTAAGTCTTCACAGTACATGAGAATTGAAGGATTCTCAATCCTTCTCGCTTTCTAATACCCCACTGATGACAACCTGTGCCTGCCAATGCTAGCGTTTAATCACCGATTAAACCTTGAGATCTCCCATCCTCAGAAATATTGATGGGTACTCTTGAAATCTGATCCAATCTGACACTTCAATCTGCCTCCCGTGCTGACAACTGGAGGCCTTAATCTTCATTCTGGCTGACGAATCCTCGTTCCCACTTCCAATTTTTGCAGTACCACTGAACTCTAACCGAACATAGCCCAGGCGAGAAATGCAATTCTCTTACACATCCAATGACCGAACACCCATGCGTCTAACACTCGCAAATGACTTCACTATCTTCATGCTACCAGTCCTTCGCTAACAACGGTAATGCCTTGAACTCCAAAGTTCACCCATAGGCAACTAACGACCCTACCCAACAATGATGGAACCACTGAACGCTGACTTCGCTGGAGAACTATCGCTCTACCCCTGACCAAGGATCTTCCAAACAATACTCCTACACAGATCTCGACAAAGATCCGGAGTGATAACGGTACACACGGAACCCACTCCGCAAGATGCGTCCCTCTGTGGGTTCATCAAGGACCTTTCGGCATGCAGGATGGCATATATGATCCTTGATATCCCAAACACTAACAGTAAACCAACCCGAGATCTGCCTTATCCAAACTCATTCACAATTCCAACGCGATACGTATTCCCAACATCCATCTAGCAGCAGTAGGAGACGAAATACCCGCAACATCTGGAGGAATACTGATCACCATCAACTGTCATGATCAACCCTGCCACACCTGTAGCAGCCTAAACCCTTGGAGTGACAAACTCCCTCGTACATTTTCTCATACCCATTGCACTGACTCCGGCCCTGCTGGCCTTTCATCCGATGATCAGAAGTCATGAGTCTCTTCCTGGGACCCTCTACTATACGCACCTGGCACAACCCTCTCTTTCCAGGGTGCTCCAAATCGGTCTCGCATCTACAACTCTTGGAAATCATATCCTTCAGGGTCTGACACCCTGTCACGCTCACTAGCAAGCTTGCCAATGGCTAAGTTGCAATAACTGGAACATCCTCTGTCCCCAAACCGGGTCACTAACTCCTCCCTGAAGCTTCTCAGATTCTCCAAGACTCTCACTAATTCGAGTATGGATCCTGTGCTTTCAGTAGTACGGGCCCAATACTACCTTCCACACCTATCCATACTTTCCTCAGCAATCCTCCCGGATCCTCCAAGTCACTTCCTCAACTGGTACACCCGAGTCTCACTGAGCCTCACTACTAACCCACTGAAACATATCCTAGGCTTTCCTAGGTTCCCGTACTCACCCAGTCCTCAGATGCTGAAAGACTTCCCACTAATGTCAACTAGCTACCTCATGAATATAGTCACATGCAACAGAGATGAGATAATCCTTCGAGTAAAAGACCCATCCCTAGAACGGTTGGACTCAGACAAGAGCTACGCAATAGGGTCAAGTCCATCATTCTGAGATTATCCGGCCTGTGTCCCATGTGACTTAGCATATTCACTTAGTAGCTAACTCACATCACTAAGAGTCCCATAAAGCACAAAGCAAACAGAATTCAGACAATGGAAAATCTAAACATCATATTCCAATCAAATCATTCTATCCTCTAATAAGGAATCTGTACATGCAATTCAAAGGCTCATACAATCTGGCATAACCTAAACAGGCTATCCTATCACTAACTGATCAGTACTAGCATGCAAGTCTACAAGAACATACAATAGGCATATAAGGCATCCTCCTAGATCCTTAGCCCTAATCTAGCATGCAATTCTCATAATCATATCATATCATACCATAACATAACATGTATGGGTATCTTGGGGAAAACTTACTTGAGCTCGGCTGATTGCACACATCACACACTTTGTTCTTCTTAAAGTTCTTTTCTCTTTTCAAATTCTTTTCAATCTCCTTTTTATAAAATGGTTTTACTTTTGAAAACTTTCATACCAAGTCCTTAGTTTGAGTTCAGACACACCCGAGAGTATGTCTGAATCCCTCAAACCAAGGCTCTGATACCAACTTGTAACATCCCAAAATTCAAGAACAAAAATTTCATTTTTAAATAAGTTATTATATAAAACCAACAGTATAAAAACGTTCATATTAATATCTCGTGTCAAAACCAAAGTGTCAATAATCAAAACATATTATCATAAAACCATATCAGAGTGTAATCCCAAAGATCTCATGTGCGGAAAACCATAGTGTGATGCGCTGCGATCGAGCCGACTCCTTTCCTTTGAAAACGAGTACCTGAAACCAAAACTGTAAACCGTAAGCACGAAGCTTAGTGAGTTCCCCCATCATACCACATACCATACTACTAACATACTTTACATATACTGTCAGGCATATCTGCGTGCCTGACCTACCCCTTCGGTCCTTTCGACCGGATACTGCCTAGCATATCTGGGTGCTAGCCTCCCCTTCGGTCCTCTCGACCGGATACCGCCTAGCATATCTGGGTGCTGGCCTCCCCTTCGGTCCTCTCGACCGGATACTGCCTAGCATATCTGGGTGCTGGCCTACCCCTTCGGTCCTGTCGACCGGATACTAGGGACTATTTCACCCCACTACTACTACCACATAAAACCCTAGCATATAAATATAAATCACATACTGCCTAGCATATCTGGGTGCTGGCCTCCCCTTCGGTCCTGTCGACCGGTGACTGGGGACTATTTCACCCCCTACTACTACCACATAGTATCATATCACATATATCATAATCTGTCTAGCATAGCTGGGTACTAATCTACCCATTCGGTCCTATCGACCGGTAACCGGGGACTATTTCACCCCTACTACTACCACTGTCACATAACATCATATCATGCTAGCACATAAAACATAATAGGTAGCAACAAACCTAGATGAATATCACAAAGACAATCATCTAACATACAACTCCTACTAGTGGGCCGACATTGTGGCCGTAGACCCACCGCTACTAGAAGGTAACTCACCTCACACTGCTGAAGTCCCGTAGACACAATCCCACACTGCTGAAGTCCCGCAGACTCAACCCCAGCTGCTGGATGACAGATTCTCGAACTGTCAATAACAAACATCACCCAATTAATAATTGGGTTCCACTACATAATCATAAGTACGTGCTCTGGATAATTACTACATTACCCTAAGCTTGGCTTATTCAAGCCCAAGGCCCAATCCATAGGCCCAAAGTCAACTAGGAAATCAAAGCCCAACACATCGCCCAATTTTCCAAATTGGGCCCAAGCCTATATATGGTTTATTCTAAGGCCCAGCATCATATAATCATTAAGGCCCAAATTGTGGCCCATCTATGGCCCAATTTTCCAAATTGGGCCCAACTCCTCATATGGGCCTTACCTTAAAACCCATTAATTATTCTAGTCCATTTGCTTGATCTTGGATGGCCCATTAATAATCCAATCAAGGCCCAATAGAAAGGCCCAACAATAAAACCCAAGTGAAATTAGGGTTTCTCATAAAATGATGATTAGGGTTAAGCTTCCTACTTAACCCATTAAGGACTTAATCCATTTAGTCCCACATAACCTTAGGTTAATTTGCAATGATTATTAATTATTAATTTAAGTTCATTAGACAATTCTCATGCGGTTCCGATAATCCCAAATTATGGTTTTATTGCTTTAGGGTTTTCTAAACCCTAATTAGGGTTTCCAACCCATATTAGCCAAATAGGCCCATTAGCTAGATCCTTAAGCCCATTAGGGTTTTCCTTAGGTCAAATAGGGTCCATTAGACCCATTAGGGTTTTCACTAAGCCCATTAGGTTTCATTGGGCCCGTTAGGCTTACAAGGCCCATTAGGGTTTCGAGCACCCCAAACGATTAAAACTCGACTAGGCAAGCACACCGCCACCCGACACGGCGGCCGGTGGTGGTTAGGGTTCTTTCTCATTATTCCATTTTGTTACAATTACAATGCCCATCTAATTAACACACGCACACCATAATCAAATTACAAATACACACACACGAAAGTACACCCACCCATGGTGGTACACGGCGGCAGCCACCACCTCACGGTGGTGGCAGTGGCGGTCTTCCATGATTTTCCGACTTCACACCCATAAAACACGACTCTTGCTCGGAATGGGAAACCAACCACCTATTTGGTGGCGTATGGCAGCGGCAATGGTGATTTCACGTCGGCAGTCACCACCTCGTGGTGGTGGGTGGTTCCTAGTGGTTCCTAGTCGAACAGCCACTGAGCCACACCCACACACGAGCATTGGAGCTGAAAAACACCCATACGAACTCAGGGCCACTTCCATGGTAGCTAGTGGTGACGAGACAGGGCAGCGATGACGGAAATGGAAAGAAACGGCAGCAGGAGGTGGTTTTGCGATGACAACCACCACCTCATGGTGGTGGCGAAGGCTCCTCTTGGTCTTTTCCCATCATCCAGTCAACACATGCACTGATGGAGCACACACGAATCTTCGGCGACATCACCTTCAATGGAAACGGGCGGCAGTGGAGAGAAAACGCGACTGAGGTGGCGAAGGGATGATGGTGGTGATTGCTCACGGCTGCTCCGGCCTTGGAGACTTCCATTGCAGCGCTGGTCGTCGCCGGTCATCTAGGTCCTTCGGTGGTTTGGTTGGTCGGAGAAACAAGGGAGAATGGGGGGAGACTGGTGATGGGAGGCATAAGGATGGAGATGGCGGTTGCTTAATACCGCTAGGGTTAGGGTTTAGCATGTAGAATAAGGTGACGGGTTTAATACCCGTATCCCAACCAAACTTGCGACCAAATAACATCTTTGGTCCCTCCTTCCCGTTTTCTTTTCAAGATAAATCCCAATTTTACCCTTTAAACCCTCAACAATAAAATCCATTACAAGTTAGGTACAAAATTTACCCATTACACCCCTGTTTCCATAATTCCTCTCAAATTAAATCCCTAGTTTACCAAACAGCCCCTTAGCCTCCAAAATCTTCTCAAATGAAGTCCCATAAATTACCATTTAGTCCCTGACTTCAATAAAACTTACAAATTAAGTTCGGATTTTACACTTTTCACCCCCGATCTCTAAAATTGTGACAATTGGTTCCTCGAGACCAACACCTTGCTATATAATTTATTGATTTTAGGGCTACAACTTGACAATTTATTTATTTAACAAATGGGGTGTTACACATGCACACATATGTTTTTGTTTGTTATGCTCAAAACCCATCAGAACTCCAGGTAATGCTCCCGTATCTCAGACTCGGGTTCCCAAGTCCATTCAAAACCCTTCTGATGCTGCCATTGGACCTTGACCAGAGATACCACCTTGTTGCGCAAGGCCTTCGTCTTCTGATCTATAAACGTCACTGGTCTCTTAATGTAATTCACGCGATCATCAACATAAACATCATCCAAAGGAATAACTGTTGAATCATCAGTCACACACTTCCGCAGCTGTGAAACATGGAATGCGCTGTGAATCTGACTGAGCTCCTCGAAAAAATCCAACATATAAGCTACCTTGCCAACCCTGGCAATCACCCGAAATGGCCCAATATATCGGGGCTCCAATTTCCCCTCTTCCTGAAGCGTATTACACCATGCCAGGGTGATACCTTCAGCAAAACCATGTCCCCGACCTGAAACTCTAACTCAGATCGACGCTTGTCTGCATAACTCTTCTGTCGAGTCTGAGTTGTCTGCAATCTCTGCCTAATTTACTGGATGAGATCCGACGTCTGAAGGACTACCTCAGTCCTTCCCAATACTCTGCGACCAATTTTTCCCCAACATACTGGGGTACGACACTTCCTCCCATAAAGAAGCTCGAAAGGCGGCACACCGATATTGGAGTGATAACTGTTGTTGTGAGAAAACTCGGCTAAGGGAAGGTAGGAGTCCCAACTCCCACCGAAGTCTATGACACAGGCTCTCAACATGTCCTCAAGTGTTTGAATGGTCCGCTCACTCTAACAGTCAGTCTACGGATGATAAGCAGTGCTAAGATGCAATCTCGTACCCAGTTCCTCATGGAACTTCTGCCAAAAACGAGATGTGAACCGAACATCTCGATCCAATACAATGGAGACTAGATTACCGTGTCGAGCAAAAATCTCGCGCACATACAAATCGGCCAATTTATAAGTTGAAGAACTCTCTCGAATGGCTAGAAAGTAGGCGCTCTTGGTCAGACGGTCCACAATAACCCATATCGTGTCAAATCCCTTAGCCGTCCGAGACAACTTTGTGATGAAATCCATAGTGATATGTTCTCATTTCCACATGGGAACCTCCATTAGTTGCATCTTTCCATGCGGCCTCTGGTGCTCGACCTTGACTATCCGATAGGTCAAGCCCCTCTCAACATACCAGGCTATCTTTCTCTTCATGTATGACCACCAATAACTAAGCCTTAAATCTCGATATATCTTGGTGGCTCCGAGGTGTATCGAAAACCTGGACTTGTGCGACTCCTCCAGCACAGTCTGCCTGACCCCACCAAAGTCTGGCACCCAGACCCGTCCATATCGGGTCAATAAAACCTGGACTTGTGCGACTCCTCCAGCACAGTCTCCCCTGCTTCCAATTCTCCTTCTTAACTCCCTCGGTCTGGGCCTCCCTAATTAGATCAAGAAGCGGAGAATCAACCGATATTCTCATACACAGACTCTCAATAGAGGAACTAGCCATTTTGCGACTCAAAGCATCAGCGACCACATTCATTTTCCGGGGGCGATACAGAATCTTACAGTCATAATCCTTGACCACGTCAAGCCACCTACGCTGCCTCATATTCAAATTCGGTTGATCCATGAGATATCTCAGACTCTTGTGATTCGTATAGATAGTACCACCAAATTTTGAGAGCAAACACCACTGCTCCTAACTCCAGATCATGAGTCGGATAACGAACTTCATACGGCTTCAACTGCTGAGAAGCATAAGCGATAACCCTCCCACGTTGCGTAAGTACCGCTCCCAGACCGGTGATGGATGCATCACAAAATACTATAAAGTCCTCAACACCCTCAAGGATGGTCAACACTAGTGGCTCACATAACTTCTGCCTCAGCGTCTCAAATGCAACCTGCTGCTCAGGCCCCCAACAGAAATCCACGCCCTTCCTCGTCATACGAGTGAAGGATACTGCAATCTTAGAGAAGTCCTGAATAAATCTACCATAATACACTGCTAATCCCAAGAAACTCTTGATCTCTGAAGGAGACTTCGGGAGCTCTCACTGCATAACCACCTCGATTTTGGCCGGATCGACCAAAATTCCATCCTGATTATGTAACCTCCTAATTTTCAAGACCAAAAATTTTGTTTTTAATTAAGTGACTTGTAAAACAATTTACTGAAAAACATCATTGATTCATATCATTTCATAAAACATAGTCACGTGTCTCAAACTATATCATCAAAATAGTAATAATGCCAGAGTACAATCCCATGGATCTCAAAATGCGGAAATCATATGTGTGCGATGCGCTGCTACCATGTCGGCTCCTTCCCCTTCGCTGAAGAGGTACATGAAACAAAACTGAAAACTGTAAGCACGAAGCTTAGTGAGTTCCCCCATCATACCACATACCATATAACATACATACTGCCGGGCAATTCTGGGGTGCCCGACCTACCCTGCCATGCATTTATGGGGTGCCTGACCTACCCATGTCAAGCAGTTATGGGGTGCTTGACCTACCCTGTCATGCAATTATGGGGTGCCCGACCTACCCTCAGGTCCTTACGACCGTGTTACGGGGACTATTCCCCCTACTGCTACTATCACATATCCTCATATCATGCTAACACATAAAACATATCAAGTAATAGCAAACCTAGATAATTATCACAAAGACAATCATCTATTCAACAACTCCTACTAGTGGGCCGACATTGTGGCCGTAGACCCACTTCTACTGGAAGGTAACTCACCTCAATGTCGTGCCAAAACTGAACTGTCCTCGATGCTGGGATCAACTCCTCTCAAACTCCTACACATGACATTCTTCCTTAATTACTATCTCATACTCTTGACCCTTCAAGGGTCAACTCAGGTCAAAGTCAAAGTTAAGGTCAACACCTTGGTCAAAGTCAACTTTTGGTCAAAGTAAACATCTGGTTGACTCAACTTGCCGAGTTGGTCCACCAACTCGTCGAGTTTCATAATCCACAAAACACTGGGACTTCAATCCTACACGTCGAGCCTTTCAAGAACTCGCCGGGTTCTCCTTTATACAGAATCGGGACCTTTTGCCTATGACTCGCCGAGTTCATCCTTGAACTCGTCGAGTCCTTCTTCATGCAGGTTGGAATGTTAGTCCTTGAATCGCCGATTCTTTCCTTGACTCGTCGATTTCTTCTTCATATTCATTGGGACATTGCCTTGAACTCATCGAGTTCCTCGATCTTCAAGTCCATATTGTTGAGTTCTCTTCTATACTCAACCAGATCGATCAGAACAGAAAAGGTTGGGGAACCATAACCCGACTCGCCGAGTCCTAAGAGCGACTCGCCGAGTCCCCCATGGTCCAAGTCTACCAAGTCGATCTCAGTCGGTCTTAATTCATCCAGAACATAGATCTAGCCTCCTAGGGTCCATATTACACATAAAGTTACAAACTTTACGTGCATGCAAGGCATCATGAGCCAAAAACACCATTTCCAAATCTAAAATGAAGTCTACAAGATGCATGAGACTCCCATGGCCATAAAGTTGGCACCTTTATGCCATGGGAACCCTTAAAGGTTCAAGATTTGTAGTACAACTCCATGGATACTTACAATACCGAATATGGATTCACTAAGACTTAGAAAAGGTAGAAAATAGCCCTAAATGGAGATCTAAGAAATGAATAGTCAAGGTATCAGCTTTATACCTCAAATGAGCTGGGAATGTGCCAAAACCTCTGGATCTTCTTGCTTTCTCTTGATCTCCCAAGCTTCCTTCTTCTTCTCAAGCTTCAAATACACACAAATGGCACAAAAAGCTCAAGAACACTCAATATTCGATTAGGGTTTCGTGAAGAGAGTCTGAGGGTGATGGAGGCTGGAGTGGAGACCCTATAAGTTGTTTAAATAGGGTGCAAACCCTAAATTTTGGGGTTTCATCCAGACAGGCCTACTCGTCGAGTCGGGGCTTATGACTCGGCGAGTAGACTTTTCCACCCGTGTCCAATCACTCGCACCCACTCGACGAGTTGGGCCTCCAACTCGTCGAGTCCCTGTGTAAATATGCAAAAACTTGTAATAAAAATATGTACCGGGAACCGGGCGTTACAGATTAACGAGGTGCCCCAACAACTGGACATCTCGTAACCAAAACTCACACTTCGAGAACTTAGCATATAGTCGTTCTCGCCTCAAGATCCCAAGAAGCTCTCGAAGGTGCTCCTCGTGCTACTCCCTAGTCTTGGAATACACCAATATATAATCAATGAACACAATAACTGATCGATCGAGCATCAGACTGTACACCCGATTCATCAAATCCATAAACACTGCAGGCGTATTGGTGAGCCCAAATGACATCACTACGAACACGTAATGACCATAACGACTCCGAAACGTGGTCTTCTCCACGTGATCAATTATGTATTGCTTCTTTCTATGCGACGTGCGAGACTTGCAAGAGGGAGAGGTGAAGTACGTGAAGGGTTACATCGACAGGCTGTATATCCTTTCTATTCGTCGTCGTACATACAAGTTATGAGAGAAAGGGATGCAATTGGTATTTGGTCAGATTGTCAAAATGATAGGATAATTAGAAAATAGATTTGAATTTTTTTTTTTAAGTCAGGTCCAAAACCGGTTTTTATTCGGAACGGACCGGACCAAACCGGTAAAAAACCGGACCAGTTTTGATCAATTTCTGGAACCGAGAAATGAAAGCAAGCAGTTAAAAATATCAATTTTTCCAATCTCTATCAATTTACATGGATCGACAAGGATGTGAAAATATAATGAGTGAATTTGTTACAGAAATGAAGGATTTTATTATGAGAAATCTTACTCTGCGTTCAGCGGTGAGGATCTGAAGCTCCGATGATGAAGATGTGAGTGAAGAAGACGATCCGAAGCTTAGGGAGAGCAAAGCGAGGAGTAATGGAATTAGGGCTAAACGAGATCTGGCTACGAAAACCTCCATGTTCACCCTCGTTTTCTCTCACAGTAGCAGCAGAATTGACCCAAGTCGTCTGAAGACGATGATGTTTATGTTGGAATGAAACAGGTTATGGGCCGGGTTGCCACATGAAATCACTTATCTGAGCTGAGCTTACTTTATCCTACAAAATCCATATGCTCACCCCTAGACCGCTAGACTGCACACCAAAAACCCGTACTCCGACAGTCCAACTCGATCCTAATGGACTCAAAGATTTTTCTTCGTTAACAGTCCTAAGCTTACAATTAATAATATCATATGGATTTTGTAGGATAAAGTAAGCTCAGCTCAGATAAGTGATTTCATGTGGCAACCCGGCCCATAACCTGTTTCATTCCAACATAAACATCATCGTCTTCAGACGACTTGGGTCAATTCTGCTGCTACTGTGAGAGAAAACGAGGGTGAACATGGAGGTTTTCGTAGCCAGATCTCGTTTAGCCCTAATTCCCTTACTCCTCGCTTTGCTCTCCCTAAGCTTCGGATCGTCTTCTTCACTCACATCTTCATCATCGGAGCTTCAGATCCTCACCGCTGAACGCAGAGTAAGATTTCTCATAATAAAATCCTTCATTTCTGTAACAAATTCACTCATTATATTTTCACATCCTTGTCGATCCATGTAAATTGATAGAGATTGGAAAAATTGATATTTTTAACTGCTTGCTAGTGCATTCCCGAAACGATCGAATTCTTAAGACGAGTTGGTAATTGACGAGTGAATTGAGATTATAACTGATTGAGGTGTTACATCTCATGATATGATATTGTGGTTATGAATTTGTTGTTCTATTTCCTAATTTTTGTTAGCATCTTTCGTATGGATGTATAGCTTTAATAACGTTGATTTATGTTGGTGCAGATTGATTTGGCTTCGCACATTATTAGGGTTGTCTTGACTTTGAAGGTACTCTTCTGTTACTCGAACTTATTGCCTGTATTATATGTTATGCCTCCAAATGAAGAAGAAAGACACACATTAATTATATAGTTCTGAGCTTATAACTGTGTAGATAAAACCTACTTATCTGACATTACATCTAAAAGTTATATTATGATCGCATATGATATTCTAGGTACAAAATGATGGGGCATCTCCTGCTAAAAATGTACTTCTTGCATTTCCACCACCACAAGTGAAGCATCTAGCACTGATCCAGGCTGCTGAACTTACTGGAAAAAAGAAGAAGAAAGCTGTACATCCACTTGATGTGACACCAAGCAACCATGCTGATGGGCCAAATGGAGCCAAATTCTTCTCTATTTCTTTGAGGAATCCATTGACAACTGGTGGATCTGTCTCAATAGAAGTATCATATATATTGACCCAATCTCTTGAACCTTTCCCTGTAGAAATAAGTCAATCAGAACCCCAATTAGTCTTATACCGTGACAGTGCTTTAATATTATCACCATATGCAATTAAACAACAAACAACAGTCATCAGAACACCAAGCACTAAAGTGGAGTCATTTACAAGAGTGGAACCTTCATCCCAAATACGTACTGAGTTGAAATATGGACCTTATGAGAACCAGTCTCCATATTCATACACTCCTATACTTGTTCATTTTGAGAATAACAATCCATTTGCTGTGGTTGAGGAACTTGTGAGAGAAATTGAAATATCTCACTGGGGTAACCTTCAAATCACAGAGCATTACACTTTGGTGCATAATGGTGCTAAACACAAAGGCGGCTTCTCAAGGTCATATCTCCAATAAGCTGTTGAATTGAACATACTTCTTGTTCTTTTTTTAATTACTTTTTGACATTTTTTGCTGTTGATCTTAATTGATTAATTAATTTGCAGGGTTGAATATCAATCTAGGCCAACTATCAGTGGTGTCTCTTCATTCAAACATCTTGTAGCTAAATTACCCCCAAGGGTTCACTCTGTCTACTACCGTGATAACATAGGCAATATCTCAACATCACATTTACGCACAAGTTACAGCAAGGTGATTTGGTTATTAACTTATTATATCTCCATTTTCATTTCTTCCCATTTATGCCAAAATGATCATTCATATAAACAACTTTACACTAAAATATTCATTTAAAAATTTATGTAGTCTGAACTTGAAATAGAGCCAAGATATCCTTTATTAGGAGGTTGGAGAGCCACCTTTGTCATTGGATATGGACTCCCACTTCAAGACTTTCTTTTTGAGTCAAATGATGGTAGGCGTTACCTCAACTTCAGTTTTGGGTGTCCTATTGCTGAAACAGTGGTAAACAAAATAACAAATAAGGTACATAATCATCATTAATTTTTTTTTTTAAATCTTTAAGATCCTCTTGTTCATTGTTCTTTGCTGCTTTTGTTAATTAAGTAGAATGCTGTTTCAGGTTGTCCTTCCTGAAGGATCAAAGAACCCCTCTGTTATCGTTCCTTTTTCTGTAGAACACCTATCAGAGGTAGCTTATGTTTTCTACTATATCTAAAAAAGTTGATAATTTGTAAACTAAATCATCATTGTTAATCTCTGCAGACAAAGTATACTTACCTTGATATTGTTGGAAGACCAGTGGTGGTTTTGGAAAAGGAAAATGTAGTTCCTGAGCACAACTCTCATTTCCAGGTGATTAAAAACCACTTTTTATTTTCTTTTACTACTTTTTTTTTTTTATTTTTTTTTTATGCACATTAACCTTTTTTTGGTTGGTTGTTTTTGCAGGTTTACTACAATTTCCACCCGATGTTCATGCTTGCAGAGCCATTGATGTTGACATCCGTTTTCTTCTTTTTGTTTGTTGCTGCTGTGGCTTATCTTCACATGGACATCTCAATAAGAAAATGAAGAGACCATGACGAATTAGATTATATGTAAAATTAGACTTGAGGCAACCAACCATGTGACACTTGAAACACATCTAGCTACAAAAGATTAAAACATTTTTCTTCAAATAGTTGAGGGTTTAAATTTTAACAACCAACCAAGTATGGGAGTTTCAGTTCCAATATTTGGCCTCTTATATGTTTTTGGATGAAGGTGGAGTTGTTAAAAATTGGAATTTTGCTACATAAAACATGAGATGTTTTTTATCTTTTACAAAATGGTTACTTTGAAAGTTAGGAGGTATTTTTAGCTAAAATATGAGTCGTTGTAGACTTATAGTACAAATTGTCCTTCTCAAATTATTATTCTGAAACAGACTTTTTGGATAAAGGAATGGTTAACTTTGAATTATGGGATTTGACAAGGCAAAAGATTTCAATAAATTGATGTGACTGTTGGCATATGTCTTGTTTTTTGTTTTGGACGTATATGTGTATGGTTGTGGCTTGGTTGGGCAGTATGGGATCACTAGATCAATGGTCCACACTTTGTTGACTATTAGCACGATCAATTATTAGAGTTCAATGAACCATGGTCCATTATGGTCCAGCCTTTGGTTTGTTGGGTTAGTTGCATTTGCATTCTTTCTCACCTTTGACCTTGACCAGCTTCTGTTGGTATCACACACCATTGTCTTTCTTGTCAACTGATCATTCTGTTGGTATCACACACCATTGTCTTTCTTGTCAACTGATCATTTGAGGTAATGATTATATTTGTTGTTAAATTTATCCCATGATTATCTCTCTTTATATTGCAACAAATTAAGTGCAAGTTTTTAAGGACAACAAATGAATAAGATGACGAAGGTTTTTTTGTCCCCAATCTAGCAGACTATAACGATCAAGGAAAAAGTAATCATCTCTAATAAATGAATGTTTTTTTTACCACTTGTTACATTCTCATTTAATTTGTCAAAATGTTATTTTGTGATTATTTTGAATTAATTCTTTTTCCACATGTCATTTTATAAGTTTTTTCTATTTTATTAAATTCCACATGTAATATTTGCAATAAATGTAGTAATAAATAAATATAAATTTCATTAATGAACTTACCTTTTAATTTCAAAATTCCTAAAATTAAAGCTTATTAATTTATTTTATTTATTTAAATTATTTGTTTAAATTTAAAAGATAAAAAACATTTCTATTATAATAATTCATTATTTTTCTTATTTTCTTATAAATTCAAAGTTCTCAAATATTTTGACCTTTATATTTAATTTTTTTTAAATTAACCCATATAATACTGGGTCTCACAACTAGTTCACAATATTCATCTAGTAAGTAATGTGATGTCAGGCTTTAATACAATATTTTCTTTATGAATTTTCGTCTTCATGTGTATTTGGAAGCTTGTTTATCCGGTTAATATGGTTATTTGAAAGTTTATTTCGCAAAAGTTGTTTTATACATGCATTAGAAAATTCTTCTTTTTCCCTACATAACATAACATCAAGTGGTCGATGTTTAAACATGCATTCTAAAGGTGGTGGGAATGGATTTAGGGAGGGCTCACGATGGGTAGAGGGGTTGTTGAAGTGGCACCCAGCGGGAACACCACCCTACCTTTCAGTATCGAACAAAAGGAAGCCATACTGGCTTAGTTGCCCCGAAGTGGAACAAACACAAATTAGGGACACGACCAAGCGAGGTAGAGAAGTGGGACGGGAAGTTGTGGGAACATCATCCATGTCCTTCGATAATGAAAAAAAAACCCCGACGAGATACACGACACCCATTATTTCCTACTTAAGAAACTAATTTGTTAATTTAGATTCATATATATATATATATATATATATATATATATATATATATATATATATATATATATGTATTAGGTTATTTTGTTTTTACTAACTATTGTGTGCCAGAATGCACAGATCTGGACCAACGGATAAAATTAATCAATGGACATGATTTGAGGGTGTATGATATTACAATGGGATAACATGTACCATATAATCACACAAATTTTAGCAAAAGGGTATTTTGGACAATTAACTACATTTATAAAAGGAAATTTTCGGATTTTTAGGGATAATTAATTCCCCTAATTTTAAAAATCTGAATTTTTTTTAATTAATTCAATTTTAATTCTAACGTAATTTGTATACATAACCGATTTTATTCTGTCAGAATATTTTTTTGTTAGAATGACGTTCTTTCAGAATTTTATTCTATTAGAATATTATTGAAGAATAACAACATTCTTGAATCCGAGGTTGAAAAATAACAACATTCTAATATATTCTTATACATCCGAACTTAAATACAAATTCATACATATTCTTACAGATTAAAAGGCTTATACATTTTAATATAATTATACATATTCTAAAAGAATATCAACAAAAATGAATAAAATTCTTAAAAAATAACAACATTTTAAAATTGTGAGTATGATCAAACTTTATTCATTCTTCAAGTTATTCCTATTAGGTCTTCAACGCATTCTTCCAGCCATTCCTATCACAACTACAACAAAAACTAATAATGGTTAAAAACATGTTATTTGCAATTAACTATCACTTTATATATTATGGTAGAATACATAGAATATGATCTTTTTTCATAGAAAAAGAATAATAGGCAATCCAAGAGAAACATCTATTACAAAAAAAAAAAAAAATTAACATGTAAACAAAGATTCTAAAAGAATCATTAGATATAAATTGTAGTTATCATTTAATTCTGATAGAATATATATGCAATTACCATTTATAGCATCATACAATTACCCATTACTATTGTGTAACCAAAATATATTATAAAATTTTTAATAGACATTCTTAAAGAATCATTAAACCTAAAGTGTAATTATCATTTTAAATTCTAACCGAGTGTATTCTAACATAATACACTATACAAAGCATAATGTATTCTTACAGAATCTACTATATTGTGTATTTGATTTTCCTAAAAAAATCAGTATTCTGTTAGAATACATTGTATAATAGTTTATTTTTAGTAGTATATGTAATGAAACCATGAAAACTTATCATCTATAATCAAGTTGCAGCATAAATAAATAAAATAAATAAAATTACCTAGATAAGTATATTTGTGTGTGAAGGTCCAGGAGCAATTCGAGTATTTCTCACAAGTTTGGATGAAATATCAATGTTTTAATCATCATCTTCTCTATTTTAATTATATAAACGTTATCACCAACCTGGAAGGTGTTAAAAAGACATCAAAAATATTCTAAGCATGAAAAGATCTTCAAGCATAAGGTATTCATGGCGTCATTTAAAAACCTTTTAAATTTGCTATTTTATATTGCATTTCTGTATTATCACTAAAGATGCATCACGTAATAAAAAAGGAATAATAAATGTATTTCCTAAGAAAAAATATTAACCAACCATTTATATCAAGATTTCTATGTCATTACATTTTTTTAAAACCAAAAATATTGTGACAAAAAGTGAAATCCACCCACATCTTTTCTACTAGACATTTCGTCAAACGCCTTTAGGGCACACACAAATCATCACGCTTTGTAGAATATTACTAATGAAATGAACAACTAAATGCACCAACATCAAATATATTTAAAAATAAAGATGCCTTGAACACCATTACCTAATTACATATCAAAATTTCGCTAAAAAGGATATAAGAATATGATTACCTCTGATTAGAAGTAGAGAGGATGAGTGTATGATGTTTTAAGAATATGTTTACCTGATCAAATAGAATAGTGGCAGAAAACGGTGATGAAGATGATGCTGGTGTAGGAAGATGAATAATAGAGATGTAACGAGCAAAAAAAATATTAACCGGATTCATTAATTACCTGTTATGCGTGAATGATTGTATTCATCCCCAGTTAGGTTTTCTTATACATTGAATCGCTAATAAAAAAGATCACCAACATCAATTAAGTTTGAATCCGATGATAAGGCAGTTGGCAATGGTGACAGGAGGCTAACGATGGAGATCGGTGATGATGATGGTGAAAATCGATGATTGATAAAGCCTAATTGCAGCCGCCAACTGAAAATCGATGATTGATAAACCCTAGCGTTCTTTAACTGAAAATCATCCATTTTTAGCCTCCCTAGACGATAACAACGATAACTGGCAGAGAGAATAAGAAGGCAGGCGACGTGAGTCCTTTTGTCGATCTACCTGTAGGTGAAAAAGAATAATATCAGAGAGGATATAAGAGAGAGACTAGGTCAAATATATTTTATTTATTTCCTTAATTGCAGAAATTCAATTAAATGATCCCTTAATTAAAAGTACCAATTATGTTTTTTTTTTGGCTTTTATGGACCCCCAAACTCGAAAATCACCTGTCTTTTATACCTGTTATCCTAAAGTTTACACATAATTGCCGGTTATCCATTAATTTAATGCATAGGTGGACAATGTTGTCCACATAGATACACAGTTGGCAGGTGACAGATCAGCTTCATTAATAAGCTATTTAGAGTGCCCTAAATGAAGACAAGATATTCAAGATCATTTCCACTTTATAACATTTAGTTTTCAGGTCACGAACCCTTAAGAATCGATTAGGTTCTCCTTCGATGGCATACTCATCTGGATCATCATCTGAGAACCACATTGTTCTCGCTACTAGGAATCGTGACAATGACCTGTATGCTTGTCGTCATCCAATGTTAAGCGTAGTAAGGATGTCGATGTTAGATAAGAATCCAACTCGTAGATTTCGCAACTGCGTTGACTCTTTGGTAAGCATTATCTTCTTTAAATCTGTTGTCGAGATTGTGGAATTAGGGTTTACTGTTCTCGATTAAGTCAACAGTGGAACGAGCTTGTATTGTGTGTGACTGAATATTTCATACTTTGTTTGTAGGTGGAGATGGCAACTGAGAAGTGTAAATACTTCAAGTGGATCGATGATGAGCTGACACCACACTACAAGAATGCCTTTAAAAATCTCAAGTATGAGTTGAAACTAATGAAAGACACTAGTTACGCTGCAAGACTAGAGAGAAGGGTAGCTTTGCTGGAGAACCTGAATGCTGAAGCCACTGCTGCTAAAGAAATTGGTGATGGTGAGTTAGCCATGGCTGTTGAAGAAAACAAACAATTGAGGGGTGAGTTGAAGTTCGTGAGGATGAAGTTCAGGATTGCTATGATGTTTCTTGCGCTTCTTGCTGCTGTGTTGATGATGCAGAAAGCAAAGGTGGTGGGATAGAGATGCTTGGGGCTAAGGGATTGAGGGTAGTTTATGGTTTTTGGTGGTATAGATGTTCTCCCTTTTTGTAAACTTGGGGTTAGGGATATGAAGATCTTCTGTGGTTTTTGGTGGGTAGGATATAGGTTAGTATTTGTATGGATGTAAATGCCCATGTCTGGTAAATGTCCCTGTAATTTAAGCTACTTTTGTATGCCCCATATACTTTTGTATATAATGGAAACAAGCATCTTTATGTTACTATACTTTTGTTCCACTGAATGGTCTTGTTAAGTGCAATTGAATACTGATAAAAGGCACTGGTTATTGTGGACCAAAACAATTGAATATAATGCATATCACATGGGTACAACAGACAAGTGAAAGTGATTGAGTTTTGGGAGGAGTGTACATTTGTGGACCAATACAAGTAAAAGGCATCAGGTATTGTATTCAAATGAGGACCACACATATAAAAGGGAACATCACATGGGATCCACATCCGGATTAAAAGTGATTGAGTTTTGAGAGGAGTGTACATTTGTGGACCAAAATAAGGATTGAATACTGATAAAATAGTACCATCACATGTGATATTAGAACAATAAGTCATAAAGTTAAATTACATAGGGTTCAAACGACAGAAATGTTTCATCCATGTGAAGTTAACAAAAGGTTCAAAAGATACAAATGTTCCCCATGCAGCAACAACATAAACTAGTACATAACATAAAGGTTCAAAACATGACACATGTGTAAAGAGACAAATCCTAATCTATATCCACTGCATTTGTTGTTGAGTTGCCTTCACCATTTTTCCCATACACTGCTTTTGCAAGTTTAGTATTCAAAATTCTCTCAGATGGCTTTCTTGTTCTAAAAACAACCCCCACGCCTCTTACTCTAACCTATAAATAATAAAATTACCATATTACCCTTCCATTCAAAATACCTAAAACAATATTAGAGGTATACTTGGAAAGTTTTAAATAATAAAATTACCATATTACCCTTCCGTTTAAAATACTTAAAACAGTATTAGGGGTATACTTGGAAAGTTTTAAATAAGAAAATTATCATATTACCCTTCCATTCAAAATACTTAAAACAATATTAGGGGTAAACTTGGAAAGTTTCAAAATACCTTTTTCTTTTGAACACCATGCACTCCACCACCTTCACCACCATGCACACCTCCTGTACCACCATTCACCGATCCATGCACTCCACCACCTTTACCACCATGCACAACTCATACACCACCATTCACTGATCCATGCACTCCACCACCTTCACCACCATGCACACCACCTACACCACTATTGAATTATCCTTTCACACCTACTGCACCACCATTCACTAACCCTTCACCTACAGATTCATGTACAAGGTAACATGTCAATATTTAAGATTTACAAATTTGCTTTGCTAAAATGACAACATCATTTCAATATACTTGTGTAGTCTTGGTTATCTTTGCTCTTTTCACTCTGAGCTTAACTGGCTTATTTGTTGTGGGGCAAGTCACCTTGTTGTGGCCAGGCATATGACAAGCACTGCACACAATGGGTTTACCCTTCTTTGATACCTTATGCTTCCCCATTTTCTCTATCACATCTCTCTTCCTTTTTGTTGCAGGTCTTCCATGCATCCTTCTTCTTTGGGGAGGTAAGGGCGGGGTGAATGATGTCTCTGGCCACATGTTACTACCATTCATAAGCAAAATATTATTCAAGTATGTTTTATTGTAGTTTCATCTACAGAAAATAGGATCTACATAGGTGTCCGCATCCCTATTCAGAAATAAGATTGTAGCAATTGAATGTGCACACCCATATCCATTTAGTTGCTATAACCTACAAGAACATGTCCTGTTGTCAAGATCCACATCATAAGCTTGACCTTCATTTCTTATCTCAAACTTGTTTATTCCACTTGGGAGCACTTGCCATTACCTAGCTTCAATCTTTAAACCATTTAGTAACTGCCTTATTGCGGGACTTACATCCTTTGTCCATTTCTTGTGTTTCAAGTTAAACATCCTCTCCATGATATATAACCTCAACTCCTCCAACATAATGATTATTGGTTTCCTTATGGCCTCAACAATTACTGCATTAAAGCTCTCAGAAATACCATTCTCCACTGCAGCACATGCCCTCCCTACCTCATAAAATGCTCTTGACCAGGTATTTGGTTCCTTCTCCATCAAGTGCTTATGGGCTTCCGGACTTAATCTTTCAATTTTTTGCATGAATTCATTGAAAGATTGTGGTGTTGTTGCATTGCAAGCCTTCCAAAAAAGGTTGTCAAAAATAGCCCCTACAAACCTCTTCTTAAAATTTGCACAATGTGCCTTGCACATTGTCGATGCTCAACACAACGAAGCACATCCTTAAGTGCCTCCATAAGACCCTTGTGTTGGTCACACATTAAGGTGAACCCAGTGCCCATACCTAGTTCAAGATCATCTCTCGGCAACTCTAAAAACCACATCCAATTTTCCTTATTCTCAACACACACTATTGCCCATGCGACTGGAATGTGGTTGATAGCATCTCTACCCACATCACACAATAATTCCCCATTGCATACACCCTTAAGGAAACATCCATCTATACCTAACAACTTTCTACAACCTTCTAACCAACCAGATTTCACATTAGCAAAACATACATAGAACTTACTGAAGTAATTCAAACCATCAGGCATGCATTGAACATCCATTTTGACTGTTGAACATGGATTGCTTCTTCTAATTTCCTCCCCATAAAACCATAATTTTGCATAATGCTCAATAAGGGTTCCCTCAATAAGATTAATGGCATGTGCCTTTGCTCTTCTGCATTGACTTAAACTAACATGTATTCCAAACTTCCTGATGACCTCCAATCTCAATTGTCTAATTGTTAACTTTTGTGTATGCAAAATTTCCTTAGTATAATGCTCTCCTATCCAAGAGTATGTGACAATTGATCCTAGTTTGTAGTTTCTAGCACAATTATGCTCAATCTTCAGTGACTTGTTTGAAATGACACCTCCTGCTTCATCCATGTAGCCCACAACTTGAATGGGCAAGCTCCTTTGCAACACACCACCAACAACCTTTTACTGTCATTCTTCTTGAAGCATAGTTGGTATCCATTTGTCACATCATAGTTACATAACATATTTTTCAACTGCTTTGGACTTTCAAATTTCATCCCAAGAACAGGTACTTGCCTCTTCCATTACATATCAAGGTTGAAAATGGAATGGATCTCAACATCTTCTTCATCAAGTTCATTGTCACCAATATCACCTTCTGGAGGACATAACTTACTAAAAAACTCATCCCCAGTCGTCTTGTTCAAAGGTATTTTGTCAATGTCAATTACTTCATCTTCAAGACCTACATTGGGATGGGTTTCATCAGGGGCAGTGTTTTCTTCATTTCTAGGTACACCATCATCTTCAAGCCCACTTTCATTATCTTCACTAACAACCAGATTCATGTCATCATCCCACCATTCCTCCAACCCATTCCCATTATGATCAACATAAACTGAAATTTCCCCGTATTCATACCTGCTATCTATAAACTGGGCAAAATCCAAATCATCTACAATAGGACGAATCCCTCTAGATAAAGGGATGTTATGTAAGCAGTAGTAGACGTTTTGAAACTCTTCCCCGATAGCTCTATCAAGAAAATCACAAAAGTCCATTACATCCATACTTGCCCAATCAACATCAGTGAAGAGGAACTGATTCCCACCAACATACCCAGAAGGATGTCGAACAAATACACCATTGTAGTGTAGATGAACTCTCAGATATACAGCTTCGTTATCGTTCTCAGCCATGCAACAGTGAAACAATCTTCAAAGAGTAAAATACCTTCGACAGCAGCAGTGTAATCTCAGTAGTGGCTAAGATGGTTAAAAACCCTAGTTCAAATCTCCATTCCACTTCTTATAAGACGTACGACTTAGGAAAATGAATTAAAATTATTTACCAGTTTTTACACTCTGGAATAACACACTTGGCACAATTAATAATTGACCACCTAATTCAACGGCCACGTCACCTATTTTACTGGCTAAATAAATTAGGAAATGAATAAGGGTATGAGAGACAGATACTTTTTGAGTTTGAGGGTCTATAAAGACTAAAAAAATAAATATGGATCTCTATGGAAAGATAACGAAAAATCGAAAACAACGGCATATTCAGTTTTTTTTTTCAATAAAAAATGTGGCCTAAAAAAATTATAAACGAAAAAAATAGGTGGGTTTTTTGGTAAGGAGTGGATTTTTTGGTATAATATGGTGTGTGTGTGTGTGTGTGTTCGTGCAATGTACAAGTATACATCTATTTCCTTGGCCTTTGATCATTATGATTTCTGACGCTCACGATTGGTTCCTTGATCCTTGTTAATTATGGTTCTCTATTGAACCTCACCATATATATATATATATATATATATATATATATATATATATATATATATATAGAGAGAGAGAGAGAGAGAGAGAGAGGACGGTTCACTTAAGATTATAAGAAAATTGAGATATTGAGATTCAACCACATATTTCTCATTTGCCGCTCTAACGCTCCAACATATTGGCAACAACGGCGTATGTCTAATCATAATGGATTATATGGAAAAGAGATATAATCATATAAGATTATACATGTATGCCTAATCATAAATGATTATACTTATATGTGTGTTAATAGATTAAGTAATCATATAATATTATGGTGGTCGGTGGCAGAGGACGTGGTGGTGGCAGAGGTGACGGTGATGGAGTCAGTTGGTGGCAGAGGTGGTTGTAGTGGTGATGACGATGGTGGTTGTGGTGGTGGGTGGAAATGAACGAACGACGTTGAATAATCATTTACGATTATAACTCTCCCGTCGTACCGATACATCGAAGCGTTAGAACGACAAATGAGAAATAAGTGGTTGAGGTTGAATTTCAAGATCTCTATATTTTTTGAAATATCAACGGAACGTGTGTGTGTGTGTGTGTGTGTGTGTATATATATATATATAAGAGTTTATTAGAGAAAAACATATTTTTGTGAGACCGTGAGACCAATTTTTTTTAGCGAAATATTCTAATATTCTATTGTTTTAGAATATTTCAATGTCAAATATGTTAAAATTATTGTTTAAGAATATTAGAATATTTCAATGTCAATATATATATATATATATATATATATATATATATATATATATATATATATATAGGGCTAGGTTATTTTGTTTCTTACATATATTGTGTGCTAGAATGCACCAATAGGAATTTAGTAAATTAAATATTTATTTAATTAAATAAATATAGATATTAAATGATTTCCATAGTTATATGTATATTAAATGATATCCATAATTATAATTCTCTTTTTATGAAAACTAATTAAATCCGTCATTAATGTCAGCAATAACATTCTTTCAGAATGAATTCGCATCTAGGTTTTTATATATGAGTTACTATTTTGTTTCAGGCAATGTTTTAAAAACCGTTTTTTTAGTTGAACCGGTATGGTGATCGGTTTCCGGTTCAACCGGTTCGACCGCTAAGTAAACCGGTTTCTATAGTTTTCATCTTTTTTCGTATTTTCGTACACATACCTACATACACAAATCAAGAATATGATGTCCACAAGTTCAAACATTAAAATACATGAAAACAAGTTGTAGATCATTCTAAATACATTAAAATAACTCATAACCATAAGTTTTACGTCAATCCACATGCATGAAAAAGAAAATAAAGTCGTAGATGAATATAAATGCATCAAAAAACTTCATAACATTTATCATGTGCTTTTATTCAGATAAATTTTAATAAATGTGAAAAAACTACCAAAGTTTATTATGCAAAAAGTTTCGATTCCATGTGTTTTTATTCAATTTAACCGGTTCAACCGGTTTAATTGAACCGGTTCAACCGGATTTTTATAAAAATCGGCCGGTTCGATCCAGTTCAGAAATAGACATAAAACCGGTGATAATTGAACCGCTCCCTTCCCCGATTCCCGGTCTAACCGGTTCGACCGGCCGGTTCAAACCGATTTTTAAAACATTGGTTTCAGGACTCATTCACTTAAAATACAATAAAGTTGCATGAAATATGAAGAACGAGAGTGTATTCTACTAGAATACACTCTCATTCTGCTGGAATACACTCTAATTCTTCTAGATATGAATTCATTCCGAAAGAATATTATTGTTGACATTAATGACGAATTTAATTAGTTTCCATAAAAATGAGTTATAAGTATGGATAACATTTAATATACATATAATTATTACTAAATTATTATTGGTGCATTCTAGCACACAATAGATGTGAGAAATATTTGAACCTACATCTATATATATATATATATATATATATATATATATATATATATATATATATATATATATGAATATTTTATTAGAAAAAAATGGTCTCACTGTTTCACAAAATTAGATCGTCTCACATAAACCTAACCATATATATATATATATATATATATATATATATATATATATATATATATATATATATATATATATATATATATAGAGAGAGAGAGAGAGAGAGAGAGCTAGGTTCAAGTATTCTAACTAATTATTGTGCAGATGTGTAAACAATGTTATTCTATGATAATTACTAAGAGAATAAGTTGTTTAGCAATGCGAATACGTTCAACCTTACAAAAATATCGTCATTTTCATGAATTCTCGCTAATTATTATTTTTGTTTGTTCTCACACATCGTTTTTCACTCAATTTTATTCTGACAGAATACGACTCAATAAACATTCTGATAACATTCTGACAGAAATGAGAATAATAATAATAATAAGTGTATAATAACCTTATAGACGATTTAATTAGTGAGAATGTGTGTTAATGACAATAGTTATGTAAGATTGAACGTATTTATATTTTCAAAGAATAGCATTGTCTATACGTCCGCACAATAATTAGTTAGAATAAAATAACCTAAGTATATATATATATATATATATATATATATATATATATATATATATATATATATATATATATGTGTGTGTGTGTGTGTTATAATGAGTTTGTTTTTTGTTGTCCTAAAGAGACATGTTAAAAGGTGAAATATGTGAATTGCATCATATTTGACTTTTAAGAAATCACAGGAATAACCGTAAGACATGGATCCAATACACGTATTTAATATCTTTAAAAGTAACGTTGACCAAGGTCATGGGGGTGAGGAGCGAGAGGGTTAAATGAAATTCATTAACACCAAACACATAGGCGATGCCGCCGTGCACGGCCATCGCTGACGCCTACATTGGCGGCGGAACCATCACGTGAAAACCTTCAAGACCCCCTAATTATCTCAAATGCTTGATACAAAAGACATGTTTTCCTTTTTATTTATCTTCAACAATTAATTTACTTCAACAATTAATTTACTCGTATTTTAAGAGTACCTGAATATGTCCTTGCTTCTTTTATTGATTTTGTAAAGGGATAATGTTTTCCAAGAATATTTACTAATTTATTGTAATTTAAACTTCATTACCCAAATGATAAATAATCATTCAATACAATGACATATATGGAAACTTTGGTAGTATTTGTTTTTGTTTTGTTTTTTTTTTTTTGAAAAAGTTGTGAAGACTTTATTTCCAAGAACACCGAGATCTAAAAACGTCTACAAGCCATATTTTCCTATAAGACTTTGAAAATCACTTTAAAGTAGGGGCGGACATGGGTTGGGTTGGGTCGGTTTTGGGGTAAAACCGAACTCAACCCGTGTAATTCAGTTTTTGGGTTTTAGAACCCAATGGATTTGGTTTCTCGGTTTCTAGGGTCGGTTTCTCGGTTAAAGCTTGAAGATCAAGAGTTCATTTTGGTGCATAGAAGAAAGACTAAGTGTAGATTCAACAAAGTTGCTTCATTTCTGGACCTTTGTGAGTATAAACCTTCAAAGTTTCCTTCAAGTTTGCTAGATCTTGTTTATTGTCATAAAATGCACTTTTGGTCCTTTTTTGGTGGTGAGCTTGGAGTTGTGACGACTTCAACTCCTTTTGAGCATTTAGAACTGTCTTATGGACCTGTTGGACTTAGAAAGTTGGTGTTTTCTACATGTCATCTAAGCAATGCAAGCTTTATGGAATATTTAGGTCATTTAGAGTACAAAAGTTTAGATCTTGCTTCATTGGAGTGACATAATGAGTAAAGTTGGAAACTTTATTCATTAAGGCATTGTTAAGGATCAGATCTGAAGATTTGGGGTTTAGACTTAATGGATTAAGTCTTTCTACTTTGTGAAAGAGGCCTGGACGCGACACGATTTTCCCTAGCGCCACGTGCTTTTAGGCTTTTCTTGAACACACTTGTTTCAGCCCAAAATCTCGACTACTTTGTCCTTTTGTGGGTGCAGGGCGCTCAGAAGAAAGAGTGGTGTGCCTGTTAACCAGAATGTTGACCTCTCGAATGGCTAGAAAGTGGGCGTTCTTGGTCATACGGTCCACTATAACCCATATCGCGTCAAATCCCTTAGCCGTTCGAGGTAACTTGGTGATGAAATCCATGGTAATATGTTCCCATTTCCACATAGGAACCTCCAGTGGCTAAAGCTTTCCATGCAGCCTCTGGTGCTCATCCTTGACCATCCGACAGGTCAAACATCTCTCGACATACCAAGCTATCTCTCTCTTCATGCACGGCCAACGGTAACTAAGTCTCAAATCCTAATACATCTTCGTGGCTCCAAGGTGTATCGAAAATCTAGACGTGTGCGCCTCCTCCAGCACAGTCTGCCTGATCCTAAGGAAGGGGCCAAAGTATGCCCTAGTCCCTTACCAAGCCTTGTAAACTAGTCTAGATCCCATCCTTGATGTGCTTAGGACTTAAAACATCAAAAAGACCATAAACCATATGGGTTTACGGCCGTAAACACATGGAGAAATGGTTCATGGGCCGTAAACTCCATTTAGGAGTGAAATGATGCCACAAACACTTCCTAAGGCTTATACTTGAAGTAGGATGCTTCCTTATGACTTGAAAAGCTTCAAAACACAATTATAGTTATTATATCAATCACATGTGATTAATAACTACCAAACAAGTGGATTTCTTACTTTCAAACTGTGTTACCAAACTGTTTTACTTCAAACTGTTTTATAAACTCTTTTTCATATCAAATACTTTTATTAAACTCTTTTAACTTATATTCTGTGTATCTATGTAGATATAGTTATATAAGTAGGATTGAAAGGACTTAGGACTGATAGCTCACCTTACTTCCTGTTCCTTGTTTGGTTGTGGACTTAGGGTATTCAGGTTATTTGTCTGAAGGTCATTTGAATCCTAGTTAGATATCATGTATATGTGTATAGATATAAAAGGTTACTTCATTCAGTTCAATACCTTTGGGTAGCAAAGGTACACAAACATGTTCATACATTCAAACAACATTACTAGTAAACTATAATAGGTATAGTTTAGGGAGATACTAATACTATTACTAGAACAGGGAAACATACAATGAGTCAGTTCATACATGAGTCAATAACAAACAAACAATAGATACTATGATGAGAAACAAACAATAGATACTATGATGAGAAACAAACAATAGAATACTATGATGAGAAACAAACAATACATGCTAGACAGGGAGAGAACACACAATACAGCTAGTACATACATATACTAGAACATTATTACATTTATGTGAGCCACGTAACGGGGCATGGCACTACCTGTCATGACCGTTTTGTATCCAGAATCTCCTTAAGTGGGGAGCGTATGAGTTTGTGTATAGATCTATACTGGATTGACTATCCTACACCTTGCTGCTCGCTACAGTGGGACTTGCAAGTCTACGGGTGCCAAACGTCATTTCTTACGACGTCTTACATCGTCGTTTTTCTATGAGTCGGTAGCAAGATACAGGCCGATCACATGATACTTTAAATAACAATTGGTTTAAGGTAGTTAGTACAGCAGTAGTTACTTAATACAACACTACAGTACTATTTCATTTTCCCATTACATTTACTTTGTGATCTTCACACAATAAACAATAATGTAAAAACTATATTTTTGGTTAATGATAGTCGGATTTGGGAAAATACACACTCTTACAAGAGACACACACACATATACTAGATGCCTTGGTAGAAGGCTACTTTTAGTAGGAAACATAGGGTTTTCTAGGGGAGTTCAAACAATTACAAACTTTTACAAACATATACAATTACAGACTTACAAACACTTTCATGCAAATACAGACATTAATATACTTATGATCTCACCAGCTTTAAAGCTGATAAACTCTTTCAAAATAACTTGTATTCTCAGGTCACCAGTAGATAGGTACCGGTGCCAGGTTTTGAGAAGATGGAGCTCATTCAAGACTCATCTTTTATTTTGATGTATATTTTTTGGTGTCTATATAACTTGACAGAACACACTTGTATGAAATTATATTATTAATGCAATGGATGATGTTGTTGCTTGTTTACTACTTTGCATTGTTGTGATACTGAACATGACGTCCTCCACCCCCGAACGATTCCGTCGTTCCGGTTTTGGGGTGTGACAGATTGGTATCAAAGCATTGTTTATAGTGAATTGAGTATATCAACCCATAAAAGATATACAGACTATAAATACAATGGGATTAAAATACTCTGACTAAGAGTTTATACTCTTAAATAATAAAATATTTAAATAAGTATACATGCCTGCATTCATACTAAAATCAGTGTCACTAGGACATAACAAAAGTATTACGATTGTTGGGCAGCACAAGTAGACTTAGAGACATATAGTCAAAACTGGGAAGATATAGCCTGATCAACTATATTATCCGAGGAGTGACTAGCATGTGCCTAAGTGTGGTTGTGAGGTTGCAACAAGTCTAAAAACTTACCAACAATACCACAATGAAAACAATAGAACAGAACATAAACCTAAAATACTATAGGGGTATTTTGTGTTACTATAAACTACTTATGTGCTAGATTCTTATATCCCTTTTCTCGCGTAGATAACATGGCTGGATCCCATCCCCACGGAAACTTGTACTTCCCTAACCGAGGTAATGATGGAGGGTTTGAAGCAGAGCCAGAAAATGATCACCCAATCCTTATGGATGGTCACCAGGCTGAAGGCTTTGCAGATGGGTCTGACTCCGAGCCTGAAGTTGAGAACCTACCCCCGATGGCTCTTGTTCCAAATCCTAACCCTCGTCCGGCTTTTCAAGGCCCGACGCCTCCGTGGGTGGAAAGCTTGGAAACATGGAGCCAAGGGCAGGATCAGCCCATGCCATTTAATGGAGACCGAAACTTTTATGACCTGAGCGAAGGGGGCTCAGCAGACAGAGTCTTGCCAATCCTGGTCGGCAGAGTGGCCCAAAATGAGATTCAAGGCAGGACAGCTCTCCATCAAATCACGGAAGTTGTCACCAATGCGAGAATGCATACAATCCGCACCATTCGTCTGGAAGATGCTCGTGACAGATCTAGAGTAGACCATGAGACCCTGCAGCAAGAGCTAGCTGAAACTCGAGCTGAAGCCATAGAGCTCCGGGTACGCCAAAGGGTGTACGAAAGGCACCTAATTGATATCCTACCTTTCTTTCCCTGGTTGAAAGAGTAATCTTCCTAGCTATGCTCTAAGTACTACCTTTCTAAGTAACTAACTTTGTACTGTAAGTACCTTCTAGTTAGACCAGTTTGCCGTCAAAACTTTTGTTACTTCGGATATGATGTAAGACCTACTCCAAGGTCATTTTTCCCAAACATATTACATCTTAAATATCAATGATATTGAAAGTCGGCAAATTTTTAGGCCAATCATTGTTCAAATACTTCCGTTTTGCTATCATTAGAATTCTATCCGAAACGTACTCTAGTCAAGTTATTGAGCTATGGTAAGTTAGCTCAGAGATCACTTCCAATCCTTGTCAAAGGTTGGATAGCAATCGTCTTATAACCATTCTATGAACTTACTTCTACTCGTTACTAGGACTGCATCATAGGGATGTAGGTCAAACCCTCGAGAACTTACTCCTACTCTTTTCCTAAATGGTCGAAATACTCCTAAGTTCAACCATAATCACTCACGAACTCATTTCTCTTTTCCATAATAGAATCATGTCGTCTCCCAGAAATAACCAACCGAGCAACGAAACCACTATCCTTCATATCGACGCCGCTACTTTCCAAGCCGCGGTATCAGCTGCCGTGGCAGCTGTCCTTGCAAACCGCAGCACTAACAACACAAGCAAGGCTGACAAGGGGGTTGATGATTCCGATCGTTGTATCAATCCGGGAAACCAACAAATGATAACAGTCACAGACTTGCAAAGCCGTAAAACCGAGAAAAGAAAACGAAAGCGCCAAGCCCAAAAGGAGCGAAAGCGATCCTAAAGACTTGCCATGCAACAACAACAAGTGGCAACCCCTGCCATCCCAGTACCGATCAGACCATACGAGGGAAAACTTCCAAAGTGTGACAAGTGTAGCTTTCATCATAATGGGGCTTGCCATGAAATGCAATGCTGCAATTGCCACAAAATAGGGCACCATGCTCGTAGTTGTGGAGCACCGGCACGACCCATCACTCCAGTCCCTGACATCGGAGTCAGCCATGCTTGCTATGGTGGCGGTGAAATCGGACACTTTAAGAGGAATTGTTCGAAAAGGAGGAGCAGCGAAAGCAACCATGTCCACATAACTCTGACCCGACACATCATTTCCACCACCGATGCGGGTGCTAGCCAGATGTGTCATTTATATGGTGAGATAGGACATCTCAGGAAGGATTATCCAATAACGAAGAACTCTGGCGCAGACGGGAAGATACTAAGGATCACAGCCGTAGGAGAAACTACTCTGGACCCACGTTGAAATATTAGGGCGTTTCGTTTTATTAAACTTATAAACTGTTAAAAACTAGTGCAAATCGAGTCTTATCTTTTTGGCGAGATCCCGTCAGTCAAGGGACTCTCGTGCTGCGTATACTTGCTTTTTGTGGTATACCCTGTTCGCAGCAGTAGTCTTATAGATAAACCTAAAGTACTTAAACTCTGTAGAAGTTGCACTGTGATGTTTTGTAACACCTTTATGATCTAGTCTAACGCCTTTTATTCCGAGTAGTCCGACATTATCGTTTAACTTAAGTAAATGCGATCCTCACAATGCCAGTTTCATGTGTAAATTCTTTCCTCCGAAATCGCCTTTCTAGCGAAGCCGTCATTCCAGAACTCCGAGGTACTCATGCAGAGAGTACCTTATGTCTCGTATCCTTCCCGAAGACACTTCAGCAAAACTCCCCGGAGTACCACTCGTACAGTACGTCAAGTTCAACCTGAAGACCCATACAATTGATCTATCACTGGAGAAGGTATACGCAAGGGTGGTATATAATCAAGGTTCTAAAGGCTTAGAATTGATGATTCCGCTTTAACTTCTTTTCCTTGTTTGGATGTGAGCTTAAGGAAGAATCATTTATTCGACTACCTTTTCAGTCTTAATTATATACGACTCGTATACACGAAGCGGTGATTGATGAACCAAATATGACTTCTGATATGAACTTTAGGACGGAGACTGCCCAAGACTATGAGTGATCCTACCGCCATGCGAAGAAACTTAGAATCCAATCAGATGCTTTTCCCTCCAATCGAGGCAATAGATTCACATAGAACAGAAAACTCCCAAGATTACCTCCGCAACGTCAAGTCGAGTTCAGAATCGACTTAGTTCCAGGGGCTACCCCAGTAGCCAAATCGCCCTATCGCCTAAAACCTGCAGAGATGCAAGGACTGTCCTGTAAACTTAACGAACTGCTCAGCAAGGGATTTAAAAGACCAAGCTTCTCACCCTGGGGAGCTCCAGTCTTGTTCGTCAAGAAGACAGCCTTCCGAACTCGTTACGGACGCAACGGGTTTGTAGTAGTACCATTCAGATTGACTAATGCGCCCGAAGTATTCATGACATTAATGAATAGGGTATGCCATCCTTACTTGGATCAGTAGTCATCGTCTTCTTAGATGACACACTTATCTACTCTCGTAGTAAGGAAGAGCATAGTAAGCATCTACGTCAGGATCAGATAAGATGTATCTAGGTCTTAAAAAGCTATACTGGTGGCCTATCATAAAAGTAGAGATGCTACCTTCGTGAGTAAATGCCTTACTTGCGCCAAGGTCGAGGTCGAATAACAGAAACCCTCAGGACTACTACAACAGCCGGAGATACCGGAATGGAAGTGAGAGCGGATCACTATGGATTTCATAACCAAGTTGCCCAATACAACGGGTGGACTTGATACCATATGGGTCATCATCGACAGATTGACCAAGTCCGCACACTTCCTGCCTATCAAAGAAACAGACAAGATGGAGAAGCTTACGAGAACTTACATACGGGAGATTGTACGACTGCACGGTGTTCCCATATCCATTATCTCGGACAGAGATAGTAGGTTCACTTCGAGGTTCTGGCAGTCGCTACAAAGTTCCCTAGGATCTAGACTGGACATGAGTACGGCCTACCATCCACAGACCAACGGGCAAAGTGAGAGGACTATCCAAACCTTGGAAGATATGTTGAGAGCCTGTGTGATCGACTTTGAGAAAGCATGGGATAATCATTTACCCCTTGTCAACTTTTCCTACAACAACAGTTATCACACGAGCGTAAAGGCTGCTCCATTCAAGGCCCTCTATGGCCGAAAGTGCAGATCCCCTCTGTGTTGGGCTGAGGTGGGTGATACCCAGTTAGCTAAAGGACGAGTTCCTGAAAGCACTCTCACAGGTCCGGAGATCATTCGGGAAATGACAGAGAAGATCGTTCAGATTCGTGAACGATTGAAAGCCTCTAGAGACCGACAGAAAAGCTACGCTGATAAACAAAGGAAACCGTTGGAATTCCAGGTGGGCGACCGTGTTCTATTGAAGGTCTCACCCTGGAAGGGCTTAATACGCTTTGGAAATCGTGGAAAGCTAAATCCAAGATACCTAAGGGCCTTTCGAGACTCTCGCAAGAATCGGCCCTGTAGCTTACAAACTTAACTTACCTCGCGAACTCAGTAACGTACATTCTACTTTCCACGTCTCGAACTTGAAAAAGTGTCTGTCCGACGAGACTCTTGTAATCCCACTCGACAAGATCGAGATCAACGAGAGCCTCAACTTCGTGGAAGAATCTGTAGAGATCATGGACTGCGAGGTCAAGCAAACGAAACAAAGCCGTATCCCGATAGTGAAGGTTCGCTGGAACGCCAAGCGAGGACCAGAATTCACTTGGGAGCGAGAGGATCAGATGAAACTGAAATATCCTCGTCTTCTGCTTAGTTTCTTGTAACTACTTATTTGCTTAAATTCTAATTTCGGGACGAAATTCCTTCAAACGGGGGGATGATGTGACAACCCAAAATTTCTATTCTGTACAACAATTCACTTCAATAGGAGCCAGAACTGTTTTTGGGAATAAGTTTGAGTGTTTTAAAGATAGTACTTCAAGAGATAACAGGAGAGAGGATGCCCTAGGGTTTATTGTGCATCAATAAAGTTCCAAAAACTCCAAGAGTTTGGAGTTTACGGCCCAAATGGTATTAGGGCCGTAAACCCTAATGACTATATAAGTTACACTTAGTTTATTTTTAACTTTTTTTCACACTTCCAAGTCTAGAACCAATTCTCTCTCAAGTATCATCCAAATTTCTTCAAAAATCTTCAAGAAAGTAAGTGTTTTCTTCCTTGTTTAGTTGATATCTACCCTAATATAGTGATCTTACATGATTGCATCCATGAAATCATTCCATTTGTGTAGATCTTCAAGTGTTCTTAGTTTCACCAAGAACACCAAGAACACACACTAGTGTTCTTGGACTTTTAGCACCTTTTCAAGCTTCTACATAGTAAGTACTCTTACCTAGGCTTGTTATAAGACTTGTTACACTTCTAATCATCAAGAAAACACCAAGGAAACACAAGATCAAAGGTGTTTACGGTCCAAGATGTTCTTGGACCGTAAACCCTAAGGAAGGGGCCAAAGTGTGCCCTAGTCCCTTACCAAGCCTTGTAAACTAGTCTAGATCCCATCCTTGATGTGCTTAGGATTTAAAACATCAAAAAGACCATAAACCATATGGGTTTACGGCCGTAAACACATGGAGAAATGGTCCATGGGCCGTAAACTCCATTTAGGAGTGAAATGATGCCACAAACACTTCCTAAGCCTTATACTTGAAGTAGGATGCTTCCTTATGACTTGAAAAGCTTCAAAACACAATTATAGTTATTATATCAATCACATGTGATTAGTAACTACCAAACAAGTGGATTTCTTACTTTCAAACTGTGTTACCAAACTGTTTTACTTCAAACTGTTTTATAAACTCTTTTTCATATCAAATACTTTTATTAAACTCTTTTAACTTATATTTTGTGTATCTATGTAGATATAGTTATATAAGTAGGATTGAAAGGACTTAGGACTGATAACTCACCTTACTTCCTGTTCCTTGTTTGGTTGTGGACTTAGGGTATTCAGGTTATTTGTCCGAAGGTCGTTTGAATCCTAGTTATATATCATGTATATATGTATAGATATAAAAGGTTACTTCATTCAGTTTAATACCTTTGGGTAGCAAAGGTACACAAACATGTTCATACATTCAAACAACATTACTAGTAAACTATAATAGGTATAGTTTAGGGAGATACTAATACTATTACTAGACCAGGGAAACATACAATGAGTCAGTTCATACATGAGTCAATAACAAACAAACAATAGATACTATGATGAGAAACAAACAATAGATACTATGATGAGAAACAAACAATAGATACTATGATGAGAAACAAACAATAGAATACTATGATGAGAAACAAACAATACATGCTAGACAGGGAGAGAACACACAATACAGCTAGTACATACATATACTAGAACATTATTACATTTATGTGAGCCACGTAACGGGGCATGGCACTACCTGTCATGACCGTTTTGTATCCAGAATCTCCTTAAGTGGGGAGCGTATGAGTTTGTATATAGATCTATACTGGATTGACTATCCTACACCTTGCTGCTCGCTACAGTGGGACTTGCAAGTCTACGGGTGCCAAACGTCATTTCTTACGACGTCTTACATCGTCGTTTTTCTATGAGTCGGTAGCAAGATACAGGCCGATCACATGATACTTTAAATAACAATTGGTTTAAGGTAGTTAGTACAGCAGTAGTTACTTAATACAACACTACAGTACTATTTCATTTTCCCATTACATTTACTTTGTGATCTTCACACAATAAACAATAATGTAAAAACTATATTTTTGGTTAATGATAGTCGGATTTGGGAAAATACACACTCTTACAAGAGACACACACACATATACTAGATGCCTTGGTAGAAGGCTACTTTTAGTAGGAAACATAGGGTTTTCTAGGGGAGTTCAAACAATTACAAACTTTTACAAACATATACAATTACAGACTTACAAACACTTTCATGCAAATACAGACATTAATATACTTATGATCTCACCAGCTTTAAAGCTGATAAACTCTTTCAAAATAACTTGTATTCTCAGGTCACCAGTAGACAGGTACCGGTGCGAGGTTTTGAGAAGATGGAGCTCATTCAAGACTCATCTTTTATTTTGATGTATATTTTTTGGTGTCTATATAACTTGACAGAACACACTTGTATGAAATTATATTATTAATGCAATGGATGATGTTGTTGCTTGTTTACTACTTTGCATTGTTGTGATACTGAACATGACGTCCTCCACCCCCGAACGATTCTGCCGTTCCAGTTTTGGGGTGTGACATGGCGCCTGCACAGGCTTGGCAAGAAGAAAGGGACATTGGGCCTTCATATGGCCCACCTTCTCACAGTAATAACAAATCTTGCTACTCGGTGGAGGAGCCTGCTGACAATAGTCCTTTGCAAAATGTCCCTCCCCTCCGTAATTTCGGCAGGTAGAAAAAGAAGACTGAAAAACACCCTCATGAACCTTGATGCACTTCCCACAAGTACGACCCCTCTGTCCGCCAGAACATGAATCAACGGGCTTGAACCGCTTCACTGTCGGTTGTGGCTGAACGGGAGCCTATCACTGCCCCCTCGTCTGAATCTCCATCTCGATCTTCCACCTCCTCACGGCATTCTGAAGCTCGATGAGGGTACCGTAATGTTGGGTGGACACGAACTTCCAGATATCCGTCTTAAGCACGCTCAAGTACCGGGTCATCTGAGCATGCTCCAAAGCAGCAAACTCAGGGTAGAAAGGAGCCCTCTCCGGGAACATCTTGGTGATCTATGTCACCGTATCAATCGCCTGTCTCATATCCAGGTACTCCTGAGCCAATCTCTCCCTCGCCACCAGGGGAATATATCTTGTACGGAACATCTCTGAGAAGTGCTCCCAAGAAACAGAAGCCCTCTGCTCAAAAGTGTACGAACCATTCACCAATCTCCACCAATCCTTCGCCCCTGACCAAAGAAGTCCCAGGGCGCACTTGACCTTCTAGTCATTCGGGCACACACATGTGAAGAATCAATCCTCAACATCAGACAACCACATCATCACCACAATTGGGTCCTTGATCCCATCAAATTCTGGGGCCTTGGTATTGTCGAACTCCCGATATTGGAAGGATTTTTCCCCTCAAACCACCACAGCAGCAACGGCCGTGGTAGCTGTGGCAACAACAACCTCAGAGAGAGAAACATAACGATCATTAAAGAGCTCAATCATAACGGTCATAATAGACCCAAACATCTGCAGCATTGAACCCTAGAAAACAACAACCACCTCAGTAGCGATGATCTCCCAAATCCGATCATCGGTCAAACCTGGCCTACCCTGGCCACCAGCTCCAAATCCTGAACCCTCGTCTCCACCATTCTGAAAATAAACCAAAACATATCAGAAAGGTCACAATACACATTGCTACAATCACATGAAGAGACCAAACCCTAGGGGTTTGTGACTTCCATGCTACGCGTACGGTTCATGTGCTTTCATGAGTACAGACCCATACTACCTTCCACACCTACCCATATTTGTCTAAATGGATCATCACAAACTGCCCAAAAACAAATACAACATTCAGGATACGCACACATTCTATCCTCACTCTTTCTCAAGAGTAGCTAATCATTTCTCATCTGGCCGGCTGCTCACACACATACTCACTCATGAAACTTCCACCAACCATACAGTCGCTCATGCATTCTAATCATACATAACGTTCGATCCTATAGACAGTCGAATACTTGATTCTACCCTAAGCCCACAACCAAACAAGGAATAGGAAATATGGCTAAACCAAACATTCCGAGGCTATAGAATCTTAGTTATGTACAACTATGATACACACACTAAGCAACTACAGTAATGATGTCAATTCCATCTAGCATATAAGAAGTCCTCCTAGGCTATCATGCATCATATATCAGGCAATTTTATCATGCAATTTCCTCATGATCCCTAGCCTACTACTAGCATGTAGTTCTATCATACTCATCAACAACAAATAACAATGTGGCTAACTTGGGGTATACTTTTCTAGCTCCGGTTGATGGTACCCATCTCAACCTTCGATGTTTACTTTTGAAAACAATTTGGAAAATCATTTTGAAAACTTTTACAGATCCTTAGTTTGAGGATAGATTCGCACGCACACTCATCCAATTCTCTAAAACCATGGATCTGATACCAACTTGTAACATCCACAAAATCAAAGTAAAAATTTTCATTTTTTAAATCCAGAGAAAACATTGTTTTCAAATAAAATCCCAAATCAAAACCAAACGTTTACGAAACAATGATCTCAAAAGTAGAAATCATATATCAGAGTGTCCCAAATCAGTATCACCAAACCAAGAGGATGTGTACAATCACACCTTTGCTTTCCCACGGTCATCTGAAGTACCTGAAACATAAAACTGAAACTGTAAGCCAAAGCTTAGTGAGTGCCCTCAAAGTACTACACACAACCAAACAAATATACAACATGCATAATGGGTCCACCACCTGCCAGTTGGATTACACAGGCCCACAACCTCCCGGTTGGATTTCCCAACATATAACATATTGGGTTAAGAACCTCCCCGTTGGATTACCCTAGCCCACAACCTCCCGGTTGGATTGCCCTGACCCACAATCTCCCGATTGGATTTCCATGGGTTTGTTGGCTTACAACACAAAGCAGTACAACCTCAACCCAACCACACTATGTCGACATATAAGAAATAACATATATTCAACAAATACTTAGTCATATAGCCAGTCAACAGACTCACAGACAGATCTATAGATCTCTACCGCACAACAACATCCTATATACCAAGACTCAGCTCTAACATATCAATACAACATAACAACATCCTCTAAACCATGATACAAAACTCAATGGGCCGACATTGGTGTCTTCGACCCATAAGTACAGTGAGGAAAACTTACCTCTTAGTCTGAACAGATAGCTGAATAGGTCACTGCTCCGAATGTCAGCTCTACCATCACCAATACATCGAATTGTGACAAATCTCAACTACAGCTCAAAATACCCAAAATACCCTTAGGTAAAACTTGGTCAAATCCTTGTCAAAGTCAAAAAGTCAACCGAGTCAACTCAGCTGAGTACACCCAACGTACTCAGCTTATACACTTAGCGTACTAAGGTCTTGACCAGAAACGTGGTCGTTGACCTCGTATGCGCAACGTACCCCAGGTACGCCGAGCGTAGGCAACTCCCTCCTTTCCCTTCTATTAAGAGCTTAATTCCTTAAGCTCTTTCATCCAAAATCCTGATCTAGTCCTCAAATGATGTCCTTAACCATAAAGTTTCCAAATTTATCATCTTGCATGGCCATTAAGTGATCAATACCAAAAACCCTAACTTCTTAACTCATTAAGACATCCTAGTTCATGCATGGAAGGAAACTAAGGTACAGGATTACATTTTTATGATTCTAAACACTTGAAAACGTTTGAAAGGACAACTCATATGAATTAGAGTAACCCATACTCATAATACCAAGCTTATGAGCCCAAAATGAACACAAATCCATGGCTAATAAAGATCTAAACAAAACTTCATCGAGATCAGAGCTTTTTACCTCCAAGTGGTGTCAAATGATGATGTGATTCTGGATTCAAAGTGCTCTACTCTTCTAATATGGTTTCCTCTTCCTTCTTCCCTTTTAAGAACACCAAAAGATACACTCAAGGTCAAGATTGCATCACTCAAGATATTAGGGTTATCTAGTGTCACACCCCCAAACCGGAACGGAGGAAACGTTCGGGGGCGGAGGACGTCATGTTTAGCATCACAACACATGCATCATAGTAATCAAAGTAACAAACAACCATTACATTAATATTAAAGTGTTTACAGAGTATGTGATTCACAAAAGTTTGACTCAAAAAGTAAATAACAAAACAAGACATGAAGCTACTATGCTCCATCTTCTGAATCCCAGAGCGCGTACCTGTCTACTAGTCTCCTGGGAATACAAGTTATTTTGAAAGAGTAGATCAGCATTTAAGCTGGTGAGTTCATAAGTATTTAAGTGATGAAAGTAAGTTGTAAGTTCTTTTAGAAATGTTCGTCTGTTCCTCCAGAAAATCCTATATTTTCTGATGTGATGAATGAAAGTAAAAATGACTCTACAATTCCTTCTATGAGTACTAAATGGATACAAGTTATATACAATTTAGAGTAAACAGACAATCGATTGTGTGTATCTTCCCTAAGCCCACAACCAAATAAGGAACAGGAAATGAGGCGGAAGTCACACATCCCATTGTTTGTTAGATCTTTACTGTATATAACCCTGGTGTATTCATTTGATACTTACGAAATTAACTGTAATAGTTCTTTATATTTGATGAAAACATTCTTTAAGAAAATCATATATTTCCTTTAGTAAAAATGGTAACCACAATATTCATTCTATAATCACTTAGGTTATACAAGCTATATATAATCTAATATCGAACAGACAGTTAAATGGGTGAATCTGCCCTAAGTCCACAACCAAACAAGGAACAGGAAGTAAGACGGAAAGCACACATGCAACTGCCTATCGGATACTAATTATATATAACCCTGATGTATAAACTAATGTATTATAGAATTAACCACTAAATGTCCTTTAAGTTATACTGGTTTAATAAAATGAATTAAACCCTTTTATTGATAAGTTTCTAGTTTAGCCTACTAAATGTTCTATCGGAAAAGTACGTTTTGGTACTAGAAAACAATATATTGAATTTGTATGCTACGACCTGACCCATACCTGGTACTCCTTATGATTACTTGGTGTATACGGAATATATATATAGCTAAGATCAAATAGATAGTAAATTGGGTGAATCTGCTCTAAGCCCACAACCAAACAAGGAACATGAAATGAAGCGGAAAGCACACATTCTACTGTCTACCGGACCCGATTAATATATATCCCTGATGTATCTACCGAGGAATCATAAAGTTAGCATTATAGGCCCCCTTCTAACTGAATGTACTAAGACTCGATTGTTTTGTTTGTCTTTTGTAATGATGTAAGTTTTCCCAAGTTTAAGACTATCTTTTCTAGAAAATAGTTTGCATTACCTTTTATGTGAGAAGATCATTATATGAATGTAATGGGAAAATGAAAGTATTCAGTAATATTGTATAAAGTAATTACTGAAGCACTAACTACCTTAAAACCAGTTTGTTAATTAAGGTTAAAATGTGATGAGATTATAACCATACTTGATTGACTAGTAAACACGACGATCAAAGACGTCGAAATGGTATGACATTCGTCACCCGTAGACCTGCAGGTCCCACTGTAGCTAGCAGCAAGGTGTAGGATGGTCAATCCCGTATAGATCTATACACAAATTCACGCTCTCCCTCCAGGAGACTCTGGTTACAAAACGTGACACAGCAGTATATTGCCATGCCATGAAGTAGTGGCTCACATTAATGTTATAGTGTTATTGTATTAGTGTAGTATGTTCCTTCTGTTCTAATGTATAGTATGTTCTTTCTGTTTCTCGCTATAGTATGTTCTTCCCTGTTCTTGTTATTGTATGTTCTGAACCCCTAAACTATACCTATTATAGTTTACTAGTATGCTTGTTTTGTAGTGTCCCTGATTTGTAGAAAAGACTCAATTATCTACTGAGTTATGATTGCACTTTAAAAACAGAGTTTTATAAACAACAAAGTAACATAACTCTAAAAGAGTTTTTTAAATGATTTGATCACTTATAAAAGCATAAGAAATCCTTTAATGTGATGGTTATCACAGTTAAAATATTAACACAATACTATTGTGTTCAACTTGTATCCCCCCTTAAAAGCATTTAAAAACATTTAAAAGATTGATTATAGGGGTATGAACTCACCTTACATGGGTGATTTAATTGAAGATTTGCGTAAGTATGAGAAGTTCCACGAATGAAGTCCTGAGGCACAATCGAGTCCTAAATGACATATATTGATACATATATGTATATTATTAGTGTTTAACACCACTAATATGAAGGGAAACAACCTTAAGGACTAGGAAACACTTGAAATGAAGTGTTACAATCACATGTGATTGACTAAAGGGAGTTCACAGCCACACTAGAGTTTACGGCCAGAACACATGATGTGTTCACGACCCAACTTCATGACTTTATGAAGGGTTTACGGCCAAAGGAAGAGTTTACGACCGTAAACTCTTGAGGATTATGAACTAATTGCTTATTTCATGGCTAGGAATCAAGTGTTTCTTATGGATAACAAGATGATGGAAGAGATACTCACCCTTTGGAGGTCTTTAGGGTGTTTACGGCCCAAGAACAAGTGTGTGTTCTTGGTGTTCTTGGTGAAAAGATGATGACTTGAAGATCTTGAAGGAAAAGTGATGAATTCAAGGATGTGATACATATGATTCATATGATCAAGAAGATGTAACTAGTAAAATGGACGAATTACTTACAATATTGAAGAGAAATGGAAGTGTTCTTGATGATACTTGAGAGAGAAATGAGTTTCAACCTTGAAGATGTGAAGAATGATGAAGAAATGAAGGAATTTGATATATAAAGGGAAGGGGTTCACGACTGCCTAGAATTTACGGCCGTAAACTCTAGTTTGCGGCCGTAAACTCCTTGTGATGGAGTTTTCGGCACGATTGCAACCTGATCAATCGTAAGATCAGGTTTGTTTTGTATTTTTCAAACTTTTGATCATAATATTTTTGGGCAAACCGACTTCACATGCTTATAAATCTACTTAACAGGATCATGAAAACTACTTTTCACCCCGAATGGAACTCCAGTAACAGTCGCCTGAGGTTTCTAGAGCCCCGTTGCTTCACGACGGCACGTGGCTACCGGTCCTGATGGTTCTCGACTGTGAGTCATCAGATCATTAACTCTCATTGACCTGGTCTTCGTTGGAGCAGATCAGAGATAGGATGACATGGGGTGTTTGCGAGGCGGAGAACGATGGAAAAAGGGGGCAACGTCACTCGTTGGTGGACGGAATTACGGCCGATGGTTCAGTTCTTGAGGAAGAAAGAAAGAGTAGAGAGAGGTTGAGAGAGAACAGACCATACTTTTTTGAAGATTTAGCTCTCATTTATAGGACATGGTGATGCCATTCACCACCTGTTGCCTCGATAAGCGTGTCCCGTAACCCGACTTCGTAAAAATCTTCCAAAGTTATTTGTTGATTGTCACGAGTGTGTGATTTCAAAAATGTAATCAGAATTCGAAACCGATAGAAGAAACTAGGTGAAAAAGGAGTTTAAAATTCTAATTCGGTAACTTTTATAGTTTTAAGGCTGTTTTTACGAAAGTTTTATAATTTCATGCTAAAAATATTCTGAATATGAAATCTAATATTAGCATATAGCCTGAGTTCAAAAACCTGTTTGAAAACAATTTACGAATGTGCAACTATCCCAAAGAATCGATACAACGTTCGTTTCCGGGAAAATCAGTTATATAACTTATTTGCATCTGTAAAAAGAGCATAAATTTTGTGTACGGTCTTCATTTTTGTCGATCTTTATATCCACAAAGTCGTGTGAGTACACTCAATCCAATTTGAGTGCCATTTGCAGACAAGTATACTTAAAACTCAAATTTTATTTTTAACGCATTAAATAGTACTTATTTTTTAGAATAGAGTTTTGTTCTTTAGCATTCGACACAAATTGGAGACACGGAGAGTATTCAGTATGCAAATCTAAGTATAATTATTTTTATTGCATTAAAAAATAATGGATAATACACAAAAGGTCCTATCACAAGGGGTTTCGCGGTGGTTTGACCGGTGAACTTACACCTAATTTTACCATTTGTTACATCCTGAGCATGCTCAAGACGGAGATTAGGGAGTTCGTGGCGAACACCTAGTACTGAAACTTAGCAGAGCTATAGTCACATACCAGGAGGAAAGAGATTAAGTTGAAGATGCAGAAGAAAGAGAAGAGGCCGACCCAGTTCAATCGCTGTCGGCGACCAAGCAGTTCAAGCCCACTAACTCGAGATCAAGAGGAAAAAGAGATCGTACTTACAACAAGTGTGGGAAGGTTCATGAAGGCCCCTGTTGGGGAGGGATTAGGTGCCATAAATATTGAAAGGGGGGTTACTATGCTAAGGATTGTCCGTAGAGTATGAGTATTTGTTTCAATTACAACCAGATGGGTCATTCTAAGGTGGATTGTCCAGTACTAGCCGCCAGACCAGTTCACACTCCAGCTCCTACGACTTTTTGGATCACTGACGGCCATCAGGGGAGGTTTGAAGCCCCAAAGGCCAAGGTTTGTGTAATGCCCCATTTCTGGTATGTCATTTAAATAAAGTAATTTTCATTTCTTAAGGGGTACTCGACGAGTCAGTAGCCCGACTCGTCGAGTAGAGGCGGGTTTTGCACGCGATTTAAGTTGGCGACTCGACGAGTCCATATTCCTGGACTCGGCGAGTCTGCCAGTCTGGATGAAACCCTAATTTCAAGGGTTTGCACCCTATTTAAACATCTTATGTGCCCCCAGACCAGCCTCCCTCAACCACAAAGAGTCCCATACAAAACCCTAGCCGTTCTTAAGCATTTTTGGAGCATTTTCTCACTTGTGAAGGTTTTAGTGCATCTTAGGGATTTGGGGAAGAAGAGAGAAGAGAAGTATTCAAGGGGAGAAAGTAGATCCGGACTTCTGGTTGCATTTCAGTCCCCTTTGAGGTATCAAGCTCGAATCTTTGCTTATTATCAATTAGATCTCTTGAGAAGTTTGCTCTTGTTGATTTTGAGCCCTTTCTAGACTTTAAGGTCGAATTAAGAGTTAATATGATGAATGGACTTCAGATGTAAGCTTTCCAGAGCCTCTTAAGCTCAAGGTTGCCACCTTTATTGAGCCAAGTTTCCATTCCAAGCTTAGATCTCTTCCTTTACCTTATTTTGGGTATTTGAGCTTCATATTAGCATGCATGCACGTAAAGTTAGGAACTTTACGTGAAAAACCAGCCCTAGGAGCCCAGATCTATGAATGGAATGCACTGGATTCGAGCAGAATCGACTGTTTAGTAATGACATGCATGGGACTCGGCGAGTCGTTCTTCAGACTCGACGAGTCGAGTCGCGAGTCCCCGATTTTCCCCATTTGAGAGTTTAAGGTGGAATCAGTGAGTAGGTAATGGACTCGGTGAGTTAAGGCTCAGATCTAGTAGTGGAGGGACTCGACGAGTTGTCCATACAACTTGGCGAGTCAAGGATTGATCTCATTCATAGGATGAAGGAGGACTCGACGAGTTGTTCATACAACTCGGCAAGTCAGATGAAGATGAACTAGATGTTAGTATCGAAGAAGAACTCGTCGAGCCTTTGCCAAACTCGACGAGTAGAAGCGGGTAGAGGATTAGAAACGATGATAGGGACTCGGCGAGTTGGCGGCCCAACTCGGCGAGTCCGGTCAACTGAAAGTTGACTTTGACCAGGAAGTTGACTTTGACCAGGGGTAAAATAGTCATTTTACCCTGAGAGTAGTTATCAGTATCTGATTTAGTGTTTATGGGATTTGTAGCCGGGGAGTTCCAGAGCAGCAGTCAGACAATTTCAGATTTAGCATCTCAGCAGCCAGCATTACGAAGTGAGTTTCCTTCCAGTAGGAACGGGTCTACGGCCACAATGCTGGCCCGTTTAGTTAGCAGTAGTTCCGGACGTCGGTCCGATGCAGTAGTTCAGTGTGGTTGATGTCTTTGTGATTCAAGCATGTCTTTGTGTTATGTGTTCCGGGCTTCGGTCCGATGCAGTATGCAGTATCTGTGTTTATGCTAGTAGTTATGATTATGCTATGCTATGTTCAGTCAGTTCCGGACTTCGGTCCGATGCAGAGGGTAAGGCCCTGGTTAGTTCCGGACTTCGGTCCGATGCAGTTTCCGGACTTCGGTCCGATGCAGAGGGCAAGGCCCTGGTTAGTTCCGGACTTCAGTCCGATGCAGTTTCCGGACTTCGGTTCGATGCAGAGGGCAAGGCCCTGGTTAGTTCCGGACTTCGGTCCGATACAGTTTCCGGACTTCGGTCTGATGCAGTGGGCAAGGCCCAGTAGTTGCTTTATATGTTATTGTATGGTATGTGGTAGTTTGGGGGAGCTCACTAAGCTTTGTGCTTACAGTTTCAGTTCTTGGTTTCAGGTACTTCCGCTAGTAAGGGGAAGAGCTCGGGATGATGGCATGGCACACACCACAGCTTCAGTTAATCCTGGGAGTTTTATTCGGATATTTTGATATGTTTTGACATCAGTTAATTTGATAAATTTATTATGACATTTTGAGACGCATGATCCATGGATTTATCTTTTAGTGTTTGATATTATGGTTTAGTAGAGTTTTCAAACGAAAATTTTTGGGTTGTATTTTTGGGATGTTACAGTTTGTCCCTATCAGCTGACAACAGAGGAGGCCAGGGCTACGTCTGCCATTGTCACTGTATGTATCTATTTATCTTTATGTCAAACATTATATTCTGCCTAATTATGTTTATGTTTCTGCTTAGATACGTTTCTAGTGAACTCAATTCCTGCTTTAGTGTTGTTAGACTCAAGGATGAGTCGATCGTTTGTATCATCTTCTTTTAGTAGAGGTTTTTATGTTTCTCTAAGAGCATTGGATTATCCCTTGGAGGTCGCCATTTCCGATGATCGTGAAGTTTCAGGTTCGAGAGTTTATTATGGCTGTGTGTTAGAGATTTTTGGAGTGGAGTTTTCGATTGATCTCATTCCCATTACGATGGGTGATGTTTTTGTTATTTCCAGAACGAATTAGTTGAGCCAATTCAGGGCATTGATTAATTGTGAGTGATAGTTAGTGGTGGTTCGTACCCCAAGTGAGGGAGAGCTAACCATCTACATCGAGGGAATTAACGTTGGTTCGACTCTCTTCTCTGTTGCAAAGGTTAAAAATTACTTGCATCACGAATGCTCGGGTTACCTTGATTATGTTGTCGATACTCCGGAAAAGAAGAAGAAGTCAGTTTGCAGTGTGCTTGTGGTTTGCGAGTTTCCGAATGTTTTCCAAGAGGATTTTCCTGGTGTGCCTCAGGTGAGGCACATTGAGTTCAGGATCGATCTGACCATTGTGCAGTTCACTGTGGGGAGCACCGATCCTTTTCGTGAATAAGAAGGATGGTTCACATCGGATGTGCGTAGACTACAGGGAGCTGAACAAGCTAACAGTGAAAAACTGTTACCCATTTCCGAGGATTGATGACCTTTTTTATTAGCTTCAGGGTGCATCTTGGTTTTCCAATATTGATTTGAGGTCAAGATACCATCAAATGAGAGTCAGGGAGGAGGATGTGCAGAAGACAACCTTTCAGACTCGTTATGATCATTATGAGTTCGTGGTGATGCTATTTGGGCTCACCAATGCACCGACAACTTTCATGGATTTGATGAACCGAGTGTGTAAGCCGATGATTGGCCGATCGGTGAACGTATTCATTTCTGATATCCTAGAGTATTTAAAGATCAAGGAGTAGCATGGTGAGCACATTCGTGAGATTCTTGGGGTTTTGAGGATGGAGAGTATGTATGTCAAGTTCTCCAAGTGTGATTTATGGTTGCATGAGTTTCAGTTCTTGGGACATCTTGTGACATCCCATATTTTCCAGAACCAAAAAAAAACTTTTTCTTTATGCTTGAAAACCCATAACATCTTTGTTTGCTAAAAAGCCCAATATATTAAAGCAATTTTGAGTACAAATGTTTGTTTCAAAATAATAAAACCCTAAGGATGTCATAATCAATACACAACATAGTTACAGCGTAAAGACCTAACGGTCCTGAACACTATTGCATGTCTTCTCTTTAATCACTCAACATCCTATTCAAGTCTCCAGGAGTCTTAACACAGTTACCTGTGATGCATATAAATTGAGTGGGGTCAGGTTGGAAAATGTTGTGAGATACATAATGTTTTCAATCCCATGATATTATTAGGAAGATAATCCATAATCAATAAACCTACAAAACCAACTGTTATCCAACAACACATCATAAATATCTATAAGACACGTTACCCTTAGTTACACATCCCGTTGATCCTCACATATTGATCCTATAACAGTGATCTTATAAGATCTATCCTGATGGATCACTATAAGCAACAGGTTGACTATATTGCTTCGGGGAGTCCTTGGGAGCAGGCGTTAGTCAATAAAGGCAACCATGGGGGGATAAAGCACATCAAATGAATATATGATCCTTTTTCACTAGATCAGTATGATTCATTAACACCGCAAGACTAGGTTTAGTCATGTGTGGTCATCTATACTCTGCTATATGACTCAGACATACCTGTTGATGGTCTGATACATACTCACCCTTTCCAGCTGTCCAGATGACATACCTGCTAATAGTCTGATACTAGTGTAGTACTCATTTATGTAATACGTACCACATCAAATCATAACAGTGTCATCGAACAGAGTTCAACCCTCCGTTCTAATATCACACACACACACACTCTTAATATAATGCTACACAATGTCCAAACTTAATTGAACTATGCATCCCCTTTAGGTCTTAGAGTATAACTAAAAAAGATTATAATACCCGTAGTTAACAAAAAAATTCATGATGTAATATGTTTACAATATAGGGTTTAACCTTAATGTGAGCTAAACATATTTTATAAGTCTAATTCCATCACTAGGCAAGACTATAATGCTTGTAATCAACATCCAAAACTGTTTTCCTATTTATTCCATATTATCTCAATACAATATACAACTACACTATTATCCAACTTAACTGGATCTAAGCATCCTTTATACGTATCAGTTTAGAAACTAGACTAAACTACAATCCTTGTAATCAACTTCCAATACCAACTCTATTTAGACAACACTATCCTAATTTAGTGTATATATTTAACATAGAGTATTAGGTATTTAATATACATTAATCTTTTCAGTAATAATGCTTCTATATTATCAGGTAATAATATCATGTATACACCCTAACACATATATATAACCATATTTGCTTCGCACAATGTATGTCATTCACATATAAACTTTCAAAAAATGTTTATACTTTTAATAAATACTTGTATTAAAATCATGTTCATGAAAGTAACTATGCACTCACGTGATTGAGGTGGAAGATCCACGGTTAGGCCAGCTCCTTGCCTAACACGTAGCTTATCTCTTTTAAATAACCTAAATACAAATATTACTACGTCTCAGTATTAGTTCGTATTTATAAGGTTATAATAATCATTCCTTAGTTTCCTCAATAATCCCAATGAATACGTCAAATTCTAGCTAATAAGGAATAACCAGGTAAGATTATATTGGAGGTAGGATCTGTTTGGTATACATAGTATATTGTTTCGAAAATCCACTTTAAACACCTCATTGAGCATGGGCTAGACATCACTCCCGTAAGTAGCTCAATCAATATTTTGACTTGGAATGACTAATAAATCTTATTTATAAGTTCATAATAACGACTATGAATATAAACATAAGTTATACTTAAAGCATAGTAAGTGCAGCTTAACTTACATCGTTTTCTGATAGAATTTCAAAAAGTTAGCAAGCAAAACTTCGACTCCGAAAGCTTTTTTTTAGACTCTCTTAGGCTTTAGAGCCTCGATAAAGTAGCCAGGAAATCTAGGAAAATCAGGTTCGAATGAGGGAAGGTTTAGAGAAAGTTTGGAGTGGAATGTGAGTAGAAAAGAGAAAATCGTGCAATCTATATATAGGCTAAAAAAGGACGTGGCACGCCGTGGTCTGGTGTAGGCAGCAAGACTTTGTGTCCGGTGCTGACACGTGGCGGATGGTTAGTGGGTCGACGTCGCACTTAACAGGTAAATTTCACAAACTTCGAAAAATCACACCTTTCACTTACGAGCTCTATTTTCTACATTCTTTATATCATCGGTTTCATATCGACGAGTACTACAACTTTCATTTAGACTTCTTTGGCTAATTCTCATTTTATTTTTAATTTTATTGTCTATGAAGATTACACTGTAAAAGACCGTGCAAAACTCATAACTTCTTCATACACACTCCGTTCTCGATGTTCTCTATATTGATGGTTTTGTATTTACGAGAACTCCGAATTCGTTTAGACCATTTAGGCTAATTAGCAACCTATCTCCGATTCATATTTTATGACACACATTGTTGCGTAGGGTTGAACACAAAACTTCAAAAACTCATAACTTCCTCATACGAAATCAGATTTAAGTGTTCTTTATACTCGTGGAATCGTCATCACAACTGCTACAACATTTGTTAAGATTATTTTTCCTAAATAATCTTTTATTTTTTCACTTTATTTTATCGCTTCCACGATAAATTTTAAAATAATATTTGTTACAAATATTATAATATTTGTTCTTACAACATGCATATATTAAATAGATATTTATATAGCCCGTAACGCGTATAACGAATAATTATCCTATTCGATGATTTTTAATTATTCAATAAAATGAATAATTATAACTAGGGAAAAAGACATAAATGTTCTACAAACTTTCTAGGGTTAGTCCTTTTAGTCCCTAAACTATTTTTGTGGCTTTATTAGGGAACGAAGATATTTTTGTCGGGTCCATTACATCCTTTTGACCAAAGTGAAGGGGTCATCCGATTACCCCTTTGACAAATTGATATTTGTTGACCAATATTCACACATTGACTTTGAATTTTCTCATAACCTTGGACCCACATCTTTCTCTCTCTTTCTCTCTCAAATTTTTTTCGTCGCCATCTAGATCATCACTTCCGTTCTACATCTGGGGGTTTAAGAGTCATATGTGGTTATTAGTTTTAATCCACAAACATGTAAAAAACTGAAAGAATATTCGGCGTTGCAAGGAGGATCTCGTAACTATCCACCTTTAGGCCAACTATTCGCCGGTTGAGGTTCACCGCCGATAACCAACCGGTCACTGTCGAAGTGGTGGTTTGTGGTGGTAATAAAGCAGATGCTTTCCAAAATGTGGACCGTTCATTTACCGGTTCCTTCCATCCTTGTTTTGTCTAGAATCGTGTCTACCAATCACCTTCACCATGTTCAACTTTCACCTTGAAAATATCAATTGTGATTTCAATCAAGAAGCTTTCTAATTTGCCTCTGTTCCATTCGTCAAAGGTTTCAGCTAATTTTGTGTTGCTTAACATACCAATATTTTTCAGAACATCATAAGCTTCAGAAATTAATTGCATATCACCATATTTGATTCCATTATGCACCATTTGAGTGAAATTACCAACCTACCTTCTCCAATTGAGAGTGAATTTGGTTCATTTCTCAATTCGTTTTTTATGTTTCTGCAATAGAAATTGTTGGGTTTCTGATGAAATTTCTCAAAGCTTGCATTTTTCTCCCTGTTTCTTACATTCATATTATCATTTTTACCCTTCCATTCTTGGTTACCACCTGACGATGCTTCCTGAACATAATGTTGGATCATAACCACAGTTTTAGCAAAATTTCTAGTGCTCAGGCTTGACAAGTAAAATCTGATTTCATCATGAAAATGTAATAAAACAAGAATCATTATGCAGAAGGCGGACATCGAGACAGAAAGAGCCCAAACAATAGTAGAACAAGATGAAAAAATAGCTGAAAAAGAAACACTAGTTGATAACAGGAGGTGGAAAACAATTGATGAACCCAAACAACAAACAATTAGAAACATGAACAAAAAACACGGTTCGGTAAACCTTGAACTCAGTGGTTTCGATTTCAACAAAAAGCATTGAAAAAGAAAAAGAAGAACGAAAGCAGGGAAAAAGGATGAATGAAAGCAGAAATTGAAGAACGAACTTGTAGTTGTCGGGTGCTAGGTCTCCGGCCGGTGGCTTCACAGGGGCGATGTCATCCATTGTCGTCTAATGGAAATCGATTTTGAGAAAGTCAAAATGTGATTTTGAATTTTAAATGGAAAAGAGCTGATGTGTCCATGAAACCTGCTAAAATAGGTTAAAGGGACTAAAAAAACAGGTTGCTTCTAACCTTGTGCCCCTATAAAGACACAAAATTAGTTTAGGGACTTAAAAGGTCAACCCTAGAAAGTTCGTAGGACATTTATATCATTTCCATTATAAATAAAACCACTTAAAACATCTAGCCCTAAATTACAGGCATTACACATCTCGTCAATCAGAACGATATTCTAGTTGATCCGGCCAAGATTGAGGCGGTGATGTAGTGGGAAGTTCTAAGTTCTCCATATGAGATTCAAAGTTTCCTTGGTTTAGCAGATTACTATAGGAGGCTTATTCACGACTTATCTAAGATTGCAATTCCTCTTACTCGGTTGGCAAAGAAGAGTGTTACTTTTCAGTGGGGGACTGAGTAGCAGGCGACTTTTGAGACCTTGCGATGGAAGTTATATGAGTCGCCAATGTTGACCCTTCTCGAGGGCGTTGAGGATTTTATGTTTTATTGTGATGCTTCAGTCATAAGGTTGGGAGTTGTACTCATGCAACGAGTTCGGTTTGTTGTGTATGCTTTGAGACAGTTGAAACCTCATAATGCGAATTATCCTACTCATGATTTGGAGCTGTGGGCAATGGTTTTTGCCCTCAATATTTGGCGTCATTATTTGTATGGGTTACGGTGTACCATCTACATGGACCACAAGAGTTTGAGATATTTGATGGATTAACCAAATCCGAACATGAGGCGGTGTAAGTGGCTCGATGTAGTAAAGGACTACGACTGCAAGATTCTATATCGACAATGAAAGGCCAACGTGGTGGATGATGCTTTGAGTCGTAAGGCGACTAGTACACCGATTTAGGATATTTGTTTGAGGATGACTATCGTGATACCACTATTAGATATGATCAAGGGAGCTTAGGCGGAGGCAATAAAGGAGGAGCATCAACGAAGTGATGGGATGGTTGGTCAGGTCTTGGCTTTCGACATCAATATTTGAGGTTTATTGACTATGCATGGTGGAATCTGGGTTCCTTATTCGGGTGGGGTCCGAAAGATATTGATGGAGGAAGATCATTAATCGAAGTTTTCGATTCATCATGATGTCACAAAGATGTACATGGATTTTAGGCACGTTATTAGTGGCCCTTCATGAAGTGGGATATCTCTTGGTACGATGAAAGGTGCTTAACTTATCGGAAGGTAAAGGTCGAACATTAGATGCCTCATGGAAAGTTGCAGCCATTGGATATTCCGGTGTGGAAATGGGAGCAAATGATAATGGATTTTATCACGAAGCTACTGAAGACTGATGGGGGGTTTTGACACTATCTGAGTTATTATGGATTGTTTGACCAATAGTTCCCATTTTATCGTTATCCCAAAGAGATTTTCGGCCGAGAAATTAACAAACATTTATATTCAGGAGGTGGTTGCTCGCCACAGTGTTTTGGTTTCGGTAGTTTTATATCGATATGTTGATTTTACTTCTAGATTCTAGAAGAGGTTCCACGAGGAATTGATTACTCATTTACATTTTACTACTACCTATCACCCACAGACGGATAGCCAGAGTGAGCGGACTATCCAGACCTTGGAGGATTTGTTGAGAGCTTGTGTGATCTATTTTGGTGGGAGTTGGGAGACATATCTTCCGTTAGCAGAATTCTCCTACAACAGTTATTATCATTCCAACATTGATATGTCTCCCTACGTATTACTTTATGAGTAGAAGTGTCGGACCCTTATTTGTTAGGGTGAGGTTGGTCAGAAAGTTATGGGGAGTACTGAGATGGGTCTCAAGACCACATGATTTAATCCAACATGTGAGTAGAAGGATGCTGACATAAGAGTTATGCAGACTAACGCCGGCCCAATCTTGAGTTTTATGTCGGGGATTATGTACTTCTAAAGGTGTCCTCTCTAAGGGTGCCATCCCGTTCAGGATGCGTGTCAAATTGGGTCCCAGGTTTATTGGACCCTTTAGGGTGTTAGCTTGAGTGGCCAAAGTTACCTATCGATTGGATCTTCCTTAGGAGTTGAGTCATATTCATGGAACTTTTCACATTTCTCAGTTGAAAAAGTGCATCACAGATGAGACTCCTATTGTTGCATTCGAAGATATTCAGGTTGACGAGAATCTGAACTATGTTGAGAGACCAATCTCGATTCTAGACAGGAAGACGAAGACCTTGCGTAACAAGGTAGTGGATCCGGTGAAGGTGCATTGGCAGCACTGGAAAGGTTTCGAGTGGACTTGGGAACCCGAGGAGGAGATGCGTTAGCACTATCTAGAGCTATTTGTCGTAGTGGATTTCGAGGAAGAAATGTAATTCAAGTGGAAGAGAATTGTAACATCCTTATTCTTGGTGTGTAATATAAATCTGGTTTTAATTTGAATACTTCATTGAAATTAGAAAATATAAAATCTAGAATTAATCCCAAGAAGCACGACACGCTTCTTGAGGGCGCGATGCACTCAAGCCCATGCGATGAACGACTTTTTAGGGTTTTGAAGGCTATTTAAGCACCATTAACCCCTATGTTATCTCATTATCAGTATCCATCATCCCCTAGCGAGATCCCATGAAACCTAGCCTTCTCTAACTTGTTTTGAGCCTTAGAATCATTTTGGGAAGCTTATTTCTTCGTTTTAGGGTTAAATCTTGAAGATGAGAGTTCATTTTGGTGCATAGAAGAAAGGCTCAAGTGTAGATCCAACAAAGTTGCTTCATTTACGGACCTTTATGAGTATAAAGCTTCAAACTTTCCCTCTAGTTTGCTAAATATTGCTTATTGTTATAAAATAATGCACTTTTGGTCCCTTTTTGGTGGTGAGCTTCGAGTTGTGATAACTCTAGCTCCTTTTGAGCAGGATGTTGACATATTGACTTTTTACAAAGTTTAAACTTAGGTCAAAATTTAGGGTTTTAGGTCATAGCTGAGGTTGACCTTTGATTTAATGTCTAGGTGGTGTGTAAGACCGGTCTGTTAGTATTTGCGTGTGATGGTGGTTATCTGGTCTATTTGGAAGGTAAGTTTTCTCACTATACTATACACTATAGTATGTATCCTTGTGTTTTAGGATGGTGTTATGTTGTAGTAAGTTGCTAGGCAGGTAGACTAGTTTAGACACTTATCTGTGTCGCTAGATTTTTTTTGATTGTCTGTTATTATATATATATATATATATATATATATATATACATATATATATATATATATATACATATATATATATATATATATGTGTGTGTGTGTATGTGTGTGTGTGTGTGGACATATCTTGTGTCGTGTTGATGATGGTTCAACTTTATGTTGAAGGTCAAGATACTTGTGACAGACCAGTTTTATGCTGAAGGCCAGAGACGGACCAACTTTATGTTGAAGGCTGAAGGGGGCAGGCCAGCTTTGGGCCTTATACCAATGTTGTATGCTTGCATGTATTTTTTGTTGTATGATATTTTGGGAAACTCAATAAACTTTGACTTGCAGTTGTGGATTAAATGTTTTAGATACTTCTGAAGATCGTGGGAATGCGAATGTATGATTGTACATATCCATCAACAATATTTACGTTTGTTATTCCACAATGTTATAATACTCTGATTTTCTTTTTGGGTATATGTTTTGAAACAATGGTTTTATGTATGGTTGATTTATGAAAATGACTTTTACCTTATTTTAAAATTTGAAAATTTTATTGTGATAATTGGGAAGTTAGGGATAAAAGAAATTGTCTACAAATTTATTATTTTAGAAACAATCCTTAGGGAAGTTCACTTTCCAAAAAATATCTTATACCTTATACATAACTATTTTAATTATTTATTTATGCTTGGATAAAGAAACCATTTTACTCATTTAATAAATAACCTCATTTATTTATTTTTTACTTTTATTGAATAAAAAATAAATAATCATTTATGCAATTATTAATTGATAAATAATAATTTATCTCTACAAATTTATTATTTATTTATTGCCCTATAAATGCTCTAGGTATGTATGTGACCATGTATGTTCATGTATGATTAACAATACAATACATTCATTGTTTGTTCCATACTAGATCCAACTGACTCTCACTTGTGCGAGGGATAAAAACAATCAACTATATAGAAAATGCTAAGCATCTAGCAACACATCACTTTCCCTAGTCATACATGAATGTTTTTTTTTTCTACAAAGCATGCATTAACTCCTAATGATAAATAACTTTGATAGGTATGTATCAAATCATTTTCATATAAGTTTAATATATGTTTCTTGCTCCAGAATGCATATATGATCATTACACTTAATTTACCATAATTTCAATATCATCTGGATGTGGCCACACGTTCATATCTATTCAAGTTATCAAGAGGTATGACCTATATCACAATCAAACAATTAAAGAAATACATTGTAACACCCCATATTTTATATACTTTATAACCATGAAAACTAACATTGTTTGTAATGAGTATTTTTTTGTATTTTACAAAAAACATATTTGTGTAATTCAAATCATTTGTAAAATCTATTATAACCAAAAACTCGCTCAAAACCGTATATATAGTTTCATGCAATTATGCAATATAATGCAATGCATGATTACAAACACCCTACTCTAAACTAACTATCGAGCTCTTAGTTAAAAACTACAACATGCTCGTGACTCAATTCCAAACTATTTATCGTTCTCTCGGTTAAAATCGTGATCTGCTCGTAACTCACAACATTTGGCGTGATCTACCCTCAATTAAACTAAGGTGGAAAGAAGTTCAATCCATCATCTTAATTCGTTTGCCATTAAATATCCATAGACAATATGTTCACTCTGGACATGACTATCGAGATGCTATCGATCACTAATCTGAGACAAGAGATACCATCATAGTAGTGTCATATTACAACTATGGACTTGGTCTAGATCATGTGCACAAGTATCTAATGTAATTCACATTCTATGTATGCTTGAGCACACTAAAAGCACCATTTGTTTTCATTACATTCAAGCATCCACATAACATGTATGAAATGCATAATTAAAATGATAGCATATAAACTTTTCATGAAAGCTAGTAACACAAAAGGGAACTTTTCAAATCATATAATTATTTCAAACTTTATAAAGTCTCATGCTTTAGAAAACCATTTAAACATTTGTGACATGTAATCCAAAATAAGTAAAATACTCTATGTACACACCTTAATAGTTAGGTTTAACAAACAATAATGCTTATCCTTTCTCTTTGTCTTCGATTCCAATAGAATTGTCCCATTAAACATCTAGTGAACTAGTCATAGTTGCTAACTAGAAACTATATTATACTACAAGTAATATGGTAATTTGGTTCTTTAAACCGAAATAATAATCTTTGGATGATATAATATCCCATAATTGCAATCAAGTTATGATACTAACGAGCGGTGTAAGTAATTTGTACATATACTTTTGTTAGTACCCCAAAAAATTCACTTTTTAATTTATAAAATAAATCGATGTGCATTATGTTAACAAGTTGAATACAAACAGTTATAAAAAAGGATCGTATAATGAAATAATAATGATCGAAGTTGGAAGATACCATCTCTCAACTACTAATATTCACTTTCTTAATGAGTCTACCTAAACTTGAAATGCATACAAAAAAAGGATAAGCTACAAAAAGCTTAGTAGTCAACTATAGTATTATAACTACACAATGAACTCCACCATTACTTAAAATGAATTTACTCAATACTATGAGCAATTGATACTAGTCAACTATAGTATTATAACTACACAATGAATGATATTACCACAATGTACTTGTTATGTGGATCATCATACTCATTGAATATTGTCACTAAAAAACTCATTATGTGGATCATTATACTCATTGAATATTATCATAAATTACTTCTTATGTGATTCACAATACCCGTCAAGTATTGTCACAAGCTACACATTATGTGATTCACTATACTCATCGGGTATTGTCACAAGGTACTCGATATGTGACTCGCCAAATAATTTATCAACTATAAAAAATTAGTACTATTTAAGTAATATCAAATAACTATAAAGATTCCCGTAATGTACTATCACAATTAAATATAGTCTCAACTATTGCAAAACTTTAACTCTCAGCAACTACCAGTAAATAACTCAGTTATACATAATTTCTTTATCTGTCAATAATGACTACTAATAATTCCAACTATATAAGTGTGTTACATCATACTTTATTAATATACTACAATTCTCAGCTTTATAAGCTTGTTACTTCACACAACAATAATCGACTATAAAGCTCAGTTATACCAATTTAGTATCTCGTATAGCAATGCATTGTTATAAATCTCAGCTACACAACTCATTAACTCATATAACAATAAACTACTATAAATCTCAGTTACACCAATTTAATATCTTGTATAGCAATAAACTGTAGTAAACCTCAATACATCGCTTATTAACTCATATAGCAATAACCTGCTATAAATCTTAGCTCCACCAATTAATTAACCCATATAATATCAATTATTGATAATTTAGATATAATATTCTACAGGCAATATTCATAGTATATCAAGATATCATTTATCTAGAAAAGAAGTATGGTTACTCACATTGAGATGTTTTAGATGTAAGGGATTCAAGCTCTTGAAGTTCAGTAGCCGCTATCGTTTCATATACTGACAATATAACATGCTAACTTGAGCATTACAACTCAAGGTATAACTCGTGTATATAATAACTTGATTCAACATCTTTATTAAGTTCATAACATTCAATTGTATACAAACAGTTTATATTCCATAAATTAGTTGTCTATATGTCTTAATTCATTAAGACATGAGCTTAATACCACCTCATTCGCCAATTTAAGCATTATAACTTAGTGTATAAGCCAATTAACTCTGTATAAGTCATATATGTGATTTAAATTCATTAAGATACAAGTTCAATTTCACTTATATCATAATTCACCAAAACTAGGGTTCTTGGCCTTCTTCATCAATTTCAATATATATATATATATATATATATATATATATATATATATATATATATATATATATATATATAATCTCAACATAGAAAGGTTGGAAACACTCTATTATTCCTTATTCATCATGATTTCTAACATATTAAATCATATAGAAATTAGGGTTCATGAGCACCCTTTCAATTTTACCATCAAAGATTGAAATTACTCAAAGTAAAAGAAGCTTACTCATCATCCAAGTGTATAATGATCAAAATTTGCATCTTCCTTTTAGTTTTTTCCTTGCTTTGCTCTAATTTTAGCTCAAAATCGATAAGTTTCATTCTCCCCTGCTTCTGGTGTGTATGTAATAATCTGGTGTGTATGTAATAAAATAAGGGTAAAAATCTGATTATCTCATGTTTATACCATGTTTAATGAAGTCGGACTCAACTCGTCGTACTTACCTAAAAGTATGTGTCGTGTTCTCTTAATCTAGCATCGTATCATTCAACTTTTATGTGTTGCATCCTCTCCTTCTTCCTATTTCAGAAATATACTTTCTTTTCAACTTCGGCTGACAATAGTTTTCTCATACGAACTCCGTTTTTGCTAATTCTTTCGCTCACACACTTCAAATTATCATGGATATATTGCAATTGTAATCTTAATTTAACCATATAATCAAACCCAAAAAATTAGGGTTTATGACATCACCTAAAATTCTTAAATTAATCACGACTTTGACTTTTGATATTTAATCTCAACTTGTTCCATGGTTAAGAATACTCAAACTACTATTACCACACTTTGATTCATACATGTAAGATCATTTCTGAAATTAGGGTTCATGAAACATGACTAAACTTGTTGGTTTTTACCATAAAAAGGTAGGTAATAAGTTGGTACATTAAAATCTCAAGCTTAATGATTAAATTTCCTTAATCCTCCATTTATTTTACACACCCTAATATCACATTGGTCATCCACACATAATTCTCTAGAAGTTTAGATGATAAATTGACAATAAAACCTGGAATATATAATTTAAACTCGTTGTTAACAAATGTCAAAGTTTGTTAACTTTGATAAAATTAAAAATGGATAGCTAATCAATTTTAACTTTTCATAATTTTCTCATATGAACTCTGATTGACATGATTTTGTTTACATCGTATTACTTATGACAATAGATTTCAATTGAAAGTTGGACATCGAGAAGTCATCAATTCCAAAGCTCGAAAATAGGCAAATTAGTGATTTTTGAACATATCTCGTACTTACAAAAAAAATCTAACTAAAGTAGCTACTATATTATTGAGACATGATTTATTTATTTTATTATTATTATTTTTTTGTCTTTGAAGTTTTTCATAAAAAAACTCTCATACATTATCATACCAAATTGCTTTTGAGTTTTGATAGATAAATTAAATGTTTTTTTATAAATTTTATAAACCAATAAAATACGAAACATTGGTATTACGGTTGTCGTAATAAAAGCAAAAATGAAACCCATTAGTAGTTAAAAGATATACAATGGGACAAAATTCATTTTATTAATTTAGAAAGGTATATTATTGGACAATATGTTTGTTTACATATTTATGGTTAATCGGCAGCCGAGTATTTTGGATTATCTTTTGATGTCATACTCTTGTATTTTTTTTTTAAATCAATTAAACTACATATTTTGCGTACTACCTTTCAATAACTATAATATGTTTTATTGTAATTCCTTTTATAAATAAGAAGTCAAATATGATCCGGCTAATATTGACAATTATTAACAACTTAGTTTTTATCACCGTTAAAATATGTTTTTAATATTTAATTATGATCAACAAATTTGAAGACTATATATCTTTAATACTTTGGAATGAAAATATGGAGGTGATAACAAAGTTGGCGAGATAAGTTTAGTCCAAATATATATTTATTAATGTAATCATATTTTAATTGTTGCAATTAAATATTGGATAGTGATGACTTATTTTAAATATAGATATTTATTTGAGTATTTATAATCATCATTAATTATACTGGTTAAAAAAATAACTTAATAGAATAATATAGTTTTTAGTTTGTATCCATTTAGTCAGTGATGTTTTTTGTCTATGTTTGATCATTTAATTTGTTTTCTATAAATATTCAGTATTTACAATTGGCTACTCCAGGTTAAGTCGGTAAGATGACTTAATAGGTAATATAGTTCTCATTTTGTATATATTTAGTCATTAATATTTTTTTTTGTAAAATAAATTATTGTTTTTGTACACAGTTAGTCTTTATGACTGGTGTTTTTAGGTTTTGTTCACGACATCTTACGTATGACAATCACTAATGAGATGTTCTGATATGTGACTCGTCTCTCGTTTATATTAGTAACATAATTCACAAATCAGTCAAATATTGTTGGTGCCCTAGTTTTCTCCAAAAGGAAAATATATTCGGCTTCAGTTTCATCTATCTCTATAGTTTACGAGAATCTTTGTGCATGCTTCCTCCTAACTTGAATGTTCACTTCTAAGACAAAAAAACGCCCTAACAAAATGTTTAGAGTCTTTCGTAATTCTCTGGTATGTCGATTTTGACCTTTTTTCTACAAATAAGTTTTGTGTTCTTTTTAAATTGACATTCTTTCTTACATGCTTAATTTTTTTTTTGTTACCGAATAAACCAAGTAAAGTGCAAATTTTGGCAGTGGATTAATGAATAACATGTCAAATTGAACCACGCATAATAATCATTAATGAGGTGTTCTCATACATGGTTTGTATAAGAACAATTTATTAATGATTGTACAACGTATAATGCCGTGTGCAATATCTGAAGAAAACAGTCATAATAACTAAATGTGTGCAAAAACAACAATGTTTTATTTTTACAACAAAAAAATATTAAGAACTAAATATGTATAAACTGAGAACTATATTATCCTATTAAACCATTTTTCTTAACCTGAGATAATTGGTTTTAATGATTGAATGTATCAACAAATAATCTACTCTAATAAATGAATGTTTTTTTGTCACATGTCACATTCTCATTCAATTTGTCAAATGTCATTTTGTGGTTATTTTGAATTAATTTCTTTTTCACATGTCATTTTATGGGTTTATCTATTTTAATAAATTCCACATAATACTTTAATGTAATAATTACAATAAATATAGTAATAAATGAATATCAATTTCATTAATGGACTTACATTCTTATTTCAAAATTCTCAAATTAAAACTCATTATTTATTTTGTTTATTTATTTAAATTTAAAATATAAAAAAAACAATTTTAATAATTCATTTTTTTTTCTTATTTTCTTACAAATCAAAAGGTCTTAAATATTTAATCCTTTATATTTAATTTTTTTTAATTAACTAATGTAAATGGTCAAACGTGACAAAAAGAAATATCAATGACAATATGTACAAAATAAAAACTATATTACCATATTAAATCATTTTTCCTTTAAAAAAATTAAAAATAATACTAATAAAAACATCTCCACTTATATTTGTCCAAAATAGAGTTTAGAGTGGTTGATCTCCAACCCAACTCTAAACTCTATTATAGACTACAAAAATGAAATGTACGAAGAGATTATATTATATAGTTAGCATTCCAAATTTAAACTGTAACTATTTATTTCTTTATTTATAAATATTCATGTATGGAAATTGAAGTGCACCCATTGTAAGGATGTATGTATGAAAAGAGGGTACGAGATAACTAAAATTTCTAAAAAACAATAAAAGTGGGAGTTGTTAGTCAACAACTTGGCGCAAGAGTCGGGTCTAAGACATGACTCCACCCGATCCCTTAAATATTTGTTGAAAGTCAATTTATCCCAAATCTCGCGTTTATCGTGATCTCAATTTTTTATTTATTTTTTTAATCTTCATTAAATTCCCTGTTTTTCCACTCTTCCTAATTAAACTAATTAATTAATCACTTATTTAAGAACTTTGGCAAATATCCATGTCCACACGCCAAAGTACCCCGTGTACCCTACTCAATTGGAACTTAAATCAACAATCACTACTATTTCATTTTTATTTATCGAATGTACATATAATATCGCACATAACTCACGTAAATTTTCTATCAAAAATATTATGGTAAGTTGGATTATTGTCAGTGTAATTGTTTGTATGGAAGTCCGTATTAGATTTTAGGGTAAATAGCATAAAAAACACTCCGTTTACACCAAAATTCTAATTTGACACCGTGTATTTTTTTTGTCTCAAATTTGACACCGTGTTTTCAAATCTGTTACAATTCTGACTACTTGACCGGTTAACCAGCTTACATGCTGATGTGGCATGATGACGTGTCAGTTTTGATGATGTGGCATGCTGACATGATATGCTGACGTGTCAAAATTGAACTTTTTTCCACAAAAAAACACTAAGTTTTTCATTTTTTTTTTCGATTTTGACACTAAGTTTAATTTTTCTTTCAATTTTGATACTATGTTTTTTTGTTCCAAATCGAACATCATTTATCAATTTTTGTTCAATTTTGACCATTTTCCATTTCAATTAAAAACCATAGTTTTGTATAAATACAAGTTTTTTTTTTACATTCAAACCATAATTTTATGTATAAATATGTATTAGTTATATAAAAACCGTATTTTATATTAAATACGCAACTTTAAAATGAGTTTCTAGGTTTGGAGGCGTGTAGTCGATTAAAACTCGGATGTCAAGTTTGCAACCCCTGAAATTTTCACATCTTATTAGAAGTTTATGGTTAGTTTGATTCTCATGATATAACTAATGCATATTTAAACATTATACTTTGAATGTAAAAAAAAAAAAAAAAAAAAAAAAAAAAAAAAAAAAAAAAAACCTTGTATTTAAATAAAAATGTGGTTTTTAAACAAAAAAAATATATTTATACGGTTTAAAATGTAATAAAAAAATATATTTATACGGTTTCAAATGGAAAATTGGAAAAATTGGAAAAAATGATGACACATCATCAAAACTGACACGTCATTATGCCACATCAGCATGTAACTTGGTTAACCGGTCAAGTGGTCAGAATTGTAACAAATTGGAAAACACAGTGTCAAATTTGAGACAAAAAAAATACGGTGTCAAATTAGAATTTTGGTGTAAACGGAGTGTTTTTTATGCTATTTACCCAATTTAAAATCCAGATTTTGGTGAGATTTATATATGTAAGGTAGATTATTCTATTAAATTTCATAATAAATGCTCTACAACCTTTCAAATCTTCTACATTTTATATTAAATTACTTACTTTATTTATTATATCCTTTGTATTTATTTAAAACTATTACTTTAAAGAATATATAATACTTATAATTTTATATTAAACTTTTCTTTTTTATAAACTCGTGTAATACACGGGTGTTGTAATTTTAAAGACATTGCAATTTTATTATAATTTTATTGTATTATTTTTATGAAACAAATGATATTATCAAATTGTAACCTTAATATACTCAAGAAAATTGAGTAATCTAATATTTTATATGGTTACCTTTATATATATATATATATATATATATATATATATATATATATATATATATATATATATATATATATAGGCTTAGGTTATTCTATTTAAAGTAATTATTGTGTTGTTGTATGCATAAATGTAGGCCAATCATTTTACTTATTTTAAGAAAGTGATTAATACATATTATTTAATTAAATATAATTGAAAAATACCATTTAATTTAACTAGAAGGGTATTTTAGTCAGTTAACATAGATTTAATAAAGAAAATTTGCATATTTTAAGGGATCAAAGATTCTATTAATTTTAAAAATCCGATTTTACAAATTATAAGGTTTTTAGTTCGGACATTCTGACAGAATATGTTTGAGTATGTTCAAAAATAACAAAAATTATTGTAGAATAACAAAGTTCTCGAACCATCAGTTGATGAATTAAAACAAAAATTACATTAATTCTTATAGAATACATGTAACATTTGCTAAGAATTACATTTATTTTTAAAGAATAAAACTAAAAAAACTTTCAAATCGGGAAAAAAAATCAAAATCTAACAAAGACACTAATACATTCTAAAAGAATAATGTTGCTAAGAATCACTTTCAATTTCATGGTCCATTCTTCAAGCATCAGCTGCTTCTGTGGAAACAAATCCAATGCATAAATTAGTGAGAAAAATATCCATATTCCATTCCAACAGAATTGGAATTCGTGATTCCATTATGATAGAATTGGAATTCAAGATTCAGTTACGGTATGCATTCTGTTGGAGCAGGTTGATTTTTCCGGGGAGAATCTGAATCATTTGGTTGTTGCTATTGTTGTTGCAATGGGAAGTTGTACCCTTAGACCATAACATACACTCAATGGATCACCTGTATAGATACACAATTCAGTTTTGATTTTAAGTTAAATAAAAAAAAATACAATCAATTTTGTCCCAATTTTCTAATTTAGTTATGCAGAATTGACAACAATCAAGAATATACTTATAATTTGTAATGTTCTTCTAAATTCCAAACCAAGACTTTTCACAAACACTTGGAATGCAAAAATCAAAGACTTCATTTGAAGCTAGACCCATTACATTAGAAAGAGACATACAAGGATTTGAGGAGGGATTTGATGAGTATGTTTCTCCAATCACAATATGCTGATTTCATTCATCATCGCATTAACTATAACAAACATTTTGGATCTAAAGTCATGGTTTTGATCTAAGGATTTGAGTTTCTAAATCTAATCCAATCATAAAATTACGAACACGCAAATTAACAAGTCCCACTACTTCTAATCACAATAGAGCAGTAATACATGAATATTTCACTAGAAGAAACTTAAAATCACAATTAATTAAATCAGTGATTACTCACATAAGTTATTAAGGGATATGATGAAGCGAAGACTTGTAAACAACCGTGTTCAATCGAGCAAACCTGCACAGAAACCAATTTCAGAATACAAAGAATTCATGAATCCTGTTAGTTGAAAATCCGTATGAACAGATTGAAGAACGAAGAAACATAGAAAGGAAGAAAGAGTTATGCATCAATTGATAGAACAACAAATAAATATAACAGAAACCATGGAAAAGAAGAAAGAGTGAAAGCTAGTAAAAAAATCGACATCAGGGAGGACAATGGTTCGCAGCGAACCTGTTGGCTGGGTTTCGTACCGAGTCTATAACCGTTTGGCTCGGGTTCGTTGTGGTGAACTGCATTGCAATCAACTACGAATGACTCGGATTCATAACTCCATCTGTAAGCAAACATCTGTGAAATTGACTCGAAACACATGGGTTGACCAACGAAAAGTCAAAATTGGTTCACCTGCGAACGTTCGCTTTGGGTGTACAACAGCAAAAATCGGACAAAAACGACCCTTAGCTGTTGAGTACGATAACAGGGGCGACCGATTAAATATGATCCAATCAGGGGAGGGTGTTGATTGGGCGGTTGCAGAAGCCCTTGCTTTCGCGACTTTGCTGGTGGAGGGAAATCACGTGAGGTTGAGTGGTCAGGATGTTGAGAAAGGTACTGTCCCAGAGCTTCCGCCATAGCTCCTCCCTACTGAGACTCCCGATCTCAGCGCTAAACACGTGAACAAGTACCGAAGTCGCTTCCTCATCCCCCCTTGCGATCGATCGAAATGTCCTGCTGTATGAAGAAGACGATGAAGGGCATCCCCACAAAGGGTCGCTGGTGGTGTCGATTTGTTCAATTTAGGGTTTTCAGAATCGGTTTTTAGATAAAGAGGGGAACGAGATTTAAACTGGAGAGATACCATGATTCTAGGGATTATTTTTAGAAGTTATTAAACAAATGACTAAATTACCCTTATTTATCTATTTAATTATTTATTTAATTTTGATTGGCCCACATTTATGCATACAATAACACAATACTTAGTTTAAACACCTGAACCTATATATATATATATATATATATATATATATATATATATATATATATATATATGATGAATTACACCATACAGACAATGACATCCAGTCATAGCGAAGCGACCATTGACTTGACCGCATCAAAGGAAAAACAATTGGACGACACTAACTGGCTAGGCCCGGGAGCCAACAAAAGCCAACGTCGAGGCTAGGTCGTGACGAGACACACGAGAGGGTTAGCTACCCCGGACAGCCAACGCCATACGAGAGAAGCCATCTTGATCCCCACACAAAGCTGTGATCTGGCGTACGGAAGCAGGCGTCGGTATGGTTGTGCAAGTTTTGTTCGTGTTGCCATACAACGGATGGCGCCGATGTTGTGGCGTCGTTCCACAAGCGTGACTCCGGTTGGCTAAGGAATCTTCCAAGCGGAACCTGTAGTCACAAACGAGAAACACGTCAGACATTCTCCGGGAGGGGATTTCGGGAGGACGCTCCGACGCTCTAGTCAGCGGATTGTGTAAGGCCTTTAGATGATATCATAGCGAGAGAGTCTAGAGACAACATACCTCCTCCGATGAACTCAATATTTCTTATATAGGCAGCGCTTTTTGGTCGAGGGGGGACCATAGCAACGGGTTTCGACATACCGGGCTACTATTGATCCACACGTTCCATTGTCCATCCCGATGATGATCCTTAGTCTAGGTCCCTTATGATAGGTGTTTAGGGACGTAATGTGAGGATAACGGGAAAGGGTAATCGGGTTATTGTTGGTTGATGAAATTAATAAATTTATTTATTGTGGGTTGAAAACCCTATGTGCTCACCAGGCTCCCAAGCCTGACCCACTCAGTTTCATGTATTACAGGTAGTGGCGTTCGAACATAGATGTGATGTTTTGGATGAGGGATTACGTATATAGGCCTGTAGATATGAAATAATGTAGTAAGGCTTATATTGTACTGTTTATGCTTTTGATCTGTATCGAACATGACATCCCGAGTCTTTTTAATGAAATAGCATTTCTACGGAAATGCTTTGATAAATCTTTATCATATTTTTATTTTGGGAACAAATTCCGCAACACTTTTATGTAAAATGTTACTCTAATTTTCAAACAAGCATAAACAAAATCGGTCTTTTCTGGCCGTGAAAATGGGGATGTTACAATTGGTATCAGAGCATTAGTTTAAGCGAACTAGGAATTTGTAGAATTTCTAGACTTAAACTTAGAATGCTAACCAATGATTGTGAGGTGTGAGCACTAGCTTATTTTAGGAATTATGTCTAAAATGCTTTTATGTGCTAAATGTTTTGTGCCTGATATGCTGTTATTTGTTCGGATCTATGGTCTGTTGCCGACCGGACTTGTAACGCCCCATTTCTGGTATGTGATTTAAATAAAGTAATTTTCATTTTCTTAAGGGATACTCGACGAGTCTGTAGCCCAACTTGTCGAGTAGAGACGGGATGTTCACGCATTTTAAGTTGGCTACTCGGCGAGTCCATATGAAAGGACTCGGCGAGTCTGCCTGTCTGGATGAAGCCCTAATTTCAAGGGTTTGTACCGTATATAAACATCATTATAGCCTCCCACCCCAGCCTCCAGCACCTTTAGAGCATTTCCCCTGTAAACCCTAGCCCCCATTGTTGAGCTTGAGTGTGTTTGTGCTAGTTTGGAGGTTTTGGAAGAGAAAGAAAGAAGGAAGGATCCAAAGGAGAAGAAGAAGATCCAGAGTCTCTTGATCATCAGCCTCACATTCTGGTACTAAAGCTTGTACCTTGCTTGTTATTTCCATTTGATAGTCTTGTATGCTTAGATGTGCTTCTTTTTGGGACTTTTTGGATCCAAACTCGAGATTGGGACTCCTATAAGGAAATGGATCATAGATCTGAGTATATTTGAGCTGTAGGAGCTCAAAGTAGCTGCCTTTATGCACCCAAGGTCGAGTTCCAAACCCTAAGACCCCATTGTTAGCTTATTTTGATGTTCTAGCCTCATCTCTTCATGCATGCACGTAAAGTTGGAAACTTTACGTGTAAAACCAACCCTAAGAGCCTAGATCTATGATTTGGAAGCACTGAAATCGATTAGAATCGACTGTATAGTAATAGCATGCTTGGGACTCGGCGAGTTGTTCTTCAACTCGGCGAGTTGTTCTTCAGGCTCGACGAGTGTTCATACAACTCGGCGAGTCGGATGAAGTTAGACTCGATGTATGTATCGAAGAAGAACTCGTCGAGTCTTCGCCAAACTCGACGAGTAGAAGCGAGTAGAGGACTAGAATGGATGAAAGGGACTCGGCGAGTTGGCGGCCCAACTCGGCGAGTCCGGTGAACTGGAGGTTGACTTTGACCAGGAAGTTGACTTTGACCGGGGGTAAAATATTCATTTCACCCCCAGTTTAGTTATCAGTATTTGATTGAGTATATTTATGGGAATTGTAGCCGGGGAGATACCGGAGCAGTAGCAGACAATTCCCGAGTAGCTTTTTTCAGCATCCAACTTACGAGGTGAGTTTTCCTTCCAGTAGGAACGGGTCTACGGCCATAATGCCGGCCCGTTTAGTTAGCAGTAGTTCCAGACCTCGGTCTGATGCAGTAGTTCAGTGTGCTTGATGTCTTTGTGATTCAAGCATGTTTTTGTGATATGAGTTCCGGACTTCGGTCCGATGCAGTATGCAGTATATGTGTTTATGCCAGTAGTTATGATTATGCTATGCTATGCTCAGTTAGTTCCGGACTTCGGTCCGATGCCGGGCGGGGCCCGATGTAGTGGACGGGGCCCAAGCTAGTTCCGGACTTCGGTCCGATGCCTGGCGGGGCCCGATGTAGTGGGCGGGGCCCAAGCTAGTTCTGGACTTCGGTCCGAGGCCGAGCGGGGCCCGATGTAGTGGGCGGGGCCCAGGTTAGTTCCGGACTTCGGTCCGATGCGGGGCGGGGCCGGATGAAGTGGGCGGGGCCCAAAGCTAGTTCCGGATATCAGTCCGATGCCGGGCGGGGCCCGATGCAGTGGGCGGGGCCCAGTATTTGCTTACATGCCATTGTATGGTATGTGGTAGTTTGGGGAACTCACTAAGCTTTGTGCTTACAGTTTCAGTTTTTGGTTTCAGGTACTTCCGCAAGTAAGGGGAATAGCTCGGGATGATGGCATGGCACACACCACAGCTTCAGTTTTATCCTGGGATTTTTATTCAGATATTTCGATATGATTGATACAATATTTGTTTTGACACAATTACTTGACTTTTGAGTTACTCACTCTATGATTCTTAGTATGTATGACATTGGATGATGTGATTTTAGTAATATTAAAACAAAAATTTTTGGATCGTATTTTGGGATGTTTCTAAACTCTCCAAAATTGAGAGGTTCGCAAATGGACTGCCAGCCGACTTTGGACCAACAGTCAAGATGGCAACCACTCTAAAATCAGCTGTTCGAGCAGCTAAGAATGTGGAAACCCAGCAGAAGGAAAGGGGTCTGGAGAGGGTCGAGGTTGGTGAGAAAAGGATATTTGACGGATCCTCGAGGTCCGGTAAGAAGAGTAAATTCTCGAAGTTTGGTTCGAGAGGAGGAGGAGCCAAAACAAAATGGTGCGATAAGTGCAAGAAGAAGCACCAGGGGAAATGTGACGGAGGAGTCACTTGTTTCAAATGTGGGAAGCTTGGACACTATGCCAACGAATGCACGTTCACTAAGAAGGTCTGTTATGAGTGCAACGAGGAGGGGCACATTTCGAGGGACTGCCCGAAGAAGGAGGAGGCAGGAAGACCCAACATTCCACCGAAGCCGAAGGCAAGAGCCTTCCAGATGACGCTCGAGGCTGCAAAGGAGGCAGCATACGTCGCTTCAGGTACCTTTCTTGTAAATGGATTGCCTGCCAATATACTATTTGATTCGGGAGCAAACTATTCCTTTGTATCGCATAGATTTGGAGGAAAAATAACATTGCCTGTAGAAAAACTTGATAATGCCCTAATTGTGGAAGTTGCCAGTGGCAAGTTCGTACCTGTTAGTGATCGTATTAGGAACATAGTCATCGACCTAAACGGAAACGAATTCCACGAGGAGCTGTTACCCATAGAATTGAACGGTTTCGACATCGTTCTGGGAATGGATTGGCTTAGCGCCAACGATGCTGAGATTCAATGCCGAAAGAAGATAGTAAGGGTAAACCCACCCGGAAAAGAGTCATTTATGGTGTACGGGGACAAACGCCGAGTAAATTCTGGAATCATCTGTGGGGTTTTGAGCATTCTAACACTCCTATGGTGTACATGCAACCCTATAAACCTTGGATCTATGTTTTCTCTATTATACATGCAAATATTAACTATTCCAAGGTTTCATCCTAACTAGTATATTATGAAGCACCTATACTACAAAGTTCTAGTTAGATGACATACCTTTTGATGTAGCTTGATGTATCCAAGCTTTAAGAGCTTAGCCCCAATAGTGTGGAAGCCTCAAATGGAATCACAAATCACCAAAACACCTTGGAAGAACTTGAGAGAATATGTATGCACACTAAAATCGGCCCACTCTTATTTTCACACACTTGTCCCAATTTTGTGAGCCAAGGACCCCTTTATATATTATGGAGGATTAGGGTTACATCCATGTAAACCCTAATACCCATGACCTTTCATTTACATAGGATCCATGGGTTAAAAGCTCCATGGACCATCCATGAAAGCTTAGCCCAACCTAAATGAACTTGGCCCATTCCATATATATAAGAGTCCATATTTAATTAGTTCTTTTTGATCACTTAATTAATTCTAAATTAATTCTTGATCAATACTAATTAAATAATATGATTCCATATTAATATATTAGAACTTATAATATATTAATATAAATCATAAATATACTATTCTCAAAAGACTATCCATATAAATTGTGCCGGTGAAGTGCAACCCAAATGGACCATGCCGGGTCGGGTCAAGTACATACCAAATATAGTTATGGACTTAGACATTAATCCAACAGTCTCCCACTTGGATAAGTCTAAAACTATTATTGAGTATGACTTCAAAACCTAACTGGCAATCGTAGCTCTTAAAGCCGCTGTCGAACTCTGACCTTTGTCAATGACTTGTCCATTAGATAAGGGATCATATATTCCTCCATTCTAGATATCATATGGACTGAGACATGGATTATCAATCATTCTCTCTATCCATTTGTTGTTTCCCGATTTCTGATTCATGATGACTGACTGATTGAACAAATCAAATCAGTCCTGGCTTGGCCAAGCACTCACATGTATCATCTTTAAATCATCGAGGGGCCCACAGATATCGCTTTTATCCCGAAGGTAAAAGGAATGGATAAACTTCGACTCATATGGCTTGTTCTACTACTTGTTGAATCATACACAAAGGCACGTTTTATAACATCGAGTTACCGAATGCGTTTTCGTGCAATCAATGTACAACCAACTCATAGTAACAACTCATATCTCTAGGTTTGAAGAATATAAGATATTATCGTCTCATGATCACTCGTGATAAAATCCATGAAGTGATTCAAATGAGCGCGGGTTGAATCCAATACTCAGAACTTATGAGCACTCATGAGTGTTGTAGCACCACTTTGTCCACCAACTTGGACCTCTACAAACCAACCCATGACAGTCTTGATTCATATCTACTTCCAACATATGACCGACTGTGGATGGTTTGAATAACTTAATCATTCAGGAAGAGCGACTTAGTTATTCTGGAAGTCAAAACATGCAAAGTGAAACACAAGAATAAATGAATCAAATATGGTATCAAACCCTATGAATATAAATAAACACTTTTATTTATCACCATACTGATTACTCATTATTCATTGTTTCGGTTTTATCAACTTTATACTTGAATTAAAAACACTAGCTGTCCCATGCTCCAAGCATGTACACTATGTTTTTCTTAAACAATAGCTTTGCCATACACCAAGTATGCACTCTATGTTTGTCTATGATCCTTACTTTGTGAAATAAACCAATTGAACATAATTTCAATGATTCTAATTTCACACTCCCAAATCCTTATCGAAAAATGTGAGAATTTCAAATTCCTATCATTTATCGAAATCTGTTTAGATTTTAAACTTATATGCACTGACCCCCCTGTAATGAATATGTACAAAGTCACAAAGACTTGTCAACAGTTATTATAAGGTATTCCAATGGAGATCAACTCCATGGAAACTAAGTCTCATATTCAAAGTACATTGCTTTGGACATGCTTCTTGCATTAAGTTTTCTAATCTTACACAGATAACTTCCACCTATGGAGACAACTCCATATTCTCATTTTGACTATCACTTCTGAATAAGAGATGCCTCTTTTCAGAATATGTCAATATGGTCCTTCCAAAATTAGCACTATACTTCCAACTGTCCCTGAGCAACCAATCTTTGGTAAACCTCAGATTGTCCTCGACAATTGCTTAATCATTTTAGTCATATCCAATTCTAGACCTTTTCCCTTCTTAATGCCTCTGGGCATTTGGAAAAATTTAGAAATGACAAATATTATAGCACATGCAATCGATCCTGTACCCAAAGCAAATGGTACACGATTCATGATGTCTCACATAAAGACATGATTCTAGACCAGTCTTTTGCTACAATATTTTTATTTGCCATGTTTTCAAAATTTGACTATGAAGAGGGATGCTGTAATCATAATCGAATTTTGAGAACGCAATATATAGAATTTCCTTAAGTTGAACCAATCCAACATGAAATTCATATATATATATTCTTGACTAAAGATGATTAAGGTCTCAATCTAAGCCTTTAGAACTGAAATGAAGTATATCCTCTCCCTTAATTATAGCAAAACAACTTTTTCAATCCCTGCAGCCTCACGAATTGAAACTTTTGTTTTCTATAATTAACATTGCTAACTTGCAACACTAACAATAATTATCATGCTCCCACTAACATGATGATTATTAGCATAACACTTATGCTCCCACTAGCTTTGACATGTACTCAGAAATCAGCTGGACTTCTAGAAATCAATACTTTATTGACTTTCTTACCAAAGTTCAGATTTCTGATACGAGATGCTTTGATAAAACTTTATCAAAATCATACACCTTTCCTTAGATAGCATGCATGTGTGTCTAAACAATTTCAGAACTATGAAAAGGGATGCCGTAATCATAGTCTCAATTGTTTAGACCTTTTGCCATCAGCTTCAAATCTACTTGGTGGAAGTGTTTCCTCACCATCATTTTCATGAATCGGAGAGAAACCTTATGACCCTTAGATTTTATGGTGTATGTGTTCTTATCCATGTGAATCGTCAAAACCATAGTCACAAGACAAGGATAATGACAAATCCAAACTCATATGGACTGAATTTATGTAATCTTAACTTCTTGCCACCTGGCAGTACAGGGCCTGCCATTGCTTCCAAGTTGTTATGCAATCAATTGAGAACTTTCAGAACTCCTATGCAAAGCCAACTTTAACTGGAATGGGCACAGAACATGTCAACACGATAGGTTATAAACCTCAAGTCGTGTGCTAGTGAAGAACCTTAGGTTTTATTCTTGATTAGTTCTTGAAATTCTTTTTAGGATCTTTAAGACTCCCACTGTCCTCTTGACATATAAGACTATCTTGCTAAATATTCAAGAGATAGTGCGGATTCTTTATCAAGACAAACACTTCACACAATTGGCCTTAGTTGGTCTTTGTTTTATCCAAAACATCACAACTTACCAATTTCAAATGTACAAGAGTAGGACACTTTTACTCTTACATTTGACAAGTGTTTTAAACCTTTCTTTAAGATATGTCACTCAAGTTACAATCTTGGAGTATGACTCTAAGAATTGTTTTGGAACGAAGTATGACTCATCTTCCTGATCTAACCATTTCAACAATTCATGACTCCTCTTCTTAGTCATAAGAATGCACTAAGATGACCTTTAGAGGACTAATTGTGATATTATTTCTAAATCATTAAGATGATCACAAACATGATACTAAAGTACTCTCCCATCTTTTCAGATTTGAGAAACTTTTATCTTTCTGCCTAATTTGATTCTTCCCATTCGTTCTGCCATACATTGAGACTTTTCCAATGTTTCAGAATTACACTTAAGCATGTAAGTATAACCATATTTACTAAAATTTAGTAAATCATGACGAATAGTCTTATCGATCTTTGTGGTGTACTCGATCCCTTTAGTCCTTCACTTGACTCACACATCCATGTGAACAAGTAATTAGTCTTGATTTTCCAATGCTTGAAAGTTCTCATTCATCATACTATTCAACTTGCATGATTCCAAGTTTCGGTCCAATTGAAACTTGGGTGATGAGGAACTTTCCTGATTTGGTAAATTTAGACACTACCACAAATGAAAGAATCAAATCCATTTTCCAGTATTGCTGTTAGTGGAATCATATAAGCAACAATTTTCCACAAATGCCATTGTAAGGATACTTCAAATAAATAAAATTAAACAATTTTCTTTTATTTTAAAACTTTGCGGAAAAACTTATCCTTACAATCCACATGGAAAATTGTTGTTATCTATTCCTTAGCAATATATCATAACTTCTTAAGCAACTGCTCAAAATTCTGATGCGATCGAAATCCACCTTCGCGATCAGAATCAGCATATACTTCCTTTAAGATTTCTCTCTATTCTTTGATTCTTAAAACATCAACATGTGACCCATTCACATCATGTAATGAGGATCTCAGAATAGAACTTAACAGAGTTAGATAATGGGCTCTACCTGATGTAGAGTCAAACTTATTGACTTTAACATCCTTAGGTAAATTTGGCAGCTTTGCAATCAACGCCCCTTCCTTTGGCAAAATAAACATATGGACCCTTTGGTAATGGGACTATCTCAGACTTAGCCTTTCTCTTTACCATTTGGTCAAACGGGTTGACTATGGCCAATACCTTTCCATTGGGAAGAGAATGCTTTTTCTGGATTTCCAGTGTCACAATTGTCACTATCCATAAAGTTTTTTGGGAAGTTGATCTTCTAATCAAATTTGCTTTACTATCGTTCCAAATCATTGCTGATTCAGCAGCACCAAGCAAATAGATATGATCATTAAGGTTCATGTGATAGTCTGTTTCATAGTAGTCCCAAAGGAACTCACTATGTGACTTAGAAAGTGATTGAACATCCAACTTTCTCAAGACTTTGACACCCAACTCTCCCGGCTTGTCAATATGTGACTTCATCTCTAAGATGTGATCACACATAGACCTTGCTTGCCATTAGGGCTTGAGTGACCTTGAACTTGTGGGTTAGGGAGAATAATTGGAGGAGGTGGAGGAAGAGAAGTATGACTTCCATGAGCCAAACTCGGGAAGTCATATTCATTAGGAAAGCTTGGTTTGGGAAGATCATTGTTGTCTAAACCAGACATCAACAATGGGAGAAATTCACGTAAAGTTGATTTAAGTCCTTAATATAACACCCAATATGATATATTAAGGCTAGGACCTAACAAACTATTTTATAACTTGGAAGATGGATGCCGTAATCCAAGCTATAAAATATTTGAAGGTAGGTGAATGTCGATTCACCAATTTCCACCAAGATAAACGAAATGTATTATTAGGTTTTAATTGGTTTTGAAACTCCTAGATTCTTTTGAGATTCATTGAACTTTTCAATGGCATGTTTCAATCTCGAGTGTGCCCTTCAGGTTTTGTGACTGGGATGCCGAGGATCACAAAACAAGGTGTGAAGTAACCATGCAAATATACTTGGTACCCTTAATATTTACCCCTCAATCGATGTGCCGGTTAACCACACACGCTCCAACGATACTATGATAAACATTAAGTTACCCTTTGCCTACCTTGTTAAGTCCAGGTTAGTGTGCCGGTTAACCACACACGCTCCACTAACAGCTTAAACAAAGTGCAAAGTGTAATTTCATGGATTAGCACCTTATTCACATTTTCCTAAGTAACTAAGATTGGGAATTTATAAGTGTTTAGTTACTTAGTATTTATCATTATACTTATAATGAAGGGAGAATTATAGTCCTTGTCCTACCTGTTCGGCTAACGACCCTCCACCAGTCAAGGAAGCGGTGGGTGAGAGTGGACACCCATTAAACTGCCATTTTATAGGCAGTAACCTTATACCCCCCTTATAGACCGGCTTCGTGAATGAGGCCTACTAATGGTAAGACGACTTGCTCTTATACATATAATATATTAAAATTTTAATATTATAATAGTATAAGGGTGTATTTTAGACATTTAAAATACTTGGTGGTTTAATCTATTAATTAAACTATACTCTTAATTTAATTAAATTTAAACCATGTCATTATGGAATTATTAATTCTCTTTTAATTAAACACTTTAATTATCTATTAATAAAGTCCATAAGAGTTAATTGAATTATTCAATAAAAACATCATAAATCCATTTATTAAATTCAAAATTAAAACCATTTAATTAATTGTTTAAGTTATGAACCCAAGATTTTTAGAATTCAATTCTTTTTTTTATGATAAAAAACTTTTTCCAAATTCCAAAACTTGAGGGCAAGTTTTGTAACTCTTGAAAACTTTTGGATTCCATAACTTATGGAGTTAAATACTTGTTTTATGATGAAACTTTTCATGTTCCATAACTTAAGAACAAGTTATGCAATTCTTTAAAACATTAAGACCAAGTTTTGTAACTCCATAAAAAACTTTGAATCAATTTTTTTTAAAAACCTTTTCATATCCATAACTTATGGAGGTTTCAAAAAACTCTTTAGATCAAACTTTTAAAACTAATAAAATAATCATATCATTTTATCTTTTACTAAATTTGATCTAATTCAACTCATATAGCAAATGATTCAAATTTTACAAATAATTAGTTTTTCACAAAAACAAGTAATTATCTTAAAATTTGACAAACGTCATGTTTTTTTTTCCTTTTTTTTTCAACTTGAAAATAAAACATTTGCATCAATATAACAGAAAACAACCCATGGCTCTGATACCACTGTTGGGTTTTGAGCATTCTAACACTCCTATGGTGTACATGCATCCCTATAAACCTTGGATCTATGTTTTCTCTATTATACATGCAAATATTAACTATTCCAATGTTTCATCCTAACTAGCATATTATGAAGCACCTATACTACAAAGTTCTAGTTAGATGACATACCTTTTGATGTAGCTTGATGTCTTCAAGCTTTAAGAGCTTAGCCCCAATAGTGTGGAAGCCTCAAATGGAATCACAAATCACCAAAACACCTTGGAAGAACTTGAGAGAATATGTATGCACACTAAAATTGGCCCACTCTTATTTTCACACACTTGTGCCAATTTTGTGAGCCAAGGACCCCTTTATATATTATGGAGGATTAGGGTTACATCCCTGTAAACCCTAATACCCATGACCTTTCATTTACATAGGATCCATGGGTTAAAAGCTCCATGGACCATCCATGAAAGCTTAGCCCAACCTAAATGAACTTGGCCCATTCCATATATATAAGAGTCCATATTTAATTAGTTCTTTTTGATCACTTAATTAATTCTAAATTAATTCTTGATCAATACTAATTAAATAATATGATTCCATATTAATATATTAGAACTTATAATATATTAATATAAATCATAAATATACTATTCTCAAAAGACTATCCATATAAATTGTGCCGGTGAAGTGCAACCCAAATGGACCATGCCGGGTCGGGTCAAGTACATACTAAATATAGTTATGGACTTAGACATTAATCCAACAGTGCGTAGGTACATTTCTTGTGTGTTCTGTACCTGCTTTGGTGTTATTTGACTCGGGTGCGAGTCGGTCTTTTGTGTCGTTAGCCTTTAGTCAGCACATCAGTACTCGTCGAGAGGCGTTGAGTCGACCTTTGCGAGTTTCCATAGCTGATGAGAGAGCAGTGTATGCCACTGATGTGATTCGAGGATGTGTACTTGAGATCTTCGGCATTGAGTTTCCGATTGATTTGGTCCCGATTGCTATGGGAGATGTCTGTGTCATCGTGGGCATGGACTGGTTGAGCAAATTTGGAGCAGTTATCGACTACGAGCGACAGCTGGTGACCATACGAGACCCTAGTGGGGGAGTTCTTACAGTTTATGGCGAGGGTACCCGTTCTGGATCGGCATTTTGTTCAGCCACAAGAGCGAGGCAGAGTCTACAGCAGGGCTGTAGTGGGTTTGTGGCTTATGTGGTGGATACGAGAGTAGGTGCAGAGAGACCGAGGTCGGTCGATGAGGTCCCGATAGTGCGTGAGTTCCCGGATGTTTTCCCCAAGGAGTTACCGGGTGTGCCTCCCGAGAGGCAGGTGGAGTTCCGTATCGATTTGGTTCCGGGGGCAGCGCCTATCGCCAAGGCGCCCTATCGCCTTGCACCTCCAGAGATACAGGAGTTATCCTCGCAGCTTCAGGAGCTGCTGGGAAAGGGGTTTATACGGCCGAGTAGCTCGCCGTGGGGAGCGCCGATGCTTTTTGTCAAGAAAAAGGATGGTTCACACCGGATGTGCATTGACTACCGGGAGTTAAACAAGTTAACGGTCAAGAACCGTTACCCATTGCCGAGGATCGATGATCTGTTCGATCAGTTGCAGGGAGCGTCTTGGTTCTCTAAGATTGATCTGGGGTCTGGATATCATCAGATGAGAGTGCGAGATGAGGATATCCAGAAGACGGCGTTCAGGACTCGTTATGGGCATTACGAGTTCATGGTGATGCCCTTCGGGCTCAACAATGCACCAGCAGCATTCATGGATCTCATGAACAGGGTGTGTAGACCGATGTTGGATCGATCGGTGATCGTGTTCATCGATGACATATTGGTGTATTCGAGATCCAGAGAGCAGCATGAGGAGCATTTGAGGGAGATCCTCGGAGTTCTGAGATCGGAGAGGCTTTACGCCAAATTCTCCAAGTGTGATTTTTGGTTGCAAGAGGTCCAGTTCCTGGGACATCTCGTTAATCAGAATGGGATATTGGTCGATCCGGCAAAGATTGAGGCGGTAATGAGCTGGGAGGTGCCGAGGACCCCCACCGAGATCAGGAGTTTTCTGGGGTTGGTCGTCTATTATAGGAGATTTATTAAAGATTTCTCTAAGATCGTTGTGCCTCTCACCAGGTTGACCCGGAAGGGCGTTACTTTTTCGTGGGGTCCTGAGCAGCAGGCCTCGTTTGAGACTCCTCGCCAGAGGTTGTGCGAAGCCCCGGTGTTATCCCTTCCAGAGGGAATGGAGGATTTTGTGGTGTATTGTGATGCATCGATATCAGGGTTGGGTGCAGTGCTTATGCAGAGGGGGCATGTGATAGCATACACATCGAGGCAGCTGAAGCCTCATGAGACGAGGTATCCCACTCATGACCTGGAGTTGGGGGCTGTGGTGTTCGCTCTCAAGATCTGGCGTCACTATCTGTATGGGGTTCGGTGTACCATATACACGGACCACAAGAGCTTGAAGTATTTGATGGATCAGCCCAACCTGAATATGCGCCAGAGGAGATGGTTGGACGTGGTAAAGGATTACGATTGTGAGATCCTGTACCACTTGGGCAAAGCTAACGTTGTAGCTGATGCCCTGAGCCGTAGGGCGGAGAGTGCGCCGATACGAGATGTTTGCTTGAGATTGACAGTGATGACTCCGGTGCTGGACACCATTCGGGAGGCCCAGGCAGAGGCCGTGAGACCGGAGAACCGCAAGAGGGAGCAGGTGATTGGGCAGGCACCTGAGTTCGTTACCGATAGCCGTGGGCTTATGACCTTTCAGGGTCGGGTTTGGGTGCCGTATACGGGCGGGACGCGCATCACTTTGATGGAGGAGGCGCAAAGATCGAGGTTCTCGACCCATCCCTGGGCCATTAAGATGTATTTGGACCTGAAGAAAGATTATTGGTGGCCCTATATGAAGAGGGATGTCGCGTGGTTTGTGGAGAGGTGCTTGACCTGTCGCAAGGTTAAGGTCGAGCACCAGCGTCCGCATGGCAGGTTGCAGCCGCTTGATATTCCCCAGTGGAAGTGGGAACATATTTCCATGGATTTCATCACCAAATTGCCGAGGATCGCGAGGGGTGTCGATGCAATTTGGGTGATCGTCGATCGGCTGACGAAGAGCGCGCATTTTCTTGCCATCAGTGAGAGCTCTTCTGCTGACAGGTTGGCAGAGTCGTATGTGCGGGAGGTGGTATCGCGTCATGGAGTACCGATCTCGATTGTGTCATATCGAGATGTACGTTTCACTTCCAGCTTCTGGAAGAAGTTCCACGAGGAGTTGGGTACGAGATTGCATTTCAGTACCGCCTACCACCCCCAGACGGACGGACAGAGTGAGCGGACGATTCAAACGCTCGAGGACATGCTCCGAGCATGTGTGTTAGACTTCGGAGGAAGTTGGGACACGTATCTGCCGTTGGCTGAGTTTTCCTACAACAACAGCCACCATTCGAGTATTGGTATGCCTCCCTTCGAGTTGTTGTATGGGAGGAGGTGTCAGACTCCCATTTGCTGGGGAGAGGTAGGGCAGCGTGTGATGGGTAGCACTGAGATAGTGCTTCGGACGACAGAGCAGATACAGCAGGTTAGACAGAGGTTACTGACGGCCCAGAGTCGTCAGAAGAGTTACGCGGATAGGCGACGATCCGATCTTGAGTTCCAGGTGGGAGACTTCGTACTCCTGAAGGTATCTCCTTGGAAAGGAGTGATCCGATTCAGGAAGAGGGGCAAGCTGGGGCCCCGGTACATCGGTCCGTTCAGGGTGACCGCGAGGGTGGGCAGGGTAGCATATCGGTTGGAGCTACCTGCGGAGTTGAGCCAGATTCATGATACCTTCCACGTGTCTCAGTTGAGGAAGTGTATAGCCGATGAGTCGGCAGTGGTGCCACTGGAGGATATTCAGGTGGATGCGAGCCTGAATTATGCGGAGAGGCCAATCGCGATTCGGGATCGGAAGATCAAGGTTCTGAGGAACAAGGAAGTGTCACTGGTGCAGGTCCAGTGGCAACATCGGAAGGGGTTCGAGCTGACCTGGGAGCTGGAGTCGGAGATGCAGGAGCAGCATCCAGAGTTGTTTGCCGAGCAGGACTTCGAGGGCGAAGTCTGATTCTAGTGGGGGAGAATTGTAACATCCGGATACCCAGGTATCTTATTTTAAGTATTTTGTTGAATTTATAAAGGGACTCGGCGAGTAGGCGCTCAGACTCGCCGAGTGGAATCGCGCTTCTGCCAGCCTGGATTTAATGAAGGGACTCGGCGAGTCCATGCGTGGACTCGGCAAGTCCGCGCTGTTAAATGAAGCCCTAATTTTCGGGGCTTGTTCCCTATTTAAAGGCCCTTATGGCCGTCATTTGAGGCCACCTTGTTCCAGAGAAACCCTAGAGAGAGTGAGGAAGGCTTGAGTGCAAGAAAGGGCTTATAATCTTCATTTTGGGGTGATTTTTGCTAGAGAAAGAAGAGAGGATCCATCTAGAACGTGAAGGGAGCTTGGATTGGAGCTAATCATCTTGAGATATTGTCTCTGGAGGTATAATCCCTTCTATTTCGTATTGATATGATAGATTTCATGATTTTAGGGTTTTTACATCCCTTTTTTTTATAAGATCTAGTGAGTATGAGGTCCCCTTTGTGTTGATGGTATCAAATCTGTACCTTGAGAGGTCCATAGAGTCACTACCTTCTAGCTTTTTGCAAGCAAATAAGTAATTGGAGACTAGGTTGCCATTTCTAGTGATATTTCTCCATTTGAGGCTTGATATAGGTTACATGCACGTAAAGGTTGCACCTTTACGTGACTTTTGAATGTTAGAAGGATGGATCTACTGTTTGGTGAAGCAGATCTGACCTCAAGAGATCTTTTGAGAGTTTTCATGGGAGGAACTCGCCGAGTCCATAAGGGACTCGACGAGTCGAGTCGGGTTGCCCCGTGACTCGCGATCTGTAACGACCCGGGGAGTATAGGGTTGACTCAGTGAGTCTAGTGAGGACCAGGGACGAGGAGGCAGGCATGTACTCGCCGAGTCACTCTAGTGCACTCGACGAGTCTGGTCAATGTTGACTGTTGACTTCTGTTGACTTTTAGGGATTAGTCAGTGTTTGGACTTATGAGCCATTAGAGGGGCAGAATGGTCTTTTACCCTTCTTAGAGAACTTATAGAGAGGAGTTGGCCTAGCCTTTAGAAGTTGTATTAATTAGAGAATTTATTTATGTGATTAGGTGAAGGCTAGTGCAGTATTTCAGAGTTCGAGGTTTACCGAGTTACTCGAGGTGAGTCTTCTCACTATACTTTACCTAGGGTGGTAATTAGAGTTATGTGACAGAGTATTTTGTATGCCCTTGCATGATGTGATTTCTATGTGATTTATGATATGTATGTTATAGAGTTTACAGAGTTAGGACCGGAAGGTCCACAGAGTTAGGGCCAGAGGGCCCACAGAGTTATGGGACTGGAGGGTCCCACTGAGACACATTGACCAGAGGGTCAAACAGAGTTATAGCCTCGAGTGGCTAATATGTGTTGTGTGTGGTATTTTGGGGAACTCACTAAGCATTTATGCTTACAGTGTTTTGTGTTATGTGTTTCAGGTACCAGTGAGGATCGCAGGAAGGCGCCGACATGATTAGTACACACTATTGGAGTTTTATACATTATGATCTTGGGATGTGTTTTTATGGATTTGATATGTGATACATTGGGATTCGAGAATATTTATGAATGAAATTATATTTTAAAAAGTGAAAAATTGTTTTGAAATTTACGGTGTTACAGTTACTTTAAAAATTTTCAGAAAATTAGTTTAAGTGAACTAGGAATTTTGAGAATTTCTAGACTTAAACATGGATTGTTAAGTGATGATGATACGATGTGTATCAAGTATACTTTAAGTTGAATACCTAAATGGTCAAGCACTAGAATATTAGAGGAGATATGCCTTATATTCTAATATGTGCTAAATGATAAATAAATATAGCATGCCTTAGGTTGCTTACCTATATTGCTATTACTTGAGAAAGTTTAAGGTCTGTTGCCGACCATAGTATGGAAGAGGAAATTTTATGTATTCCAAATTTAAAAAATTTCTATATTAGAACTGATATGAAACTTTTCGAAGTGATAAAAAGACTTATGATAGTTGACATCCATAATTTTATAGATAAACGATCAAGGGATATCATAAAATAATATTTATCAAGTGTTATCGTAAATAGTGTATTAATACCTATAGAGTGGTGTTGTACATTTCAACTATGTTTAGTGAAATAATAACACCGTTGGAAGAATGATGTGTATTCGAAGTACATTCAGACGAGATAAATGTTTTGGCATAACCGATGAAGTTGTTCCACCGCTGTCCAAATTGAAGCAATAATTACTTATAGAGTAGGAAGAACCGAAGATGGTGATCAATACTTTGGCAGTATCGCAATTGATGTTGTGCAAGATTTAGAATAATTAAATGAAGATCAAAGGAAAGGCTAATGAATTTTTCAGACTCAATAGGCCAAGACTTTGCCTAAACATTTGATGTAGTATGTAGTTCAAGTAGTAACCCTATACAGGATGCTCAAACTTGGTATTTAATAATACTGAGTGACGATTAACTTCTATCACATCCTTATGGAAGTTCCATAGTGTTAAGCCGACTTTAACATACATGATTAGGATGGTGAATTGAGTCATTTAGTGGTAAAAGGCTAAGTAACTTACTTGTCTAAGTAAGGTAGAATGCTTAATTGAAGAGGATATACACTCATAGTATTGTATGAGAAGAGATGTTGTAGTTAGGAATGAAAGAGATCCAAGTTGAAACTAGTAGAACATGCTGAGATGTAGCTATAATGCAGACTTCTTTGAATAGACTCCTATAAAGAAGACTTAAAAGATACAACCATGAGAAGACTTAAAAGATACAACCATGAGAAGAAGACTTACTCATATACAGGAATGACGATGTAATGAAAGGATAATGAAACGAACAAATGTGTATGATGATTTGCATCAGTTAGAAGATGATGCAGGTAGTTGAAGACCGTTTGTCTCCACACTACTAGAGTAAATTCTGGCATAGTGTGTCTTGGAAAATAGACACTACCCGAGAAAGAAATTATATGAAGAATTGGAAGTAAAATTTATATCGACCTATGAAAAAGTATTAGGATATGCTAGATCGAGCATATGCAAGAGAAGAATGTTAGAAGGCGAGTATAGGAAATCCAAGATATGTTTGATAGAAACGTGAAATCCCTAGTTGAGTCTAGGAGAAATTATTCTATGTACTTGTTTGAACACACTCAGGTGTCAAAAGTTGTTTTGTGAAAACTTTTGAATGGCGACTTGGGAACTGCGAGACAATACTTGGGACGAGTGTGAATAGGTGTGAATAGTAGTAGAGGCCTATACTACTGGAAGCACAGGACTCACACTTGGATCAGGGAAAGTCACAAGGTAACCAAGAAGCTAGAAAATTGATTCTATTTTTGTTCGAGTATGTCATTACCTTCATTTCGGTGATGACTAAGAATATGATTTTCGTTCAGACCTTATTGGTCATAAAGAATCGAGTCCGATTAATATAAATCTGCGAAGTGAGTTGATTGGTTCAGAGAACCAGGTCTTGTGTAGTGACGAAATTTCAGTCAGAAGATTAAAGAAGGAGATGGTTAAAGTAGTCGATAAAAATATAACGATCTTCATTAAAGGATTGAGCAACCATTAGCTAGAAATGTTACCTGTTATGAAGACGATGAAAATTTAGTTATTCATGGAAGGATTATGGTATGAAATCCGTGAATTCGTAATTAATCAAAATATTCTATCATTCGACAAAGTTGTTGAGTATGCATGAAAGCGTGATCATGACTTAGAAATACGTGGTGCCACTCTTCCTGTTCCGAAGCATCCACGTGTTGATCAAACTATCTCTGTTTTCTTTATTCCATCAGCTCGACCTGTTCGATCTAATTCTAATACAAGAGTATGGTTCGTTATGTGTCTTTTACGTTATAAAATCAAAGGTGATTAGAATATGACCATTCGAGTTGTTATTGTAGCAAAAGTTAAGATCTTATCTTGGGTTGAGTCTATAAACCAAGAAGGAGAAAAATTCTGCAATGAGAATTGAGTTTTTAACTCGAAGATTAGAACTGAAGTGCCAATAGAGAAATGAAGATGAAGTGCAAGTTTGAGCACCGCTATTAATTAAGAAGTTAGGAGAATTTGACAATCGCTTGGCAAACCAAAAGTTAAAAGTCGTATGTAACGCCCGTGTATCGGGGCTAAGCATTATTAGATGATGTAATAGTCTAGGTCAACTATTGTAACTCTTTTTGAAGTAATAAAGATGAATTACTTGAGTATTATGTGAATTTATGTGCTTTATACTTATATAATTAATAAAGGCTAAAAATAAGCGTCAAAATTAAAGTGTGAGATAAACCCGATATATTTACATAAAGTTGTAGTGGTCGAAACAAGGATTCCGGAGATATAAAGAACGCCGAAATCCGAGTTATAACGAAGAAGTTATGACCCGTCGAAGTTTCGCGACAGAACCGACACGACACCAGGAGACGTAAATAGTAAATTTACGATAGAGCGACTTTTAGCCTTAGCGATCTAAATGAAAGTCGTAGAAAATGTTAACCCGAGAGCGTGCATAAAAAGAACGCCCAAATATGACTTCGTATGAGGAAGTTATGATTTTTCGAAGTTTCAGCTTAGCAGTGTACATCTCGAAGTTCGAATATTAGATCGAGTGGTTTTTAGCTGACACAACCTAAACGAGAATCGAAGATCTCTTCAATAGGAGCTCAACGGTAAAAATACAGACGAAAACGGATTCCGTATGTAGAAGTTATGAGTTTTACACGGCCGTTAAACAGTGTAATCTTCTCATACTATTAAATTTAAAAATAAATTCAAAATTAGCCGACGGAGTCTAAGCGAAAGTTGTAAGGCATGTTCCTACCTACGCGTGGATATAAAGAACGTCGCAAACGGAGTTCTTATGCGAAAGTTACGAATTTTAGAAGTTGGAATGGAAAATCTCGAAGCTGAGTGCGAGCCTACGCCCTGCGTAGAGAAGGGACGCCCAGCGTCCGAAGTATGCCATGCGTACGAGGTAACTACGCGCAGCGTACGGCTGTCTTATGCGGTCCAAGATAGGCCACGCTCCACCAGAGAAACCATTACACGTGCCTCGCATGAAACTCCCTACGCACAACGTACATCTTCGGTACGCCCAGCGTAATCCAAAGTCCAGCGCCTATAAATACCTTGCGAGGGCTGCCGAGTTCCATGCACCAAAATGCTTTCTCTCTCTTAATACTTTCTATCTCTAAGCCCCCTAAACCCCCCTAAGCCTAGGTAAACCCCCTAGCCCCCGAAGGAAGCCCCGGAGATCCCGAAGGCTCCAAGAAAAAGAGTTTTTCGGTTTGAAACTCTGTCCGCGCGGAGCCCGGTTTTTCAAGCAAACTTCCCAGTTTCGTCAAAGAAGGTTATTTTAAGAAGCGAGGTGGTGTCCGGATCACTCCGTATCAGGTGAGTGTATAGTCACTTTCATCCTACACATAGATATGAAGTATTTTATATAAATTATGTGCTACATGTATAAATATGTTATCTGTTTACCTGAGATGTTTGCTGGATGAAGGATCTATACTTCTTTCCTTCATATCTGAAACTTTTTCCTTCAGATCTACACTTTCTCATCTCAGATCTAAGCTTTTTCTTTAGATCTAAACTGTATACTTTGAGATCTATGTTGGATGAAAGATCTGAAATTCTTTCCTTCAGATCTGAACTTTTTCTTCAGATCTAGACCGTATATGTATTTTATGCTTTGAAAGTTATGTTGGATAAAAGATGTAAGCTTTGTTTTACAGATCTGGACCATGTATGTATTTTATATCTACAAATATGTTGGGTAGAACATGGGTAGATAAAATAGTTGGTGTGTGATGAAATAAAATGATGAGAGGCCTCAATGTTGACGTTGTTCCAGTCATCTAGCGGAGTATGGATGACGACCACTGACTTTTCTAGGAAGCCCAGTGGAACGCTAGCAGGCTCGCAACCTGTAGGTGTTTGTAAACGAAGTGTTCACCGGTGTACTCCATCCCCCCCATGGTTACCTTACGGACACTTATGGCTAAGGAATCCCCTTAGCAGTAGTGTCCATCCCGATGAAATTCCTTAGGATAGGTCCCTTATGATAGATGCTTTAGGGACGTAAGGTGAGGATAACGGGAACAGGTAATCGGGTTTAATGATTGTTGAAAATAATAAACTTATTTATTGTGGATTGAAAACCCTATATGCTCACCAGGCTCCCCAGCCTGACCCACTCAGTTTCTTGTATTACAAGTAGTGGCAAAAGCATAGTTGGATGACTTTACGAGAGATTATGGACTTGAGGCCAGATAGTGTTTTGTGGCCTACGATGTTTATTTCTTTTTGGTTTATGCTTATGATCTGTATCGATGATTGACATCCCAGGTTTTTTTGCAATGTAATGAAAATACATTTCTTTAAGAAATGCTTTGATAAATTTATATCATATTTTGTTTTGGGAACAAATTCCGCAATACTTTTCTTAAGAAGTTACTCTGATTTTTATTAAAAACATAAACGAAATCGGTCTTTTCTGGCCGTAAAAATGGGGATGTCACATCGTACATTTTAGATTACCACAGAGGAGGTACGTTAGGACCCGAATGTTGTGACTGGTACTTTTCTCATCAAATTCTAAACCTGCTCACATTTTATTTGATTCTGATGCCTCAGATTCTTTTGTGTCTCATGAATTCGCGTATTCCTTCCAAATTGCTTGTTATTCATTCGCCCAATCACTTCATGTAGATACCGCGAGAAATATATCATTACTTGCTGATAAAGTCTATAGAAATTGTGTCATAGAAATTGAAGGTTATAGTTTTCTTGCTAACCTAATTCCTATCTCTTTGCCCAACTTTGAAATTATTCTCGGCATGAATTGGTTGTCAAAGAACCACACATAACTCTTGTGTTACGAAAAGATGGTACGCATCCTTATCGAAGGGAAGGATTCTATTTTATGTCTTCGATAAACAAAGACTTAAAATCTTAAAAATAATCTCTTTCCTAAAAACTCGTAAACTTATATCGAAGGAGTATTCTACTTATCTAGACTATACAATTGATATCTCAGAAGAGGAGAAGAAAATTGTAAATGATGTTTCCGTTATTAATGAATATCCTAATATTCTCCCCGATGATTTGCCTAGTCTTTCCCCGATAGGCAAATAGAATTCTAAACTGGCTTTATGTCTAGTGCTGCTCCAATTACCAAAGTCTGCTAGACAGAATGATAGCATTTGGGTAGTTATCGACCGACTAACTAAGAGTGCACATTTTCTTGCCATGCGTAAAACAGCTTCAATGGAGAAATACGCACAAGTATACTTGGATGAAACTGTTGCGAGACATGGTGTGCTGCTAAAGATTATTTCCGATCGTGATAGTAGCTACACTTCTTATTCTTGGACAAGTATGCAATATGAATTGAGATCTCGTGTCACTATTAGCACAACTTGTTATCCCCAAACAGATGGTCAGACGGAGAGAACAATCCAAACAGTAGAAAATATATTGAAGGTATATGAAGCACTTTACGGACGTAAATGTCATACTTCATTATGTTGGCGTGTTGTAGGACAGAAAGTCCTTGGTGGTCCTGAAATAATTCAAGACACCATTGACAAGATTCAAATTGTACGAGAAATAATGAAAGCGACCCAGGATCGACAGAAGTCCTATGCAGTAAAGAGAAGACGACCTATAGAACTCCAGGTGGATAAATTCGTAATGCTGAAGGTATCTTCACAAAAAGGCATTATGGGATTTGGGAAGAAAGGAAAATTTAGTCATAGAATTGTTGGACTTTTCAAAATCTCTAGAGAATTGGTAAACAAGCATACCGCTTGGAAATTGCCGGAAGATTTGACAGGTATTCATGATGTATTTCATGTAAGCTATCTGTGTAAATGTTTAAGCATATATGATGAAATAGTCCCGTTATCCGAGGTCAAACTGGATAATAAATTAAGATATGTAGAAGAGCCCGAAAAGATTATAAACGAGAGAACGATTGATCTACGTAATAAAGAAGTGGAATTTGTGCTTGTCAAGTCGAAACACCATCGAGGCCCAAATTATACTTGGGAAAATAAGAATAAGATAAGAACGAAATATCACCATTTGTTTAAATCGTTATGATTTCGGGGACGAAATCCTCAAAAGGAGGAGGTATTTGTAACATACACGTTCAATTATCGTGTTATGTAATTTTAAAAGTGAATAATAAATTGAAATATTATATGAATTTGAGCGTTGAGTTCTAACAGATAGTTTTTACTAGAAATGAAGTAAAACTATGTTTAGAATCACTCAGAAAATATTGGAAGTCTTATGAGATTTCAATCAAAAGTCAAATATTGAAATTTAACGAAAATATAAAATTTGAAATAAGTAAAATTATATTATTGAAAGTTGTAAAGAATCTCGTTAGAAACATTTAGGCGAAAACCTCTTCGAAATCCGAGTTATAATGAAGAAATTATGACTTATTGAAGTTTCGCGACAAAACCGGCACGACGTCGTATGACGTAAAAAGTGAGTTTTCGATAAACTAATTTTTAGCCTATATGATCTTAATGAAAGTTGTAGTATTCGTTAAACCGAGAATTTTCATAAAAAGAACGTCCAAATCTAACTTCGTATGAGGAAGTTATGATTTTTCTAAGTTTCGGAATAGAAGTAGACAGCTAAAAACTCAAAATAAAGATCGAGAGTTTTAGCCGACACAACTTAAACGAGAATCGAAGGTCTCGTCAATAGTAGTACAACGGTAAAAAGACAGACGAAAACGGATGTCAGATGAAGAAGTTATGAATTTTTAACGAACTTTTCCTGTCCCGACCTGTTAAAAATATAACATTAAAAATAAAGTCAAAATTAGCCGACGGAGTCTAAACAAAAGTTGTAGAGAATAATTTCACCTATGCGTGGATATAAAGAACGTCAAAAACAAAGCTTGTATGCAAAAGGTACGAAATTTTGAAGTTTATGGCACAAATTACGAGGCTGGCCGGAGAAGTACTCCCAGCGTACTACGAAGACACGTATTAGCCACCAAGTGCCTTCGCATGATGACACGTATCCTAACTCAACCACGTCTGAGGCCCGGGTTCCGAATAATTGACGCGTAGCTGGCACGCCCCGCGTAGCGCAGGTACGCTCAGCGTACGATGGTCAGACTCCCTACTATAAATAGCAAGCGAAGAATTCCGGATTTTGGTTACAATTTCTACACTTTCACACCATCTACACTCTCCTAATTTACCCTAGCACCCACCGAAGCCCCGGTATCATCCCCGACACCCGAAGCAAGTCCCGACACTCCGAAGTTCCCGAGAAAATCATAGTTTCAAGTCGAAACTCTGCCCACGTAAGGCCGGTTTTCAACTAAAATCCTTGGTTTCGTCACAGAAAGTCATTTTTAGAGTCGAAGTGCTGCCCAAATTAATACTTTAACCCCCAGTTATTTCAATGTGAGTTCAATATATAGGAACAATTATATTTTATGTGTTATATGTTCAATGTGCTTTCCCGTGTTATTATGATAATGAGTTATACTTTAGACCACGAAGTGTATGACATAAGCATCACTTAGGTACAAGTATGTAGCCTCTTGCCATGTAGAGCATGTCTCGTAAGAGAATGACTTCTACCATTATAGCATTGGCAGAAGGCTAGGCAGGGCTGAAAGCCTATAATTTGCTAGCCAAAATGTTTATTCAGAAATTGGTTATTTTTCCATGCCATATGGTCAAAAGTATTATTGATGTATATCAAGTATTAAAATTGTTATGTCTCATTGATTGTAAATCTTTGAATTAGATTATTCCTTGATATGGAAAGCATGTCATATGATACTCATCTGCCTTTGTTGTTCTTTGTCCCTCTTTGCTTCTGTCATATTGATATGTATATGTCATAGCGTTATATTGTATCTATTATTGAACTCACTAAGCGTCACCGCTTACCCCTCTCAGTGTTTAACAATTGCAGGAAATAAGCAACCAGTATAGTCATATACTGTTGGAAGATGTAGAATAGTTTATACTATTACTTTTGTACTTGGGTTTACGTTTGTATAAAAGCTTTAATATCTTGGGTAGTTATGTAATATACTAAAACTTAGTCGGTTTGTATCCAGTCTTTTGTAATAAAATTATCAATGTAAAGTATTGTTTATAAATATGCATGTAGCATGTTTTGGAGTAACTTGGAGTGATAATAATGTTATATATGAAAGTTAGGGTCTTTCAGACCAGCTCTTTTGTGTCGCTAGTATTTGCACTCCTTTTGTGATTGTGCCATGATGGTCAAGATCTCTTGGGTTTTTTTACTTAGATTGCTTTTCATCAGTCTACTGTCGTCGTGCGTTTCGTTTTTCTTTCCATTCGAGTATGAGAGTTCATGCCACCTCCCTCAGGTCCTCTTTTAGGTTCTTCTCGTCAATTTCCTTTCGTAATGAAGTGCAATCAGCTACATCATGTTGTACCGTTCGGTGGTATTCACAATACTTTGTTTTTCGCCTGCTATTATTTTCGTGCCACTTGTCAGCCACGGTGTATACTTCTGGGCGTCTGGCTTTCATGTCGTCTCGTGATACGGATTGTACCGTCTTGCCTGCCTGGCTGAATGGTAAGGTTTCCTTATCTGCCTTGTAGGGATATAAGTATTATGTTTTTCGGTTCTTTGGTGTTTGGTGGCGGTCAATGCATCAAAGTATGTTAGTTTATCTACTCTTCCTTCCTCTTGCCGTATGTATTTTTTGACTCTTTCTTTCAGCTCGTGTCTATTTTGAGGACTCCTTCCTATAAACTTTTTAGACAGCTCTCCCGGGAGCAAGCCCCATGTAAACGCGCCAGTGACCATTGTTTCGTCTTGCCCAGGTGTGTCGAGGGTCACCTTAGTGAACCTTTCGAAGTATTCCTACATCGTCTCCCCTTCCTTCTGTTTACACCCAATTAGGGTGTGGGTGTGTGTCTCCTTTATAGCGTCGCAGTTGCATGAAGTTTGTCAGGAAAGCGTACTTAACTGTGTAAAATTACTAATGATCCCTGGTGCCAGCGTTTCGAACCACGTTCCTGTTGGATATAGTGTCTAAGTCCATAACTTTATTTGGTATGTACTTGACCCGACCCGGCATGGTCCATTTGGGTTGCATGGCATTGCAATACTTGGATAGACTAAATGAGAGAATAAGGCACTTATGATTATTAATATATTATAAGTTCTAATATATTAATAATAGTGTTATTTAATTAGTATTGATCAAGTATTAATCTAGGATTAATTTGGTGATCAAAGTGAGACTAATTAAATATATAGGGTTGATTATGACAATCATCAATTCTTTTATGGTGGATTAATGATCCATGGTTTATGGGTTATGGATGTAACCAAATGGAGCTCAATGGATAGTCCATGGGAGTTACAAATCCATAGGTCATGGGAAATCAAGAGTCATGACAATTAAGGGCATTCATGTGTAAACCCTAATTGTGACAACACTATAAAAGGAACCCTATGGCTAGCAAAATGGTGACCTAGTAGAGCTAGTGGACCTAGTGTTACTAGAGACGCCATAACCGATTTTGAGGCTAAGTGACATTCTCTCAAGTTATTCCAAGTCTTGTGGTGTTGTGTGAAGCATTTGAGGCACAACATTTGGGGTGCTAGGCTCACAAAGTCTTGAAGGAATCCAAGCAACAACAAGGTATGTATTTCTACTAGTTTTATGTTCTATGTAATCCCCATGCCATGCTAGTTAGGAAATAACCTTGAAAAGAAATTTGCATGTATATAGAGAAAACATAGATTCAAGGTTATTAGGGTTGCATGTACACTTAGGAAGTGTTAGAATGCTCAAAAACCCAACAGTGGTATCAGAGCCTAGGATTGTTTTCTGTATACTTGATGCAAAACTGCTTAAAAATCGAAAATTCTGCATTCTGACGACTGGACTCGCCGAGTCCATGGGGAGGACTCGCCGAGTCCATGAACAAATTCATTCTACTCGCCGAGTAGAATAGTGCACTCGACGAGTAGGAGCGTGCTGGGCAGTTTTTTCGAGTTTTGTTGCTGGAAATGGATTAAGATCATTATCCCAATCTGTTTTGGACTTGTAAAATCTGTTTTTCAAAATGATAATGATTATGGTAACCCATTTTTTGCATGACTTTTATCAATTTTCAAGTATTGTATATAGTTATATGATTTCTTGAAATTGCTTGACATGAATTTGTGTTCTTATGAGTTTTTAGAAGATCATAGGAATTATGTGTAACCACCATGTGTGTTTAATTCATGATCTTAATGGCTATGATGGTGTCCATAACTTGTCCTCAAGTTATGGATAACCAAAAGTCACTTCTTTTAATTGTGATTAAAGAACTAAAGAGGTTTCATAAAATGAAGAGTCTTCATTTTATGAACCATTAAAACTCATAAGTTACAAATTGAAGAGACTTGGAATAGTTTCAAATCTTGCCCTCAAGTTTTGGAATTTGAAAAGTCTTATACTTTAATACTTTAATTCCAAATTAAACCTTAGATTTTTAAAAAAGTTTAAAAATCAACACTTATACTATTATTATAATTTTATTATATAGATATGTATAAGAATATGTCATTCTTACCGTTAGTAGGCCTCATTCACGAAGCCGGTCTATAAGGGGGTATAAGGTTGTTGCCTATAAAATGGTGACTTAATGGGTGTCCACTCTCACACACCGCTTCCTTGATCGGTGGAGGGTCGTTAGCCGAACGGGTAGGATACGACTTTAAATACTTGTTAAAAGTATAATGAATTATAAAGTAACTATACATTATAAATTCCCAATCTTAGTTACTTTAAGAAAATGTGAAATTGGTGCTAGCCCATAAAATTACACTTTGTACCTTACCAAGTCGTTAGTGGAGCGTGTGTGGTTAACCGGCACACTAACATGGACTAGTAAGAGTGGCAAATGGTAACTTGACTTTATTATAGATCGGTGGAGCGTGTGTGGTTAACCGGCACATCGATTAGGTAATATTGTTGAGGGTACCAAGTCAATTTGTATTGTTATTCACACCTTGTTTGTGATCCTCGGCATCCCAGTCACAAACTTGAGAGGGCACAATCGAGATTCAAACATGCCATTGAAAAGTTCAATGTATCTCAAAAGATGTAGGAGTTTCAAAACCAATAAAACCTAATAATAAAATATTTTGTTCTTATGGTGGAAATTGGTAAATCGTCATTTACCTACCTTCAAATATTTTATAGTATGGATTACGGCATCCCTCTTCCAACTATAAATAGTTTGTTGGATCCTAGCCTTAATATTTCATTTGGGTGAATTATTAAGGATTCCTAATCTAATGAAACTTGTCTTTCTTTCCTTTCAGATGTCTTCCAACAATGCTTCTGGCTCAAACCCAACAGGCTCCTTTTCCCTTATGAACTTGTGTGGTAAGGTCATCTTTGATGGATCCAATTTCAATGAGTGGATCAGAAACATCAGAATGATTACCCGCTATGAGGACAAAGAATATGTCCTCGATAGGGAGCTTAAGGTTGTGAATGAAGCCATTGCTACTCCTGAAGAGTTTGTGGAGTTTGTGGCACATGAAAAGGATGCTACTAAAGTAGCATGCATCATGATGGCCACCATGACTCCTGAACTTCAAAAATCCTATGAAGATTTCTACCCCTATGAGATACACCTGGATCTGATGGAAAGGTACCATCAGAGCGCGCGTCAGGAGAGGTATGAAATCATCTCCTCCATGATAACCGCAAGGATGAAGGATGGTGAACCCATCACCGGTCACTTGCAGAAAATGCAAAGGTTCGTTGACCGGTTGTTGAAGCTAAATGTTGACTTTCCTGAGGAAATGGCGCTTGACATCATTCTCCATTCCTTACCTCCAAGTTATGATCAGTTTCGTATGACTTATCATATGAACAAGGAGGAAGTCACACTTAGAAAACTTCAAGGACTCTTAAGGACAGCTGAAAATGGCCTTAAGGGTAAAGCGGTTGCTACTTCTACTCCTTTAACAGCCCCTGTTCTGGCTATTGGGCAGGGAAAGGGTAAGAAGAGGAAAAGCCCTTCAAAGGGTACCAAGGGTAAGACTCTTGATGGTTCCTCTTCAAGTGGGACAAAGAAAGGTCCCATTACTCCTTCTTCAAACCCAAAGGAAGCACAGTGCTTCTATTGCCAGGATAAGGGACACTTCAAGCGAAGCTGCCCCAAATATCTGCAAGATCTAAAGGATGGGAAGGTTAAACCCACCCATGCAGGTATTTAGACAATATTGTCTAACAACTCATCTAATGCTAATTCTTGGGTGCTTGATACAGGGTGTGGTATTCACATTTGTACTGATCTGCAGGCACTAAGAAGAAGTGAGCAAGTGGAGCACGGGAAGATAAACTTAGTCATGGGCAACAGGAAAGCATCACCTGTTACCAAGATAGAAGTTTATTCTTTATTGCTTAATAATGGGTTAATGTTAGATTTGAATAAGTGTTGTTACTCGCCCGAAATGGCGAGAAATATTATTTCCTTTCATGGCTTGTACAAACAAGGTTTTACATTTTCATTTGATAATAAAAATGGTGCTATTAATGTTTATTACAATGATGTATTTTACTTTAAAGCATTACCTTGTGATGGTGTATATGAAGCCGTGAATGTTGAAGACAATCTAGGAAATAATGTGTTGTATATTGATTCTTCAGATAGCTTGGATAAAGCATCCTTGTGGCATTGTCGTCTTGGACATGTTAACAAGAAGCGCATAGGCCAACTCCAAAAGGCTGGAGTCTTGGAATCATTTGACCTCAAGTCAGATGATAGTTGCGAGTCTTGTTTACTTGGAAAAATGACAAAGTCACCCTTCACAGGTACTTGTGATAGGGGTGAAGGTTTGTTGGACCTTGTACACACAGATGTGTGTGGGCCCTTCAGAGTTGCTACAAGGGATGCTAATCGCTATTATGTGACTTTTACTGATGATTACAGTAGATATGGATATATTTACTTAATCAAGCATAAGTCAGAAACCTTTGAAAAGTTCAAAGAGTTTAAGCAGGAAGTTGAGAATCAATTGGGCAGGAACATCAAGATGCTCCGATCCGATCGAAGAGGAGAGTATCTTAGCATTGAGTTCCTTGACTATCTTAAGGAATGTGGGATTGTCTCACAATTGACACCTCCCAGAACACCACAGTTGAATGGTGTAGCTGAGAGGCGCAATCGAACCTTGTTGGATATGGTTCGTTCCATGATGAGTCGAGCTTCGTTACCAATCTCTTTCTGGGGGTATGCCTTAGAGACTGCCGCCCATATCCTTAATCTAGTCCCTACTAAAAAGGTTGCCAAAACACCTCACGAGATGTGGACTGGGAAAGTTCCCAATTTGGACCACATCAAGATTTGGGGTTGTGAAGCTTTCGTGAGGCGTGAGACTCATGATAAGCTTGAACCTCGAAGTGAGAGGTGTATTTTCATCGGCTACCCACAGAGATCCTTTGGTTACCTCTTCTACAGACCCAGTGATAATGTGGTTTATGTGGCAAGAAGAGGAGTCTTTCGTGAGAGAGAATTCATAAGCCAAGGGGACAGTGGGAGGCAAATTGACCTTGAAGAGCTTCAAGAGTCAAGTGGTGAAGGAACCTCAAATGCTATCGACCAACCTGAGGAGGAAACTCTTGTTGATCCGATAGATGAGTCTGTACCTCCAAGACGTTCCACTAGGGTGAGGAACACAGCTGATTTTTATTATGGTTATCACATCACCACTGAAGGTGATACATTTATTAGTGATAGTACACTAATAGATTTGGATGAACCTAATAATTACAGGGAAGCCATGGCAGGCCCTGAGTCTGCTAAATGGAAGGAGGCTATGGACAGCGAGATTCAGTCCATGTATGACAATCAAGTTTGGAACTTGGTTGACAATGTACCAGGTCGTAAGACAGTTGGGTGCAAATGGATCTTCAAGAAGAAGACCAACATGGATGGGAAGGTACACACTTATAAAGCGCGACTGGTTGCGAAGGGCTTTACTCAAACTCCGGGAGTTGACTATGATGAGACCTTCTCACCAGTAGCTAAGATTAAGTCTATTAGAGTATTGTTAGCCATAGCTGCATTTCATGATTATGAAATATGGCAAATGGATGTCAAAACCGCTTTCCTTAATGGAAAGTTGGCTGAGGATGTTTACATGGCTCAACCAGAGGGTTTTGTCGATACAAGATACCCTAATAGAGTGTGTAAGCTTGATAAATCCATTTATGGATTGAAACAAGCATCTCGCAGATGGAATCTTTGCTTTGATGAGAAAGTCAAAGAGTTTGGCTTTTCTAGAAGTGAGGATGAGTATTGTGTGTATGTCAGGGCTAGTGGGAGCATAGTTAGCTTCTTGGTGTTGTATGTGGATGACATACTTCTCATAGGAAACGACGTCCCAACCTTGCAGGAGGTTAAGTCCTGGCTTGGGAAGTGTTTCGCTATGAAGGACCTTGGGGAAGTTACCTATATCCTAGGGATAAGGATATTGAGAGATAGGAGTAAGAGACTAATTGGACTTAGTCAAAGTACTTACTTGGATAAGGTGCTGAAGAGGTTCGGTATGCAAGAATCCAAGAAAGGAGAATTACCAATCCAGAGTAATGCCAAGCTGAGTAAGACTCAGAGTCCGAGTACAGAGGCTGAGATAGCTGAAATGAGTCATATACCATATGCTTCCGCTGTGGGCTCGATCATGTATGCTATGACTTGTACTCGCCCTGATGTGGCCTTTGCTTTGAGCATGGTCAGTAGATATCAAGGGAACCCTGGCAAGGCACACTAGACAGCGGTAAAGAACATTCTCAAGTATATGCGGAGGACTAAGGATTGGGTCCTTACCCTCGGAGGCAGTGATGACTTGAGAGTGGAAGGATATAGCGATGCTAGCTTCCAGACTGATATGGATAATTTCCGTTCTCAGTCGGGCTGGGTCTTTATCCTAAATGGAGGGGCAATTACTTGGAAAAATTCCAAGCAGGAGACAGTAGCTGATTCTACTTGTGAATCAGAGTACATAGCAGCAAGTGAAGCGGCTAAGGAGGCGATATGGCTAAAGAACTTCATCGGAGACCTTGGAGTTGTACCAGCTATAAAAGAGCCAATGGAAATTTTCTGTGACAGCGAAAGTGCGGTTGCTTTGGCTAAGGAACCAAGAGATCACGGGAGATCTAGGCACATTGACAGAAAATACCATTTCATCAGACATCGAATAGAAGAAGGACTCCTCGTGGCTAAGAGGGTATCATCAAATGAGAACCCGGCAGATCCCCTCACGAAGGGACTGAGCAGGGTTAAGCATTTACAGCATGCGAGGTGCATTGGGCTGAGGGATGATATTAGTTTCAATAATTAGATTCCTGAAACTTGTAAAATGTAATTGACATTTGATGATAAATAAAAGTTGTTATTTATTTATGAGTAAGGTGTTACTATCTTGTGTTGATTGTTTACTATGTTTCAATTTTGCATGTTTTTACTTCCAGAATAATTATGTTATTATTCAAACCATCCACAGTCAGTCAAACTTTGGAAGTTAGTATTGATTTAAGACTGTCATGAATTTGGCTTGTATGATTTGTCTAAAAGTGCTTTGGACAATGCAATGGTTGCTACAACATTCATGAGTACTCATAAGGGCTGAGTATTGGATCCAACCCACGCTCACTTGCATCACTTCATGGAATTTATCTCGAGTGATCGTGAGACGGTAACATCATATAAATCTTCAAACCTAGAGATATGAGTTGTTGACTATGAGTTGGTTATTCATTGATTGTACAAAAACGCATTGGTAACTCGATGTTATAAAATGTGCCTTTGTGAGTAATTCAACAAGTAGTTAGTACAAGCATATCAGTCGAAGTTTATCTGTTCCTTCTAGAAATAGAAGCGATATCTGGGCCCCTCGATGATTTGGTTTTGACCTATGTACCGGGCCCGGTCAGAACCTAATTGATGTGTTCAATTTCGTTCTATGTCGAAACAAATCAGAGATCGAGAAACAAATGCTGGACAATAAGTAAGACCATGTTCCATGTGTTTGTCCGGCTGATATCATGAGAACAGAGGATTATATGATCACTTATCTTAAATGGCGTATCATCATCATCTCAGTTCCAAGAGACTTTGAAAGAGCTACGATTGCTAGTCGGATTTTGAAGTCATATTTGCAAATATAGTTATTAGACTTATCCAAGTGGGAGACTGTTGGATATAGTGTCTAAGTCCATAACTTTATTTGGTATGTACTTGACCCGACCCGGCATGGTCCATTTGGGTTGCATGGCATTGCAATACTTGGATAGACTAAATGAGAGATTAAGGCACTTATGATTATTAATATATTATAAGTTCTAATATATTAATAATAGTATTATTTAATTAGTATTGATCAAGTATTAATCTAGGATTAATTTGGTGATCAAAGTGAGACTAATTAAATATATAGGGTTGATTATGACAATCATCAATTCTTTTATGGTGGATTAATGATCCATGGTTTATGGGTTATGGATGTAACCAAATGGAGCTCAATGGATAGTCCATGGGAGTTACAAATCCATAGGTCATGGGAAATCAAGAGTCATGACAATTAAGGGCATTCATGTGTAAACCCTAATTGTGACAACACTATAAAAGGAACCCTATGGCTAGCAAAATGGTGACCTAGTAGAGCTAGTGGACCTAGTGTTACTAGAGACGCCATAACCGATTTTGAGGCTAAGTGACATTCTCTCAAGTTATTCCAAGTCTTGTGGTGTTGTGTGAAGCATTTGAGGCACAACATTTGGGGTGCTAGGCTCACAAAGTCTTGAAGGAATCCAAGCAACAACAAGGTATGTATTTCTACTAGTTTTATGTTCTATGTAATCCCCATGCCATGCTAGTTAGGAAATAACCTTGAAAAGAAATTTGCATGTATATAGAGAAAACATAGATTCAAGGTTATTAGGGTTGCATGTACACTTAGGAAGTGTTAGAATGCTCAAAAACCCAACAGTTCCCGCGTTCCCATCGAGGGTAGTGGGGAAATAGGTGCACCAAAACCTTTCATCTAACTTGAGAGACGTCATGGTCCATTCATATATGTCTATATGGATGTTTGGGTCTATCGTGCCATTGTAGGTTTTTAACGTAGGTAGCTTCTATGTGTTTGGAATATCATAGTTTAGGAGATCTACTATGAAGGGTGAGAGAACGCTTCATCCCATAGCAAGTTGTGATTCGTGCTGGTATTGTAGGTGTTCATACTGTTGGATTAATGTCTAAGTCCATAACTATATTTGGTATGTACTTGACCCGACCCGGCATGGTCCATTTGGGTTGCACTTCACCGGCACAATTTATATGGATAGTCTTTTGAGAATAGTATATTTATGATTTATATTAATATATTATAAGTTCTAATATATTAATATGGAATCATATTATTTAATTAGTATTGATCAAGAATTAATTTAGAATTAATTAAGTGATCAAAAAGAACTAATTAAATATGGACTCTTATATATATGGAATGGGCCAAGTTCATTTAGGTTGGGCTAAGCTTTCATGGATGGTCCATGGAGCTTTTAACCCATGGATCCTATGTAAATGAAAGGTCATGGGTATTAGGGTTTACATGGATGTAACCCTAATCCTCCATAATATATAAAGGGGTCCTTGGCTCACAAAATTGGGACAAGTGTGTGAAAATAAGAGTGGGCCGATTTTAGTGTGCATACATATTCTCTCAAGTTCTTCCAAGGTGTTTTGGTGATTTGTGATTCCATTTGAGGCTTCCACACTATTGGGGCTAAGCTCTTAAAGCTTGAAGACATCAAGCTACATCAAAAGGTATGTCATCTAACTAGAACTTTGTAGTATAGGTGCTTCATAATATGCTAGTTAGGATGAAACCTTGGAATAGTTAATATTTGCATGTATAATAGAGAAAACATAGATCCAAGGTTTATAGCGTTGCATGTACACCATAGGAGTGTTAGAATGCTCAAAACCCAACAGTGGTATCAGAGCCATGGGTTGTTTTCTGTTATATTGATGCAAATGTTTTATTTTCAAGTTGAAAAAAAAAGGAAAAAAAACATGACGTTTGTCAAATTTTAAGATAATTACTTGTTTTGTGAAAAACAAATTATTTGTAAAATTTGAATCATTTGTTATATGAGTTGAATTAGGTCAAATTTAGTAAAAGATAAAATGATATGATTATTTTATTAGTTTTAAAAGTTTGATCTAAATGTTTTAAGGAGTTACATATTTTGTCATAAAATTTTGGAGCTCAAAAGTTTTTTTTTTAAAGTTGTGATCTTAAGGGTTTTTGAAACTTCCATAAGTTATGGATATGAAAGTTTTTTTTAAAAAAAAATTTGATTCAAAGTTTTATGGAGTTACAAAATTTGGTGTTAATGTTTTAAAGAATTCCATAACTTGTTCTTAAGTTATGAAACATGGAAAATTTCATCATAAAACACCATTAATTCCATAAGTTATGGAATCCAAAGGTTTTCAAGAATTACAAAACTTGCCCTCAAGTTTTGGAATTTGAGAAAAGTTTTTTATGAAAAAAAGAATTGAATTCTAAAACTCTTGGGTTCATAACTTAAACAATTAATTAAATGGTTTTAATTTTGAGTTTAATAATTGGAATTATGATGTTTTGTTGAATAGTTCAAATTAACTCTTATGGACTTTATTAATAGTTAATTAAAGCGTTTAATTAAAAGAGTATTATTAATCCATAAATATGTGGTTTGAGTTTAATTAAATTAAAAGTCTAGTTTAATTAATAGATTAAACCACCAAGTATTTTAAATGTCTAAAATACACCCTTATACTATTATAATATTAAAAGTTTAATATATTATATGTATAAGAGCAAGTCGTCTTACCATTAGTAGGCCTCATCCACGAAGCCGGTCTATAAGGGGGGTATAAGGTTACTGCCTATAAAATGGCATTTTAATGGGTGTCCACTCTCACTCACCGCTTCCTTGACCGGTGGAGGGTCGTTAGCCGAATAGGTAGGACAAGGACTATAATTCTCCCTTCATTATAAGTATAATGATAAATACTAAGTAACTAAACACTTATAAATTCCCAATCTTAGTTACTTAGGAAAATGTGAATAAGGTGCTAATCCATGAAATTACACTTTGCACTTTGTTTAAGCTGTTAGTGGAGCGTGTGTGGTTAACCGGCACACTAACCTGGACTTAACAAGGTAGGCAAAGGGTAACTTAATGTTTATCATAGTATCGTTGGAGCGTGTGTGGTTAACCGGCACATCGATTGAGGGGTAAATATTAAGGGTACCAAGTATATTTGCATGGTTACTTCACACCTTGTTTTGTGATCCTCGGCATCCCAGTCACAAAACCTGAAGGGCACACTCGAGATTGAAACATGCCATTGAAAAGTTCAATGAATCTCAAAAGAATCTAGGAGTTTCAAAACCAATTAAAACCTAATAATACATTTCGTTTATCTTGGTGGAAATTGGTGAATCGTCATTCACCTACCTTCAAATATTTTATAGCTTGGATTACGGCATCCCTCTTCCAAGTTATAAAATAGTTAGTTGGGTCCTAGCCTTAATATATCATATTGGGTGTTATATTAAGGACTTAAATCAACTTTACGTGAATTTCTCCCATTGTTGATGTCTGGTTTAGACAACAATGATCTTCCCAAACCAAGCTTTCTTAATGAATATGACTTCCCGAGTTTGGCTCATGGAAGTCATACTTCTCTTCCTCCACCTCCTCCAATTATTTTGTTGGATTAATGTTTAAGTCCATAACTATATTTGGTATGTACTTGACCCGAACCGGCATGGTCCATTTGGGTTGCACTTCACCGGCACAATTTATATGGGTAGTCTTTTGAGAATAGTATATTTATGATTTATATTAATATATTATAAGTTCTAATATATTAATATGGAATCATATTATTTAATTAGTATTGATCAAGAATTAATTTAGAATTAATTAAGTGATCAAAAAGAACTAATTAAATATGGACTCTTATATATATGGAATGGGCCAAGTTCATTTAGGTTGGGCTAAGCTTTCATTGATGGTACATGAAGCTTTTAACCCATGGATCCTATGTAAATGAAAGGTCATGGGTATTAGGGTTTACATGGATGTAACCCTAATCCTCCATAATATATAAAGGGGTCCTTGGCTCACAAAACTGGGACAAGTGTGTGAAAATAAGAGTGGGCCGATTTTAGTGTGCATACATATTCTCTCAAGTTCTTCCAAGGTGTTTTGGTGATTTGTGATTCCATTTGAGGCTTCCACACTATTGGGGCTAAGCTCTTAAAGCTTGAAGACATCAAGCTACATCAAAAGGTATGTCATCTAACTAGAACTTTGTAGTATAGGTGCTTCATAATATGCTAGTTAGGATGAAACCTTGGAATAGTTAATATTTGCATGTATAATAGAGAAAACATAGATCCAAGGTTTATAGGGTTGCATGGACACCATAGGAGTGTTAGAATGCTCAAAACCCAACAGTGGTATCAGATCCATGGGTTGTTTTCTGTTATATTGATGCAAATGTTTTATTTTCAAAGTTGGAAAAAAAAAGGAAAAAAAACATGACGTTTGTCAAATTTTAATATAATTACTTGTTTTTGTGAAAAACTAATTATTTGTAAAATTTGAATCATTTGCTATATGAGTTGAATTAGGTCAAATTTAGTAAAAGATAAAATGATATGATTATTTTATTAGTTTTAAAAGTTTGATCTAATGAGTTTTTTGAATCCTCCATAAGTTATGGATATGAAAAGGTTTTTAAAAAAATTGATTCAAAGTTTTTTATGGAGTTACAAAACTTAGTCTTAATGTTTTAAAGAATTCCATAACTTGTTCTTAAGTTATGGAACATGAAAAGTTTCATCATAAACCAAGTATTTAACTCCATAAGTTATGGAATCCAAAAGTTTTCAAGAGTTACAAAACTTGCCCTCAAGTTTTGGAATTTGGAGAAAGTTTTTTTATGATAAAAAAAAAAGAATTGAATCCTAAAACTCTTGGGGTTCATAACTTAAACAATTAATTAAATGGTTTTAATTTTGAATTTAATAATTGGAATTATGATGTTTTTATTGAATAATTCAATTAATCTTATGGACTTTATCAAAAGATAATTAAAGTGTTTAATTAAAAGAGAATTAATAATTCCATAATGACATGGATTAAATTTAATTAAATTAAGAGTATAGTTTAATTAATAGATTAAACCACCAAGTATTTTAAATGTCTAAAATACACCCTTATACTATTATAATATTAAAAGTTTAATATATTATATGTATAAGAGCAAGTCGTCTTACCATTAGTAGGCCTCATCCACGAAGCCGGTCTATAAGGGGGGTATAAGGTTATTGCCTATAAAATAGCAGTTTAATGGGTGTCCACTCTCACCCACCGCTTCCTTGACTGGTGGAGGGTCGTTAGCCGAACAGGTAGGACAAGGACTATAATTCTCCATTCATTAAAAGTATTAATGATAAATACTAAGTAACTAAACCTTTTATTAATTCTCAATCTTAGTTACTTAGGAAAATGTGAATAAGGTGCTAATCCATGAAATTACACTTTGCACTTTGTTTAAACCGTTAGTGGAGCGTGTGTGGTTAACCGGCACACTAACCTGGATTTAACAAAGTAGGCAAAGGGTAACTTAATATTTATCATAGTATCGGTGGAGTTCGTGTGGTTAACCGGCACATCGATTGAGAGGTAAATATTAAGGGTACCAAGTATATTTGCATGGTTACTTCACACCTTGTTTTGTGATCCTCAGCATCCCAGTCACAAAACCTGAAGGGCACACTCGAGATTGAAACATGCCATTGAAAAGTTCAATGAATCTCAAAAGATCTAGGAGTTTCAAATCCAAGAAAAAAACCTAATTAAATTATTTCGTTTTTCATGGTGGAAATTGGTAAATCGTCATTTACCTACCTTCAACTATTTTATAACTCGGATTACGGCATCCCTCTTCCAGTTATAAATAGGTTGTTGGATGCTAGCCTTAATATTTCATATTGGGTGTTATATTAAGGACTTGAGATCAACTATCTTGAATATCTCCCAAAAGATGTCGAGTTCAGACATCTATGATCTTCCCAAATCTCTTGGAACTTTACTTCCTCCACCTCCTCCAATTATTCTCCCTAACCCACAAGTTCAAGGTCACTCAAGCCCTAATGGCAAGCAAGGTCTATGTGTGATCACATCTTAGAGATGAAGTCACATATTGACAAGCCGGGAGAGTTGGGTTTCAAAGTCTTGAGAAAGTTGGATGTTCAATCACTTTCTAAGTCACATAGTGAGTTCCTTTGGGACTACTATGATACAGACTATGACATGAACCTTAATGATCATATCTATTTGCTTGGTGCTGCTGAATCAGCAATGATTTGGAACAATAGTGAAGCAAATTTGATTAGAAGATCAACTTCCCAAAAACTTTATGGACAGTGACAATGGTGACACTGGAAATCCAGAAAAAGCATTCTCTTCCCAATGGAAAGGGATTGGCCATAGTCAACCCGGTTGACCAAATGGTAAAGAGAAAGGCTAAGTCTGAGATAGTCCCATTACCAAAAGGTCCATATGTTTATTTTGCCAAAGGAAGGGGCGTTGATTGCAAAGCTGCCAAATTTACCTAAGGATGTTAAAGTCAATAAGTTTGACTCTACATCAGGTAGAGCCCATTATCTAACTCTGTTAAGTTCTATTCTGAGATCCTCATTACATGATGTGACTGGGACACATGTTGATGTTTTAATAATCAAAGAATAGAGAGAAATCTTAAAGGAAGTATATGCTGATTCTGATCGCGAAGGTGGATTTCGATCGCATCAGAATTTTGAGCAGTTGCTTAAGAAGTTATGATATATTGCTAAGGAATAGATAACAACAATTTTCCATGTGGATTGTAAGGATAAGTTTTTCCGCAAAGTTTTAAAATAAAAGAAAATTGTTTAATTTTGTTTATTTGAAGTATCCTTACAATGGCATTTGTGGAAAATTGTTGCTTATATGATTCCACTGACAGCAATATTGGAAAATGGATTTGATTCTTTGATTTGTGGTAGTGTCTAAATTTACCAAATCAGGAAAGTTCCTCATCACCCAAGTTTCAATTGGACCGAAACTTGGAATCATGCAAGTTGAATAGTATGATGAATGAGAACTTTAATGCATTGGAAAATCAAGACTAATTACTTGTTCACATTGATGTGTGAGTCAAGTGAAGGACTAAAGGGATCGAGTACACATTCTTGTGCACTAGTCATGTCCACCACAAAGCTCGTTAAGACTATTTGATTTACTAAAGTTTAGTAAATATGGTTATACTTACAAGTTTAAGTATAATTCTGAAACATTGGAAAAGTCTCAATGTATGGCATAACGAATGGGAAGAATCAAATTAGGCAGAAAGATAAAAGTTTCTCAAATCTGAAAAGATGGGAGAGTACTTTAGTATCATGTTTGTGATCATCTTAATGATTTAGAAATAATATCACAATTAGTCCTCTAAAGGTCATCTTAGTGCATTCTTATGACTAAGAAGAGGAGTCATGAATTGTTGAAATGGTTAGATCAGGAAGATGAGTCATACTTCGTTCCAAAACAATTCTTAGAGTCATACTCCAAGATTGTAACTTGAGTGACATATCTTAAAGAAAGGTTTAAAACACTTGTCAAATGTAAGAGTAAAAGTGTCCTACTCTTGTACATTTGAAATTGGTAAGTTGTGATGTTTTGAATAAAACAAAGACCAACTGAGGCCAATTGTGTGAAGTGTTTGTCTTGATAAAGAATCCGTAATATCTCTTGAATATTTGGCAAGATAGTCTTATATGTCAAGAGGACAGTGGGAGTCTTAAAGATCCTAAAAAGAATTTCAAGAACTAATCAAGAATAAAACCTAAGGTTCTTCACTAGCACACGACTTGAGGTTTATAACCTATCGTGTTGACATATTCTGTGCCCATTCCAGTTAAAGTTGGATTTGCATATGCTTTTTGAAAATTCTCAATTGGTTGCATAACAACTTGGAAGCAATGGCAGGCCCTGTACTGCCAGGTGGCAAGAAGTTAAGATTGCATAAGTTCAGTCCATATGAGTTTGGATTTGTCATTATCCTTGTCTTGTGACTATGGTTTTGACGATTCACATGGATAAGAACACATACACCATAAAATCTAAGGGTCATAAGGTTTCTCTCCGATTCATGAAAATGATGGTGAGGAAACACTTCCACCAAGTAGATTTGAAGCAGATGGCAAAAGGTCTAAACAATTGAGACTATGATTACGGCATCCCTTTTCATAGTTCTGAAATTGTTTAGACACACATGCATGCTATCTAAGGAAAGGTGTATGATTTTGATAAAGTTTTATCAAAGCATCTCGTATCAGAAATCTGAACTTTGGTAAGAAAGTCAATAAAGTATTGATTTCTAGAAGTCCAACTGATTTCTGAGTACATGTCAAAGCTAGTGGGAGCATAAGTGTTATGCTAATAATCATCATGTTAGTGGGAGCATGATAATTATTGTTAGTGTTGCAAGTTAGCAATGTTAATTATAGAAAACAAAAGTTTCAATTCGTGAGGCTGCAGGGATTGAAAAAGTTGTTTTGCTATAATTAAGGGAGAGGATATACTTCATTTCAGTTCTAAAGGATTAGATTGAGACCTTAATCATCTTTAGTCAAGAATATATATATGAATTTCATGTTGGATTGGTTCAACTTAAGGAAATTCTATATATTGCGTTCTCAAAATTCGATTATGATTACGGCATCCCTCTTCATAGTCAAATTTTGAAAACATGGCAAATAAAAATATTGTAGCAAAAGACTGGTCTAGAATCATGTCTTTATGTGAGACATCATGAATCGTGTACCATTTGCTTTGGGTACAGGATCGATTGCATGTGCTATAATATTTGTCATTTCTAAATTTTTCCAAATGCCCAGAGGCATTAAGAAGGGAAAAGGTCTAGAATTGGATATGACTAAAATGATTAAGCAATTGTCGAGGACAATATGAGGTTTACCAAAGATTGGTTGCTCAGGGACAGTTGGAAGTATAGTGCTAATTTTGGATGGACCATATTGACATATTCTGAAAAGAGGCATCTCTTATTCAGAAGTGATAGTCAAAATGAGAATATGGAGTTGTCTCCATAGGTGGAAGTTATCTGTGTAAGATTAGAAAACTTAATGCAAGAAACATGTCCAAAGCAATGTACTTTGAATATGAGACTTAGTTTCCATGGAGTTGATCTCCATTGGAATACCTTATAAAGACTGTTGACAAGTCTTTGTGACTTTGTACATATTCATTACAGGAGGGTCAGTGCATATAAGTTTAAAATCTAAACAGATTTCGATAAATGATAGGAACTTGAAATTCTCACATTTTTCGATAAGGATTTGGGAGTGTGAAATTAGAATCATTGAAATTATGTTCAATTGGTTTATTTCACAAAGTAAGGATCATAGACAAACATAGAGTGCATATTTGGTGTATGGCAAAGCTATTGTTTAAGAAAAACATAGTGTACATGCTTGGAGCATGGGACAACTAGTGTTTTTAATTCAAGTATAAAGTTGATAAAACCGAAACAATGAATAATGAGTAATCAGTATGGTGATAAATAAAAGTGTTTATTTATATTCATAGGGTTTGATACCATATTTGATTCATTTATTCTTGTGTTTCACTTTGCATGTTTTGACTTCCAGAATAACTAAGTCGCTCTTCCTGAATGATTAAGTTATTCAAACCATCCACAGTCGGTCATATGTTGGAAGTAGATATGAATCAAGACTGTCATGGGTTGGTTTGTAGAGGTCCAAGTTGGTGGACAAAGTGGTGCTACAACACTCATGAGTGCTCATAAGTTCTGAGTATTGGATTCAACCCGCGCTCATTTGAATCACTTCATGGATTTTATCACGAGTGATCATGAGACGATAATATCTTATATTCTTCAAACCTAGAGATATGAGTTGTTACTATGATTCGGTTATACATTGACTGCACGAAAACGCATTTGGTAACTCGATGTTATAAAACGTGCCTTTGTGTATGATTCAACAAGTAGTAGAACAAGCCATATGAGTCGAAGTTTATCCATTCCTTTTACCTTCGGGATAAAAGCGATATCTGTGGGCCCCTCGATGATTTAGCGATGACACATGTGAGTGCTTGGCCAAGCGAGGACTGATTTGATTTGTTCAATCAGTCAGTCATCATAAATCGAAAATCGGGAAACAACAAATGGACAGAGAGAATGATTATAATCCATGTCTCAGTCCAGATGATATCTAGAATGGAGGAATATATGATCCCTTATCTAATGGACAAGTCATTGACAAGGTCAGAGTTCGACAGCGGATTTAAGAGCTACGATTGCCATTTAGGTTTTGAAGTCATACTCAACAATAGTTTTAGACTTATCCAAGTGGGAGACTGTTGGATTAATGTCTAAGTCCATAACTATATTTGGTATGTACTTGACCCGACCCGACATGGTCCATTTGGGTTGCACTTCACCGGCACAATTTATATGGATAGTCTTTTGAGAATAGTATATTTATGATTTATATTAATATATTATAAGTTCTAATATATTAATATGGAATCATATTATTTAATTAGTATTGATCAAGAATTAATTTAGAATTAATTAAGTGATCAAAAAGAACTAATTAAATATGGACTCTTATATATATGGAATGGGCCAAGTTCATTTAGGTTGGGCTAAGCTTTCATGGATGGTCCATGGAGCTTTTAACCCATGGATCCTATGTAAATGAAAGGTCATGGGTATTAGGGTTTACATGGATGTAACCCTAATCCTCCATAATATATAAAGGGGTCCTTGGCTCACAAAATTGGACAAGTGTGTGAAAATAAGAGTGGGCCGATTTTAGTGTGCATACATATTCTCTCAAGTTCTTCCAAGGTGTTTTGGTGATTTGTGATTCCATTTGAGGCTTCCACACTATTGGGGCTAAGCTCTTAAAGCTTGAAGACATCAAGCTACATCAAAAGGTATGTCATCTAACTAGAACTTTGTAGTATAGGTGCTTCATAATATGCTAGTTAGGATGAAACCTTGGAATAGTTAATATTTGCATGTATAATAGAGAAAACATAGATCCAAGGTTTATAGGGTTGCATGTACACCATAGGAGTGTTAGAATGCTCAAAACCCAACACGCATAACACAATATAAGCATAACACCACAATCCAAAAATAAGCAGATGAAAGAATACATACCAGCCACGACATCGGGCGCTGCGCGGACCTCCTCCGCTGTCAACTGGAAGGCTCTCCCGCTAGCCTTTGGCGCCTCGGCCTTCGCTGGCCGACTCTCCGTAGCTCGCATGGCAGCAGGGACAGATCCCTGAGAAGCTCCCTGAGCTGACCCTCGCAACTGCGAACACTCTACCTTCCGGTGTCCGGTCTAGTTGCAGTGAAAACAAACTGCAAACCCCTTGGGGCAATCCTTGGCCATGTGCCCCTCCTTGCCACACTTGTAGCAAGACCCTGCTCTACAAACTCCCTCGTGACCCTTGCCGCACTTGCCACAAGTGCGGCCCTTCTTGTTCCCTGATCTCGAATCGGCGGGCTTGGCCCGCTTGGCTGCGGGCTGGGACTGTGCCGGTCGCCGATCTCTCCCCTGAGACTCCGCCTCCTCTCTAGCCTGAGTCTCTAGCTCTATCTCCCTCTTCCGGGCATTTGCCTGAAGCTCAACAAATGTCCGGTATGACGAGTTCGTCACGAACTCTCGTATGTCCCTCCTCAGAATACTCAGATACCGACTCATACGTGCCTGCTCGGTAGACACGTGCTCAGGGCAAAACATCGCCCTCTCATGGAACATCCTGGTGATCACAGTAACAGACTCGGTACCCTGCTTAAGGGTCAGAAACTCCTGGGCCAAACGTTCCCTCTCCACCGGGGGAACGTACTCATCACGAAACATAGCGGTGAACCTCTCCCAGGTCACTGCGGCAGACTCTGCAGGTGTGTAGTGCGCTGTCACAAACTTCCACCAGTCCTTCGCTCCCAAGCGAAGCTGGTTCAGCGCGAACCGAACTCTCAGATGCTCCGGACAAGAACACGTATAAAAGCATCCCTCAATATCAGAAACCCATCTCATCGCAGCAATCGGATCCTGCGTCCCATCAAACTCTGGTGGCTTCGTGTTGCTGAACTCTCGGTACAGCAACGAGTCACCCCCCTGCGGCCTGGCAGCAGCGACGGCTGCGGTGGCCGCAGCAACAGCAGCCTCAGTGAGAGCAGCGTACCGCTCATCAAAAGTCTCGATCAACGTGGTCTTGATAGACCCGAACATCTCTGGTATCTCAGCTCGGTCGCGGCCACCTCCTCGTGAATCAGCCTACGGATCTCCTCATCACTGGTACCACTGCCCCCTGGGTGATGGCGCGTCCCAACCATGATGTCTCTGAAATACAACACAAAAGGAATCAGAGACTCGCTCGAGTATATTCGCACTCGATACTCGACCCTACTTGCTCTTTTAGTACCCAAAGGATTCTTACTTAGAGTGCGCACTGCTCCGGTGTCTTCAGTAGTACGGGCCCTATACTACCGTCCACACCGCATCAGTATTCACCCTAAGTCCTCCTCCTTGGATCCCAGGTCACCAGTACTCCATATCTCACTAAACTCAGGCTATTCTCTAGTAAACCACTAATAAGTTCCTCGCTGCTACCTACTTACTCTCGAAGCATCTCATAGTAGCAGTAACTCCTAGGCTAAGGCATCACAGATCAGGCCACTCTAGTCCTAATAGTAATACCTAGCCTACTCTAGCATGCATATCATATCATAACACATCTTATAACACATAATGTAAGGGTATTTTGGGAAATCACCGTTCAGGCGCTAGCTGATCGTACACACTGCTCTGCTCTGCTCTTTTCAAAATCTTTTTACTCTTTTAGAAAATTTGTTTATTTTATGAAAACTTTCTCAATTCCCCAGTTTGACTTCAGATTCATCCGAAGATGCACCCGAATCCCTCAAACCAAGGCTCTGATACCAACTTGTAACACCGTAAATTTAAAAACAATTTTTCACTTTTTAAAATATAATTTCATTCATAAATATTCTCGAATCCCAATGTATCACATATCAAATCCATAAAAACACATCCCAAGATCATAATGTATAAAACTCTAATAGTGTGTACTGATCATGTCGGCGCCTTCCCGCGATCCTCACTGGTACCTGAAACACATAACACAAAACACTGTAAGCATAAATGCTTAGTGAGTTCCCCAAAATACCATACACAACACATATTAGCAACTCGAGGCTATAACTCTATTTGACCCTCTGGTCAATGTGTCTCAGTGGGACCCTCCAGTCCCATAACTCTATGGGCCCTCTGGCCCTAACTCTGTGGACCTTCCGGTCCTAACTCTGTAAACTCTGTAACATACATAGCATAAATCACATAGAAATCACATCATGCAAGGGCATACAAAATACTCTGTCACATAACTCTAATTACCACCCTAGGTAAAGTATAGTGAGAAGACTCACCTCGAGTAACTCGGTAAACCTCGAACTCTGAAATACTGCACTAGCCTTCACCTAATCACATAAATAAATTCTCTAATTAATACAAATTATAAAGGCTAGGCCAACTCCTCTCTATAAGTTCTCTAAGAAGGGTAAAAGACCATTCTGCCCCTCTAATGGCTCATAAGTCCAAACACTGACTAATCCCTAAAAGTCAACAGAAGTCAACAGTCAACATTGACCAGACTCGCCGAGTGCACTAGAGTGACTCGGCGAGTACATGCTTGCCTCCTTGTCCCTGGTCCTCACTTGACTCACTGAGTCAACCCTATACTCCCCGGGTCGTTACAGATCGCGAGTCACGGGGCAACCCGACTCGACTCGTCGAGTCCCTTATGGACTCGGCGAGTTCCTCCCTTGAAAACTCTCAAAAAGATCTCTTGAGGTCAGATCTGCTTCACCAAACAGTAGATCCATCCTTCTAACATTCAAAAGTCACGTAAAGGTGCAACCTTTACGTGCATGCAACCCATATCAAGCCTCAAATGGAGAAATATCACTAGAAATGGCAACCTAGTCTCCAATTGCTTATTTGCTTGCAAAAAGCTAGAAGGTAGTGACTCTATGGACCTCTCAAGGTCCAGATCTGATACCATCAACACAAAGGGGACCTCATACTCACTAGATCTTATAAAAAAAGGGAGGTAAAAACCCTAAAATCATGAAATCTATCATATCAATACGAAATAGAAGGGATTATACCTCCAGAGACAATATCTCAAGATGATTAGCTCCAATCCAAGCTCCCTTCACGTTTTAGATGGATCCTCTCTTCTTTCTCTAGCAAAAATCACCCCAAAATGAAGATTATAAGCCCTTTCTTGCACTCAAGCCTTCCTCACTCTCTCTAGGGTTTCTCTGGAACAAGGTGGCCTCAAATGACGGCCATAAGGGCCTTTAAATAGGGCACAAGCCCCGAAAATTAGGGCTTCATTTAACAGCGCGGACTCGCCGAGTCCACGCATGGACTCGCCGAGTCCCTTCATTAAATCCAGGCTGGCAGAAGCGCGATTCCACTCGGCGAGTCTGAGCGCCTACTCGCCGAGTCCCTTTCTAAAATTCAACAAAATACTTAAAATAAGATACTTGGGTATCCGGATGTTACAGTAACTTAATATTTTAGAATACTAGGGTTTATCACTACCCAATACCCCACTTAAATCTTTCCTATGGTTTGAATCCATATACTTACAAATGACTCCGTTCATATATTGAACGTTAGACAGTTTAAGTCTAAATACCAATCCGTGATATTTAGTTCGCTTAAACTAGTGCTCTGATACCATGATTGAAAGACCCTAACTTTCATATATAACATTATTATCACTCCAAGTTACTCCAAAACATGCTACATGCATATTTATAAACAATACTTTACATTGATAATTTTATCACAAAAGACTGGATACAAACCAACTAAGTTTTAGTATATTACACAACTACCCAAGATATTAAAGCTTTTATACAAATGTAAACCCAATTACAAAAGTAATAGTATAAACTGTTCTAAATCTTCCAACAGTATATGACTATACTCATTGCTTATTTCCTGCAATTGTTAAACACTGAGAGGGATAAGCGGTGACGCTTAATGAGTTCAATAATAGATACAATATAACGCTATGCCATATACATATCAATATGACAGAAGCAAAGAGGGACAAAGAACAACAAAGACAGATCAGTATCATATGACATGCTTTCCATATCAACGAATAATCTGATTCAAATATTTACAATCAATGAGACATAACAATTTCAATCCTTGATATACATCAATAATACTTTTGACCATATGGCATGGAAAAATAACCAATTTCTAAATAAACATTTTGGCTAGCAAATTATAGGCTTTCAGCCCTGTCTAGCCTTCTGCCAATGCCATAATGGTAGAAGTCATTCTCTTACGAGACATGCTCTACACGGCCAGAGGCTACACACCTGTACCCAAGTGATGCTTATGTCATACACTTCGTGGTCTAAGGTATATCTCATTATCATAATAACACGGGAAAGCACATTGAACATATAACACATAATATACAATTGTTCCTATATATTGAACTCACCTTGAAATAATCGGGGGTTAAAGTATTAATTTGGGCAGCACTTCGAAAACCGGCCTTACGCGGGCAGAGTTTCGACACGAAAATATGATTTTCTCAGGAACTTCGGAGTGTCGGGACTTGCTTCGGGTGTCGGGGATGATACCGGGGCTTCGGGGGTGCTAGGGTAAATTGAGAGAGTGTAGAAGGTGTGAAAGTGTAGAAATCGTAACCAAAATCCGGAAAGCTTCGCTTGCTATTTATAGTAGGGTGTCTGACCCTCTTATGCTGAGCGTACCTGCGAGAATGCGGGGCGTTTGCTAGGCGGGGCGTACACATCGTACGCGGGGCGTACCAGCTACGTGTCAATGATTCGGAACCCGAGCTCGGACGTGGCTGAGTTAGGATACGTGTCATCATGCGAAGGCGCTTGGTGGCTAATACGTGTCTTCGTAGTACGCTGGGCGTACTTCTCCGGACAGCCTCGTAATTTGTGCCATAAACTTCAAAATTTCGTATCTTTCGCATACGAGCTCCGTTTTTTACGTTCTTTATATCCACGCGTAGGTGAAATTATTCTCTACAACTTTCGTTTAGACCCCGTCGGCTAATTTTGACTTTATTTTTAATGTTATATATTTAACGGGCAGGGACAGGAAAAGTCCGTTAAAAATTCATAACTTCTTCATCTGACGAGACCTTCGATTCTCGTTTAGGTTGTTTCGGCTAAAACTCACTCGATCTTTATTTCGAGTTTTTAGCTGTCAACTTATATTCCGAAACTTAGAAAAATCATAACTTCCTCATACGAAGTCAGATTTGGACGTTATTTTTATGAAAAGTCTCGGTTTAACGAATACTACAACTTTCATTTAGATCATATAGGCTAAAAATAGTTTATCGAAAACTCACTTTTTACGTCATACGGCGTCGTGCCGGTTCTGTCGCGAAACTTCAATAAGTCATAACTTCTTTGTTATAACTCGGATTTCGATGAGGTTTTCGCCTAAATGTTTCTAACGAGATTCTTTACAACTTTCAATAATATAATTTTACTTATTTCAAATTTTATATTTTCGTTAAATTTCAATATTTGACTTTTGATTGGAATCTCATAAGACTTCCAATATCTTTCGAGTGATTCTAAACATAGTTTTACTTTATTTCTAGTAAAAACTATCTGTTAGAACTCAACGCTCAAATTCATAAAATATTTCAATATATTATTCACTTTTAAAATTACATAACACGATAACTGAACGTGTATGTTACATGGTCAGAAATATGATGAACCTAAGTTTTTCGGTAGACGACCCACGTCCGATAGGTTGGCAAGGAAACAAACCATTGATCATCCAAGTATGCATTCGTAGCTCCATAATCCACAGGGCGTATGTTGACACGGGTAGTTCAGTTGACATAATATATGAACACTATTTTACACAATTTCGTCAAGAATGGAAGGCATACCTTCGCCCTACAGCAGGAAGATTGACAGGATTTACGGGACATAGCATATGGCCCTTGGGAACAATACAACTACCCTTATCACTATACAGCCAAGATGACATGATGAAGAATACGGACCTAATAAAATTCATGGTAGTACACCACCCTGCAAAACACAACATCATCCTAGGAAGAACTGCCCTGTTACGCTTTGGATCCATCGCGTCAACAATACATGGGCACCAGAAAGGCCAACAATCGTGGTGGAAGAAACCCGTTCAAGGAACCAATGCTACCAAATCATTGGGGCAACTGAAATAGCCATGGGAGAAAATCGAAAGCGTAACAAGACCCCAAAGGAAAAAAGAAGTGATTAAAGACAGTTTTCATGAACAACAAATACGAGTTGGCACAGAACTTCCCCAGGAGATAAGAGAAAAACTAGTAAACCTCTTGAGAAAGTACAAGCATGTATTTGAATGGATGCCAACATATATGATACGGGCAAGCCCGATAAAACAAAAAAAGCGAGGCCAAGCAGGCGAAAGGAACAAAGCAATCAACGCGGATGTAGCAAAGTTGGTAGACGCAAACATACTGCGCGAAGCATTTTTTTCCCATATGGATAGCCAACCCAATTATGGTGAGGAAAAGCGATGGAAGTTGGTGGATGTGCATAGATTATTCAAGCATGAATAAAGCTTGCCCCAAGGATTCTTATCCACTATGGGAGATAGACCAAAAGGTCGAATCGCTTTAAGGGTTCAAATGGAAGTGCTTTCTCGACGCATATAAAGGCTACCACCAAGTATTAATGAAAAAAGAAGATGAAGAAATGACGTTTTACACAGATCATGGAATATTCTGCTACACTAAGATGCCCTTCGGGCTCAAAAATGCTGGAGCCACCTTTCAACGACTTGTCGACAAAGTATTTAAAGATCAGATCAGCAGAAATATAGAGGTGTACGTTGATGACATCGTCATCAAAAGCCAAAATGATCAGGTTTTGGATAGTAGGGAATTTGGATCTAGGGTGAACTGTTTCTAAGATGCTTGTTTAGCTGTTGGTCTCCAGGACGGGAAGAGAGATTAACATGAGGCGTTGATGGATGGGAGGGTTAACTTGGAGGATGAAGATATATCGATCGATTATCCAGATGACATGAACCGTGTTGTGGAGCTATTTGCTACGACGGATTTTGCTTCCTTATTCCGTCTTGGGCAGCTGAGTCTGGAGGAACTGAAGCACTTTATTCGTCCTAATGAGTAAGATGTGTTGCTGTTAAAACTTGGTGGTTTGTGGGCTTGTTTGGCCATTTGAAAAATTACTTTCGTTTTGTTTTGTTGGCATGTAGGCCAGTTTGGATGTTTAGGTAAAAATGCTTCTTGTTTCTCTTTTTTTTGTGTGGGATTTGCCTTGACACGTTTGTGTTATGTTGCATTGTTTAGTATATTTTTGTGTTGTTGCTAAATCTTTTTGTGCATTGGGAATCATTATTTTATTGTATGTAAAAGTTTCGACCTTGGCCTTTTTGTTAATAAGTCCAGGTTCGTTATGTTTTGTCATGAATCTGAACCGAAATTATGTGATCGAGAGTAATTCCAGTTGTGCGGCCAAGAGTCCCCGTGTTCATTTCTTAGGTTAGGACCAGGGGTCGCATAACCGAAAGTAATTCTATCCATGGGGTCACCATGCTTCTTTTTTAGGTTAGGACCAGGGGTCACCTAACCGAAACTAATTCTAGCCATGGGGTCACCATGCTTTTTTCGCAGGTTAGGAGCAGGGTTCGTATAACCTGGAGTGTTTGTAGCGATTGGCTATGGATATTGGTTTGATGTATCCCTTTAACCACTATCTTGGGCTCCTTCCCCAATAGAGTTGGTGTGTATTAAATACGAGTGAAAATAGAAAAAAGTTTGCATTATATTAATATTTCTTAAAAAGGGTTCTTTGGTTGGGTGATCAATCCAACCATTGGATACATGATATTTTCTTTTTGGAAGAGTAAAAATACAAGAAATCAGTAGACTACTAGATTGTTGTGAGAGTTGACCATGATGGGAAGTTTAGCAGTAGAAACGTCGAAGATTTTGGATGTGCCATGTTTTTGGGATTGGCCTTCCTTCTGGGGTTTCTAGGATGTATACGCCTTTTCGGAGTACTTTGGTGACTCGGTATGGTCCTTCCCACGATTGGCCTAACTTTCCTCCTGGTTCTTGTGTGTTGGCTTCATTCTTTCCCAATACCCAGTCTCTTACTTTGTGTGTTTTGCCAAAAGTCCTTCTATCATAGTACTTGGTTGTGGCGGCTTTGTAGGAGGCTTGACGGAGGGCTGCTATTTCGCGTTTTCCGTCAAGCATGTCGAGGTTGTGGCATTGGTCTTCGGTATTCCGGTTCTCGTCGAAGTTGGCTATGTAGAGTGATTCCATCAAGATTTTCGGGCCGAAGCACTGCTTCTATTCCATATACTAGACTAAAGGGGTTCCCGTTGGTGCTTATTCGTGGTGTAGTTCGGTATAACCATAGGACTGTGGGAGTTCCTCTACCCAACAGCCTTTCTCCTTTCCCAGTCGCTTCTTTATGCCTGTAACGATTGTTCAGTTGGATACCTATGTCTGCCCATTGGCTTGTGGGTGTGCTACAGATGTGAAATGTTTCTTGATATTCTGCTCTTTGCACCAGTCCTTGAAATGGTTTTTGCGAATTGTAGCCCGTTTTCACGGATTAGGACTCGTGCCGAATCTTGTAAGGATGTTTTTCCATATGAATTTGATCATGTTCCTTCCTTTAACTGAGGCTAACAGTTCTGCTTCAATCCATTTTGTGAAATAATCAACTGCAATGACCAGGAATTTTACACATCCTGGAGCCTCCGGGAATTGTCCCATAATGTATATTCCTTACTAGTGGAATGGCCATGGGGAAGTAATGTTTCTTAGTGTGGTTGCTAGCAGGTGGTGTATGGGAGCATACATTTGGTAGGAGTTGCATTTACGTGTGGTTTCAGTGGCCTCTTGATGTATTTCGAGCCAATATACGCCCATGCATAGTATTTTTCCTATCAACGCCCTGGCACCTTTGTATGCGCCAACTTCTCCCACATGGATTTCCTTGACTAGGTTTTTACCTTCTTGGCATGTGATGTACTTGAGCCATGGTTCCATGTAGCCTCTTCTGTAAAGGGCCCCTCGCAATATAGCGAATTGGGGTGCTTTTATTCAGATTTTTTGGCATCATGGTGATCTTCTGGTAGCACTCCATGATGGATGAAATCGTAGTAGGGTGTCATCCTGTTCGGTAGTTCTTCTCATAGTTCTGACACTTCCTTTGTGTCTATGCTTTGGGAGGATAGGATTCTGACAAGGACCTTTTTCGAAAAATGGTTAAACATTGTGGAAGCCAGCTTGCTAAGTGTGCCTGTCTATTTTCTGACCTTGGGACCTGGGATACTTTGTAGATTTCGAAAGTAGTTGCTATTTTTCATACTGCATCGACGTATTGTTTCATCCGTGTGTCTTTAACTTCATAGATGCCATTAATTTGGTTTCTGACCAGCAGGGAGTCGTTGAATGTTGTTAAATGTTGCGCTCTAACCTCGCTATCTAGCCTTATCCCGGCTAGTAGCGCTTCGTATTCGACCTTGTTGTTTGATGTGGTAAAATTGAACCTTAATTTGTATGTGATTTATTGTCCTTATAGACTCTTTAGTATTAATCTTGCGCCCAAGCCTTCTCTACTGGAGGCATCATCCATGGGTAGAGTCCATTTTGGTGAGTGTTTCGACGGTTTGGTTGTGTTGCCTTCTCTGATGCAGTCACTCCATTCTGGTATCTCTACCAGGAATTCAGCTAGCACTTGCGCTTTGATAATGTTCCGTGGTTTGTACTTAATGTCATGTTCCCCTAGTTCGATCGCCCATTTGGCCAGGTGTCCCGACGTTTCTGGTTTATGCAATATCTGCTGGATTCGCTGGTCTGTCAATACTTCTATATGATGTTCTTGGAAGTATCTTCGGAGTCTTCTCGTTGCGTATATAAGCGCTAGTATGAGCTTTTCTAGCATTGGGTAAGTAAGCTCTGGCCCTTGCAGGGATCTACTTAAGAAGTAAATAGGTAACTGTTGAGGAGCGTCGACGAACTTTACGATGAATCTTCCTAGCGCTACTAATTTTCCATTTAGACCTTGTATCTCCTTCAAGTTGGATGGAGTTTTGATGTCTACCACATCCTTGATGTTCTCATGTAGGGTTTGTATGCCTTTTGGGTGACATAGTATCCTAGAAATTAGCCTTCCTCGTCTCCGAAAGTATATTTCATTGGATTTAGCTTCATTTGAATTGTTTCTAGGGTCTTAAATGTATCCTCTATGTCTTTGAGTAGCGCTTCGTCGCTTGTGCTTTTAAATACCATGTCTTCGACATACACTTCTATGTTTCTTCCTATTTGGCTCCGAAAGATCGTGTCTACGAGGCGTTAGTATGTGACCCGTAGGTTCTTGAGTCCAGAAGGCATTTTTGTATAGCAGAAAGTACCACGGTCTATGTAAAATGTGGTTTTTTTATTCGTCTTCTTTTTCTCATTAAGATTTGATGGTAGCCTTTGTATGCGTCTAGGAAGCATTTCCATTTTAAGCCTTCTATGGATTCCACCTTCTGGTCTATCTCTGGCAAGGGATAGCAGTCTTTTGGGCATGACTTGTTGAGGTCGGTGTAATCGATGCACATTCGCCAAGAGCCATCATGTTTCTTTACCATGACGAGGTTGGCTATCGAAGAGGGGAATACTGATTCATGAAGGATGCCAACTTTACTGAGCTTTTCCATTTCCTGTTTAATTGCTTTATTCTGCTCCCCTGCTTGTCCCCTCCTTTTTTGTTTGATCGTTGTGCTTCCTGGTGCAATGTTGAGCCTGTGTTTGACGATGTCCATGTTGACGACTACCATATCGGTTGGTTCCTAGGCGAAGACATGCTTATACTTTTTTAACAATGATATGAGATTATCCCTCGTCGTTTCTTTTAGTGTTTTATCGATGCAAATTATGTGTTTTTGAAATTTCTTATGGATCACTTCCTTTTCTTTGGGTTCTACTTCTTTTGGATGCTTTTTCCCATTGGTGATTTCTTCTGGTTTGAGGATTTGGTTACACTGTAATCTTTTGGGTGCTTCTGCAATAATCATAGCTATTCCTTCACTTGTTGGGAATTTCATTAGGCCATGAATGGTTGATACAATCACTCCTTATTACAATATTGTTGTCCTCCCTAGTATAATGTTGTGATCTGATGGTGCTCTAACTACCATGAATTCAAGGGTGACTGTTTTCCTTCGGTCGTGTTGGATGTCTATGAGGGTGAGTGGGAGGTGAAGGGTACCAAGTAGCTGGATGTCGTGGCCTGTGAAACCTGCCAACCTTCCTGGAGCAGCTTTGAGTCCTTCTTTCCAGCTGTGGGGAGTTGTTGGAAGCAATGCTCGAACATGATTTCCACGGCGTTTCCATTGTCAATGTATACTATGTGCACTATTGTTCTTCCAATGTTTGCTTGGATTATCAGTGGGTTGTCTCCCTCCCACCCTGGCGGTGTGGGATCTTCTTGCGAGAATAATAGTTTGCTTGTTGTCGTCTTTTGTGCATGTTCTTTTTGTGTAGTTGCACTTCTTTGATGGCAGTGTGTTGCTCGGATGGATAGGATCTCTGGTGCTTTCCCTTTTTCATTCTGCTCTTTTGTTTTTACTTTCTACAGTTGTGGGGTGTCAACATTGGGTTTGACGCTTCTGGCGATTTCCGAAAGTTTGCCCTTTGTGATTCTCTCTTCTATTTCTTTCTTCAAGACTGTGCATTTTGAGGTACCTTGCCCTTGTTTTCTATGGTATTCACAGTACTTGTTTTTGTTTGGGAATTGGTGTGTGCTCAGTCGCTAGGTTTGTTGCTTGTCCGTTATTGCCAAGAAATCGTTCTGTTTATATCGCCTTTCATCGCGTGTGTACGGCTGGAAATTCCGAATTGGTTTGTATGTATTATTGTTGCTATGATTGTGGGTCCTTTGGGAAAATGGGCATGCTTCTCTTTGGTCATGATTTGCTCTTGTTGCGTGTAGGTAGGTTTCTTTAGTTGTTGTGCCTTCCTCCTGCCTCGGGTATTGTTCTACTCTTTTTTTTAATTCTTGTCTGGTGGTGGGTTTCTTTCCCAAGAACTTCCATGACAGTGGTCACGGTAGCAATCCATACATGAAAGCTCATGTTACCATATTGTCATCCTGGCCAGGTATGTTTAAGGTTGCTTTATTGAACCTTTTGAAGTAATTTATGATGCTTTCTCCTTCCCTTTGTTTGCATCCTAGGATTTCTTGTACATCTCCTCGGTAATTCCGGAGTTGCATGAAGTTGGTGAAAAACAATTTTTTTAGTTGGGCAAAGTTGTGGATGATCTTTGGTGCGAGGCTTTTGAACCATGCTCCCGCGTTACCATCGAGCATGGTGGGGAAATGCGTGCACAAGAATCGTTCTTTAAGTTTGAGTGATTTCATGTGCCACTCGTAGGTATCGATGTGGCTATCAAGGCATGAGGTACTATGGTACACTTTCAAGTGGGGCAAGCGTGTTGTGCTTGAGATATCATAGTTCAGTAGTTTTGGGACAAAAAGGGAGGTGTTTGTGTTTGCGAAGGGAGATTGTATCACACCCCCAAACCGGAACGGCGGAAACGTTCGGGGGCGGAGGACGTCATGTTTAGCATCACAACCAATGAATAATAGGAAACATAGCAACACAACCAATACAGTGGATACATATATAAGTAAAATGTTTACATCAGTTTGAAATCTTGTTTTAGGTACATAACCAGTATGTAAAATATAAACATAAGACTCTTATTGCTCCGACTTCTCAAAATCCAGCAGGTACCTGTCTACTGATTTCCTGAGAATACAAGCAGTTTTGAAAGAATATCAACATAAAGCTGGTGAGTTCGTAAGCATTTAGTTTTTGTGGAGAGTATTTCTTTGATCCTTTTTGAAAAGTGTTCCTCAAGAAAATCCTATATTTTCTTATGAAAAGCAGTTTGAAAGAGTGTCTATTAGTAGAAAGTAAACCATCAGTTTTAGAAATGCCAGTGTTATCCTGGGAAAATCCCATATTTTCCCTAAAAGCAGGTTATCTGTCCTAGAGGTAGAGATGCCAGTTTAGAAATCCCCGATCACTATCAGCATATATAAAAGTAGTTTTATTACTCAAAATAAAACAAATGAAGATTATAGTCAGTAAACCAAAGTTAGTTTATACTTATTTGTGAGTCGTATAACCATACTTGATATGACCTAGAGACCTTTATAACGTTCTTCAGGCGTTTATGCTAAATGACATTTGTCCACCACAGGCATGCCTGCCTAACTGTAGCTAGCAGTTCTGGTATGGGATTGTCAGTCCCGAATAGATCTATTCACAAATCTCACGCTCTCCCTCCAGGAGACTCTGGTTATACTATGATAGGATTTAGTTCAGTACACTAAAGGGTACTGTGTTGAAGTAGAGCCTTGCAATTACGTATAATCTAGTTTACTAGCGAGAAACAACATAAAACAATAATTAACCTTGAATAATAGTACTTTATACTCCTGAGAAAATATATAACATAAACTAAATATGTCATAATTTATACATATTTATTCATGAAATCTGATTTGGTGAAAACTGCCTAGAGGGTTATCCTAAACTATACCCATTATAGTTTACTAGTGTTGTTATGGAAAATGTTTGTAAAACCTTTCTGAAAGCTATGAAGTGAGATTTCCAAAATAACAATTTCCCTTATGCTCAACATATTACAAAAGGGATAAAATATCCGAGTAAGTTATTAAACATGGAAATCGTTGAGTTGTATTAAAAAGTTTAAAACTTAATAAAATACTTTGAGTTTGGCTTGTATTCCCCCCTGAAAACATTAAAAACACGGAAAATGTAGGGGTATGAACTCACCTTATGTGGGTGATTCAACGAATATGCGCGTAAGGATGAGAAGTTCCACGAATGAAGTCCCGAGACTTAACGAGTCCTAAATGACATATAATGGCATATATTGACATAAATATAGTGTCTAGAAGCAACCGATTGCAACGAAACACCTTCCGGGACTAGGAAACACTTTGACCAAGTGTTGGAATCACATGTGATTCATCTAAAGGGTGTTTAAGGCCATGGTTTGGTGTTTACGGCCATGTGTTTACGGCCAAGGGAGTTTACGGCCGTAAACTCATGGTCAAACATGCATAAGTGGGTGTTTGAAGGCTAGGGAATCTTGAGGGACCATTGCTTTTCACAAAGATGAGCAAAACCAATGTTTTGGAGGGTGTTGAGGTGTTTACGGCCAGACCATAAACTCCATGGCCGTAAACTCTCCAAATGGTCTTATCTTGGGTCTTAAAGGTCAGGAGTTTCAAAGGTTCAAGTGTTCCAAAGGTTAACTAGGGTCTAGAAGTGTTTAAGGCTCAAAACACTACACTTTCAAGGGTTTACGGCCAGGGTGTAAACTCATGGCCGTAAACTCTCTTTGATGATGAGTTTGATGATGATTCAAGGCTCTAATCAGGTGTTCCAACTAGATAACAAGTTAAGGAGTGAGTACTTACGATATAGAGGCTTGAAATGGTGATTAAGGTCCAAGAACACTAGTGTGTGTTCTTGATGTTTCTTGAAGATCTAAGAAAAGATGATTTCCATGGATGAAATCATTAGATGAAGCTAGCTAAGAAGGATTAACATCAAACTAAAGGAAGAACACTTACAACTTTTGAAGATCTAGGGTGAAAAATCGATGATACTTGAGAGGATTTGGAAGTGTTCTTGGGGTTGGAATGTAAGAAATGGCTAGAAATGACCAAAAGCCATATATATGGACTAGAGTTTACAGCCAGGGTGTAAACTCTATGAATTTACGGCCAGGGTGTAAACTCTATGAGTTTACGGCCAGGGTGTAAACTCATGGACATTGTGGCCGTGAACTCCTTAGGATGAGGTTAAGGCTTGATTTATTGTATCGTGGCTTTAGCAGGTACTTCCTAACACTTATTCCTTAAGTGTACTAGCCTTAAAACTCCTTAGAATGACCTTTAACAAGGCTAGAACTCATTACCAATGAGTCTGACACTCAGTTGAGTTGACTGACTGAGCTTTCAAAGCAAAAAATATTTCGGGTTGTCACATCATCCCCCCATTAGATGGAATTTCGTCCCGAAATTCAAGAATAATGATACGACTCGTGGACCTAAAAGAGATGGGATGTACTTCTGTTTCCTTGGATTCTCATGCTCCCAAGTGAATTCAAGTTCTCGTTTGGTATCCCAGTAAACCTTCACTATCCGGATACGACGTTCGTTTTGTGCGCTTGAACTTTTTGGTCCATGAGTTCAAATGATTCCTACACGAAGTGTAGACTCTCGTTTAAATCGATATTGTCGAGGGGAATCGCAAGTGTCTCATCGGACAGACACTTATCTAGGTTCGACACGTGAAAGACGGGATGCATGTTGCTAAGTTCTCTAAGTACACTAGCTAACCCGGTCGGAGGTAATGATTACAGGTATACCATGAAAACGGATTACTTCTCGAAGGTAGACACAGGTGATTCTCTCCTTCTTGTATTCGGGCTCTCGCCAGATGTTTCAGCGGATCTTCACTATTGTATTCGCTGGTTCTGATTCATACTCTTCGCATGGATACCTTCGGTTTTCGAAGAGAGATGAATTTTCGAAGTTCGCATCTAGTTTGCTGTTACGAGCGACGAGAGTTTTGCGATCCAACGATTTAAGAAAACAGGGTTTGGTATAACATAGACTCAGTCGGACTAAACAGGATGACGTCGTAGAATCGCGCGTTAAGTTGGTTTGGAAGGATCGCTTTGTTAGAACATTGATGCCCCTGGGTGAATGTCTCTGGTGTTTTATGTGTTTGACTCGAAGTTAACAGGTACTACTAACACGATTGTTCTGATGTTTTGAAGCTATGAACTTTCATGAAATGGTTCTTACTAGATCTCTCTATGATTGTTTGGTGTACACAAGCCAGGTATAACTACAACTGAACCTAACGAATTCACTAAGCTATCATAATTTACTCATTAGGGCTTTAAATCTTATAAGAACATCGTGATTCAATTTGGACGAGGAAGTAATCACGATTATGAGCAATTATTGGGGTTTGCGAAAACATACCAAAACATAGCAGGGTTCTTTGATGCTTCCTCGTTCCCTGAGGTCAGACTCCTCCTGTTTCCTCATTGTTCTTCTCTGTTGGGCAGCCTATCTTGAAATTCCCCATTTCATCACATGTACAACACACTTGAACTAAGCTAGCGTCGGTAGTGGAAGTGACGTGTTGAGTCGGGGTCTTTGCGAAGCGAGCTTCCTGGCCATCCTTAGCCCTTGGATAGTTTCTTTTGAAATGTCCTACCCTACCACATAGGTAACAGGTTGGACTTGTCCCAACATTGGTAGTCGGAGTGATGATCTTGACTAGGGTCCTACAATTGCGGGAGGTGTGCCCCTTCCTGTTGCATCTAGTGCAATGCAGCTCTCGGCAGACTCCATGATGATGGTAGTTGCATTTGCTGCAGTGCAGGAGATTTCCAAAGTAAGGTGTGGTTGGTGTTGGAACGGCAGGGTTGGCTGGGGTGTTAAATGCCCCAGTTCGTTGCCTTTCAGTGGGTCCTTGGGTTGAGCAACTTCCTTGGAACTTTCATTTCAGGATGTTAGGTTGGAGATCAAGTGTGTCCTTTCTAGTAGGCACTTGTTGTTGAGATTGGTTAACACCAAGATTTGGATTGCCATTAACCCTTCCGCCCACATTTGTGTTGTTAGCGTTAAGAACGGCTAGGGCGGCTGCTACGGCTGCTGTGACAGTGGCTTGGAACGTAGCTGAGTCCATCTGGAGGATTGGTGTCTTACCGGTGGGTTGGCTACGTTTCTTCGAAGGCATGATCTGCTATATGTCAAGAAAAGGAGTTTGTGAGCAACAATGGTTGCCTCTGGATATATCCTAAATGTTTATCTATGCATCGAGACTGTCCATTTTGCTATCTGGCCCTCATTGATGCGAACCACCTCCCCATGATGTGGTCCTGGCAAGGATAGAAAAGATTTAAACACAATAAAGTACACATACAACACCCTTACGAACTCTCTGTCGCTCAGCTCATTGAGCTGGCTGGGTAACTATCACATCCTCGCCGGCTCTTGACGATATGGAGGGTTAGCTATACGAGTAGTTTCGGGAATCAAGTTGATTCGGGATTCAACTTGATGCTCGGGAGGAATCCCTGGAATGTCTTTGAGAATGACATCGGGAAAGCTGCAGACTTCGGAGATGCTCTTGAGGTCTTTACATGAGCCAGGATTGCATAGCATCCCTTTCGCAGATACTTCTGTGCTTTGGCGCAGGAAATGATACAAAGGTTCGAACAAATTTTATCACTATAACCAGTGAGGACTTCGTTAGAGGGAAGATTGCGACGAATCGCTCTCTCGGAGCAAAGGACATCAGCACGATTTGGGGCTCAACCATCTCATGCCGATTATGACATCGAAGTTTTTCATGAAGGCTGATATGAAATCGATGGGGAAAAAGGAATGATCGTCGAAGTACATCCTATGATACATGTTTTGAAGACAAAACAGTGATAGGACCTTGATAAAGTTGCTTAAATTGCATGCTATCGACTTGAGGTATACTTTTGACAATGTTAATCTTTAACTGAAATATGATTGTCGCCATCATAACTGAAACTGAGATTACCCATATTTCCGAATCCTTGACCTAAAATAGGTCTAAGTCATTCTAACCGAGAAAGAATCTTGGCAACATGAAGGACGGAGATGTTTACGGAAAAGAGCTACTTAGAACATACATATGAAAATTATTCTTTGAACAAAAAGTAAGGATGAGTAGAGTATTCTCCTATCGGCGATGGGTACTCCTCAAGTGAAACCTTAATTCGGCCAGTTGACGCTCCACATTGCGAGCCACTCGGCGCATTAGGATTGGAAGGGCCCTGTCCGTAGGGCCTCCTTCGTTCAGATTGTAGAAGTTGCGGTTTCCATAGTATGGGAGGGGTTGATCTTGCTCGTGGCTCGACCTATTCAAACTCCCGACCCACATAGGCGTTGGACCTTGGAACTCAACTCGAGGGTTAGGATTTGGTATTGGGGCCACTGGGGGTAAGTTTTCGACTTCGGGTTCCGAGTCAGTCTCTTTAGGAAATGGTTCGGCGAAGTCATCGTCCAAAGGAATTTCATGGTTCCCTTCTGGCTCTGGCTTGATCCATCCACCATTTCCTTGGTTGGGAAAGTACGGGTCGCCAGGAAGATGGAATCCAGGCATGCTATCTACGCGAGGTGATGGTAAAGGGATAGTTAATAGGCTTCGAATCTATAATACCTCCAATGTATTATGGTTACATGATTGATCCTTGAATAATGGATTCTTAGATAAGTTTCCGGATTAATCGTTATAGCATCCTAAAATACTCCTATAGTATTTTAATCCTAATGTTTGGCTCTAGAACTCCTCTGGTATCTAGGTAAGTTTTAGGCTTGCTGCAACACCACAGTCACTCCCAAGCACATGTTGGTCATGTCTCGAATGAATATAGTTGATCAGGCTATATTGACCGTAAACATGATTAGATAACAGCCCAGGTTTAACCGCAGTGTCCCAACATCCAAATACTTTTGTTTTGTTCTACCTACGACTCTGGTTCTGTTATGTATGTATGTTCGTATACTTTTTAATAAAATACTTATATTTTTCAAAGTATACTTTCAGTTTAGAGCACTTAGGCCCCTTAGTATTTATAGTTGTATACCATGTAAGGTTCGGTATACTTAGTTCGCTATAAACAAGGGCTCTGATACCAATCTGTCACACCCCCAAACCGGAACGACGGAAACGTTCGGGGGCAGAGGACGTCATGTTTAGCATCACAACCAATGAATAATAGGAAACATAGCAACACAACCAATACAGTGGATACATATATAAGTAAAATGTTTACATCAGTTTGAAATCTTGTTTTAGGTACATCAACAGTATGTAAAATATAAACATAAGACTCTTATTGCTCCGACTTCTCAAAATCCAGCAGGTACCTGTCTAATGATTTCCTGAGAATACAAGCTGTTTTGAAAGAATATCAGCATAAAGTTGGTGAGTTCATAAGCATTTAGTTTTTGTGGAAAGTGTTTCTTTGATCCTTTTTGAAAAGTGTTCCTCAAGAAAATCCTATATTTTCTTATGAAAAGCAGTTTGAAAGAGTGTCTATTAGTAGAAAGTAAACCATCACTTTTAGAAATGCCAGTGTTATCCTGGGAAAATCCCATATTTTCCCTAAAAGCAGGTTATCTTTTAAGAGGTAGAGATTCCAGTTTAGAAATCCCCGATCAATATCAGCATATATAAAAGTAGTTTTATTACTCAAAATAAAACAAATGAAGATCAGAGTCAGTAAACCAAAGTTAGTTTATACTCATTTGTGAGTCGTATAACCATACTTGATATGACCTAGAGACCTTTATAACGTTCTTCAGGCGTTTATGCTAAATGACATTTTTCCACCACAGGCATGCCTGCCTAACTGTAGCTAGCAGTTCTGGTGTGGGATTGTCAGTCCCGAATAGATCTATTCACAAATCTCACGCTCTCCCTCCAGGAGACTCTGGTTATACTATGATAGGATTTAGTTCAGTACACTAAAGGGTACTGTGTTGAAGTAGAGCCTTACAATTCTGTATAATCTAGTTTACTAGCGAGAAACAACATAAAACAATAATTAACCTTGAATAATAGTACTTTATACTCCTGAGAAAATATATAACATAAACTAAATATGCCATAGTTTATACATATTTATTCATGAAATCTGATTTGGTGAAAACTGCCTAGAGGGTTATCCCAAACTATACCCATTATAGTTTACTAGTGTTGTTATGGAAAATGTTTGTAAAACCTTTCTGAAAGCTATGAAGTGAGATTTCCAAAATAACAATTTCCCTTATGCTCAACATATTACAAAAGGGATAAAATATCCGAGTAAGTTATTAAACATGGAAATCGTTGAGTTGTATTAATAAGTTTAAAACTTAATAAAATACTTTGAGTTTGGCTTGTATTCCCCCCCTGAAAACATTAAAAGCACGGAAAATGTAGGGGTATGAACTCACCTTATGTGGGTGATTCAACGAATATGCGCGTAAGGATGAGAAGTTCCACGAATGAAGTCCCGAGACTTAACGAGTCCTAAATGACATATAATGGCATATATTGAGATAAATATAGTGTCTAGAAGCAACCAATTGCAAGGAAACACCTTCCGGGACTAGGAAACACTTTGACCAAGTGTTGGAATCACATGTGATTCATCTAAAGGGTGTTTAAGGCCATGGTTTGGTGTTTACGGCCATGTGTTTACGGCCAAGGGAGTTTACGGCCGTAAACTCATGGTCAAACATGCATAAGTGGGTGTTTGAAGGCTAGGGAATCTTGAGGGACCATTGCTTTTCACAAGGATGAGCAAAACCAATGTTTTGGAGGGTGTTGAGGTGTTTACGGCCAGACCATAAACTCCATGGTCGTAAACTCTCCAAATGGTCTTATCTTGGGTCTTAAAGGTAAGGAGTTTCAAAGGTTCAAGTGTTCCAAAGGTTAACTAGGGTCTAGAAGTGTTTAAGGCTCAAAACACTACACTTTCAAGGGTTTATGGCCAGGGTGTAAACTCATGGCCGTAAACTCTCTTTGATGATGAGTTTGATGATGATTCAAGGCTCTAAATGAGGTGTTCCAACTAGATAACAAGTTAAGGAGTGAGTACTTACGATATAGAGGCTTGAAATGGTGATTAAGGTCCAAGAACACTAGTGTGTGTTCTTGGTGTTTCTTGAAGATCTAAGAAAAGATGATTTCCATGGATGAAATCATTAGATGAAGCTAGCTAAGAAGGATTAACATCAAACTAAAGGAAGAACACTTACAACTTTTGAAGATCTAGGGTGAAAAATCGATGATACATGAGAGGATTTGGAAGTGTTCTTGGGGTTGGAATGTAAGAAATGGCTAGAAATGACCAAAAGCCATATATATGGACTAGAGTTTACGGCCAGGGTGTAAACTCTATGATTTTACGGCCAGGGTGTAAACTCATGGACATTGTGGCCGTGAACTCCTTAGGATGAGGTTAAGGCTTGATTTGTTGTACCGTGGTTTTAGCAGGTACTTCCTAACACTTATTCCTTAAGTGTACTAGGCTTAAAACTCCTTAGAATGGCCTTTAACAAGGCTAGAACTCATTACCAATGAGTCTGACACTCACTTGAGTTGACTGACTGATCTTTCAAAGCAAAAAATATTTCGGGTTGTCACATCATCCCCCCATTAGATGGAATTTCGTCCCGAAATTCAAGAATAATGATACGAATCGTGGACCTAAAAGAGATGGGATGTACTTCTGTTTCCTTGGATTCTCGTGCTCCCAAGTGAATTCAATTTCTCATTTGGTATCCCAGTAAACCTTCACTATCCGGATACGACGTTCGTTTTGTGCGCTTGAACTTTCTGGTCCATGAGTTCAAATGATTCCTACACGAAGTGTAGACTCTCGTTTAAATCGATATTGTCGAGGGGAATCGCAATTGTCTCATCGGACAGACACTTATCTAGGTTCGACACGTGAAAGACGGGATGCATGTTGCTAAGTTCTCTAAGTACACTAGCTAACCCGGTCGGAGGTAATGATTACAGGTATACCATGAAAACGGATTACTTCTCGAAGGTAGACACAGGTGATTCTCTCCTTCTTGTATTCGGGCTCTCGCCAGATGTTTCAGCGGATCTTCACTATTGTATTTGCTGGTTCTGATTCATACTCTTCGCATGGATACCTTCGGTTTTCGAAGAGAGATGAATTTTCGAAGTTCGCATCTAGTTTGCTGTTACGAGCGACGAGAGTTTTGCGATCCAACGATTTAAGAAAACAGGGTTTGGTATAACATAGACTCAGTCGGACTAAACATGATGACGTCGTAGAATCGCGCGTTAAGTTGGTTTGGAAGGATCGCTTTGTTAGAACATTGATGCCCCTGGGTGAATGTCTCTGGTGTTTTCTGCGTTTGACTCGAAGTTAACAGGTACTACTAACACGAGGTTTCTGATGTTTTGAAGCTATGAACTTTCATGAAATGGTTCTTACTAGATCTCTCTATGATTGTTTGGTGTACACAAGCCAGGTATAACTACAACTGAACCTAACGTATTCACTTAGTTATCATAATTTACTCATTAGGGCTTTAAATCTTATAAGAACATCATGATTCAATTTGGACAAGGAAGTAATCACGATTATGAGCAATTATTGGGGTTTGCGAAAACATACCAAAACATAGCAGGGTTCTTTGATGCTTCCTCATTCCCTGAGGTCAGACTCCTCCTGTTTCCTCATTGTTCTTCTCTGTTGGGCAGTCTATCTTGAAATTCCCCATTTCATCACATATACAACATACTTGAACTAAGCTAGCGTCGGTAGTGGAAGTGACGTGTTGAGTCGGGGTCTTTGCGAAGCGAGCTTCCTGGCCATCCTTAGCCCTTGGACAGTTTCTTTTGAAATTTCCTACCCTACCACGTAGGTAACAGGTTGGACTTGTCCCAACATTGGTAGTCGGAGTGATGATCTTGACTAGGGTCCTACAATTGCGGGAGGTGTGCCCCTTCCTGTTGCATCTAGTGCAATGCAGCTCTCGGCAGACTCCATGATGATGGTAGTTGCATTTGCTGCAGTGCAGGAGATTTCCAAAGTAAGGTGTGGTTGGTGGTGGCACAGCAGGGTTGGATGGGGTGTTAAATGCCCCAGTTCGTTGCCTTTCAGTGGGTCCTTGGGTTGAGCAACTTCCTTGGAACTTTCATTTTAGGATGTTAGGTTGGAGATCAGGTGTGTCCTTTCTAGTAGGTACTTGTTGTTGAGATTGGTTAACACCAAGATTTGGATTGCCATTAACCCTTTTGCCCACATTTGTGTTGTTAGCGTTAAGAACGGCTAGGGCGGCTGCTACGGCTGCTGTGACAGTGGCTTGGAACGTAGCTGAGTCCATCTGGAGGATTGGTGTCTTACCGGTGGGTTGGCTATGTTTCTTCGAAGGCATGATCTGCTATATGTCATGAAAAGGAGTTTGTGAGCAACAATGGTTGCCTCTGGATATATCCTAAATGTTAATCTATGCATCGAGACTGTCCGTTTTGCTATCTGGCCCTCAATGATGCGAACCACCTCCCCATGATGTGGTCCTGGCAAGGATAGAAAAGATTTTAACACAATAAAGTTCACGTACAACACCCTTACGAACTCTCTGTCGCTCAGCTCATTGAGCTGGCTGGGTAACTATCACATCCTCGCCGGCTCTCGACGATATGGAGGGTTAGCTATACGAGTAGTTCCGGGAATCAAGTCGATTCGGGATTCAACTTGACGCTCGGGAGGAATCCCTGGAATGTCTTTGAGAATGACATCGGGAAAGTTGCAGACTTTGGAGATGCTCTCGAGGTCTTTACATGAGCCAGGATTGCATAGCATCCCTTTCGCAGATACTTTTGTGCTTTGGCGCAGGAAATGATACGAAGGTTCGAACAAATTTTATCACTATAACCAGTGAGGACTTCGTTAGAGGGAAGATTGCGACGAATCGCTCTCTCGGAGCAAAGGACATCAGCACGATTTGGGGCTCAACCATCTCATGCCGATTATGACATCGAAGTTTTTCATGAACACTGATATGAAATCGATGGGGAAAAAGGAATGATCGTCGAAGTACATCCTATGATACATGTTTTGAAGACAAAACAGTGATAGGACCTTGATAAAGTTGCTTAAATTGCATGCTATCGACTTGAGGTATACTTTTGACAATGTTAATCTTTAACTGAAATATGATTGTCGCCATCATAACTGAAACTGAGATTACCCATATTTCCGAATCCTTGACCTAAAATAGGTCTAAGTCATTCTAACCGAGAAAGAATCTTGGCAACATGAAGGACGGAGATGTTTACGGAAAAGAGCTACTTAGAACATACATATGAAAGTTATTCTTTGAACAAAAAGTAAGGATGAGTAGAGTATTCTCCTATCGGCGATGGGTACTCCTCAAGTGAAACCTTAATTCGGCCAGTTGACGCTCCACATTGCGAGCCACTCGGCGCATCAGGATTGGAAGGGCCCTGTCCACGGGGCCTCCTTCGTTCAGATTGTAAAAGTTGTGGTTTCCGTAGTATGGGAGGGGTTGATCTTGCTCGTGGCTCGACTTATTCAAACTCCCGACCCACATAGGCGTTGGACCTTGGAACTCAACTCGAGGGTTAGGATTTGGTATTGGGGCCACTGGGGGTAAGTTTTTAACTTCGGGTTCCGAGTCAGTCTCTTCAGGAAATGGTTCGGCGAAGTCATCGTCCAAAGGAATTTCATGGTTCCCTTCTGGCTCTGGCTCGATCCATCCACCATTTCCTTGGTTGGGAAAGTACGGGTCGCCAGGAAGATGGAATCTAGCCATGCTATCTACGCGAGGTGATGGTAAAGGGATAGTTAATAGGCTTCGAATCTATAATACCTCCAATGTATTATGGTTACATGATTGATCCTTGAATAATGGATTCTTGGGTAAATTTCCGGCTTAGTCGTTATAGCATCCTAAAATACTCCTATAGTATTTTAATCCTTATGTTTGGCTCTAGAACTCCTCTGGTATCTAGGTAAGTTTTACGCTTGCTGCAACACCACAGTCACTCCCAAGCACATGTTGGTCATGTCTCGAATGAATATAGTTGATCAGGCTATATTGACCCTAGACATGATTACATAACTGCCCAGGTTTAACCGTAGTGTCCCAACATCCAAATACTTTTGTTTTGTTCTACCTACGACTCTGGTTCTGTTATGTATGTATGTTCGTATACTTTTTAATAAAATACTTATATTTTTCAAAGTATACTTTCAGTTTAGAGCACTTAGGCCCCTTAGTATTTATAGTTGTATACCATGTAAGGTTCGGTATACTTAGTTCGCTATAAACAAGGGCTCTGATACCAATCTGTCACACCCCCAAACCAGAACGACGGAAACGTTCGGGGGCGGAGGACGTCATGTTTAGCATCACAACCAATGAATAATAGGAAACATAGCAACACAACCAATACAGTGGATACATATATAAGTAAAATGTTTACATCAGTTTGAAATCTTGTTTTAGGTACATCAACAGTATGTAAAATATAAACATAAGACTCTTATTGCTCCGGCTTCTCAAAATCCAGCAGGTACCTGTCTACTGATTTCCTAAGAATACAAGCAGTTTTGAAAGAATATCAGCATAAAGCTAGTGAGTTCATAAGCATTTAGTTTTTGTGGAAAGTGTTTCTTTGATCCTTTTTGAAAAGTGTTCCTCAAGAAAATCCTATATTTTCTTATGAAAAGCAGTTTGAAAGAGTGTCTATTAGTAGAAAGTAAACCATCAGTTTTAGAAATGTCAGTGTTATCCTGGGAAAATCCCATATTTTCCCTAAAAGCAGGTTTTCTTTTAAGAGGTAGAGATGCCAGTTTAGAAATCCCCGATCACTATCAGCATATATAAAAGTAGTTTTATTACTCAAAATAAAACAAATGAAGATTAGAGTTCGTAAACCAAAGTTAGTTTATACTTATTTGCGAGTCATATAACCATACTTGATATGACCTAGAGACCTTTATAACGTTCTTCAGGCGTTTATGCTAAATGACATTTGTCCACCACAGGCATGCCTGCCTAACTGTAGCTAGCAGTTCTAGTGTGGGATTGTCAGTCCCGTATAGATCTATTCACAAATCTCATGCTCTCCCTCCAGGAGACTCTGGTTATATTATGATAGGATTTAGTTCAGTACACTAAAGGGTATTGTGTTGAAGTAGAGCCTCACAATTCTGTATAATCTAGTTTACTAGCGAGAAACAGCATAAAACAATAATTAACCTTGAATAATAGTACTTTATACTCCTAAGAAAATATATAACATAAACTAAATCTGCCATAGTTTATACATATTTATTCATGAAATCTGATTTGGTGAAAACTGCCTAGAGGGTTATCCCAAACTATACCCATTATAGTTTACTAGTGTTGTTATGGAAAATGTTTGTAAAACCTTTCTGAAAGCTATGAAGTGAGATTTCCAAAATAACAATTTCCCTTATACTCAACATATTACAAAAGGGATAAAATATCCGAGTAAGTTATTAAACATGGAAATCATTGAGTTGTATTAATAAGTTTAAAACTTAATAAAATACTTTGAGTTTGGCTTGTATTCCCCCCTGAAAACATTAAAAACACGGAAAATGTAGGGGTATGAACTCACCTGATGTGGGTGATTCAACGAATATGCGCGTAAGGATGAGAAGTTCCACGAATGAAGTCCCGAGACTTAACGAGTCCTAAATGACATATAATGGCATATATTGACATAAATATAGTGTCTAGAAGCAACCGATTGCAACGAAACACCTTCCGGGACTAGGGAACACTTTGACCAAGTGTTAGAATCACATGTGATTCATCTAAAGGGTGTTTAAGGCCATGGTTTGGTGTTTACGGCGATGTGTTTACGGCCAAGGGAGTTTACGGCCGTAAACTCATGGTCAAACATGCATAAGTGGGTGTTTGAAGGCTAGGGAATCTTGAGGGACCATTGCTCTTCACAAGGATGAGCAAAACCAATGTTTTGGAGGGTGTTGAGGTGTTTACGGCCATACCATAAACTCCATGGTTGTAAACTCTCCAAATGGTCTTATCTTGGGTCTTAAAGGTAAGGAGTTTCAAAGGTTCAAGTGTTCCAAAGGTTAACTAGGGTCTAGAAGTGTTTAAGGCTCAAAACACTACACTTTTAAGGGTTTACGGCCAGGGTGTAAACTCATGGCCGTAAAATCTATTTGATGATGAGTTTGATGATGATTCAAGGCTCTAATCAGGTGTTCCAACTAGATAACAAGTGAAGGAGTGAGTACTTACGATATAGAGGCTTGAAATGGTGATTAAGGTCCAAGAACACTAGTGTGTGTTCTTGGTGTTTTTGGTTTTTCTTGAAGATCTAAGAAAAGATGATTTCCATGGATGAAATCATTAGATGAAGCTAGCTAAGAAGGATTAACATCAAACTAAAGGAAGAACACTTACAACTTTTGAAGATCTAGGGTGAAAAATCGATGATACTTGAGAGGATTTGGAAGTGTTCTTGGGGTTGGAATGTAAGAAATGGCTAGAAATGACCAAAAGCCATATATATGGACTAGAGTTTACGGCTAAGGTGTAAACTCTATGAGTTTACGGCCAGGGTGTAAACTCATGGACATTGTGGCCGTGAACTCCTTAGGATGAGGTTAAGGCTTGATTTGTTGTACCGTGGCTTTAGCAGGTACTTCCTAACACTTATTCCTTAAGTGTACTACGCTTAAAACTCCTTAGAATGACCTTTGACAAGGCTAGAACTCATTACCAATGAGTCTGACACTCAGTTGAGTTGACTGACTGAGCTTTCAAAGCAAATTTTTTTTTCGGGTTGTCACAGATTGTGTGCATGCTTGTGCGATATTGTAAATGGGTTTTTGGGAGAAAAATGTGTCTTGTGGAAAACCGGTAAATGTACTTGCTGGAAAAGTATTATGGTAGAGGGGAATGTTATCGTCTGTCCCATGGAAAGTTGTTGTCTGTGTTGGTACGTATGATGGCATTTGTTGATTGATATTCATTTGTGTGAACATGTTGTCGACTGTTGGGATGGATACTGGTGACTGAGCTACCGCGAATGGTGTTTGTTGAATCATCATGGGTCTTGAGGCTGGGCTGAGAGTTGTTGTGAGGTTGTGGGAATGAAATGGGGGAAGCTCATAGAAACTGGTTGTTCCCGTTTGGGTGATTGTTGGGAAAACTGTTTGTGTTTGTGTTCCATTTGGTGGACGTGTGAGTTGAAAAGGTTGCGCGTTCACTAGTGTGAGTGGCGGCAACCATTGCACGGTGGCTGGCATGAATGGGTGTGATGGAGACATTGCAGACTACATAGTTGGGTGTGTGTTGGTAGCGGTGTCTGATGTTAATGATGTCATGGGTTGGATCGGACTTGGAGGATCGGAAGGACCTGCTGATAGTCCCAAGGTTGCTGATAACCCAGTCCTGGAACACAAGGGAAAGAACGTCAACCATACTATGAGAGGAGATCCCAGGAGGACGCTTCGACGGTCAAGTTAGTGTGGTTATAGTGTGAGAGTATCTCTTCAGAGTGGGAATCGAGAGCTTAACCTTAATAAGATGATCGAAGCCCTTATATAGTTGGCGTGGAGTATGATTTCCTCACTCAAGGGACAAAGGTGTCAGCCCTGATCCTGGACAGGGCTGATCATTGGAGGAGATATCCTCTGTCCTCTGCTCTAGAATATGATTGGTCGAGACGAGGTACTGGTGGTGCATGCACCATTAAGGTTGTCGATTGACAATGTTTTGTCGCTAGGAGATTCTGCCACCGGACGCCAGGGCTAGGACTTGCTAGGAAAACTACTCTCGTTGATGTAGTTTCCTGGCTGGTGTGGGATCGATCCCGTCTAGTCTCTTGCGTTGGCTCCAAGGCGTCTCCGAATGGCGTGGACCTATGGTCCGTTATCAGATATGTTCATAGCATAATCATATACCTAGTCTTATGCATAATATGTTGGATTAAAGTGTCTAAAGTCCTAACTAAATTGGTATAACGTTGATGAATAAAAGTAAAGTCCTTTTTGGGTTGCCCTGATAAACATGAAATGAATTGGATTGATCAAATGAGAGAGATAAATGATTTGCTAATTTATTATGTGATTAATAAATTAATTATAAATAGTTAATAATTCATTATGAATTAATTAAAGATAGTCCAAATTGATTAATTATTAATCATAAATAATTTGAGATTAATTTGAGATTATTTACAATTAATTAAAGATGCAAGGGGTGAATTGTAATTGTTCAATAGTTGAACAAAAGAAGCAATTCTAGAACCTCCATGAGTATGGACGGTTTTAAAGAGTTTCTAATTGTTTCTGGAAGGCTCGTGGTAGCAGATAAGAAAAGGATTTGAATTAAAGATTTTGTGGCTTCTCATACCAAAAGGGTGGATAACGAAATTCTCCTCCTCATCTACCTTCTGTCCTTTAATCCTAGGGTTTCCTGAATTTTGAGTGTGAACCATTAGAGGCGGCCATACTTTTAGAGCTAGTTTTTCAAGGAGACTACAAAGGGTATTTGATTATGTCAAAGGTATGCTTTCTTACTAGTCATTTCAATTATAGTATAATAAAAGTTATGTTTCATAAGTATGTTGCTATTAATTGTGAAAAGCCATAAATCTTATTTTAGGTGGTATGTACCCTTAAGTGTTAAGTGAAATTCTGCATGTACAGTGTAATTGTAATCTAAAAACCCCAATATAATATGACATAAATGATAACTTTATTTTGCCAATAAAAAATAATACAAATCATTTTATCTAGCTCAAACCTATGAGCTAGGTCCTTTTGAGGTTAACTCAAACTTAATACCATGTGGCAATACCAAGATTCCTCCAAGGAATTTTGTATCTGTAACGTCCCAATTTAACAACCAAAATTTTCATTTTTAAATTAGGTAAAAACATTGTTTCCCTAAAAGGCTAAAACCAAGTCAAGAAAACCATAAGGCCCTGTTTGATTTCTTGCTGACCCAGTCCGGTCAGACCTTTTTGGCTGACTCAGTCAGGTCAGTGTGTTTGATACCTCCATATGATGCATCTTCCTCGGTCCTTGAACGTCTTACCCGGTCATCTCAAAATACTCGCTGACTGAAACAGATGAAAATCGTTCCCTTTTTTGCCCTTTTCCTTCTGACGTGTTCCTTCACCTTGCCCATCTCCGACGTCTGCAAAGGCAAACAGATATCAAAAACTTGCATCTTCAGGTATGTTTCTCCACAACGCGTCTTCAACCTCTGCTTCACCCTTCCTGTCGCCGGCCACGTTCGCCGCCTCTGGCTCAAGCAGCGCCGCAGACCTCCGCCCCAATCCGGCCATTCAGGTACTTGCTGTGATATTTTATGAAGAGACCTAATCTCCATGTGAAATTGTGCAATTTAAAATTTTTGAATTCTTGGCCGATTCTCATATTTCTCGATTATTATATTATACTTTGTTAATCAAATCTTGTGATAGAATTGTTTTGTAATAATATTTTGATATCGGAACCAATTTTATAGACCTTGGATATTGTTGTTCCACCATGGATGAATATATTTTTGAAATGGATTTTTTGGTTCAGATGAATCGATGGTGTTGATATTTTGATGATGCCGAATCAAAATTGAAACTTCCTTATGTATTTAGAATTGAGTTAAAAAAAAGCAAACAAGTATTGTTCAATCAATGGTCTTGGATTGCTAATTGGTCAATTCAATATCAAATGAAATTGTTCAATCAATGGTCTTGGATTGCTAATTGGTGTATTGTTGATTTGTTTTGTTATTTTTGGGATTTTCATGAGCAGAGGTATTTTGGGTACAAAAATATTATATGTATGTTTTGTTCTAAATGTTAAATCAAATTTGCGCTTTCTTCAATCAATGTATGTTTTTACAACTCTTCAACAACTTCATTCATCACAGAAGGGTAAAATGGTCATTTTTCATCAGTCAGCACATTCAGTCAGATGTACAATCAAACAACATGGTTTCTTACTCAGTCAGGATTTCTTACCCATACAGACTTTTCTCAGTTAGCACTTTCTCAGTCATCAACTATCAAACGTGACCTAAGTATATAAATACAGTCATCCTGAAAATCAGAGTATCATAATAATGCAGAATCACAAAAGCTACCGATGAGTGTGTACAGTCAAGCCTTCACATTCCCACGATTCTCTAAAGTACCTAAAGCACATTTAAATCTACAACTATAAGCATGAATCTTAGTGAGTTCCCCAAAATATCACATATAACACAACATAATAAATAGGTATGGGTTATCAGCAACCTTGGGACTATCAGCAGTCCTATAGGCTCACAACAGCCTTATGGGTTATCAGCAACCTTGCAGACTATCAGCGGTCCTAGAGTTATCAGCAACTCAATAAATACACATAACAACAATCAACAAATAAGACTCAGCTAGTCTACCATGCACCCTACTATGACATAATAACAGAACAACTCTTTTACAGTGAACCATATTATGACATAGCAGAATAACATAACAACTCTTTTACAGTGAACCATATTATGACATAGCAACAATCAGCAAATAAGACTCAGCTAGTCTAGCATGCACCTTACTATGACATAGACAATCGGGGCAACACTAGGGATCAGGTTGATCCTAAACTCCACTTGCCTCTTAGGAGGCACATACGGTAGATCATCTATGAAAACATCAGGAAAGTCTCTCATTT